>NC_141689.1:312327817-312927817 GCF_964263255.1 Lissotriton vulgaris | reverse complement strand
TTTTCCCTTAACGAATGCCACCACCCAAGCCCCACCTGAGTTTCCTCTTCAGTGGGCAAATGAACCTATGAAGTATTTAGGTGTATGGCTCAGTAGAAAACTGCAAGACATATGGAACATGAACTACGGACGCGCCATAGCATGGCTAGAAGGGAAAGTCGTTGCGTGGGCTAAACGTCCGCTATCTCTGGCTGGAAAGATAGCATTGGTCAAGATGGTGGTTCTGCCTAAATTCTTATACCTTTTTGATAACATCCCTCTCCCCTTATGTAGGCCTTTTTTGAACAACTACGGTCCTTGTTGATCTCCTTGGTCTGGGCGGGAGGACAGGCAAGGATCGCGTGTAAGCATGGGCGGAAAATCCGTTTCGCTCGCGGATTTTGCGGATTTTCGGTAAATTCGCAATCCGCGAGATTTGCGAATCTCCCGCAAAATCCGCAAATCCGCGAGCAGCGGATTTTGCTCGCACTGTTCGCACTGTTCGCGTGAGTTCGCGCCCCGCGAATAAGTGCAAAATTGCAGAAATACGATCTTAGCAAAACTGAAAGTAACTACTTACCAGGTTCAAAAGTTCAGGCTCATCATTAGTAGCCATTTCCTGTAGTGCTTCCTGAGGGGCCCCTCCAGAGTTCAGATGCCAGTTGCAACTATTATGTGACCCTGCTCTGAACCTCAGAATAGTTACACATATGCCACAAAGGTCCTGAATTACAGCTAAGGGAGACAAGCAGGAGCCAGGCTGGAAGTTCAAATCCATTAATCAGCCCCTAATTCATTATTGTAAGTTGGGGCAGGGCAGGTGTTGTAACTAATTTTGCAACAATGAAAGCACTTAGCAAGTGCAAAAGATCACTAATCAGGAAGCACTAAGGAAGCAGGTGCCAGCTAAAAAAATATTCTGTGACACATTAATCAGCCCCAAATTAATTCAGGTCACTTGAGGCAGGGAAGGTGTGCTTGCGTTGCCACAATAATGTACACTGACTGGACAACCAGAGGGTGCTGTGATGAAACAGAGGGTGGCATGGGTGGGCCAGAGGGTGGCATGAGTAGTCAGAGAGTGGCAGTGGTGACAGAGAGTGGCAGTGATGAAGAAGAGTGTCCCAAACAGGCTGGACACGTAGAAACAACAAGTTCGCAAAACTTGCGACCCGACAGGTAAGTTCGCAATTTGCGACATTGTAAAAAACCCTCGCGAACTGGCAGAAACCCGCGCAAACACAAAAAAAAAAAATCCGCAAATTCGCGAGAATTCGCGGATTTTGCGGATTGCGAGTTCGCAAATCCGCAAAATTCGCGAACGCGAGATTCGCAAAATTCGCCCATGCTTAATCGCGTGGGATCTTTAGACACTCCCTCTGGGACAGGGTGGATTGGGGGCTCTAGATATGCAATTATACGCATGGAGTGCTAAAGCTCAATTTTTACACGACTGGGTACATCCGATCCCTTATCAACCTCATGTGGCCGTGGAGACTGATGCTGCGGCGCTTGCCCCCCTACAGGTCGCTCTCTGTCAGGCCCATAGGCGTCCTAGAGACGATTTAGACACAGTGGAGACTTTACAATGGGCATGGCACGCGTTGCGTCAGAGAGCTGTCGATCCCATGCGTTATGCCCCGTCCATACCCCTATCACATAATCCTATGCTGTTCACCACAGGCGAGGGTATTAGCAAAGATTTAGCACATTAAATGGGCCTACGCACTTTTGCGGACCTCTATCCAGAGGGGGTGTTTCGGGCGCCTCAAGCCTCCATGGAAGGTCAGCCTGTGTCTTTAACTGAACTATTTGTTTACTATAAACTTAGAGCTGTGTGTCAGTCTCTACATGCTACTTTCCCAAACACCCGCCTACCCTGAATGCGTTAGAGAACGAGCTTAAAACGGACTCACCCCGCAGACTCATTACCCGGATATATAATCCATGCAAACGTCAGCCCCTTTGACACAGCCACGGGCGCTTCAGGCATGGAATGTAGAACTTCAGCCCCCACTCACAGAAGAACAATGGCCTTATTACTGTTGCCAACTCACTGCATTATCCCAAACTATAAACTCCGATTAATCCACTTCACTTTCTGGTTTGCATCTCAGGGGCCTGAGAGAGGGCGAAAGCTGCTGAAGATGTGTCACAGTTCCCGCTGATTTTTTGAACCTAGCATGGAGCTGCCCAAGGCTAGCAACATACTGATCCGATGTCTTTACTGTGATACACCAGATAACTGGGATAAGCGGGGATCCTGACCCTACAAAGGGATTGTTGGGTTATGTAAAGGACACACCTGTCAGGGTCTGCAAGCTGCATGCCCTTTTACTTTTATTTGCTAAACGCCAGGTTGCCATGCACTGGGGACCTAAGAGGGTTCCATCTAAAAAAGATTGGATTAGGGACGTCACCTTTGGCCACTCACCACCTTTTGGGAATTGATGCCCTCTGCATCCAGGCCCAGGAACATTTGGGAACTCTTTGTTGTGTGGGCCAGAGAACACCAGGAAGCACCTGGAGATATGACGACATAGCCTGGGTCGTTATGAGCCAGAGCGGGAAGACTAGGGCAGGTCGGGAATGGGGTGTTGAATATCTCTTGGGGAGAACGAAAACATTGCTTGTTACTGTGTCTATTAATTTGTGAACCCTGGAAGTTGCTGCTGGGACTATCTCTACTATGGTCTTTTGTAAGTTGTCAGCTGATATACTTCTTTATGGTGGGACGTATTATTTCCGTTTCAGATACAGAGCAGTGGAGCAAATATGTATGCACGTATGTCCGTAATTATATGTTGGTTGTATATCGTGGTCATTATATATCAAATAGCGCCTTACTGGTTGTTTATACTGTTTGTAGCATTGTTTTAAAATGCCAATAAACACAGATAAAACAATAAAAAAAGAAGTTACAATCCATTAGCCAAGCCATATTTAAAGAGGTTAGGTAAAATGATGATGACAGAGTGCACTTGGTATGTGATTAACTTCCAAGGTGTCATAGGTAGTCATGATGAGGCCAGGTAAAATGTAACAGGACTCCAAGATGATTCCTGTGGGTTACTGTATGATCATAAAAGGTTGCACTCAGTATGTGATAAACCTCTCTGGTGTCAAATGGAGTCATGGTGATCTCCATGTTTGAGGGGTTATGTAACCCTCACTCATACATGCTATGATGTTAGTGTGCATGTTGTAAAGTTAATGGGGATTCTGCATTATTGGCCTATGGGAGTCAAGTGTTAAGTGCACTCCAAGGAATTTCCTCATTCAACCCTTGTGTATTGGTTGACAGATGATAGACCCATGTCTGTTCTTTCATAAACAGGGCCCCATTACTAATCTTGGGATGTGCCTCTAGTATTATCCATCGTAGGGAGTCAGGTGAACGCTGCAGTAGATTCAAATGTGTGCACATTTTCGTTTTAAGTTTATGACACCGGAAATTACTGCTGTGTTCCATGATGTGTGTTTTCACAGGTCTTTTGGTCATACCTATGTACCTGAGGTCACATGGGAGGGTAATCATATAGATACAATTGGATGTATTGCAGTTCGTGTGAGCGCTACTTCCCATGTGAAGGAGTCTGAGAAAATTATCGTTTTAGTCACTTCGGTAAATGCACATACTGTGCGGGTCCCGCAAGGGAAATGGCCCTGAACTTCTGGAAAGTCCCACAATTGCTGTTGTGAAGTCACTTTCTGTGGCTTAGGTTTCGTATGTATTAGCATATCTTTGAGATTTTTCGTGCGCTTAAATGCAAATCTGGGAATGTCAAGCTCCATGGACCCTGTTTTCAATATACCCCAATGTTTTTTGATCACTTTCCTGATTCTGTTGGAATCAGGTGTATAGGTGGTTACACATGTGAGAGTGTCTGTTTTTTCTTTCTCTCTAGGGGGCATATTACCAACAACTAGCGAAAATTATCGCTATGTTGGTTTAGCGGGGATATTTTTATCGCCGAGCTGCAGCGATTTTTATCGCTTAGGAACCTTGCTATTATCAAGGTTTATCTCCTAAGCGATAAAAATCGGCCGAAATGCATGAATATCGCTGAAAAGTCAGCGATATTCATGCATTACCGAGCTAATGCTCTTAGCCATGTTATCCACCTAGCATTGGATAACATGGCTAAGAACTGCTCAGGGGCAGGTGTTAGCTTTTGGAGATATTCGCGCTTAGCGCGAATATCTCCAAAAGTTGGTAATAGGAGATAGCGATGTTAGCGACTGTTTCCAGTCGCTAACATCTTGGCATGCCCACTTTGCATGTCATTAG
The DNA here is from genome assembly GCF_964263255.1 of Lissotriton vulgaris. Taxonomy (NCBI): domain Eukaryota; kingdom Metazoa; phylum Chordata; class Amphibia; order Caudata; family Salamandridae; genus Lissotriton; species Lissotriton vulgaris. The sequence continues at coordinate 312,923,547 of NC_141689.1, read as the reverse complement.
TGATAAATATCACTGACATGCAAAGCGGGGCCCAAGATGGTCGCTATTGCCTACTAGCTGTCGCTAACTGGTGTTAGCGACAGCTAGATAATAGGGAGATAATTTTATCTCCAAAAAAGCGGAGATAAACCCCTTTGATAATATGCCCCCAAGTTCGAGTAGAGCCTTGCGGTTATTATTCCTACCTCTTTTTATGGCGAGTGCAATGTTGCGTTGTAGATATTCACGTCTGTTCAAATTGTTAGCCAGCATATTTACCTCAGTTGTATAGTCCTCTAGGCTGCTACAATTTCTTTTCACCCTCAAAAATTGACCAAAAGGCTGGTTCTCCTTTAATGCTCATGGATGATGGCTACTAAACAACAACAGGGTATTGCGTTCTGTATATTTTCTATAGATAGTTGTGTTTAGGTTTCCAACTTCGAGTTTGATGGTGAGGTCAAGGAAAGGGATCTCCAAGTGAGATGTAGAACTGGTGAACCTCAGGTACGGGTTCAAGGTATTAATCCAGTTGAAGAATATTTTGCAGGTCCTCAAGTATCCTGACCAAAAAATGACAATATCATCAATAAACCTCTTCCACAGGAGAAGATTATAATGGTAGGGGTTCTAGTCATTGAAGATCAAACTCTCTTCAAAAGCTGCAATGTATAAACAGGCTACACTCGGGGCAAAGGTACTACCCATGGAAGTACCCTGGGTTTGGTGGTAAAGTTGGCCCTTGAACTCAAAAAAGTTTTCAGTGAGCGCGAGTGTTGCACATTCAAGGACAAAACTGCTTGGGGTGGAAGAGTTCCAGTTGGTTCTGTTAAAAACCACCTCTTTCATACCCATGGTGGCTCTTTGGGGGATGTTGGTATAGAGGACCTCCACATCAAGGGTAACCAACAGGTTGATATCATTAGTGTGTTGAATCTCTGTAATAAGACATAAAACGTCAGCCGTATCCTTCAAGAATGAGGGCGTTTGTTCGACTAGTTTCTGTAGAAAATGGTCACAGAATTTGGACAATGATTCGAGTATTGAGTCAATTCCTGAGACCATGGGCATCCTGACCGTAAAAGGGACTGCCCGCCATATGTGCGGGGGTCCCGTGGGTGACATTAGGATGCGCCCCCCACACTGGTGGGTGCATCCTGTATTTTTAACTTTGCGGCGGGCGGTGCTTTTAGCACCGCCCGCCGCAATGCCAAAAATGCATGCTGTGCATGTGCATGCACAAAATGGCAGGCACTGTGTGGTGCTTGCCATGTTGTGCATGCACATGAGAGGTACCTATGGTACCCCCCAACCCCTCAACATTGTGGGGGCCCGCAACGAGCCCCCAACTAAGCATGGGCGAATTTTGCGAATCTCGCGTTCGCGAATTTTGCGGATTTGCGAATTGGCAATCCGCAAAATCCGCGAATTCTCGCGAATTTGCGGATGTTTTTTTTTTTGTGTTCGCAAGTGTTTCTACCAGTTCGCGAGGATTTGGTACTAGTTCGCAATTGCGAACTTACTTGTCGGCTCGCAACGGTCGCGACTATGTTGTTTCTACGTCTGGTTCATCATCACAGCCTCCCAGCACCCTCTGTTTCACCACTGGCACCCTCTCTTTGACTCATGCCACCCTCTGTTACATCAATGCCACCCTCTGGTTCATCATCACTGTAGAAGATGGGGGGGGAAAAGCAAGCCCACCTGCCCTGCTTGAACTGACATGAATTAATTTGGGGTTAGTTTATTAACAACACCTGCCCTGCCCCAACTGACAATAATGAATTAGGGGCTAATTAATGTGTCACTGAAAGAATTTCAAGTCCCAGCCTGGCACCTGCTTGTCTGCTCCTTTAGCTGTAAATCAGGACCTTTGTGGCATACAGTTAAGGTCAGAGCAGGGTCACACAATAGTTGCAAGCAGGCAACCGAATTCTGGAGGGCCCCCTCAGGAAGCACTACAGAGAATCTTTACAAATCATGAGGTTGACCTTTTGCACCTGCTCATTGCTTTTGCTTTTGCTGAAATCGTTTTTTGGTTTTTTCGCGCTATTCGCGGGGTGGGCGTCGTGCGAAACCGACCGCGGAAGCCGCCAATTCGTGCGAATGAGCATTTTATTTTTTTGCGGCTTGTTGTTTCGCGAGTTTTTTTGCAGTATTCGCGAGCCGCTTGCAGCGCAACACGCGAATTTACCCCAAGGTCGAGTACGGGCGCGGCCATTTTGTTTGCGTGACGTATTTCCGTTTCCGCCCGCTATGTATAATCTCGCGCAGTAAGCGCATTGCGAGTAGAGGTTCGCACGAGATCGCGCGGGAAATCTAGAGGTTCGCACGAGATCGCGAGGAAAATCTCGCGCGAACTTACTTTCGCGCTCGTGAACGGGCGCCGGCCATCTTGTTTTTCATTCATTTCCTGTGTCTGGGCATGGTGTTTAATCCTCTTGGTATCTTTGCCATCTTTTGCTTGTTTTCAGGTTTTTTTTTACGATTTTGCTTCTTATCTATCCCTCTCTTTTCCTAGCTGTATATTTTTGTCTTTTCTGCTATTTTTCTTTACTTTTAAACTACTTTTTTAAACTCTTTTCTTTTCTTCTTCCCTATCCTATTCTTTCTTAATTTTCTACTTCTTCCTACCTTACCTGCCCAGACCATGGTCAAGCCAGGCGCCGTGAAGCTGCCCAGGCACTTGAGGGCCGCAGCGGCGGCGGGGAGTAGTGCTGGACCCAGTGCCAGGACAGCATGCGGGAGATTGAGGGGGGAGCAGGTGACGCGGCGGGAGATATTCAGCCCGGAGGAAGTGGGCGCGCTGGTCTACTTCGTCCAGCGCCGCCTGCCCAGGACCATCGCGGGAGGCGGCAGGATCGCGGCCGGCGGCTACAACATACGGGAGCGCCGGAAGCGGTGGGAGAAGGTGTGCTGGGCCATATCCCACCTCTACGGGGTCCAGCGCACCTACAGCCAGGTCACCCATCGCTGGATGGACCTCCTGGACGCGAGCGCGACCTGCTGGACCAGCTCGGCTTGGAGATCCCCGGGCTTGGTGAGTAGTAGTAGCCATTTAATCACTCACTACTATGATGTTTTCTCCTGCTCTGTGTTGCTGTATTGCAAATATTTGTTTTTTACATGGAGCAAGCCAATAATGCCGCTGATGACGATTACATTGTAGTTAAATTATATTTCAAAATCTTCTGTGCATTTCAGGTGCACTGCTCTCCTTCTCAGTGGCGTTGCTACTATGCTTATTTGTTTTCTATTTCGTGGTCTCATTGGCCTGAGTAACTATTATGTATGAGTGTACTTTACAGAACTGCATAATGCTAGACACTAGGGGGCAGATTACATTTACAAGCCCCTTGCGCCACGTTTACGTTGCCTTGCGTGACGCAACAGCGGCGTAAACGTGCCGCATCCCTGCGAGTCATTTACGACATGACGCATCTAGGGAGATGCGTCACGTTATAAAGCCATGGGCCTGCACCACAATGGGTGCGTTCCTAGTACGCAGGGTGGGCGGTCCGGCGACTGTGCGCCTCGCAAAATTGCCTGCGTGAAATCTACAAGATTTAACGCAGGCACTTCTGCGACGCTGCTACGTCAATTCAATTCCTTATGTCTGCTCGAAGCAGGCGAAAGGACTGACACAGCATGTTAAGTATTGGGTGGCCCTGAGCATTACTGGAGTTGCATTGCGTTGGCGACGTGACTCCAGCGATGCGCCGCTCTTACGTGACGAGATGCGTCACGCAAGTGCCTACCCTTGCGCCAGGGTGCGCCACATTGTAAATGAGGCGCATCTGCCGTGTCGCAAGGGTAGTTTTGCGTGACGCATTTGATCTGGCGCATCTCTGGAGATGCGCCAGAACGCGTAAGTAAGTATGCCCCTAAGGGGCAGAATTGCAATTACCGTCGCATCCCTGCAAAGTAGCAGGGATGCGCCATTAATTGTGCGGCCCGCTACCACCACCAAACATGGTGCGCCGTATTTGCAATGCGGCGCACCATGGGCCCAAAACGTCACCGAAGCTTTACTGCTGGAGTTGCGTCGCAACGATGGCGCAGCTCCAGCAATGCTCTGGGGTGCCCTATCTCCCCAATGCTGGGTCAAGCCGTACGTCTGCTTCAAGCAGGTGCAGGGTTTGTGTGACGCATCATTGTCCTAAAGGTGACTGATTGAAATTTTGTAGATTTCCCTCAGCCACTATTAGGATGTGTTCCAGCGCAGGAATGCCCTCCCTTGCGCCGGAACGCCCCCTGATGGCGCAGGGCTTTATAACGGGATGCATCTCCCAAATGCGTCAGGTTGTTATAATATTATACGCCGCACCATGGCGCCCTTTTTTGTTTAGCTGCTGCGTCACAAAAGTCACGCAAGAACGGCGCAAAAGAGCCGCAAGGGGCTTAAATCTGCCCCTTCCTGTGTACCCCTGTCAATAAGAAAAATAGTGGCGGTGGATTGATAGTTTGACTATTTAAATGACTGGTAATGTAGCAGGCAACTGTTAGTGTTGTCACTGATCTGACTGAAATCACAATGGAGTTTGTCTGTCACTTTGCGTCTTGCCTGCGGACTGCTGCCTGCCAGTCCTAGGTGAACATTTCAGTACTTTGTTTAGTGAGTTACGTGACTTTCGAAGTCACAGGTCCGCAAATAAATGAAAACTAACCCTAATCACTATAATTTCGCGGAAATATTTTGTTATTGTTCTTTTGAAATGTTTGATTTGGTTGACATTGACAAGCAACAATCATCCATGTTTTCTGTTCTTTCTTTCATGTTGTACGTCAGCTCCCCCCAGGGGCGAGAGGAGGACACAGGAGCAGCAGGCGGCGGATGCTGTTCAATAGGGCCAGGATCGGGCAGGCGAGGGCTCCTCTGCTGGCCCCAGTAAGTTTTCATTTTAGACTAGTACCTATTTTCCCTAGCGTTCCTCATTTGACTTTTTTCAAAATTGTCTTTGCTCTTCTTGTAGACTGTATCTAAATTCTTATCCTGCCTCTACTATGACTCCCTGTGGTATTACTAGATTATTCTTATTAGTCTGTCTGTGTAGCTAACTAAGATTGCACGGTTGGCGAAACTCCCATGATTCTAGTCAGCAATAGCTCTATCAACTTAGTGCAGTCCTCTGGGATTGTCCATAATGTCTTTTGAAGTGTTCTATCTGGACTCATGCTTGCAAAAATTGCAAATCCTTTCGCTCAGCCACTCTAGTCTGGACCAAAATACACAGATTGTATTTAAGTTTAAAAGCTTTATTAAAAGTAAACACATTTATTAAAATGAAGTCATAATAAAACTAAACGTTTAACTGATAATGGAAAAGTGGTTAGTGCTGACGATTAATTGAAGACATTTCTTGTGGTCGAGCCGAGCTCTCACCTGGTTTCAACTTGATCTTGTTGTTAGAAGTCCATCTTCTGTCTGTGTGGAGAAAAATGGTGCGTGTTAAAAAAACAGCCTTCATGAGTTGTGCCAAAAAGTGCAGCAAGACAACCTTCCCTGGAAAAAGGGACATTTTTTTTAACTTTAACGTAGACAGTCACAAATTACATTGTTTTCACATGTCTTCATTCCTAGACCAAAGACTAGTGAGTGCTTTATTCTAACATTCTTAAATGTACTTTGTAGGTGGAACATCTGGTGGCGGGGCCAGTGTGGAGGTGGTGGTGCTCGACACGGAGGCGGAGGGCGATTCTTCAGGGGAGGAGGCGGCGGCTGTGAGAGTTGAGACGGTGGTGGTGGCGGCCAGAGGTAAGCTCTTATATATTCCTTACTTATTGAGATTGAAGACTAGCTGGGAAGGCAAGAATATGAGATGCATGGCTGGGTGAATGATGAAGCAATGATGGGTGGAAGGACAACAGCCTGGGTGGGTGACACAGAAACTGTATGTGTCCATATACCTGGATCATGCTACTATCTGACTCTTAGATAGCATATGTGTATCTAGAGCAGGGGTACTCATAGTACGGCCCGCGGGCCGGTGGTGGCCCGGCAAGCCTTCCTTGGCGGTGCGCAGACCTTGCAGACAATCACTGCTCCCCCAGCCCCCACAGAGCAGAGGCTTTTTTGTATTTCACTTGTTAGCGCCCCTGCATCTCCACTCTGACAATCACTGCTCCCCCGGCCCCCACAGAGCAGAGTGGAGATGCAAGGCCACAAAGAGGTGAAATAGAACAAAGCCTCTGCTCTGTGGGGCCGGGCAAGCAGTGATTGTCAGGGTGGAGAAGCAGGGGCGCTACAACAAACAAAGCCTCAATAATATGTTAATGGTCTTTTAAAGACCTGTTAAGTACTTTGGTGTTGTTGTCTGTGTGTGCGCGTTGAGGAAGCGGTCTCAACCCGGGCTGAAGGCTGACACAGATAGACACACACACAGTGAGATGACAGAGGGGGAGGTAGAGGGAGGGCAGGAGGGAGAGAGAGATGGAGAGGGAGGGCAGGAGGGAGAGAGATGTATGTAAATGCTGGGTCTGGTGGCTCAGTGGGTGAGGGCATCTGCTGCAGGGACCTGTGTGCAACCTCATGGTCACTAGTTATCGTTTTGCTTTAGCCCCACCCCCTCTGACTCCGCCCCCACCAGTGCGGCCCTCGGCCCCAAACTACACTGTAAATGTAGCCCCTGAGAGAAAGATTGTGAGTACCCATGATCTAGAGAGAGTAGACGGTCAGTGGATGAACTAAGTGTAACTTTGAAGAGCATGTAACACTGCACCCGCACGTCCGTTCCAGTGTAGGAAAGGCAAGGAAAAGAACTTTTAATTTTGTCCAAATACGACCATCAATAGTAGCAGTAGTTTGTATTGCAAGCACTGCATAGATCCGGTTATTACGGTGGCCACTCCCTACCTCTCTTAATAAGTTTAGTAGTACTCAGTCATTCATGTGTGGATGTATCACTGGTCACTCAATAAAAAGCAAAGCACCTAAAGTCATCCCATATATAAGCAAAAACATCCCATGTGAAGTGATAGATAATCCGATTATTTATCTTCTTCAATTTTCCATTTCTAGTACTCATTTCCACTGTAGGGTGAAAGTTAAATTAATTAAGCACTAGCCCTTGAGTTGTAACAGAGTATTCTCAGTGCCACCCGTAATAGAAAAGTAAGAGCTTCACCACCTGCATGTACTGGACGGGTACAGTAACGCAACGCAAGTCTAGGTCACTCCTCATGGCGTGCGTCTCTTTTTCTCGGGTGCAAGTTTACTGCGCTGGCATTATGCCGGCTTGCAGAAGATAACGTACCAATTTTCCAAAACAAGAGACAAGAAGAAGAATAAGACTGGTGTACTTTCATAGTCGACTCCAATGGAAGTCCATAGTGCTCGTAGAATTTGTTCCTTAAACTCCCACTAATGTTAGAGCAAGGATGAAGAAGTGTGAGGTTAGATAGATACTGGCCTCAATAGTTATGTAATGCGTTTGCAAGTTGCTAGTTGTAGTGCAACACAAATTTCTGCTGAATGATTGAGTTAATCTTAAGGAGCATTGGTTACAGACTATGTCTTTCTTTCTTCATATAGGTTCTCCTTCCAAACGAACAAGGAGGAAGGAGCTGGCTAGAGCGGCCCGGCAACGGAGGATCGATGCCACTGTGGCCGAATATCAGCGGCTGGTGGCCCTGGAGGACGAAGAAAGTGTGCAGTCGACCACAACAACTACGTCGTCTGCATCGGCCTCCGTTCCCCCACGGGCTGCCAGTGCCACCCAGCACAGTGGTCCACCCAGACTGAGCCGGGCTGCCAAAGCCAAACGCCACCGCCGAGTAGCAAGGACAACAGCTACAGCTTTAAGCATGGGCGGAAAATCCGTTTCGCTCGCGGATTTTGCGGATTTTCTGTAAATTCGCAATCCGCGAGATCCGCGAATCTCCCGCAAAATCCGCAAATCCGCGAGCAGCGGATTTTATGGCTTGCTCGCACTGTTCGCGTGAGTTCGCGGCTTGCCAGTACAACTTCGCACCCCGCGAGTAAGTGCTAAATTGCAGAAATACGATCTTAGCAAAACTGAAACTACTTACCAGGTTCAAAAGTTCAGTCTCATCATTAGTAGCCATTTCCTGTAGTGCTTCCTGAGGGGCCCCTCCAGAGTTCAGTTTCCAGTTGCAACTATTATGTGACCCTGCTCTGAACCTCAGAATAGTTACACATATGCCACAAAGGTCCTGAATTACAGCTAAGGGAGACAAGCAGGAGCCAGGCTGGAAGTTAAAATCCATTAATCAGCCCCTAATTCATTATTGTCAGTTGGGGCAGGGCAGGTGTTGTAACTAATTTTGCAACAATGAAAGCACTTAGCAAGTGCAAAAGATCACTAATCAGGAAGCACTAAGGAAGCAGGTGCCAGCTAAAAAAATATTCTGTGACACATTAATCAGCCCCAAATTAATTCAGGTCACTTGAGGCAGGGAAGGTGTGCTTTGCTTTGCCGAAAATAATGTACACTGGACAACCAGAGGGTGTGGTGATGAAACAGAGGGTGGCATGGGTGGGCCAGAGGGTGGCATGAGTAGTCAGAGAGTGGCAGTGGTGACAGAGAGTGGCAGTGATGAAGAAGAGTGTCCCAAACAGGCTGGACACATAGAAACAACAAGTTCGCAAAACTTGCGACCCGACAGGTAAGTTCGCAAATTGCGAAATTGTAAAAACCCTCGCGAACTGGCAGAAACACGGGCGAACACAAAAAAAGAAAAATCCGCAAATTCGCGGGAATTCGCGGATTTTGCGGATTGCGAGTTCGCAAATCCGCAAAATTCGCGAACGTGAGATTCGCAAAATTCGCCCATGCTTATACAGCTTCCTCTCACAGCCGTTGCACCTACAAGGCATTGAAGGCACGCCTGCACCGCAGTACCCTGATGGTGTCCCGCCTCCAGCAGGAGCTCCACCACTTTTCCAACCAGTTGGAGGGGCTCCGCGTAGAGCACGCCTTGCTCCGCCATGATGCCCTGGCCCAAAAAGTTGACAGCATCCACCCATAGTGTCCCTTGCCCCTTTTTTAGAGACTTTTGGGGGGTGGGAATTGGGAGTTGGGTTTTTAGGGACTTTTGAAGGACAATCGTTGGGGTTAGGGAGGGTCTTGCGGGAGATTATTTTGTTAGGGATATAAATATACTTTTTCAAACTTTATCTGAGCATACCCGTTTCTTACTGCTTGCCTGGTGGGTGGGGGTTTAACGTTGACTTTGTTTTCCTGAAAGTTTAGTTCCATTTTCTTCCTTTAAGTGTAAATCCCCAAATGTTTTCGACACTAAGTGCCTCTCACAGACTAAGTGAAGTGAATCCAAGAGTCCTAGGACTTTAGTAGTACTACCTTCAGTCTCTCGTCTCTCGTACTAATACTCCATTATACCCCCAAACCACCAAACGCTTATCTTACCTGTAATTTGTGTTTGAAAGTAGGGCTAGACCCAGGGCTGGCTCCACGGGAAACAGCGAATAAGGTTGGCAATCTTGGTCGGATAACATTTCCTCATAGCGGTGGTACTAGTGGTGTGACACAGTGGCAGTTGCATGCCTATGAAAAAAAAGAAAATGAAATCTGGTTTGTCCTCCTGAGCAATTCAACGGTACAACTGAGAATATAGCAGGTGACAGAAGTACAGTAGAACAGTGCCACATTGTAGCCTAACAAATGGTAAAGTATAACTACTAATTCGGTTGAAGTTCTTTCACATTAGCAATGGTTCTTTGTCAAGCAGAGTAAGAATATATCCTCGGATTTCTTCACCAGCCTGTTGCTATCACCTTATCCTCCCCAGCAAGTGTGTGGATTTATTGCTGTCATTTAGTCACACATCAATCAAAACCACACAGCCCGGGGGAAGAGGGTTAGGGTTTGAAAAATGGATGGGTACGGGGGTTTTTGGGAAAGGTTTTGGGAGACAAGAAAAAATAGCACAGCATAGACAAACAATTGTGAACATAAACAAATCTTTGGGTACAAACCTATCCATCAATCTTTGAAAGTGCATGCACTACTGCATACATGTCAGTGAAAAGTAAGTAGTACATTCGAAAACTGTGGAAGAAAGAATGCGACAGTACAGGGCCTGTGTGGAATTATTGATAACGATATTCAACATAAGGTCTCTGTAGCCAGATACCCGAGAGCCTTGCTGGTCACTATAAATCCATTCACAACAACACTCAATGGGGTTGGTCTGGAAGGTATAGTAGATAGAAAAGGAGAAATTGCTTTTTTTCTAGGTGTCCCCTCACTCACCAGGGTTGCCCCTTGGTGACATGCTTCATCATTGGGGCCATCCCAGTCCTCTACGGCCTGGGGCGTGCTGCGACTTGCGAATTATGTAGGAGCACTTACAAATGACTATATGTGGTGCAGATGTGATAGTGGAGTGGACTAAGTGATGTGTTAAGGGATCAATTTAGAAGCAGAGAGAGATCCAAGAAATGCAGTCACAGTCAGAGAAAAAGGCAAGGGATACTGTATCTATGTGGTTGTAGTGGTCCTGTTGGAAGTGGTAAGTAAGTTGCCTGCAGAAAAAAAATCCTCCTATTAGCGGCACTCCTCCATTGCAGCCGACGCTTCGTCCATCGATGTTGGTCACCAGAAGACACCCTGTAAAAAAAAGCACAGCATAGACAAACAATGGAACATAAACAATTCTTTGGGTACAAACCTATCCATCAATCTTTGAAATTGCATGCACTACTGCATGCATGTCAGTGAAAAGTAAGTAGTACATTCGACAACTGTGGAAGAAAGAATGCGACAGTACAGGGCCTGTGTGGAATTATTGATAACGATATTCAACATAAGGTCTCTGTACTTAGCCAGATACCCGAGAGCCTTGCTGGTCACTATAAATCCATTCACAACAACACTCAGTGGGGTTGGTCTGGAAGGTATAGTAGATAGAAAAGGAGAAATTGCTTTTTTTCTAGGTGTCCCCTCACTCACCAGGGTTGCCCCTTGGTGACATGCTTCATCATTGGGGCCATCCCAGTCCTCTACGGCCTGGGGCGTGCTGCGACTTGCGAATTACGTAGGAGCACTTACAAATGACTATGTGTGGTGCAGATGTGATAGTGGAGTGGACTAAGTGATGTGTTAAGGGATCAATTTAGATGCAGAGAGAGATCCAAGAAATGCAGTCACAGTCAGAGAAAAAGGCAAGGGATACTGTATCTATGTGGTTGTAGTGGTCCTGTTGGAAGTGGTAAGTAAGTTGCCTGCAGAAAAAAAATCCTCCTATTACGGGCACTCCTCCATTGCAGCCGACGCTTCGTCCATCGATGTTGGTCACCAGAAGACACCCTGTCCACTGCCTGCCTGATGCTGAATTGTGGCTCGCTACTGTGAAGCCTGACTCCATCCTTTTTTCTCCATTGCAGAGACTGAAACCCGGCCTGTAATTATTCAACGAAAAACAGGAAGTGATATAATATTACAACACCACTGATAAATAAATATAAGGTATGTAGGCTGTGGAGTGCAAAAAGTCACAATTTGATTTTCCTAGTAGACAGTACAATATTTTTGAAAGTGCGTACTCTGAGTCACCTTTTGAAGGATAAATAAGTATGGGCAAATTAATGTAGCGGATCTTGCCCCTCAAGCTAGGTGTACTGTAAACTGTGTTTTAGAACAAAATTAGATCTTCCTAGCAGTGCTCCCACCCAGACCCTTACTAAAGCCAGTCGCAAAAATGTAGAAGACCCCCAATCAAATCTCAAAAAACGAGGCCTAGCAGAAAACTGGTGACAAAACTTACTTTGAAAGTAAAAGTAGGCCGAAGTACCCCCTTCCTAATTACCCCTTACCCACCGTGGATTGCATTCAAACCACTTGCAAGCAACCAAGCAAAAGTAGCCATAGCCAGCATCGCTCCAAGACTCGAAATTCCCCCCACTCAAACACATGCAATAGAAATACTGCTAACCCTAACGAACCCTAAGTTAAGAATAGTGGCAAAGGCTTTCTTTAACTATGCCAAATCCCCCCTTTCCCACCATGGATTTTCTTCAAATGACTTGCAACCAAAATTACACATTCTCACGAGTGCTCTAAGACCCCCGAACTCAGTTGCAAAAATCTAGAACACCCCGAAACACATGCAATCCTGCTGCTAGGGCTAACCCTAACGAACCCTAAGTTACAAAAAGTGCCAAAAGGCTTTTCCGCGAGGATTTTGTCCCAACCACTTCTACCCGGTATTAGACCTTCCCAGGAATGCCCCAAGACACGCCAACCCACCCCCAAGAAGCATAACACCCCCAAACAGGCCAAAAGCATAATCTCATACTTGCAATATTTCTCGGCCTTCGGTCCAAACGCGCTGCGTAGCTAGGCCATAAGTCGGGGTTGCCACCACGGATTTCCTGAAAAGCAAATGCAATCAAGATTAGAGTGTCCCAGCAGTGCTCCCAGACCACGAAACTCACCCACAAACACCAGGAAGCCCCCCAAACAGGCCCCCGAAAACACTACATTGAGCAAAATGTCAGAAATAGCCCAACAAAAATCGGCCTGGATTTTGTCCCAACCACTTCTACCCGGTATTAGACCTCCCCAGGAATGCCCCAAGACCCGCCAACCCACCCGCCAAGAAGCATAACACCCCCAAACAGGCCAAAAGCAAAATCTCATACTTGCAATATTTCTCGGCCTTCGGTCCAAACGCGCTGCGTAGCTAGGCCATAAGTCGGGGTTGCCACCACGGATTTCATGAAAAGCAAATGCAATCAAGATTAGAGTGTCCCAGCAGTGCTCCCAGACCACGAAACTCACCCACAAACACCAGGAAGCCCCCCAAACAGGCCCCCGAAAACGCTACATTGAGCAAAATGTCAGAAATAGCCAAAAAAAAAATCGGCCTGGATTTTGTCCCAACCACTTCTACCCGGTATTAGACCTTCCCAGGAATGCCCCAAGACACGCCAACCCACCCGCCAAGAAGCATAACACCCCCAAACAGGCCAAAAGCAAAATCTCATACTTGCAATATTTCTCGGCCTTCGGTCCAAACGCGCTGCGTAGCTAGGCCATAAGTCGGGGTTGCCACGACGGATTTCCTGAAAAGCAAATGCAATCAAGATTAGAGTGTCCCAGCAGTGCTCCCAGACCACGAAACTCACCCACAAACAGACGGAACCCCCCTAAGAGCACCTCAAAGGCAAGCAAGTCATCAAAAACACAAAGAATTTTCCGCCTGGGATTTGGTCCAAAACACTTTTATCTGGTATTAGAGCTTCCCAGCAATGGCCCCAGAGCCGTCAACCCAGGAGAAAACGAGTAGAAGACTCCCAAACAGCCAAAGAGCAAAAGTACAAAAATGGGGACTTAGTCAATTTTTCACAAATTTCACAAATCACTCCGCGCGCGCTCTGCAGCTAGGCCCTAACTCCCCTCTGCCACCATGGATTTGCTTCAAACCTCTTGCAAAGTAAAGTATATATAGCCAGCAGTGCGCCCAGACCCCGAAGTCCACCCACAAACACCAGGAAGCCCCCCAAACAGGCCCCCGAAAACGCTACATTGAGCAAAATGTCAGAAATAGCCAAAAAAAAATCGGCCTGGATTTTGTCCCAACCACTTCTACCCGGTATTAGACCTTCCCAGGAATGCCCCAAGACACGCCAACCCACCCGCCAAGAAGCATAACACCCCCGAACAGGCCAAAAGCAAAATCTCATACTTGCAATATTTCTCGGCCTTCGGTCCAAACGCGCTGCGTAGCTAGGCCATAAGTCGGGGTTGCCACCACGGATTTCCTGAAAAGCAAATGCAATCAAGATTAGAGTGTCCCAGCAGTGCTCCCAGACCACGAAACTCACCCACAAACATCAGGAAGCCCCCCAAACAGGCCCCCGAAAACGCTACATTGAGCAAAATGTCAGAAATAGCCAAAAAAAAAATCGGCCTGGATTTTGTCCCAACCACTTCTACCCGGTATTAGACCTTCCCAGGAATGCCCCAAGACACGCCAACCCACCCGCCAAGAAGCATAACACCCCCAAACAGGCCAAAAGCAAAATCTCATACTTGCAATATTTCTCGGCCTTCGGTCCAAACGCGCTGCGTAGCTAGGCCATAAGTCGGGGTTGCCACGACGGATTTCCTGAAAAGCAAATGCAATCAAGATTAGAGTGTCCCAGCAGTGCTCCCAGACCACGAAACTCACCCACAAACAGACGGAACCCCCCCTAAGAGCACCTCAAAGGCAAGCAAGTCATCAAAAACACAAAAAATTTTCCGCCTGGGATTTGGTCCAAAACACTTTTATCCGGTATTAGAGCTTCCCAGCAATGGCCCCAGAGCCGTCAACCCAGGAGAAAACGAGTAGAAGACTCCCAAACAGCCAAAGAGCAAAAGTACAAAAATGGGGACTTAGTCAATTTTTCACAAATTTCACAAATCACTCCGCGCGCGCTCTGCAGCTAGGCCCTAACTCCCCTCTGCCACCATGGATTTGCTTCAAACCTCTTGCAAAGTAAAGTATATATAGCCAGCAGTGCGCCCAGACCCCGAAGTCCACCCACAAACACCAGGAAGCCCCCCAAACAGGCCCCCGAAAACGCTACATTGAGCAAAATGTCAGAAATAGCCAAAAAAAAATCGGCCTGGATTTTGTCCCAACCACTTCTACCCGGTATTAGACCTTCCCAGGAATGCCCCAAGACACGCCAACCCACCCGCCAAGAAGCATAACACCCCCGAACAGGCCAAAAGCAAAATCTCATACTTGCAATATTTCTCGGCCTTCGGTCCAAACGCGCTGCGTAGCTAGGCCATAAGTCGGGGTTGCCACCACGGATTTCCTGAAAAGCAAATGCAATCAAGATTAGAGTGTCCCAGCAGTGCTCCCAGACCACGAAACTCACCCACAAACAGACGGAACCCCCCCTAAGAGCACCTCAAAGGCAAGCAAGTCATCAAAAACACAAAAAATGTTCCGCCTGGGATTTGGTCCAAAACACTTTTATCCGGTATTAGAGCTTCCCAGCAATGGCCCCAGAGCCGTCAACCCAGGAGAAAACGAGTAGAAGACTCCCAAACAGCCAAAGAGCAAAAGTACAAAAATGGGGACTTAGTCAATTTTTCACAAATTTCACAAATCACTCCGCACGCGCTCTGCAGCTAGGCCCTAACTCCCCTCTGCCAACATGGATTTGCGTCAAACCTCTTGCAAAGTAAAGTATATATAGCCAGCAGTGCGCCCAGACCCCGAAACCCACCCACAAACACCAGGAAGCCCCCCAAACAGGCCCCCGAAAACGCTACATTGAGCAAAATGTCAGAAATAGCCAAAAAAAAATCGGCCTGGATTTTGTCCCAACCACTTCTACCCGGTATTAGACCTTCCCAGGAATGCCCAAAGACATGCCAACCCACCCGCCAAGAAGCATAACACCCCCACACAGGCCAAAATCAAAATCTCATACTTGCAATATTTCTCGGCCTTCGGTCCAAACGCGCTGCGTAGCTAGGCCATAAGTCGGGGTTGCCACCACGGATTTCCTGAAAAGCAAATGCAATCAAGATTAGAGTGTCCCAGCAGTGCTCCCAGACCACAAAACTCACCCACAAACAGACGGAACCCCCCCTAAGAGCACCTCAAAGGCAAGCAAGTCATCAAAAACACAAAAAAATTTCCGCCTGGGATTTGGTCCAAAACACTTTTATCCGGTATTAGAGCTTCCCAGCAATGGCCCCAGAGCCGTCAACCCAGGAGAAAACGAGTAGAAGACTCCCAAACAGCCAAAGAGCAAAAGTACAAAAATGGGGACTTAGTCAATTTTTCACAAATTTCACAAATCACTCCGCGCGCGCTCTGCAGCTAGGCCCTAACTCCCCTCTGCCACCATGGATTTGCTTCAAACCTCTTGCAAAGTAAAGTATATATAGCCAGCAGTGCGCCCAGACCCCGAAACCCACCCACAAACACCAGGAAGCCCCCCAAACAGGCCCCCGAAAACGCTACATTGAGCAAAATGTCAGAAATAGCCCAAAAAAAAATCGGCCTGGATTTTGTCCCAACCACTTCTACCCGGTATTAGACCTTCCCAGGAATGCCCCAAGACCCGCCAACCCACCCGCCAAGAAGCATAACACCCCCAAACAGGCCAAAAGCAAAATCTCATACTTGCAATATTTCTCGGCCTTCGGTCCAAACGCGCTGCGTAGCTAGGCCATAAGTCGGGGTTGCCACCACGGATTTCCTGAAAAGCAAATGCAATCAAGATTAGAGTGTCCCAGCAGTGCTCCCAGACCACGAAACTCACCCACAAACACCAGGAAGCCCCCCAAACAGGCCCCCGAAAACGCTACATTGAGCAAAATGTCAGAAATAGCCAAAAAAAAAACGGCCTGGATTTTGTCCCAACCACTTCTACCCGGTATTAGACCTTCCCAGGAATGCCCCAAGGCACGCCAACCCACCCGCCAAGAAGCATAACACCCCCAAACAGGCCAAAAGCAAAATCTCATACTTGCAATATTTCTCGGCCTTCGGTCCAAACGCGCTGCGTAGCTAGGCCATAAGTCGGGGTTGCCACGACGGATTTCCTGAAAAGCAAATGCAATCAAGATTAGAGTGTCCCAGCAGTGCTCCCAGACCACGAAACTCACCCACAAACAGACGGAACCCCCCCTAAGAGCACCTCAAAGGCAAGCAAGTCATCAAAAACACAAATAAATTTCCACCTGGGATTTGGTCCAAAACACTTTTATCCGGTATTAGAGCTTCCCAACAATGGTCCCAGAGCCGTCAACTCACCTGCAAAGAGGTACAACAACACCCCCACAAGTGCTGAGTCTTTCTTCATTGGGCGTAAACCAGCCCTCTGGTTTGATGGAAATAGGAGTCTGGAGGAGGAGGATAGAGGAGCATGTTCTTCTGAACTTGTGAACCTGAGGAATGCAGACTGCGGCAACTTCAAATCAATTAGCAAACCAGCGAAGACAGTTCTGCTGATGGGCTTGATTTTGTGATTATCTGATTAAAGTTTGAAATATATTAACTGTGCACAACAAAGAAAGACAGACACACAGGAATAAAAGTGAATAGGGACGAAAAAGAAAGTTATTGATTCGTTGTCTCATTTTCAGGGCTCAGTATCACGGTCCAGGAATGAGAATAAGGCTTCGTCATCATACTCTGCGAATTCAGGCAGGGTGAGCTCAGTGTCACCTGACAGAGTAGAAATTCCCTCATCTATGTTGCAGGCCACCTCCTCTTCATCCGGCACGCTCTCTCGTTCTCTGAAATCTGGTGGTATGAGGTGCTGATTCATCTTGATCATTGTTAACCTCTCCACATTTTTGGGCGAGAGGCGGCTCCGTTTGGGAGTTACAATGCCACCAGCAGCACTGAAAACCCGTTCAGAAGACACGCTTGCGAGTGGGCAAGACAAGTAGTTTAAAGCCAGGTTGGTGAGCTGTGGCCACAATTCTTTTTTCCCATGCCAATACGCCAATGGGTCAGAATTAACATAGACCTCTGTTGAGTCATTCAGATAGTCCTTCACCATCAACTCAAGGTCCTCATCCAAGGTTCCTCCACTTTGCTTAGCTCTTGCTGTGCCTCTGACATTTTGAGAACCAAACCCACGCAGAGCTAGCCAATCCTCTTCAGCCTCCAATGTTTCTGTTGTGTTTCGTGCAGATGATCCGGTTGCCGGTGTCTTTAACGGCTGAGAGGTCACTTGTGCCACAGCCACAGGTGCAGAAGTGGATTGTTTTGACTGGGGATGGCCTGCTGATGTACTGCCATTTCCTTCAATTTCCAGCCGTTCTGTTTCAAACCTCTTGGCTGACAAGGCTAGCCAACGTTTGTACTTTGGAACATGTTCATCATCAAAAGGAAAGAATGCTTGGCATGCCAGCGCCTTTTTGTAGCATGGATCCAGAATAGTAGCACAAATGTAATGCTGTTCTGAGTGGATCTTTTTAAGACGTTTATCACCTTGTAGGAGCTCTAATAATTGCTCAGCCAGAAGCAAAGAGTCTTGGTTTTTGTCATCTTTTTCAAACACAGAACACACCTCCTTCAGTTGGTCCTCCAGCATGTACAACAATGGGATAGCTTTTCCCAAATTAGAGTCCTCCTTGCTGACTGCACGCGTGAAGAACTCAAAAGGACGAAGCATGCGTGTCAGGTTTTGAACTATGTTCCATTGCGGCCCACCCATCCTCAGCTCCTCTGTACCCTCTGTAAGGAAATATTGATCGAGTTCCGTATACTGCTCATACAGACGCTCAAGCATGTAGAAGGTTGAGTTCCAACGTGTTACCACCTCCTGGATGAGTGCTTTCACTGGCATTTTACGTTGATATAGCAGGCTCCTCAGCTGCTTCCGGGCCTTAAAAGAATGGCTGAAATGCTTGCACATTTTTCGGCAGTTGTCCAATACACTGTACGCTGCACTGGATTTATTAGCCAAGAATTTTTGGACAACCAGGTTTATACAGTGCGCCAAACACGGCACTCTGAAATAGTAACCGTCCCTCATGGCCTTAACTATATTGGCGCCATTGTCCGTGGAAACATAACCAACCCGGCGTTTTAGTGGGGACAGCCGGTTAAGGACCTTTGTGTTAAAGACATCCAAAATGTTTTCTGCTGTGTGACGTTTCTCCAAACCAAACATGGCTAGTGTTGCATGTTTCCGAGCAGCTTTAAAAACAATGTTCGTGTCAACTTCTGTGTTTAGCTTTGCTTTAGCCCCTGAAAAAGAGACCCAGTGTGCAGTGATGCACATGTAATCAGCGCCTGCGCCACTGGTCCACATGTCTGTTGTCAGATGTATAGTGTGAACAGCACTCTTCTGCAAAGCTGCCCCAATCACCTTCAGAACATCTTCATGTAGTGCTGGAACCGCAACTCGGGCAAAATAGAACCGGCTAGGAACCTTCCATTTAGGGCAGAGCGCTGCCACTAATTCTAGAAAACCAACCCCTTCTACAAAAGAAAAAGGGAGAAGGTCCAGAGCTAGCATTTTAGCCAGCTTAGTGTTATACAGACGCGTCATTGGGTGGTTGCGTTCATATTGCGCTTCTGTAAACAACATCTTTTTAATGTTGCCCTGGACCAAGGATTTACGGGATGATGATGATATCTTCGACCCAGTTACGCTCGCTGATTAACTTTTCCGCATTGATGTCTCACTCTCTCCCACACTCTTAGTGTGGCTCACATGGGGTGTGCTGTTGACAGGGGTACTGGGTGTAAGTGAAGTGTTTGAATCGTCTTCTTCCTCCTCGTCATTATCAGATGAAACAGCATTACGTGCAATTCCGGCTTCCTCGATCGCCTGTAGGTGCGCAAACCATTTGACAGCGTGCTTTCTTTCAAGATGACCTCTCTGGCCTCCGGTACCATAGTTGGAACCCAACTTACCACGACTAACTCGAAGCTTACACATGCTACAAATGGCTACGGTTTCATTTTTTGGGCAAACACTAAAGAAGTCCCAAACTGCAGACTTGAAATGTCTTTGGGGGCCGGAGGAGGCGGCGATACTGGTGGTGGTGGTCCTGCTGCTAATGCCAGATGAAGTGGAGGATGTGGATTGCCGAACTTCAGTACGTTTTGCACTTTCACCACCACGAATTGAGGTCGAGGACGAGGTGGGTACCTTCTTGCGAGGAAGAAATATGGAAGCGGTAGGTTTTGGTGTACTACATAACTCCAAATCTAATGATTCCATTTCCATTGCCTCCTCGCCGACATCATCATCACGCTCAGCAGCTTCTCGGGATAGGGTCAAAATGTCTCTTTGCTGCATGCCCGGTGGGGCTGCAGTGACCTTTGTGATGACTGGCTCGTCGTCATCGTGAGAGGCTTCATCACCAGCAGTATCTGTCACTTCTTGTTGAGCCTCATCACACTCCATAGGTATGAGTTTTTGGACGACCTTCCTTTTACGCTTAGGTACCTGTGTCAGATCATGGTGTGCCTCACTGTCAGACCGCAGTTGTGGTTCCCAAGACAGATCACTTGCATCAGAACGAGGTGGGCTTGAAGAAGATGTAGACACCCCCCTTGATCTTTTCCTTGCTAGGGATGTAGAAGACAATGAATGATCATCAGGAGGTGTGGATTCCAATGATACCTCGGCTTCATTGTCGATTTCCTGATGTGCCCCTACTTCGGGAGGAACAACTATTGTGGGCACTTGTGAACCTCCATGCACCTTTGCTTGCGCATCTCCTTTTGCTGCCTCTCCTTCCACATGTACTTGGGCGTGTACTTGCACATGGTGTTGTTGTTGCGGCTGTGGTTGTTCAACACTTGTCAGATGAGTTACAACAACCTGTGTTGATTCAGGGACATTGCTGCTACTTTCTTGCGATGAGCCAACATCACTGGTCGATGGTGATTGGAGAAGTACACTGACTGCCTCTGAAGCACTCAAGGGCTTTGACTTAAGTTGGCGTGGTGGTGGAGGCACTGAACCCAATGGAGCAGGGGTGCTGCTCCCAGCTTGGTCCCCAGCAGATCCTGCTGCTGCAGGCGTACTTTTTTTTTTCTCCCAAAAAACGTGGCGGGTGGCACACCAGCCTTCTTGGTAACTTGCTTCTTCTGCTCCTTACTAGCAACTTTCTTGCTAGAGGAGCTACGGAGACCTTTCTTTGGGGCCATCTTCTTCAGAGCAGGTCAGACAGCAGGCCGCAGTTGCACGAATTGTAGAGTTGTCTGAGGCCAGACGTGACGTCGCGTGACGTTATGCTGCACACACACACCGCTGCAGGACTTCTTCCTGGCACTGGTGGTTCTCTTGAGTCTTGTGCACCTAAAAAAAATGGAAGACAGAGGAACATCAGTTCAGTTATACAGCACAAAAAAATCGAAAGACACTGCAAAATCAGCACAATCCCAATCCATCCATGCCCTCCATAATGTTTAAATTCAAGACAACCCACAGAAAGACTAGGCCCATGCAAGACTCACTACCCCTGGGCATAAATAAAGGTTGAAAAGTAGGCAAAATGGTTGCAGGCCTAACAACAAAGCCTGCATTCAAAATGGCAACTTGCCTGCCAGCACATGGCCAGTGCCTGTAGCTGCACTCAAAATGGCCACCAGCCACATGGCCTGTCCCTCCCCATGAACACCCCCAAAAATCGAAAAACACTGCAAAATCAGCACAATGCCATTCCATCCATGCCCTCCATGATGTTTAAGTTCAAGACAACCCACAGAAAGACTAGGCCCATGCAAGACTCACTACCCCTGGGCATAAATAAAGGTTGAAAAGTAGGCAAAATGGTTGGAGGCCTAAAAACAAAGCCTGCATTCAAAATGGCCACTTGCCTGCCAGCACATGGCCAGTGCCTGTAGCTGCACTCAAAATGGCCACCAGCCACATGGCCTGTCCCTCCCCATGAACACCCCCAAAAATCGAAAAACACTGCAAAATCAGCACAATGCCATTCCATCCATGCCCTCCATGATGTTTAAGTTCAAGACAACCCACAGAAAGACTAGGCCCATGCAAGACTCACTACCCCTGGGCATAAATAAAGGTTGAAAAGTAGGCAAAATGGTTGGAGGCCTAACAACAAAGCCTGCATTCAAAATGGCCACTTGCCTGCCAGTACATGGCCAGTGCCTGTAGCTGCACTCAAAATGGCCACCAGCCACATGGCCTGTCCCTCCCCATGAACACCCCCAAAAATCGAAAAACACTGCAAAATCAGCACAATGCCATTCCATCCATGCCCTCCATGATGTTTAAGTTCAAGACAACCCACAGAAAGACTAGGCCCATGCAAGACTCACTACCCCTGGGCATAAATAAAGGTTGAAAAGTAGGCAGAATGGTTGGAGGCCTAACAACAAAGCCTGCATTCAAAATGGCCACTTGCCTCCCAGCACATGGCCAGTGCCTGTAGCTGCACTCAAAATGGCCACCAGCCACATGGCCTGTCCCTCCCCATGAACACCCCCAAAAATCGGAAAACACTGCAAAATCAGCACAATCCCATTCCATCCATGCCCTCCATGATGTTTAAGTTCAAGACAACCCACAGAAAGACTAGGCCCATGCAAGACTCACTACCCCTGGGCATAAATAAAGGTTGAAAAGTAGGCAAAATGGTTGGAGGCCTAACAACAAAGCCTGCATTCAAAATGGCCACTTGCCTCCCAGCACATGGCCAGTGCCTGTAGCTGCACTCAAAATGGCCACCAGCCACATGGCCTGTCCCTCCCCATGAACACCCCCAAAAATCGAAAAACACTGCAAAATCAGCACAATCCTATTCCATCCATGCCCTCCATGATGTTTAAGTTCAAGACAACCCACAGAAAGACTAGGCCCATGCAAGACTCACTACCCCTGGGCATAAATAAAGGTTGAAAAGTAGGCAAAATGGTTGGAGGCCTAACAACAAAGCCTGCATTCAAATTGGCCACTTGCCTCCCAGCACATGGCCAGTGCCTGTAGCTGCACTCAAAATGGCCACCAGCCACATGGCCTGTCCCTCCCCATGAACACCCCCAAAAATCGAAAAACACTGCAAAATCAGCACAATCCCATTCCATCCATGCCCTCCATGATGTTTAAATTCAAGACAACCCACAGAAAGACTGGGCCCATGCAAGACTCACTACCCCTGGGCATAAATAAAGGTTGAAAAGTAGGCAAAATGGTTGGAGGCCTAACAACAAAGCCTGCATTCAAAATGGCCACTTGCCTGCCAGCACATGGCCAGTGCCTGTAGCTGCACTCAAAATGGCCACCAGCCACATGGCCTGTCCCTCCCCATGAACACCCCCAAAAATCGAAAAACACTGCAAAATCAGCACAATCCCATTCCATCCATGCCCTCCATGATGTTTAAGTTCAAGACAACCCACAGAAAGACTAGGCCCATGCAAGACTCACTACCCCTGGGCATAAATAAAGGTTGAAAAGTAGGCAAAATGGTTGGAGGCCTAACAACAAAGCCTGCATTCAAAATGGCCACTTGCCTCCCAGCACATGGCCAGTGCCTGTAGCTGCACTCAAAATGGCCACCAGCCACATGGCCTGTCCCTCCCCATGAACACCCCCAAAAATCGGAAAACACTGCAAAATCAGCACAATCCCATTCCATCCATGCCCTCCATGATGTTTAAGTTCAAGACAGCCCACAGAAAGACTAGGCCCATGCTAGACTCAAATACCCCTGGTGAAAAGGCCACAAGTACAGCCCCAAAAAACGAAAATCACTAAAAAATCACCACAATCCAATGCCATCCATGCCCTCCATGATGTTTACATTAAAGAGACCCCACAGAAAGACTCAGTCCATGCACCACTCACTACCCCTGGGCAAAAGGCCCCAACAGCAGCCAAAAAAATCGAAAAACACACTAAAATCAGCACAATCCCATGCCATCCATGCCCTCCATGATGTTCACATTAAAGAGACCCCTCAGAAAGACTCAGTCCACCCACCACAGAGTACCCCTGGGCAAAAGGCCCCAAAACAGCCCAAAAATCGAAAATTCCAAAATTTTTGTTGCAGCAACTGTAATGCCCCAAACAAACTTACTTGTAAAATTTCTAATCCAACAATGATCCAAAGAAAGTCAAAAAGGCCTTAAATCCAAATATCCAGCAGCATCCACAAAAAGTATTCCTTCCAGCTCCACATCCAAATGAAAAGTGACCAGGAGATGGACAAAGCACTGGGAGGAGCCTGCTGGACAGGAACAGGAAGTTGAAGACTGTGGGGCACTTCCTTCCTCCCACCCCCCTCCCCCCTCCCCAAAATGGACTCCTCGCTAAAAAAGGGCAGGCAAATGTCAACCTAAGGAGTTATTCAGATAAAAATCATCATTTCAAGAAGGTTTATGCTGCTTGCTGGTGGATTTCTTGTGCAGAATTGCAAATTTTATATTTTCGTTTGTGCGAGATTCTTGCTGCTCGCCGCATCTCAAATCTCGCAACTTGAGACGTGATCTTGCTGTACTCGCGTTGACAAACTCTCGCTCGCAAGCCGCGATGACGTAATCGCGCTCGCCAAATCCCGCGGGATCACACAGCAAGATCCAAAATGGCGCAGCACTCGCAAACTATCGAGAAAAACAACCCGGCAAACGATGATAAACGCCGCGCGCCACAAAAATTGTATCACCAACGCCGCGCGCTGCAAAAAAAATCCGCTGCGTGCGAATTTGCGGATTTTGCGAGAAATTCGCAAATCTCGCGGATTGCGAATTTGCCGAAAATCCGCAAAATCCGCGAGCGTAACGGATTTTCCGCCCATGCTTACCCCCAACCTTGAAAACCACATGCCTTTCTGTTGAAGCAAGGCTGCAATGGAAAGGCTCCCCCTCGCATGCATCCTGTAATGGATGGCGGTGTCTAGCAGACACCGCCTCAATTTTTCAGTTGACCAGGCGAAAAAGCGGTGGACGGTCTTCCCGTCCACCGCGCTCCCTCCGCCATACTAATATGGCGGGGGGAAACGGGTGGCGGGTGGGCTAGAATGTAGGGCAGAACGCCACCGCCCGTATGGCAGTGGCAATCCACCCTATATCCTAAAGGGCCCCTATGGGTCTGCCCGGGACAGGTGAGGTGCCTTTGTGTATTTTCGGCAAGATGTAAAAATAGGGCACTTTAGGATCTTTTTTAATGAGGAAGTCTGCCTCCTTGATAGTTTAATAGTGACACTCTTTACTGGTGACTGACAGTTTCTGATGGACATTGTACAATGCTCAGAGAGTGGATTGAGCTGCTTCTGTTTGGAAGGGTATTGGTTTGTGGAGCTGCTGCCAATCGCCGGTGGATGTTGCCTTTATGGCCCTTTGCAGGCAGTCATCTTTCTTTGGTGCCTCCACAACTTCCGTCAGAGACATCGGGATAGGTCTTCAGTGGGCCACAATAAGTCTGACATGCTCTTCTGTTTCCTTGGCTTCTGCTGCTTCGGGGAGGTTGGCTGGCTGAGCGTGCCTGGATAAGACCTCCTCTGGATTCAGGGTGCCTCGTTGGTAACTCACTGTGAACTGAATCTCTTGCAGCTGTAGGATCCATTTTTCGATCCTGGGTGGAGGGTGTGACTAGGACCCCTGGAACTGCAGGATGAGTTGTTTGTGGTCCATGATGACAGAAGAGGGGTGCCCGTACAGCTAAAAGTAAAAATGACAGCAACCCACAGGGTGGCAATAGTCTCCAGCTCAATCTGAGAGTTGTGCTGTTCTGTGCCCGTAAACGTGCAGCTGGCCTATGCCACTGGAGCCCACTCGGTGCATTCTTGTCTTTGGGCTAACACTGCTACCAGACCAGTGGGGCTGGGGTCAACCACCAGCTGCAACTCTCTCTGCAGGTTGAAATATGTCGGAGTGGTGTCAGCTGACATGGTGGCCTTCCTCAACCGAAGAGCTTCTTCTTGTTTTGGCCCCCATACCCAAGAACTGGACCATTTGATGAACTCCCTGAGGGGCTGGTGAGGTCCTATAGTTTTTCATGAAGCGCCTGCAATACATCCCCATTCCCAGGAAGCTGCGGATACCTGACACCAAGGAGGGGGAGGGAGCATCCTGTATGTCACTCACTTGCTCTTGGTTGGGACCGATGCCTTTGTCCGAGAAGCTATACCAAGAGAAGGTGATGTATTTTCGCTGAAAGTCGCACATCTCTCAGTGGATTATCAGCCCATGTTCTGCTAGCCATGTGAAGACTACATGGAGGCGCGCCAGGTGCTCCTCTAGCATGGCCGAGTAAACAAGGATGACATCACTCTTGTTCAGCATGCCCACAAACCGCACAGGACCGTTTTCACTAGATTCTGGAAAACTTCTGCAGCACTGGAGATAATGAAGTTTAGTCTGGTGTTTCTCCACAGGCCGGCATTTGTTGAGAAGATGGTAATGAGGCAGGAGTATGGATTCAGTAGGATTTGGTGGTAGCCTAACCTGAGGTCCATTTTCAAGAACCACTTGGAACACGACAACTCACCAACGATGTTGTCTATGGTCGGCATACGATATTGTTTGCGCTTGATCACCAGGTTCGGAATCCTCATATCCCCGAAAATTCAAACTGCCTGAGCTTCTTCGCCAACACAATCGGGTACACCCTCTTTAGGGGCCTTTGACTCACACTATAATGCCGGGTTGTTTCAAGAGTTTTAGTTCAGCCACAAACTTAAGCCTGAGGTGGAAGGCTATTCGGCGATGTCTAAAGGCAACGGGAGCTAGAGACTCATCAATTTGAAGTCGAATGTCTGACCAGTTCATCAGCCGATCCCTTCGAATAGGGTCCTGAAGTTTTGAGGGAGGCGGCCCAGACCATGTTCATGGATGCCGAAAGCAAACTATATGAGATTAACCGCATGCGCGCTAGCGGGTTTTCCCGCTGCGCGCTGAAATTTGAAAATCGCGGCTTCCGTGACAAAGCCAGCTCGTCATGCGTGCAGCGCAGGTAACGCCCATGACGAGCTGGCTTTGTCATCCGCATCGAAAGGGTTAAGATCTTGGGCAGTGCCGCAGCTGAGGAGGAATCCTGATCCTTCCTGTGACACATACACCCTCACTCACCATCGCATGGAATCATGTGCCAGGTCCACGTGGAACATGCCATGAAGCTGTAGAGGAGAGTGGTTGCCAAAAACATACACATGCACATTGGTGCGATGGAGTGTGGGTGGGTCCGTAAACTGTGATAGATATCCTCAGCAATAAGGTTGATCAACACCCTTGTGTCTATGAGGGCTGAAACTGTGTGATTCTGCACCTCTACATGGCACATAGGGGCTGTATGACACTTCGCTCTGAGGGTGTCAGTGGCACAGTGAGCAAGGAACCCATGGCTGGGCATACCCATCCCACTTAGGGTGAAAAGTGCTATGGAAACAAATGATGGACGGAATGCTAAGTGGGACGGGCATGCCCAGACGTGGGTCCCTTCCTCACTGTGCCACTGGATTCAAGTTAGCCTGGCTGATTAAGGGTAAGACCCAGAAACCAGTGCCAGGATGCTTGTTTCCAGTCCAGGGAGGACCTGGCTTGGCAGTTCAGTCTGGACTGTTCCCATGAGGCACAGGGTCAAGACTGATTTGCATATGGCTTGGTCTAAACTGGGGTGGCATGGTGAGCAAAAGAACAATGGATTTAACCCAGATCTCTTGACTGGGGAGTGACTGTATGATTTATTCAGCATTCCATCCATTAATTGTTTGCGTAGCACAGAAAAAGATTGTTAGACATTGAAGAACTTTTACAGGTCAAAGTTTTAATTTTCATTGGAATGACACAAATGATCAAAGATGGCTGGGCTTGTAGCTTAGAATGCACTGAACTAGTAGCTTATCCTCTGAACAAATATTTTCAACCCTTCTTTATGTTGCATTCTAGTGCTTTAGTTTCAATGTACTTCTTCGCCAGGAGATGTTAAATAAGAGCCGGGCTGTCGCATTTTGAATTATCTGGAGAAGTCCAACCAAATAGGCCGGAGAACCGATCAGCAAGGCATTGGCATAATCAAGGTGCGAGAGGATCAGTGCTCTCACCACTGTCTCTCTCGCAGCATTAGGAAGAAAGGGAAAACATTTCCGCAGAGCCTTCAGGGTGCCACAGCACCCGCAGGTCAGCTTCTTAATGTGGGCCTCAAACGAGAGATCTTCTCCAAACCATACCCCCAGATTCTTGGCTGGGATGTTCACAGAGCTGGGCAGTGGGAAACCAGCCGGCCATAGCAATTCTCTGAACCGAGGAGGAAACTGACCATAGAGGGGAATTTCAGTTTTGTCCTCATTGCATTTCAACTGGGCGGAAGCCAACCAGTTGAAGACAGAGGACAGACAGGTCTGAATCATACCCGCGTCCAGTTCAGCGCCAGGCCAAGTGAACAGCAGCTGTGTATCATCAGCATAGGCGATTATTTTTGCTCCCAGTTGTTCAGCCAAAGTGATCAGGGGGGTCAGATAAACATTAAATAACAACGGGCTAAGAGTTGACCCCTGAGGGACCCCCGTTGAAAGAGGTTTGGCTGAAGATGAAAAAGGGGGTAGCCAGACCTGCTGGGAATGAGATGCAAGGAAAGAGCTAAGCAACTCAAAGGCCAATCCTGTGACACCAATGGCTGCCAGATGTGACAGTAGCAGCTGATGGGGAACCGTGTCGAACGCGGCAGAGAGGTCCAATAATATTTGAGGCCCTCTTCCGCCATTGTCCAAACAGTCCCTAATGGCCTCGGAAACTTCAACCAGAGCCGATTCCGTGCTATGAGCGGCACGGAATCCGGACTGGGCAGGATGAAGAGCCTGAGATGTTTCAACAAAAGCATTTAGTTGTCGAAAGGCCATTTTTTCACAGACCTTGGCCATCGCTGGTAGGAGTGAGATTGGACGATAGTTAGCAGGTAACGATGGATCTAGGCCAACCTTTTTTAGCAGAGGCAGGAGTTTGGCCTGCTTCCAGTCAACCGGAACAGTAGCTGATCTGAAGGATAGACTGATGATTTGAGTAATCTCCTGACTAACCACCTCTGCCACCCCTCCAAGAACCCGCGCTGGACAAGGGTCAGTGGGTGAGACTGATTTCAGGGATTCAACAACCGCTAATGTGTCATCCTCACAGAGCGAAAAAAACTCCTCAAAAAAGAAAGTCCTGGAAGATGGCAGAGAGAGGTACACAGGGTCTAAGGGACTCTCACTGAGACATGTGATCC
Organism: Lissotriton vulgaris; assembly: GCF_964263255.1. Taxonomy (NCBI): domain Eukaryota; kingdom Metazoa; phylum Chordata; class Amphibia; order Caudata; family Salamandridae; genus Lissotriton; species Lissotriton vulgaris. Next base: position 312,894,932 of record NC_141689.1, on the reverse strand, counting down.
ACAGACTGGGCTGAATCCTGGCTATCTTTTGATTGAAGAACATGGACAAGCCCTCACACCAGGCTACAGAGGATGGCACTGTAGGTTGCTCGGCACAAGGGGAGAGGAAACTATTAAAAATAGAAAAAAATATCCTGCTGTTGTTGTTGGCCTTAGTAATCCTATTCGCAAAATACTCACTCTTCGCAGTTCTATTACGGGCATAGTAATCCCTCTGGGCATTCCGCAAGGCTTCTTTAGCAATGGTGCAGTAGGAGAGACGCCAGCGCCTTTCAAGTTTTTTACAGGCGAGCTTCAGCTCTCTCAGGGCAGGTGAAAACTAGGGTTTGGACGGGGTTGAGCGGGTTTTAGGTCTAGCAGTCCCTTTGGAGGAAGATTCCACTCCCGTCGAGATCCAGGAATTAAAAGTCTGCACCGCGTTGGACAAGTCATTACCAAGCACAGGACGGCTATTACACAGGGTGACAGACAAAGAACGCAGATTGATCTTCTGGGGGCTCATAGAAATCTTAACATTAAGGGGTAGTTTATCGGCTGACCACGAAAATCTGATTAGCCGCTGGTCAGACCACGTGAGAATTTCAGGAGTGCCCACAGTAAAAGGGAAATTCGAACAGATTACATCAAGCGTATGGCCTCCTGAGTGAGTTGGGAGTGTTACCCCAGTGTTATTTGTAAAGCGCACGATTTCTCGAAGGTGTCCTTGCGCTGAATAACAGATGTTTATTGTTACCCAACTAAATGGTACTCATTTTACCACCCTTGAATGGATGAAAGGCTGAGTGGATCTGCCTGGATTTGAACCTGTGACCATGAGGTCGAACACAAGCCCCTGCAGTGGCTGCTTTAGTCCACTGAGCCACCAGACCCAGCTTTCATGGTGCCGTGATCTTATCTTATTATTTCATTCTAGATGTAATTAGTGTGAGACAGCTTAAGTTGGCCAGCCTTAAGCAGACAGTCAGGCAATATTGGATGAATCATTTAAAAAGGGTGTGCAGGGGTGTAGCATGCACTGATTTGTAAACCAGGCTGTCAGGCTCTCTGTGCCTCTACAAGGAAGTTCCAGTACCAGCCAAAATCTGTCTTGTTCTCTGAGATATCCTGAGCTTTCATAACAAGAACACAGTGGAACACTGGGGGAAGGGGAATGGGAAGGGAAACAGCAGTTGAGCTAAAACATCTTGTTAGGTAAGGATCATTTATCATTTTCTTCTGACTTGTTGTAGAGTGAGTAAACAAAGACAATGTAAATAAATAGGTAGTTATAGTTAGACCTTCTTTTCCATAGAAAGAAAGTTTTTAGTTTTGCTAATAACTTTGGCCCCGTTTGACGAATGTTCATAAAACTTCCCCCCCACCGAACAGCTCATCTACCTCAGAAAGTTTCAGGGTGATCCATCAAAGGAGGGGAGGGCAAGAAAAAAGGAAGATCCAAAAAGGCAAAAGGCCAGTGCATTTTCCATGGACATCTTTAGATGAGGCTAACTGACAGGAATCACACCAAATTTTGCCAGGAAGCTAGATATTTGTCTACAGATTGTGCTTTCCGTCGTTTGGTGTTAATCTAGTCAGTGTTTTTTGAGAAATTCAGTGTAAAAAAACATATTTGTACATTTGGATGGTTGGGTCCGTAAAAGTCTTAAGAGAATCTTGTAGGAGCACCGGTTTAAAAATGGAGTGTTCTCATTGTACCCGGTTGCTTTATTTCCCTATGGTCATCTTGTAGAAGCGAGTCTGAAATACAAGGGATAATTAATGATAGGAAAGACAGACACAACCACAGATTTTTGTCAGCTCAGAAACTGTATATTTATTAGCCACAACAAATAACAATTTTAACGTGCAACACGGTGACAGTCAGCATAGAAGCTAGAATGTCCAAAGATTTATTGAGTTTGGTATGCTTTATAGACTTAAACCACAAAGACCACCCATATGACACGTAGCAAGAAGTATTATACGTAGTCTACAGTGCACCATGAATCCCACAGCCAATAGACAGGATCTGTAACAAGATATCTCCTCGTAAGGTGTGATATATTTGATGCACACATACTGTAGCTAACCATGTGATCAGAATGGGCAGTTTTGGGGACAGTCAATCAAAATGCGAGCTGCCATGGCCTAGTATATTTCCATACAAACTGCGACAGAAGCAAGGCGATGAGTAATATTGCGAAATGTGTTATTTGCTAATAAAATGTATTGTGCAAGCCGTGTGTCACGTACCTCGTCTGGGCGTGGAGAAATGCAAGGATAGCATTTCTCAGACGGTGAAAGTGTAAAACATCCCAAGATGGAGGTTTTTAGATGTAGGCTAAGTTAAATAGGCCTGAAGCTATTATATTTTGTATCAAAGGAAAATATGGCTTCAACATCTCCCAAATCTGATACCAAATCAATATACCCTGCGTGACAACTGATTCATACCCATGGCTGGTACTTCAGCCACTGCCTGTAGCTCTTGTCGCTCTGGCTCATGGCTGTGCCTATTGCCACAGTGCATAGAGCGTGCGCAGTAGGAGACAAGGGATGCACAGCAGACTGGGCAGACCTGTATCATAATGCAGAGTGTCAACAACACAGCTGCTATTATGATAACAGCCTTTCTGATCCATGAGCCCCAACCTGATAGCCACTGCATCAGTTTATCCCAGAACTCACCAGTGTGTATGCCCTCTGCCTCATCCCTAATATTCTTTATGTTATGTATTGCCCTATCTATGTTTTGGCTGTTGTCAGGTATATATGAACAGCACCTCTGATGGATCACCCGACAAAGCCCACCCTCTTTGCCTAGGATGATGTCTAAAGCAACCCTATTTTGAATTACTACCGCCCGCATGGCGGACAGCTCTGCTGTTATGTTTCCCAGTCCTGCTGCAGTGGAGTCAGCCAGATCCTCAATCATTCTAGCTAACTTGTGTATCCTCTGGGAGGTGTACACTACTCCAGCACCTGGGACCATTACTCCAACAGCTGTCATAAAATGATCAGCCCATCCAGCTGACCTTCTCATCCTTGTAGGCCTCACACCTGGCTTTCTAGCCTGTGCTATGTCTGAGAAGTGGACCATACATGGTATTATTGATGCAAGGTAGCAACGGCCATACCAACCTGGAGGTAGGTAAAACTATGTCCATGGTCCGCAGACAAAAAATAGTCCCTTGTAACCCACCAGTCCAGGTGATGACCCAGTAGTGCTGTCTTTGATACGTGACAGTCTTGTTTTGTGTGTGCAGTTACTTTTGCCCACAAAAATCTGGTTCATCTTCCTAGGTTCCATTATCCTCCTCATCTTGTTTATCCTGTCCTTACATGCCAACAATCCTTGTTGTCCCTGCAGTAGATCCTGTAACACACAAGGGTATGGTATGCATGACTGCTGGGTTGAGCAGTTATGTGCTATAGTTATGTCTGAAGGTAATTTAGGTGTTCTGTCCCGCTGCATCCCTTCATCATATAGGATGCACAATGGGGCTAGGGACAGCTCTTCAATCCTAAACCTTGGTGTATTAACCTCCTTGTTTCCACTCAGGTCATTGCCACTCTCCTCAGCCCTGTTTCTGGATCTCCTGTCAAATGTGCTAAGCATCTCAGTGTCTGACCTTGTAGGGTGCATATTCCTGCATGATGCCCATTTCTTTTTAGGCTCTCTGGCACCCTGTCTGATACCCTCTATATTGGAAACATTCAGTGTTGGGGCTGCCACGAGGCCAGTGTTGGGAGGTGCAACTAATACTGACATATTGTGTTCAGTGGAGAGTAACTCATGCATCAGAATACAACCCATATACTTGGAAACTGGTAGTACAATGTAGCTCATGCTGTGCTGTGTATCTGTTGGTAGGTGGGTGCAAACATAACATCCTGAAATGTTCATGATCTGTACATATAATTTTAGCATTTCAACATATTTATTGTTATCATATTCTTCCCACAATTCTCTGTCATTCTCTTCTGTAACCTCCTTCTTCCCCAACACAATCTGGTCTGGCACAATTATGTTTCGCTCCTCATGTTGTATAACTGTATTATTCTCATCACCCACTTTGCCATGAAGAAATGGGATGTCAAACTCCTCTGCAAACATTATAAACATGGTTGTCAGAACTATCCCAGGTACTGGTGATAATACAGCTGCCAGAATATATGGCCATCTGCGCTCATTTGTCCTTGGCCTAGGCATTATAGACGTTTATGGGATTAAGAATAAGCCGTTATTTTCGCCCCAATTGACGTCTGTAACAATATGTAACCCACTGTTTTCTATGGCAATTAAATACTTTGTAAAACTTCAGTGCGAGCTGTTGCTAGCTCCTGGGCTGATGGTAGGAAGCCAACTATTGGGAAGGAAAGGTCATTCAGTATAAGTGTCTGCAGCCCGCTCAATATTGGGGGATTTGGCACTGCTACTCTCTGAACAGTTGTTACCTCTACTCCTGGTGACAACGTTGCCACTGCTGACCTTATTGTTATATATAACACCCTTTCTTCCACCACCCGTATCGCTATCCACCTGTGTACTGCAGGTGATGCAACCTGCATATCTCAATTTTATTAGCAATCAATAAAATGTGGTTACAACATCCATTATTGCCCCCCAGCCAATGTGATGTATGCCAGATATTACACTGTCCAAGATGTCAAGGCGTGTGTTTGCCAGTTCCTGTGTTGGTGCTTGGCTGCCAAATGTGGGAAATGTAAGCTGTTGCAATATCAAGTCCGTCAACTTGCTCATCAGTGGTGGTTTTGGTACAATCAGCTGGATTTGTCCCTTCTTTTCCACTCCTGGCCACAATAATCGTATAACTATCACCAATTCCGACTCTTGTACTTCTATTGTCATTTGCATCAGTCTACCACTCCTTGTTGTGATCAAAGGTGGTCCAGATGCGGTGGTAGTCATGTAGGTGAATATAGTCTATTTCCACAGTTCAATGTTCCTCTGGTGCTTCACTATTCCGTGTTGTGCTTATAGTTCCTTATGTCTAACTAGCAGGGTCTTGTATCCCTATATTTGATACGGACACCAGCACCATTTGAAATCAAACACGTTGGCGCCTTTGCTGTGTCTGACAGAGGTTACCAGTACATAACAGACGATAGGCACTTGAAGGAGACAGGTGTCTCTATGATGTCATCTGGAGGATGTGTCCGCCAGGCACAGCAGATAGTTGCATTGGTCGGTCTATTGGAGGGTTGGCCCGCAGCCAGCAGGAGATCTCTTCTTCCTTATCCCCTGTCGTGCTGGTCAGGCTGGTCCTTCCTGGTGGATCGGAGGTTGTACCTATGGTCCGCCTCAGGTGCTGCTGGTGATGATGCCGGAGCTTACCGTCCGTCGTCCTGGTCTGCTGCCCGCTTGGTGTGAGAACTGTGGATCCACGAAGTCAATCCCTTGCACTTCACTGCTGTCGCGGTGGTCAAGATGACGGTGAAAGGACCCTTCCACCTGGGCTGAAGACAGTTCCGCCGGGTATGGGCCTTGATCCACATCCGGTCCCCAGGCTGCAGGTCATGTGGTGGGGGAGTTGCTGCTTCTGGAAGAGCCTGCAGGACCTGGCGGTGAAGATAACGTAAAGTCTCTGTTAGTTTTTTACAGTAACACAAAAGCAAATCGTCTACTATTGGCAGAGGCGCAGTGGACATATGACCTGCAATATTCATCGGGCGGCCGAACAACACTTCATGTGCACTTAGTTTAGTTATCCTGTCAGGTGTACTTCTCATTGCTAGCAGAGCTATTGGAAGTGCATCCACCCATGACAGTTCTGTGGATGCGCAGATTTTCCCTCATTTATTTTTCAAGACCCCATTTTTCCTTTCAACTGCACCTGCCGCTGGTGGGTGGTAAGCGCAATGCAACTTCTGGGTGACCCCAAGACCTTTGCATAGACCCCTTATCACCTGAGAAATGAATGCAGGCCCATTGTCTGAGGCCAGAAGTATTGGGATCCCAAATCTGGGGATCAAGTCTTTCAGGAGACACTTAGCAAATGTTAAAGCATCACAGTTCTTTGTGGGGTATGCCTCTGTCCACTTACAAAACATACAGACGATGACCAAAACATGCCTGTACTTCTGGGTGGGGGGCATGTCAATGAAATCCATTTGTAGGCTTTCAAACGGTCCATGAGGTGGAGGGAAGTGACCAGGTGCAGTATGGGTACTCTTACCAGTGTTATACTGTGCACAGATAGTGCACTGTCTGCAAAGTCTCTCAGCTGCTTGACAAAATTTGCTATGATACCAGCATTGTGAAAATAGCCTAATCATTCCATCTCTCCCAACATGTGAGGGGCCATGGAAGAGACGTGCCATTGAAGGAAGCATTGATGAAGGCAGGCATATCTTCCCATTGGGCCCAATCCACAATCCTTCCTCTGTTTTCACACACCCTCCTTTGGCCCACCCGGTCATCTCCTCAATGTCAACTTGTTTCTGGATGTGGATTGGGTCAAAATGCAATAAGTCTTGTTTAGCGTCCACCCTTTCATTGCTGCTCTCTATCTGTACTATTGTTAACTGGCAGCCTGTCAGTGCTATCCTCTTTGCTTCTCCATCAATGAATGCATTGCCCCTTGACACATAGTCTCTAGATGATGTGTGTGCAGCACATTTTATGATGGCTACCTTGGATGGGAGCAGAATCGCCTGGAGGAGGTCGCAGATCAACTGCGCATGCTGTATCTGTTGCCCTGCTGATGTGAGGAACCCCCTCATGGACCACAATTGGTCGAAGTCGTGCATGACCCATCTACAAACAGGTCCCCCTGAGCATCTGATAATGGGGTGTCCAGTAGGTCTGGGCGTACCTTAGTATGCCTGTCTATAGCCAGGGTGCAGTCATGAAAGGCATCATCTGAGCAAAAATCCTCCAAAGCATGCTCTGTTGGTAAGAGACATGCAGGGTTCAAGGTGGTGCATCTCTTGATAGCAATGTGTGGTGCCAACAGTACTAGCTCATATCTGGTGAGGCGTGCATTTGTCAAGTGCTGTGTCCTGGTGGAGGTAAGCAGAACATCCACAGCATGGGGAACGTGTAAAACAAGGGTATGGGCCAATGCAATGTTTTCTGACTGTTCCACCGCCAGTGCTGCAGCAGCCACCGCTCTGAGACACGGTGGTAACCCAGAAGCTACTGGGTCTAGCGTGGCTGAGTAGTAAGCTACAGGACGGTAGTAGGAACCATGTTTTTGGCTTAACACCCCTAATGAGCACCCTCCCTTCTCATGGCAGAACAAATGAAATTCCTTGCTGTAATCTGGTAAGCCAAGTGCTGGGGCCCCACCCAATTCACTTTTCAGTGTTGTGAATGCTAATTCACAGTCTGGGGACCATGGCACCTCATCAGGAATCTCTTTGTGTGTCAATGCTTGCAGTGGTTTAGCAATCAGGGAAAAGGTTGGGATCCAGTGCCTACAATACCCAGCCACCCCCAGAAAATGCTCTGACTTCTTTCTGTGTGCGTGGACGGGGAAAACCAGTGATGGTGGAAATTCTATCAGGCAACAGTTTTCTCGCTCCCTCTGATAATTCATGCCCAAGGTACTTCACTGCAGTGAGGCAGAACTGTAATTTCTTTGGGGACACCTTGTATCCTTTCAGCACCAAATGGCAGAGGACTGCAATAGTGTCCTCCTCGCAGGCCTCCTGTGATGGGGAGGCCAAAAGTAAATCATCAATGTATTGGATGAGAGTGGAGCCTCCCTTAAGTACCAGGGAGTCTAAGTCTGTTTTCAGTGCATTCGTGAAAATGGAGGGGGACTCTGTATACCCTTGGACCAATCTACACCAAGTGAATCTCCTTGAACGAAATACAAAGCTGAATAGGTACTGACTGTCTTGATGCAGTGGTATTGTAAAGAAGGCGGAGCTAAGATCCATCACAGTAAAGTGTGTGGCTGATACAGGGATATTTGATAATATTGTTGCAGGATTTGGAACCACAGGGAATGAGGGCTCCACTATTTTGTTCAATTCTCTTAGGTCCTGAGTAAAACGGTACACAGGGGCCCCATCTGGGCCCTTGGATGCTTTTTTAATAGGAAGTATAGGGGTGTTGCATGGACTGGAGCGTATTTCTCTGATTATTCCCTGCTTTAGGAGATCTTTTATGACAGGTGCTATTCCTTCCTCTCCTTCTTTGGAAATCTTATACTGTGGTACTCTTGGGAGACGGGCTCCAGGTTTTAATTTTATTCGTACTGGTGGGTAATCTAAGACTTGTCCTACATCATTAGCACTTGTGGCCCACACCTTGGGTGGCACGGTGGCACGTAACCTAGAGGGTACAGCAGGATTGGGGCATGTCATGTAAGCCTGAAACATTAGACCATTTGGGCGACTCTCCAGAAAAACCCCTGTTGGTGAACAGTGTATGGTGCATTGGAGTTTGCAGAGCAAGTCTCTACCTAGTAAATTAACTGGACAGAATCTGCTGAAGATGAATTGATGGGTAACAGTTATGCTGCCCACCACTAATTTTAGTGGTTGAGTCAAATACTCATCTATTGGCTGTCCTGTCATTCCGACTGCAGTGATTAATGTCCCAGAAAGTGGTGCCATAGACATCTCAGATGCCTTAAGCATTGATTTTTGAGCTCCTGTATCAATCAAAAATGGTATGATTTGTCCCATTATTGATCCCTCTACATATGGGCCTGATTGGTCCACTGCAATTGCTGGAGCTATTAGGCAGTCTTCCACTTTCAGGCACCCCTAGTATGAACTCCTTGGTCGTGGTGGTGGTGGGGAATCAGTGTCTCTCTGCGCCCACCCATCTGCCCCTGTCCAGTCCTGGTGACCTTGGGGATCTGATTGCACCTGTCTGTACTGGTCATTGTCCCTTTGCTCTTGGCGCTGGGGGTTTTGCTGAAAACCTTTCTGATTTTGCCCCCTGTTCTGTGAGGCTGTGTCATCCCCGTATCTCTTTTTAAGCAGTGGGCAATCAGATCTCCAATGACTAGGGTCTTTGCAGTTGAAACACGATGTACCTGGTGGGGGTACGGATTTTGAACCTTTATTAAAGTTACGTCCACCCCCTCTCCCTCTTATTCTATCTCTCCCCCTGCCTTGTTGTCCTGTGTAGAATCTTTCCTGTGCTACCATCAATCTAACCTTCTCCTTTTTCAGTTTTTCAGCTTCTATCAACTGTGCATTCGCCTGATAATCAGAGCAATATCTAGCAGCAGACAAAAAATTTCAAAGTGACTCTTGTTGCCAGCAAACAAATGATTGCTGCAAATGAGTTTTTATTGGTGGGCTCAACCCCTGACCAAATGTTGTTACAAACGCTGGCATTGCATCTCCCATGGGGTTCTTTAACCCACTATTCTGCTGGTATACCTGTAACAGGCGGTCAAAGAATGTATTTACACTCTCATCCTTCTCTTGTTTGGTATTGGTAATTTTATTCCAATCTACTTTATTTTCCGGTACCTTCTCCTTTAAATATTTAATTACTTCATCATATTTGTCTTGCACTTCATCACCTGGAGCTCCGCCTTTTTCTCTCTGTGGCTCTGCTTTCGGCCAGTCCACCTTTCCCTTGCACTCTTCCCATAAATCCTTTGGCACTATGATGTTAAATAGGGTATCAAAGTCACGCCACAAAAGACCCCCTAATTTAGACATTTTATCTATTTCTGTGTACCACTTTCTTGGCTCCTCCCTTAATTTTGGGAACTCACACGTGAAAATCATTAAATCTTGCCTGGACCATGGCACAAATACATATGCATTATCCCTGCTACCTGGCGGTGGGGGTATCTCCCTTTAAAGGCATGATCAATGTTGGTGGTGCCTGTGGGTGTAATGAGTTTACCACTTCTAACACCGCAAATGCGTGCACTAGCTGCTTCCACTGCTGTAGTTTATCAACTGCATACTGTAGCCTGTCCTTTAGTTCTGTTTCTTGCCATGCTTGCAGATCTGCATCTATAAAGCTAAACTTAGAAACGTCCCATTCATATTGCAGAGGCAGAGATGGGGTTGCTTCCGTGGTATTTAACCGACTTGCTTTCGCCTGTTGTATGTATGTCCTATGTGCTTCTGCACCGTCATCTAGGAGCTTTGCACGTGCTATGGATAATGTTTTTTCTAGATATGCTCTCCCTTTCTCAGTCGCAAACTTCGCTACTGTTAATTTCTCATCAATCATCTGGCGCAGCCCTTCCTCACATTTTTCCGTATCGGTTCTAAGCAGCATTGTTTTTTTTCATCGCTGGGGAACTCTGCCGAAACCCAGAGGAGTCAGGGCGGGGCAGAGTGGAGTCTAGAGGCAAGCTCGTCCGTCTCTGAACATTTACCTGCTTGTCAGCCTCACTAACTGCCCTTGCCAGAATCGCGATATCGTGGTTAGTCTTTAATACATATGTGCATATGTTCCATATTAAGAGATGCCATTTAGAAGGGTTGAAACTGTAATCTAGGGATCTATCACAAAAACACTGCATCCAGGGAGAGTTAAGCAAATTTTGGGGGGAAATATTATGCTGCGAGCAACAGGCTAATAATAGGTCCTTCCTTTTCGACTGTGTCTCAGCGATTGCAGCTGCTTCCTGCCTCACTTGCTGTAACACAGCCATGTCTTGGACCTCTTCCAAATCTACCCGTTTAGAGGTCTCATCGAGCAAGCGACGCGTTAAGTAAACAGCTTCTCTCTTCTGTTCTTCGCTAAATAGCGCAGTGGGTAAGGCTGGTGCTGCTGAGATACCCATTCTACCCATTAAAATGTCTTCTAAAAGTTGGTCTTCCAATCCCGCATTTTGCTCTAACTCTACTGCCAGGCTTGGGTACACTCCCACTACCTCTAATTGTGTCTGCCTCCAATCCTCATTAATTTGTTTTGCGGCTATATCATGCAATACTTTATTCCTAACCTGTATAAGTTCCCTATGCACTTTGGATTTTACATCATTAGTAGCACGTAAATCTCTTACAAACTCCTGCCAAATATAATACGTCTCCCATTCAGCAGGTCGAATTTTCCTACCCTTTAACCTCAACATCTGCTTCAAATATGCCAGTTTATTCATATCATATGTACCTCGACATGGAAACTGTAAGTCTGGCTTATTAGCAGTCAAGTCATGCCATTTTCTAATAAACAAAATTGAACTCAGTCCTAGGCGTAAAGCTACCACATGTGCAGGCGAATCTTTCGGTGGGGCTGGCTGGCAACTATCCAAACTATATTTAGTTAAAGGGTTACCCATGATAAATAATGAGCAGGAAGTGTATATGGAGTGTGTGGTATGTACCGTGGACGCAGCGCAAGGTCTGGCCCGTGAACAATTTTATGACCACAATGAAAACAATGCAATCATACCAGACAGATGATGGGGAAAGGTCGCGCGCTGTACAGTTAACACACAGGAAATGTCTACAAACAGTTGCACGTCATTTCAGCCACTTTGTCAGCTATACAATTTCACAGAGGAAGCCATTCACCATGTACACAGACAAATCAGCCAATGTCAGTTCCACCACAACCTCTCTGAGTATTGAAAGAAGTATATCAAGTCTTGGGTGCTATTGTATCTGGCGTCCCATTGACTGAAAAGAGAGGAGACAGAGAGGGTGATGAAAAAAAGAATAGTTACTCTCCACCTCCTTGCAATCCTCCTGGATCCCAATAAACTGGGAGGAGGGGGCGGCTAGACAGAGAGTATTTGAGAGCACTCAGAACATATGCGAATTTTCATGCATATGTCAACCAATCAAAGAAGATAGAGCTGGTGGATCCCCTTCCGTCGTTCTAATATTCACAAGGAACAGATAAACAGATAAACAGGAAAACAGATAAACAACCTAGGATCCTCCCTCACCGCAGCGCCGCAAAATGTGCATGTGTGTCGAGTGCGTGGAACACCTTTAGAGCCCTGAAGGTGGGTGGGCACCGGATAGTTAATCTCTATGCCACCTAATAATAACTGAGCAGGCAAGCGGTTAATACATTGCCATGCAATTTATTTTTACACTGAGGCAGTCAGCCAGCACATGTGGTTAAGTCGGAGTGTCAGAAACTAGCCACAGTCATGTCAGTCACTAAGCATAGTGCAGTTCAATACATACAAAAATGCAATGAATTCCGAAGGCATAGAGCAACGATAATCAAGGATATCACGATAATCAAATCACGGCAATCAAGGATATCCCCCGAATGTGCCGAAGGGACCACCCCAAGGCACAGACTCAACTGCAGCGCACCCGGTCTCAGCCCACAAGGCCGTGGAACAACGCCAGGCCACACCACAACTCCGGGGAGCAAACGGCTACCACCCACCACGGGAGCACTCACAGGAAACCCATGAGAAGAAGGGCCACCCCCGCTCAACCAACATCAAAGGACAAAAACCTCGAAGAAACACTCACCTCTAGTACACGAAGTTCGTCAAACCCACTGACCTCTGCTCCAAACAATTAACGGCAGCTGTCCAACCCCAAACTGGACTCTCACTGGTAAGACAGGAATCGGCAGTAGTACGCTTTCCCCGGACCGCAACCAGCCAACACGCGTGTGCGCCAGGGAGTCACTGAGTGGAAGGAACTCTGTGAGGTACACCATCGCACTGGGGGTGGACAGCGACCGGAGCCAAATACTAGGATGCAAGGAAAAAAAAAAGCAAATCACAAAGGAGCCCAGAGCCACTAAGGAACCCCTAGGTCCAGAACCGGCCAAGAAGGGAATCAGAGAAAGAACTGCAACCTAAACCAGGGCATCAGGGACACAGTCATCAACAGAATGGTGACAAAACAAAAAATAAACGATAACAGCCACCAGAAAAAGGCAGATAAAGATACACACCAACATCGTCCCAATCCACGACATAACACAGGGACTAGCCAGACAAACAGGGCAGAGCCAAGAGAAAATACCACAGAAACTGAACTGAGAAAAAAATCAGAGGAACAGAGTAGGAACCAGAAATCATGAGAAACAAGGCAGCTCACGAACAGGCCGGCCACCGGTAACCAATGGAGTGAAGCAGAGAGACGGATAGAAAAAACTCAAAGTTATCGAACCTCAAAACTCCAGGCTCCAAAGGAAACCCGCGGCCCAGCCGCCCGAGGCCGGCGATGTCACCACGAAGTACGGGGCTGCAATTCTCCACCAAAATGTAGAAGCAAGTCTGAAATACAAGGGATAATTAATGATAGGAAAGACAGACACAACCACAGATTTTTGTCAGCTCAGAAACGGTATATTTATTAGCCACAACAAATAACAATTTTAACGTGCAACACGGTGACAGTCAGCATAGAAGCTAGAATGTCCAAAGATTTATTGAGTTTGGTATGCTTTATAGACTTAAACCACAAAGACCACCCATATGACACGTAGCAAGAAGTATTATACGTAGTCTACAGTGCACCATGAATCCCACAGCCAATAGACAGGATCTGTAACAAGATATCTCCTTGTAAGGTGTTATATATTTGATGCACACATACTGTAGCTAACCATGTGATCAGAATGGGCAGTTTTGGGGACAGTCAATCAAAATGCGAGCTGCCATGGCCTAGTATATTTCCATACAAACTGCGACAGAAGCAAGGCGATGAGTAATATTGCGAAATGTGTTATTTGCTAATAAAATGTATTGTGCAAGCCGTGTGTCACGTACCTCGTCTAAGCGTGGAGAAATGCAAGGATAGCATTTCTCAGACGGTGAAAGTGTAAAACATCCCAAGATGGAGGTTTTTAGATGTAGGCTAAGTTAAATAGGCCTGAAGCTATTATATTTGGTATCAAAGGAAAATATGGCTTCAACAAACTCACTCCCATGGGAGTCAGACTTCTGTGGGAGCGAGCCCTCAGATTGGCTTCCAACAACATATCCTAATATTTTCTTTACAAATTGCATAAGGGGGCATGATGGGGATGCCCTGCACCCTTAGGCACCATGGAGGGGACTGAGAAGGGAGCCCACCCCCAGGACTGAGAGTTTACAATATGCAATGTCTTCTATATGGGGGCACCAAATAGGAGCATTCCCATGCTCCAACAGATGCAAAAAGCAGCAGCTTGAATGCTTCTAAACATCCTTAGATTGGCCTCAACAGGTAGCGCTCTGGACACTCTCCACTGGCTTCCTATTGAAGAGAGGATCTTCTTCAAAGTCTTGTGCTATGTCCACAGAATATTGCAGGGCAAGGGCCCAAAATATCTCCGCCTCATGATACACCCCTACCACCCCACGTGCAGTCTGAGATCCTCCAGAACTGGACTGGTCTGCAATCCTAAATTCAACAGCAAACGTTTTTAAAGTATCTCCTTCAGGTACCTGTCAGTTAAGAGGTGGAATTCTGTGCCTACATACCTAAGACAATAGACTTCAGAAGTAGTCTTCAGAAGCAACTCAAAACTGAGCTGTTTAGGAAAAATCTTACTCCGTAGAGTGTCCCTGTCTACTCTTGTTCAATCTTGATCTTAGCCACTGAATGGAATTCAGCGCGGGGACACTCAGTAATGAAGTAACAATTGCGCTTTAGAAATTGCCATAATAATAATAATATCATAATAATTAAAGGCCCTGGGGACCCCACCCCTGGCAGTTACTTGAATGGAGTAGAGCAGTGCAATCCTCCTTCCCTGAGTCATTAATGACCATAGGGGCCAGCTCAGATGTTATGTTCCAGGAAGCCCACCCGTAGACATAGTGGTTTTCCTGCCAGCAGTGGTGTTGGCAGGGAAACCTGTGTTTTCTCTTGCTTTACAGGAGCATATTCTAAACTCCTCCAGGTGGAAGAGCAAACATGACGTCAACTTCCAACAGGAGGGAGCTTTGAAAATGTTTTATGAAGTGGACAGAGAAACAGGTCAAAATATTCCTCCCATCGACAGGGAGCAGCATTAGGAGCTGCCCCTTGTATGCACAAGCAATGCTGGCTCCTGCTGTATGTGGTGAGACTGCTGGGGCCGAAGGGCTGCCTCCGTGGCTTGCAACAAGAGTATTGTGGATGCTCTGAGTAGGCGCCAAAGCACCTACCTTTAACTGTGAGGACTCCAGGGGATGGGTTTCCGGGAGCCAAAATTGCTCCGGGGGGAGCTCCTGCCCCCGTTCACTTGCAAAGGCCACCGGGCCCCAGGGGATAGGGTCCCTGGGGCCAAAATTGGCCCGGAAGTGGGGGCTGCATGCTCCCTTCCCCTGCAGATGCCCCTCGGAATGGGTTTCCTTTGACCTAAATCGGCTTGGGGATGGGGTCCCAAGGGGCGATAATTGTTTGGGGAGTAGAGCCACATGGACTCCTTTCCCTTAAAGAAAAAAGGCCCTGGGGGATGAGGTACCCAGGGCTGAAGAAGTCTCAGGCAGGGGAGCTACGTGGCCCCCTCCCTTTTAAAATAAATAAGGCCCTGGGGATAGGGACCCAGAGCCCAATGAGTCTCTGGGAGGGGGCAAATGACCTTGCTCCCATTTAAATAAATGGTCAGGGGATGGGGTCCCTAGGGCCAGGACCTGCTGCCAACCCCTGCCAAACACGGCCAAAGGCCCTGAACAGTGTGGGGTTTGCTGCCTTTGGAGGTTGGCCACATGGCCAGGCCAGAGTGTGAGCTGGCTACATGTGGGGTTTTGGCCGCAGGGCCTGGCCAAAATGATGTCATCAATGATGCCCATTGAGATGTCATCAGTGATGCCATAAATGATGTCATAGAACGTCATAAGTGATGCCATTAATGAGGTCATAAGCAGTACATGGCGGGGGCAAGATATAGTATATATATATATATATATATATATATATATATATATATATTCACTGAAAAAACCATAGGTTTGACCCCAGTTATAGTTAGCTGGAAATTTTACTGATATAAAACCATTGAAATTCACACGTTATAGTTAGTCGGACTCACTATAACTTGCGCGTGCAATGCACTGCTGATGACATCACATATTACATCACTCATGACATGGTCAGTGACATCACTCATGACACCATCCTTGTGACATAGTGACAGACCTCCTTTCACTATAATGTAACCCTTGAGACACATATTCAAAAATAGAAACTGAAATTTTTAAAAAAATGGAGATACCTATATCAGTTACAACAAGCAATTCAGTAATTCCACTATCTATATACACATCCACTCATTCACCAATAGTTTTATATAGTCACTCATACATATACTCACTCATCATATGAAGTGATACACCTATACATCCTGTTACACACCGACATTCATCCAAAAGTTACTCACACACATATTCACACGTGCAAATAAACTATTGGACATCCATTTATTTGAATATAGAGTTATACACACACTTCCACCTTACTTCTATTTAAAATTACACATATTTATTCTCTTAAACAATCACTTATAGAAACACATACTTATTTAAACAGGAACTCTTACAATCTCTTACTCTCACATATACTCACTTATATACATCAATATTCATATATACTAGATTAAAACATATGTAGTTACTGATAAAGACACTAGTGAGACAGTCATTCACTCACTAACAAACACATATAGACACTCATCCACCCATACAGTCCTGTACATATGCTGTCTTCAAAACACATAGAAACAGAGAGTCAGTCACTCATGCATCTATGTGCTAAGTAATACCCCCACCAAACCATATAGACACTCATACTGATACTAAGAGAAACATCTAATAACCCATATACATACGCATGTAGCTACTTACCAACACATGTAGCCACTTATACACAAAGTAAAACACTAATATATATATTTAAATATTTAAACATTACTCACTAATATTTACTTTTTCAGAAAGGCACATATTCACTGGATGGTGTCATCAGTGATGTCATGAGTGATGTCACTGACCATGTCATGAGTGATGTAATATGTGATGTCATCAGCAGTGCATTGCACGCGCAAGTTATAGTGAGTCCGACTAACTATAACGTGTGAATTTCAATGGTTTTATATCAGTAAAATTTCCAGCTAACTATAACTGGGGTCAAACCTATGGTTTTTTCAGTGAATTTAATAGGTTTTTTAAATGCTAATTCCTAACTATAACTGGTGTGAAACCTATGGTTTTTTCAGTGAATTTCATAGGTTTTTTAAATGCTAATTCCTTTCTATATCGAGTTTGTATCCTTTTTTTTTTTACAATTTGCTGTTTTTTTGTAAGTATTCTTTTTTTTATATATTTTCTTTTTTTTGCGCTCTTGGTGCGCGCTCCGAGAAGCTTTCAGCTAAGCGCTCCCGTAAGCTTTCCGGTGAGCTTAGCAGAAAGCGCACCCGGAGCGCTATTGTCGTTCGTGAAAAAAAATATGAATGAAAAGTTAATAATAATGCAAAACTTTTCGTACTATACAAATAAAATCAGTTTTTTTTAATAAGGAAAATGATTATGCATTTCTGTAAAAGTTTGATGACATCACTTCGGCGCGCAACGTAAGTGCCCTCGGAAGCGCCTACGCTCGCGCCTCGTAAACGCACGCAGAAGCGCCTACGGTCGCGTCATATGTGCGCCCCGGAAGCGCCTCAAATCGCGCCGCGTAAACGCACCCGGAAGCGCCTACGATCGCGCCACGTTTGCGCCCCGGAAGCGCCTCCGCTCGCGCCGCGTAAACGCACCGGAAGTGCTCCGAAGCGCGCAGCGTAAGCGCGTCGGGTCATGTGACCCTAAAATAACACTTTTCATTGGTTGCTAACAGTTTTTTTTACAAAGAATGAAATCCCCACCCATTTCCTTCACTATTGCTTTGTACTTGGAGAGAGCAAGAGCTGTTCTGTGTACTATCTTCATCTCCTACTTTCCTGATCTACAGCAATGGCTGCAAGAGAGTCATCCAGCAGTGATTCAGATGCATTTGTAGATGAGGACCCTCCTACGGAGAAGAAAAAAATCCATTTCATCTGGAAATTTTATAACATCCCTGAAGGTGAAAAAAAAGTCAACGCTCCAAAAGTAACCTGCAAAATATGTGGTAGTACTTTATCCAGAGGCAATCCTCTGAAAAAATATAGTTTTGGTAATGCCAATTTAATCAGGCATGTCAAAAGAAGACACCCAAACAACTTTGCGAGGGAGAGTGTCAGAGACCTGGCACGGAAATTACCCACAGATGGCGGCAGCACCTCCACTGGTGGAGCAACACCTTCGGGACCATCCCGTAGAAGAATGGTCCCTAACATACAGCCAGAGTTTGCAGGCATCAAATTTCTGTGCACGGAGTGTAACGAACTGCTCTGCTATGGGGAGCAGAGTGTTGAACTTATTGCCCTAAAGAAACAGCAACACCGCTGCCCTGACAGTCCCTAAATTTTCACATTTTTTTGCTCCTGTTGAGCCGTTTTTGAATTCCTGTTTTTTGTTTTTCCCTTGACAAAAATCCAAAAAAATTATAAAATTGTTTTAAAAAGCCAAAAAAAGTTCAAAAAGTTCAAAAAACACAAAAAAATATAAAACAACAAAAAGAAGAAAAAAAAAAGTTCTTTTCAGAACTACCTCTAATTTATAAAAAAATGCATTTTTTTGTGAAAAAAATCTGTCATTTTTTTTCTCCTTAGTACGCTCCTCAGTAAGCTCCCCGGTACGCGTACCGGGTGCGCCCCCCGCGGAAATCGAAAAAAAATAATTTTTTTTTGAGGCCCCGCGGGGCCCTTTAATGGCCCCCACATCAAAACTAGGGGGTCAGAGGGGGTGTACTCTTCCCCCTTATTGTCATTTCCCCCTTTCTTTTAGCCACCTCTTGTGTCTCGATTTTACCGAGACACAAGATGGCGGCCGCTCCAGACTGTTTAGAATGTTTACAGACAACTGAGATCCAATCAGCTTCCTGCGCGCAAGTCGCGTGTCGCGCCTCGAGCGCTCTCCGGTGCGCGCACCGGAGCGCGGCTATAGATATATATATTTTTTTGAACCTAAATTACTCAAAATCCACTGGAGCACATATCTTGAGACATAGCAAAGGCACATCGGGCTACCAGTCCCTACAATTTTGCCAAGTTTGGTGGAAATCCATTCAGCCGTTCGAGCTAAAAGTGAAATCGACCGCCCTATGGAAATTAACATGGGGAAAACGCGTTTTGGGACCCCCCTTTTATCTCGGCCCCCGCTTGACGAATCCCCCCCAAACTTTCAGGGAAGGACCGGACCGCCATGAGACCATTTTCCTGAAAATTTCAGGCAGATTCGTCAACCGGCGCCAAAGTTATTCAAAATAGAATGTTGAGATTTAACATTGAAAATTATCCTAACTATAACTACCTACTGGCGACCGCCAGTAGGTAATATATATATATATATATATATATATATATATATATATATATATATATATGTATATATATATATGTATATATATATATATATATATATGTATATATATATATATATATATGTATGTATATATGTATGTATATATGTATATATATATTCACTGAAAAAACCATAGGTTATAGACCATATATAGTTAGGGATTAGCATTTAAAAAACCTTATTTTATTTGCACAAAACCATTGAAATTCCATATATAGTTAGTTGCACTAACTATATATCGCGGACCCGCAATCCACTGCTAATGATGTCACATATTACATCATTCATGACATGGTCAGTGACATCACTGATGACATCACTGATGACATCTCAAATGACATCACTGATGACATCACTGATAACATCTCATTTGACATGACTGATCACATCACTGATGACATCATTCATGTGATAATACGATGAACTTCTTCAGACTCTAATATAACCTTAGATACAATCAGTGTAAACAGACACTCACAGACTGTCACACATCCATGGAGTTACCCACACACCTAGTCAGTCATGCAAAGAATCCATCACACCTCCATTTCCTCAACTATACAGTTATACACACCTTACTTATTCAAACATATACTAACACATATTTACTCTCTTATACAATCCTTGATACAAGTTCACAATGATTCATACAGCCACTCTCACATTCACTGGCTCTTATGTTCAGTTATTTATATATGTCAACTCTCATATGGAGTGTGTTTTACATATGTACTTACTTTGACATGTAGAACTGAGATATCCATTCACTCACCAATATACTCATGCACACAGTCAACTGTCCATACAGCTGTTTCTACATGCACTTTTGAAGCCATACACCTAGGGAATCAACTGCTCACACATCTATGCACAGAGTTATACACCTCCCAGCCACCCACACACATACTCAGTCTCCCATACAAATACTTGGGCAACCATTCAATAACCCATATAGTTACTGATATAGCTACTGATTTAAACATGCAGCAGTTTACAGAAGAACATAAATAATGATTGCCAAATTAAGACACTTTAATCACTAACCCATGCACTCAGTGAGACACATTTAATCATTCTCTCATACAGTCAGTCATGCACCTACTAAATCCTTCATCCAGACAATTATACATCCACTCATTCTTCAATATGTAAGACATATTTTAACTTTACAGAAACATACAGTCACTGGGTGTTGTCATCAGTGATGTCATCAGTGATGTCATTTGAGATGTCATCAGTGATGTCATTTGAGATGTCATCAGTGATGTCATCAGTGATGTCACTGACCATGTCATGAATGATGTAATATGTGACATCATTAGCAGTGGATTGCGGGTCCGCGATATATAGTTAGTGCAACTAACTATATATGGAATTTCAATGGTTTTGTGCAAATAAAATAAGGTTTTTTAAATGCTAATCCCTAACTATATATGGTCCATAACCTATGGTTTTTTCAGTGAATTTTCAAGGTTTTGTAAATGCAAATTCCTAACTATATATGGTCTATAACCTATGGTTTTTTCTGTGAATTTCATTGGTTTTTTAAAAGCTAATATCTATAGCTGTAAAATATATTCTTTATTAAGTGACGTATCACGTAGCCCGTGAGACGCCTCATGATGCATCGCATAACCGTGACGTATCGTCTCTGCAGCGCAAACCAAACCCAAAACGTAAGCACGCCAAAACACGCTTAAAGATATATATATATTTTTTTAACCTTAATTAGACAAAATCCACACGTGCACATATCACAAACGTTCAAAAAACACAATATGTCGGACTCCCGTTACGCTGCCGGTTAGCTGCCCGGTTAACGTACCAGGAAGCACCTTTACCGCGAAAAATCGCATTTTTTTTTTCACCCCCCAGGGAACTTTAATAGCCCCCTCATCAATCCTAGGGGTTCAGGAGGGGTCTGCCTTACCCCTTTCATTCATTTACACCTTTTTTTTTTCCACCTCTTGTCTCTCGATCCCAGAGAGAGACAAGATGGCGGCCGCTCCAGACTGTTTACAATGATAACAGCCAATCAGCTTCTCCTCA
Source organism: Lissotriton vulgaris (assembly GCF_964263255.1). Taxonomy (NCBI): domain Eukaryota; kingdom Metazoa; phylum Chordata; class Amphibia; order Caudata; family Salamandridae; genus Lissotriton; species Lissotriton vulgaris. The sequence continues at coordinate 312,873,612 of NC_141689.1, read as the reverse complement.
GACTCCCGTTACACTGCCGGTTAGCTGCCCGGTTCGCGTACCAAGACGCGTCTCTACAGCGAAAAAATCGGAATTTTTTTTTTTGGGCCCAGCGTGGCTCTATAATATCCCCTCATCAATCCTAGGGGGTCAGAAGGGGTCTACCTTGCCCCTTTCCTTCATTTCCCCCTTTGTTTTGGCCTCCTCTTGTCTCTCGATCCTACCGAGAAACAAGATGGCGGCCGCTCCGAACTGTTTACAATGTTGACAGCCAATCAGCTACTCGTCAGACTCATGTTACACTGCCGGTTAGCTTCCCGGTTAGCTGCCCGGTTCGCGTACCAAGACGCGTCTCTACGGCGAAAAAAACGGATTTTTTTTTTTTTTTTTTTTGGGCCCAGCGTGGCTCTATAATATCCCCTCATCAATCCTAGGGGGTCAGAAGGGGTCTACCTTGCCCCCTTTCCTTCATTTCCTCCTTTGTTTTGGCCTCCTCTTGTCTCTCGATCCTACTGAGAGACAAGATGGCGGCCGCACCGGACTGTTTAGAATGTTGACAGACACCGGAGAGCCAATCAGCTTCGCTTCGCAAAGTTCCGATAAGCGAAAAGTACGCGAACCGGATCGCTGCCCGGAGCGCTGTTACAGATATATATCTTGATTTAAACGTTAATTTCTCAAAATCCACTGAAGCACATATATTGAGACCTAGCAAAGGCACATCGGGCTAACAGTCCCTACAATTTTGCCAAGTTTCGTGCAAATCCATTCAGCCGTTCGAGCTAAAAGTGAGTCCAACCGCCCTATGGAAAACTCAATGTTAAAAACGCGTTTTGGGACCCCCCTTTTTTCTCAGCCCCCCCTTGACGAACCCCCCCCAAATTTCCAGGAGCTGCTCAGAAACAAAATGTGCCATTTTCCTGAAAATTTCAACCGATTCCGTCCACAAACGCCAAAGTTATTAGACATAGAATTTTCAGAAATCCCATAGGGAAAAAATCCTAACTATATATACCTACTGGCGACCGCCAGTAGGTAATGTATATATATGTGTATATATATATATATATATCTGGAAACCCTCAAACCACTTCCTGAAATCTCCCAACGGCAGTCAGGCGAGGAAAGAGACACAGACCTCCGAGGTATTCAAGTGGGCAGTGATTTTATTAAGTGACCCAACACAACGCGTTTCAAGCTCGTAAGCCCTTGACCACGTGTCACAGATTGAATACACCATCATCTATATTTAAAGTGCAAAGGTGCCCCTCCCACTGTTTGCGTCATAGATCACATGTGCAAAGACATAGAAAAAATCCTGATACATTGTTGTCATCCGTATTAACAACACTATTTGGAAAGGCATATTTCTGTTGACACACGACAAAAATAGTATAGTCATATTTACATATGTACATGACAATAACATATACATTGCCCGCGTGCCACTGAACTTATTTAAAATAATAAATACAGTTCATTCCATTTAGAACTACTTCTCTATAAAGGCTGAATCCCTTTATGTTAGCCATATTTTCCAACATTGATTATGGGGGAATAAATAACCGGTTAAATCCGTTTACAAACCACCCCTGTGTTGTATAATTTATCATAAGATGTTAATATAATTCAAAACAGTTCTTTTAGTTTTCACACACTATGTAGTCTATAGGATTGGAGGGGTAATTAGAAAGTGCTAAAAGTGCATCCCATTAAAGTCGTAAAGTGCAAGTGCAAATGGTGTAAATTTCCCAAACTCATCCAATGTGTATGTTAGGTCCCATCATCTGTACACCAAAAGAACTAAATTAGTTCATTAATTATACCGGTTAAACAGTCTCTTAGAATCCTAAAAACATTTGAATGTATAAAAGATTATTCAACTTTAGCTAATACATTTTGAGAAATTACTATTGAGGAAAAATATATATACAAAATTTATATACATATATATATATTCACTGAAAAAACTATAGGTTTCAGGGGTGTTATAGTTAGCTGGACATTTTACTCATACTAAACCATTGAAATTCCTCCGTTATAGTTAGCTGTACTAAGTATAACTCGCGCGCCCGCAATCCACTGCTGATGATGTCACATATGACATCATTCATGACATGGTCAGTGACATCACTGATGACGTCTCAAATTACATCACTGATGACATCATCCAGTGAATGTGGATTGGTCTGTTATTTATATAATTATTATATATATATAGGAATCTGCATTGCAGACTGAGTGGATGTAGAAGTGTCTGGATGGAGGATTTACTACTACTGTGATTGACTGTGTAAGTGAGTAATTTAAAGTGTCTCACTAAATATATGGGATCGTGATTTAACTCTATGTCTTGTTGTGTAAACTACTGCATAAATAGGTTACTAGGTATGTGAAACTCTATATTAGTTTTTAATTAGTTAAGAGAGTATTTGTATGAGAGAGTGAATGTGTGTGTAGTTGGACGGAAGGTGTGTAACTCTCTAAAGATGTGTGAATAGTTGATTAAGTACATATATAAGGTTAAGACTGTATGTGAAAACAGTTGTTTTGGGTGAGTGAATCTCTTTATGGGTGTGTTGATGATATTTCTCAATGATATATGTGCAACAAAGTAAAAATATAAAAGGCAATGTATGTGAAAGTTGTTGTATATAAATAAATATATATAAGACTCAGTGATTGTATGAGTGACTGCATCAAAAACTGTATACTTGTAATAGTGATTTTATAACACACTAAGTATGAGTTATTATCTATGTGAATAAATAAAGTGGTGTTTGTATAAGTGTGGAGCTTAGTAAATGTAATTATGATCAATTGTTTGCCTAAGTGGGTAGGATGACTACATAAGTGAATAGGGTTTGTGCTGGTGTGTAATGCGGATGTAGGTGTATAAGTATATTTAGTAGTGTTCTATTGATTTTTGTTAGCCTGTATGAGTGAATCTATAGGCAAGTGTTTAGATGTGTGTGTAAATCTAGGAATCACTGAGTGGGTTTTTAGAAAATTGTATTCAATCAATCAATCAATCAGAGTACTTGTAAAGCACGCTACTTACCCGTGAGGGTCTCAAGGCGCTGAGGGGCGGGGGGTTCCGCTACTGTTCGAAGAGCCAGGCCTTGAGGAAGGCGAGTAGGTCTTGGGTCTTGGGTCTGCCGTATGTGGCTAGGGAGGTTCGTTCCAAGTCTTAGCAGTGAGGAAGGAGAAGGATCTGCTGCCGGAGGTCGAACTTTGGAGGCCGGGGACAGCGGCGAGGGCGAGGCTGGTGGAGCGGAGCTGGTGGGTGGGGGTGTGGAAGCTGAGTCTGCTGTTCATGTAGGCTGGTCCGGCGTTGTGGAGTGCTTTGTGTGCGTGGGTGAGGAGCTTGAAGGTGATCCTCTTGTCGACGGGGAGCCAGTGTAGGTTTCTCAGGTGGGGGGTGATGTGGTAATGGCGGGGGACGTTGACAATCAGTCCGGCGGAGGCGTTTTGGATGCGTTGTAGTCGTCGTAGGTGTTTGGCTGGGATTCCTGCATAGAGGGCGTTGCCGTAGTCCAGTCTGCTGCTGACGAGGGCATGTGTCACAGTTCTTCTTGTTTTGGTCGGGATCCACTTGTAGATCCTGCGGAGCATGCAGAGGGTGTTGTAGGAGGAGGAGACGGCCTTGACCTGTTTAGACATGGAGAGGGAGGAGTCGAGGATGAATCTTAGGTTTCGTGCATGGTCGGTGGGTGTTGGTGCTGTTCCCATTGTGGTCGGCCACCTGGATTTGTCCCAGGCTGTGGGGGTGGGTCCAAGGATGAGGACCTCCATCTTGTCTCAGTTCAGCTTCTGACGGCTGCTCCTCGTCCAGTTGGCGACGGCTGTCTCGGTGCTGTGGTTACGTCTGAATCCGGACTGGGACGGGTCTAGGATGTTGTTGTCTTCCAGGTGGCGCGCCATTTGCATGTTGATGATTTTCTCGATAACCTTTGCCAGGAACGGGAGCAGGGAGATGGGCCGGAAGTTCTTGAGGTCCTTGTGGTACGCTTTGGGCTTCTTGAGGAGGGCGTTGATTTCGGCGTGCTTCCAGCTTTCCGGATATGTTGCTGTTTCGAAGGAGATGTGTATGACCTTCCGTAGTTGGGGTGCAATGGCTGCGTCTGCTCTGTTAAATACGTGGTGTGGGCACGGGTCTGCCGGAGATCCTGAGTGGATGGAGTTCATGACCTTGCGTGTCTCGTCGTCGTTGAGATTGGACCAGGAGGTCTGGCGGTTGGCACTGGTGGTGTTCACAGGGGAGGTGGTGTCTGGCGCAGTCAGGGTGGTCGTGGTGTTGAAGCTGTTGTGGATGTCAGCGATCTTGCGGTGGAAGAAGACGGCTAGTAAGTCGCACAGTTCTTGTGAGGGCGAGATGTCATTGGTGTTGGCGCTGGGGTTGAGGCATACCTTTACGATGCTGAAGAGTGTGTCAATGGATTTAAATATGGTACTCTGTATTTTACAGTGAGTGATGAAAGGTTATACTAGTGAATTATGAGATGTATCTCATTGTCACGTGGATGATGTCATCAGTGATGTCATTTGAGATGTCATCTGTGATGTCATCAGTGATGTCACTGACCATGTCATGAATGATGTAATATGTGACATGATCAGCAGTGGATTGCGGGCGCGCGAGTTATTGTTGCAATGGGCATCACAATGCAACATTGAGATCAATATGAATTTCTAGTTAAATGCAATTCGTTACTTTATGGAACAACAGGAATGGATCCTAGATTCAGTCTTTGGACATCTACAGTAAACAGTTGAGTAAAAGCATTTTGGTCACAGTAGTGATTTTCAAGAAATATTATTGTATTTTAAAAGTTGACACAGACGTTTTTTCACATAGAATAACCAATGTTATCCTATGGGAGGAAATTCACTTAGCAGGTAAGTAGTGTTATCGTTACTTTTTCTTACTCAGTGCTGGATCCTGTATCCAGCATGGTGCATCTCCTGTAAACAGTTGAAAGAATGCATTTAAGTCATACAGGCTATTTTTAAGGAATATTTTTAGTTTGTGAAAATAGACACTTAAAAACTTTTCTGGTGATAACCAGACAATGGATTCCTATGGAAGGAAATACAAGTTATTGGTAAGTATGGTTAGAATTACTTTTCAGGGTCAGTGCTGGGCAAAAGGATGCAGCACTGGGTTCTCTCCTGATAACAGGTGAGTAAATCGGTATTCGTTGTTTGGATGAATTTAGGTGAATATTTTAAAGTACCAAAACTCCACACTTAAAAGAATTTCCGAGTCAAACCATTCAATGTTAGGCTATGAAAGGAAATTCAAGTTAATTGTAAGTATGGTTAGAATTACTTTTCAGGATTAGTACTGGGCTCAAAGATGCTGCACTGAGGTCTCCCCTGATAACATCTGAGTAAATCAGAATTCGTAGCACATCCAGTAAGCGCCACAGAGCTGCGTAGCAGACAGATGTAAAAAGTGGCAAGGCCTGCACCACCTCTCTGCAACGCAGCCCAGTGGCACTTCCTGGAAGCACCTGGTGGGCTACTTGGCCCTCATGGTCCCTCAGGTTTGAAGTGGAATTTTTTCCCCAACTTAAAACGCGCCACAGGGCGTGTTTGCACACATCACGTCAGGCCCCGCCCCCTCCCTTCACCACTGTGTAAACGTGTCCTGTCACTGTTCTAAGTTGAGAGATTAAGTCCCCTTAAATCCTAAGGGTCCCTAGGGTCAAACTAGCCAACTAGGTACCTCCAGTAAGTGCCACAGAGCTGCACTGCGAGAGAGGTGTTCAGAGGCCACGCACCTTTTTTACAACACTCTGCAACGCAGCTCCGTGACACTTACTGGAGGTACCTGGTGGGCTAGTGGTCCTCAGGATTGAAGAGGAATAAATTCTCCAACTTAAAACACGCCACAGGGCGTGTTTGCACACACATCACCTCAGGCCCGGCCCCCTACCTTCACCACTCTGCAAACGCACCCTGTAGCGCGTTTTAAGTTGGGGATTAAGTCCCCTCAAATCCTGAGGTCCCCTGGGGTCCAACTAGCCCACCAGGTACCTCCAGTAAGCGCCACAGAGCTGCGTTACAGAGAGCAGCCCTCTGGCGCATATTGGAGGTTCCTGGTGGTCTAGTTGGCCCCCAGGAACACCCAGTATTCGAGGGGAATTTGTTCCCCCTCTGCAAACGCCCAAGGGGGCGCGTTTGCAGAGTGATGCAATGAGGAGGCGTGGCCTCCGGCCGTGATCCTGTATTTTTATTAATGTGTAGCTCACCTTCTTTTTCTATTTTTTTGGTCTTAGGGACCCCATCCCCCAGGTCCGCGTGGCCCCCCTCCTGAGGCCATAATCTGCCCCGGGACCCTATCCCCCTGGGCATGGGCCTTTTTCAAAAATATTTTTTATTTGGAGGGGGGCTGACTTGCCCCCCTCCTGTGGCCACTTATGGAACCGGGGACTCCATCCCCCGGGGGCAGCCCTTTTCTTTTAATTTTTTTTATTTTGAATTACATTTTGGGGAGGGCGGCCGTGTGGCCCCCCTCCCGGGCCACTAATAGAACCGGGGACCACATCCCTCGGGGCTGGCCCACTCCATTGGGGGCCGTGGGGGGTCCCCAACCCCCCTACGGTCCCGCGGACTCCCCGCATCCTGTGAGAACCGGCATTGCTTTTCCACATGGAGAGCGGCTAACATGCTGCTCTCCATGTGCAAAAGCAATCTGCTTTGCTATTTGGAGGAGAGAGCAGGTTTCCTGCTCTCTTCCAAAAAGCAAGGCAGTTTTCTATGACAGGGTGGGAGCTGCGAGGCTCCTGCCCTGTCATTGCAAATGGCAGTGTCCCGGGGTGGGCACCTCGGCACACTGCAGGAGCCGGCCCTGGGGGGTGGCAGTCCCAAGGGCCCTCGAGGGCTCCAAGAGGGGGGCCTCCCACCATTTGAAAGGCCCTGGGGGTGTTGGTCCTCTGGGCTTGGGGTCCATAACGGACCCCCCAAATGAAAACTTAGTGCCCTGGGGAGGTGGTGGTCCCTGGGGCTGCAAGGGGGGCTGTGAACCCCCTGCATATATTAGCAAAAAGCCGGGGGGTGGCGGTCCCCAGGGTTGGGGGGCTTTGAGACCCTGCACAATTTATAATAAAGCCCCAGGGGGTGGCGTCCCCGGGATTTGGCCCCCCGGGGGCTAATAAGTGATATAGTGCATTTTTTTTTCATCAGCATGATCTGCGCACCCTGTGCGGATTTTGCCGATTTTTTTTCTTTGGCCCTGGGGGGTACTTGTGGGACCCCCTGAGCAGGCCTAGGGGGTCAGGGTGTTTCTATCCTGCTCCCTTTTTGCATTTTTCGAGTTTGTTTCTTACGTTTCTTGTGCCTCGGTTCTACCGAGGCACAAGATGGCTGCCAACACTTCCTGATTTGGAGTCTTGACAGCCAATTAGAATACAGTTCGTGCATGGCAGGATGCGCTTAGGGTGCGTGGATCCTGAGCGGCCATAGATATATATGTACTTTTAAATGTCATTTTCTCAGGAACTACTGAACAGATTTACACCATTTAAGCAAAAGGCAGGAGTCTGAACTGAGGACTACCTATTTGCTAAATTTGGTGTAATTCCATTCAGCAGTACGGGCTGTAGCTGCGACCAAAGGTCCCTATGGAAAATTGCATGGGGAAAACACATTTTGGGACCCCCCCTTTTTTCTCGGCCCCACTACTTGAATCACCCCAAGACTTTCAAGATAGGAGCGGACTAAAATTTCGCAAAGATTCATCAACCGGTGCCAAAGTTATTCCAAATAGAATGTTTCAGATTTCCTATGGAAAATAGTTCCTAACTATAACTACCTACTACCTACTATATATATATATATATATATATATATATATACATATATAAAGATAGATAGATAGATAGATAGATAGATAGATAGATAGATAGATAGATAGATAGATAGATAGATAGATAGATAGATAGATAGATGCATTGAATCAATCTTCAATGAAAATAGAGATATAATTGGGGAACGTACAAAACTGAGGTTCTTTTTTTCAGTAAAAAATCCCCCCCCCCTGCAACTCTCTGGTGGCCTACCATTCTGAATCCCCCACCCTCTCCCGTGAAGGCAGCTCGTAACCTGGGCTTCATTTTTGACAACTCTTTGTCCGGAAATGCCCAAGTTAACAAAGTGGTAGGGGCCTGTTTCTCTAAACTCCGCATGATCAGAAAAATCTTCCCCTTCCTCCCTCTATCCTCACGCAAAACCGTAGTCCAGACCCTTATCATCACCCATCTGGACTACGCTAATAGTCTATATGCAGGTGCCCCGCACTATCTTATTGACCGCCTGCAAATGGTCCAAAATGCGGCAGCCCGGCTTATCGGTAACATCCCTGCCCGTACTTCAGTCAGAGCCTACCGAGAAGAACTCCATTGGCTTCCCATTTCACGACGCATAGACTTTAAAATCCTGATCCTGACATTTCGGGCTATCCATGGTACTGGCCCACTTTATCTGAAAAAGCGTCTCAGGATCTCTGTCTCAGCCAGACATCTCAGATCCAACAACCTTCGTCTTCTGTCGGTCCCTAGATTCAGGCTTTCTCGGACTGGCGGCAGATCTTTCACCGTTACTGCCGCCAAGCTCTGGAATAGCCTCCCCCTTGACCTCAGGTTCTGCGAATCTGAGCCAGCCTTCCGACGCAAACTCAAGACCTGGCTGTTCACTAGGCGGTAGGACTTGGAACTGCCAACTCTTCTCCATTTCCCTTTTTCTCTGTAAGATATGATCTTGGTTACTCCTCATGGGGACAGTTATGTAATCTTAGCGCCGGGACACCTCCATCGGAGGTAGCTGCGCGCTCTATAAGCTCCATAAAATAAATAAAAAAAATAAATTGTAGATCTACAGTGGTGAATTAGGCACATTATGTGCATGAATTAGTGGTTGCTTGGCAGCATTTGCTCTTCTGCAGATTTCTATTTGTTTGCTTTCAATAACATCTTTTTCTTCTCCTTTGTATTCTGTAGGTTGTTTTTGTGTTTAAATCCTATATACAACATTAGTGCTGCTTCATTGACAGCCTTTTTAGCATTGAAAAATGCACCCCATCTTCTCGAGAGATTTTGTAAAAATAAATGTATCTCCTGACTTATAACAATCTTAAGACTGCACGTTAAAAGCACATTTTAGTTATTTACTGCAAAAGCTTTAAAGGCATTATATCGCCTCAAATGAAGTTTCTAGTGTATTTGTAAATAAATTCCTTTTTCAAGGTTCTTTAGGTTCTAATCTCTACTACTATTTTATATTATCATGGCACTGCTTTTAGTAAAACAAAATGAAGGGCCTTATTAAAAATATGAATTCATTGTGGCCTAAATTTTACTGTTACTAATACTTAGCTCATCTATAATTCATGGTATGTTTACCCGTCATAGTTTATAAGAAATTTGATCCATTTGTCATTCCTTCTGTTTTTGACTTCTGTAATATCCTGGTGCCTGTTAAACAGATTCCAGGCCTGCATGATCAGCAAGAACACTAAGGGGTCAATTACAATAGCGAGCGGATCGCCACCGCCCGCATGGTGCTGGCGATCCGCCCGCCGTAATCCACCGTCCGCCACCCAATTCCCCCATCTTACTATGGCAGGGGGACCCCAGCAGACGGAAAGACTTTCCAACGGTTTTCAGCCCGGTCGATGAGTCGACCTGGCGGAAAAGGTTTTAATATGGTGCCAGTGTCTGGTAGACACCGCCATCCATATTAGGATGCATGCGGGGTTTTGCCTTTTCATGGAGGTAACGCCGCTAAGGAACGGCATGCGGTCCTTGACATTGGGGGTCTGTAGCGGGCCCCCAGGTATTTTGGGGGGTGGGGCGTGCACATCGGGCGGTACCTATGGTACCCCCATGCATTTGCATGCATTTGCATGTACAACGTGGCAGGCACAGCACAGTGCCTCTCACGTTGTGCATCAAAATGCACAACTTGCATTTTTAACCTTGCAGTGGGTGCTGCAGGCAGCACCGCCCAGCACAATGTTAAAAATGCAGGATATCCCCGCCAGTGTGGCGGGCGCATCCAAATTGCTAATGCGGTACCACCGCATGCATTGTGGTCGGTACCATTTCCGCCCGCCATGCTAATCAGCCCCTGTTTTTTTCTCCTTATTGCAGCTTCTACTAATGTGAGTGTAGATGTTAATGATCATAATGATAACAATAACAATATTTTATAAGCAGAATAGTTTACCCTGGAACGATTAGTAAGTCTAGTAGCTCAGCAAACATTGGCAAAGCATATAAGTCTCATCAATGGGCAAGCTTTTGCCCTTGTGAATGTGATTTTATTTTATTTGTATGTTTCTACACATTGCCCCGGACCCATTAAGGTTCAAAAGAGGTATGCATGCCCTTAACAAGGGGTAAGAGAACAAAAATGGAGCAAATATGGTGCAGGCAAATGGGAAGCCTATGGGCATGCAGGAAGCCCATGAATTAGATACAGCATTTCTCGGTTCGACAATGCACATGCGCATCGTCTAGAGCGGAGACCGAAAAATTTACCATCGAGCACACAGGTATAACCATAAATGCTGTGGTGTCAACTTTCATATGGATGTGTTCAGAGAGAGAAGCTAATGGTCGCGATAGTAACAATCTCACGGAACATAAACAAATGAATGCATTCACAAGACCACATTTTTCCGTTAACTGCAATGGGTGCAATTTATTGTCAAAGTAATCTGCAATAAATGCAATTAATTTTCAAAGCATTGATCACTTTAGGCAATGCAGTTGCTCCTATATCCGGAGACATAAGTATATATAGAATAAGAGTGCTCTTGGTGTAGGGAAAGTAGGTAGGATTTGTGTTCAGGTGGGTGAATGAGGGTGATGGACAGAGAAGAGGTAATGTGACCTATAAACATCAATTTCACATAGTGGGACCTTTCAAGCCTATCACAGGTCAACTGTTCCAGAGTACACACATAGCAATAGAGGACGCCAAAAAAAAGATTCAGTCGTTAAGGCTTGTGTGATAGTGTTTAGTTAACGTTTTGACCCCTGAGAAGTATAGGGTGAGTTCAGTCCTCAAGTTGGGGTCTTCATCAGGACAACCTGAAAAGAGCACCTAAACCAATTGAACATTAAGTATTAAGGCTAAGTCAGACTGAGGTGATGTGAATGCCCAAAGTCAAAAGGGTAAGGATTACCTACTTTGTGTAACAGCGCATAGACTCGGGCTGTACAATCAAGGTTGTTGGGCCCAACAGAGCTCCTAAAAGTCAGAGATAACACAAGATAACAGTGTGAATTGCTAAATCAATCAGTCACCTCAAAGTGTCTAATGGTTGTACAAATCTAACATTACTAAATTCCGGGAACCAATGCGGCCAAAAAGTTCACGCATCACCCTCCCGTATATGTAGACTGTGGGTAACCACGTCCCTCGCAATCATAAGATAAATCTGTCAATTAGGAGAGTTGTAAAGGGTAAGGTATGGGTGAGGCTACGAGAAAGAATCAGCATTCTAAAATCAAGCTGTTGGTGTCACAATACGTCTTACGAAATGTGATAGTTCAACAGGCTCAAAAACGGCGATCTAAAAAGAGGTTGTGCAAAGGGCCGTGCGTCTAATCCCAACGTGCCCCAAAAGGGGGAGAAGTGCTGGTGCTGAGGCTGTGTGCAACCAGACCTAGAAAACTGCTTTAAAAACAATGATTATGGCCAAAACCTACGGTAAAGACAATGATTATGGCCAAGGGGACTCGCATGACAGAGTCCCTTCATAGATAACTGAGATTGAATCAACTAACATGGACGGCATCTTCTGACAGTATAAAGTAGACACAATAGACATCTCAGTTTGAAGTATGCCACTAGGCCTCATGTGTGGCAAACATATACCCAAAGGGAAAATAGTTATGAGGATTGGCGGCGTGAAGGCCGTGCGCCAAGGGACTCGCATGTACTGAATAACCACATAGAACACTGATATAAACTCCACTGTTGTGGCTAAAAAGACTCACATAACAGAGTTGCGCAATATGAAAAATCAACTGTATTGGGCGGGCTCGCCAGCTAGGTAGGAAGGCATCTCCGTACCAGGAGTTTCTCAACTTTCCCCAAGAGAATTGGATGCAATAGGTCTAACCACCTAAATGCAGTCACCTGTCCCCACAAAGAAAGCCAATCTGATGTGTGTAACAAAGTGCCTCGCTCTAGCAAATGCTCTTTTACCGAACACGTCCAGCTCCAGCGGATAAATTGTGCCGGGCTCAGCTTAGGGCAGGTTAGATCATGTCAGCGGTGAATGTGCACTCTAAGTGCAGCCGCTTGATACTGGCACGTAGCTGGTGCCCTGAGGGCTTGTCACCAGCACCCAGTGAAGTGGGGGAAGAGTCTCTGGAAGGACACGTAACACAATTTCCAAAATGTAATTGAAGTCAAATCGGTCTGTCTCAAATCTGCCATTGACAGATGCACCAGTCATGAGCATGTTGACTAAACGGTTGTCATGCTCTAGAATGTTGTATTCCATCTAAAACTAAATCAAGAATGTACATGGATCTTAAATACATTTACATCGAGTAGTTATTTCTGTGGGGAGAAAACACAATATGCATAAGCAGATAGGTACGAAGGGTAGTATCCACTTTCTCCATTTAAGAGAATCTTATTTATGCAGGACCTGTACATTGCTAGTACCCACAGATAAGATAGTATCACACATTGCAATGTGGCCAAAAACTGCTCATATGTGAAATGATATTAACAGGTACCAAAATTATTACTGAGGGCAGTCTAGGGGGCCATTACATGGGGGCTAATGTACCCTCATAGCTATACAAAAGACAAATGATGCGCTGATAACATCACATGAGGGTAGACTAACACATAAAGAGGCAGTTACAACCTCATCGTTGGGTATGTGATCTGAAGTAAAATAAAAAGTTTGTGTTTACTATTCAGCATTGAGGATGGATAGTTGTGTATTGGTGCCATCAAGTTCATTAAGGCCATTATTCACTGTGTCCAAAATGTATATCCATTTACATTCTCTGATATTCAAATTGGAATTAATGTCGCCACCTCTTGTACCCAGGGAGACCTTCTCCAGGACCAATCATCTGATAGACTCTGGTTGATCTGATTTTGCATTGAAGTGTTCGACCAGGGGTGCCCCTACAGTGCTGCATCGTATCCTGCTACAGTGTTGTAGGATCCTGGTCTTCACCTTTTGTCTAGTTTGTCCTATATATAACTCATTACAGGGACATTGAATGACATAGATCACGTCTGTGGAGTTACAATTTGTGTGTGCCTTAAGATCAATGGTGTGTTGTTTATAGCAAAAGTTCTTAGTTTCAATGGTAAGTCTGCATGCTTTGCATAACAGATCAAAAGATCTCCCACAAAGAGCCTGGTCCTGTTAGGCATTGCAGCGCCGTCTTGATGAAGCATGACACCGTACCAGGTGTCTGAGGGCAACAAGATCTGACTTGGCGAATTTCCTTGAGGAGCAGCCGCAGCCCGTGGAGGGAGTACAGGTGGGGCAGAAAGGCGGGGCGGGGAGGGGCAGGGTGGGGGGTGCTAAAAACCGTAATATGGATATTTGGAGGTAAGTAAACAATTTAATTAATCAAACGAATTTCGTAGCGCTCGCTGCATCTCATTTTGCGATGCAGGGCGCGCCACGAAATTCGTTTTATTTATTAAATTGTTTACTTACCTCTAATTATCCATATTCCGGTTTTTAGCAGCCCCCACTCTGCCCCTCCCCCGCCCCGCCTTTCTGCCCCACCGGAACTCCCTCCACGGGCCGTGGCTGTTGAGGAGAAGCATGGGTGTAGGACCTTGTAGTGGTCTGGTGTCTTTAGGAATGTTGAACTTGCCTTCTCTTTTAGAATGGTTTGTTGAGAATGCAATGATGTTCTTGGAGTGTGTGTTCCCGTGGATTCGATCAGCTATTGGTGGTCGTGATCCGAGGGAACACACTGCTCCGCACCGTGGCTTAAGAAACCTATGTATTTAAATAAAGAAGAATCCATCCAAACTACCTTCAACTTCGTGGAGTCTCTTCTTGCAACATTTGACGACGCTGGGAGTTTCTTTTGCCACCTGCAAGTTACTTGCTGGAACCCGCTGAAGGTCACTCGTCATCCTGTTAGCGGAAATCTTTGGTGCTACCTTTTTGGCTGGAACCGGGCTTTGGTCGTTCATTATAAAGACCGGTAGGAGCAATTATTGACTTTTGATTTAAGTTTTTGACTTAGGGGTCATTGGCGGCTCGAGCGGCGGCTCGCGCTGAGGCTAACGGCCGGGAGCAGTGTTCCTGTGTCCTCACAGTATCGCGTTTGTGCAAAGGATCCTGGGAAGGGTCCAGGAAAGCGTCCTGACACTGTTTACGTGACGGAGCGGCCATTTTGAGTAAGGAAAGTGGCTGCAGTTTCCTTGACTACGTGGCAAACACCGATTTCTTCACGACGGAATGTCCGATGGCTTCACGGCTTGTTGTCTGTGTATCGCGGTGATACACACACCTGTTTTGGACAAATTGGAGGTACAGCTCGGAGTTTTTGGCTCTATTTATTTTCTTTGAGTTAATTTTTGATTCTTTTTCATTTTAACAGTTTGAGTCATGGATTCTTCGTGAACTATTGTAAGATTTGTTTTTCAGAAATCTTTAACAAGATATTTGGGTTCACAAAGTTTCAATTTGACTGGAAGTTTGCGTCGAGGTCCTGTTTATTTCATCTTACATTTATCTGCAGTTTTTGGGCAGTTTGAAGATGGCTTCAAATCAACAACAAATTAGTCAACTTATGCAACCTCCTCCATTTTTGGCAAAGCCGGGTAAGCCCAACCTGATATGGTCTGAATGGTTTGGGCTTTTCGAAAACCATATAGTAACAATTGATGCAACTAAATATTCTCCTGAGGGAAATATGCTCTTCTTTTTGGCAGTTTGGGTATGGCTGCTCAGTGTATTTTCCAAAGTTACCTCCTATTCCTCTCCCCCCTGGTCAATCTGAGTCTGGGGATAGGCGTTGGAATGTCTATTTGGAGGCTATAGAGAGACTTAAAAAACAGTTTTCGGAAACACCTAACATTATGTTGGAGCGACATAAGTTTTATAAACGGAAACAAAAAGAAGAGGAAAAGGTGGAGGAATATATTTCTGCATTGAGAGTGTTGGCTATAACTTGTGAATTTGGTCCAACAGTGGATGATATGATTAGGGACCAATTTGTTTTTAATTGTTCTTCACATAAAATTCAAGAAAGGATTTTAAGTTGTAAAAATCCTCCTCTGTCAGAGGTAGTTGTCTTGGCCCGCGGCATTGAAAGGTCCACTATTTCTACTGAAGCTTTACAAGCTAGCGCTGCTAAAGTTAATATAGTTTATCAGCAAGAGGATTCAGCTGATGAAGTGGTCCTGGCTATTAGTGGAAAGGGTGGCGAAAAAAAAATATCTGCTACACCATCAGTTTCTGTTCAAAGAAAGCCTCACATTTTTTGCTTCAGATGTGGGTCAAAATGTCACTGGTCATTGGTAATTTTCCTAGTTGTCCCGCTTTGAACAAGCGATGTTCGAATTGCAAAATATTTGGCCATTTTCAAAAGTTTTGTAAAGCACAAAAAAGAGTGGTCCAGATTAGCAATGTCAGCAGCAGTTTGGAGTCCTGTTCGGAAGATTTTGACAATTTGCTGCTTACTCTGGATCATAAGGAAGTTTATTTAGCTCCTTATGATATTAATCCAAAGGCCTTTGGAGAAAAGGACATTGACATGTTGGGGTTCTTTTTGTCAAAGGTTAAAATACTTGGTCGATGTATTATGTTGCAATTAAGGAGAAAAATATTGTGGGGTGGAAGGATCTCGCAAAAATGGGTCTGTATTTGGTTCCAGGGGGTGAAAATCCCATTAAGGTGAGGAGTATGGAGGTCATGAGTGTGGTGAGTTCGGAGACTGACTGTAAGCACTTGCTTGAAGATTTTAGTTCCTGACGCTCAATCAGTCATGCATAAGGTTCGACCTGTACCGTTGAGTGCTAGGGAGGAAAATGTTAGTTGACCTATGTGATCAAAAAATTATACAGCCAACGGAGTCTTCTCAATGGGTCGCCCCGATTGTCGTGGCGAGAATAAAATCAGGAGAGATTAGGCTCTGTGCGGATTTGAGGGGTTTGAATAGAAATATTGTGGTGGATTGCCATCCCCTTCCTAAGATCCATGAACTTTTGGCTAATTTGGGGGGGCTATGTGGTTTTCCCTTATTGACTTAAAGTCCGCCTACCACCAGATTCCTTTGAGTGAGGAGTCTCAGGTACTTACTACGTTTGTTACACCTTTTGGTGCATATAAGTTCCTGAGACTCCCTTTCGGGCTGGCCTCGGCTGCAAGTATTTTTCAGAGGTTGATGGACTCTATGTTCAAAGGAATGGTGGGGGTCCAAGCTTACTTGAACGACATCCTGGTTTTTACAAAGAACCGTGATGAGCATTTAACTCTCTTAAAAAAAGTTCTGGGTACTTTGGAAGGTAATGGAATGACGATCAGGGCTGACAAATGTAAGTTCGATGTGAATGAACTTGATTACTTAGGACATACGATTTCTGATAAAGGCATTAGTCCTAAGTTTTCAGTTATTAGAGCTCTAAAAGATGCTAAACCACCCACTGACAAAGAGACTCTACGCTCTTTTCTTGGGCTAGCTGAATACTATGCTAGATGTGTGTGCAATTACGCCCAGATGGTTGAACCTCTTTGCTGTCTACTTAAGAAGGGTCAAAAATGGTTCTGGTCGGAGGACTTGAACAAGGTTTTTGAGAGAGTAAAGGATCTAGTCATTTCTGCAAAAGCGCTACATGCTTTCCGTGATGATTATCCTTCTTTGATCACTGTGGATGCTAGTTTGAATGGGCTAGGTGCAGTTCTTAGTCAAAATGTAAAGGGAAATGAACAAACTGTGGCTTTTGCCTCAAGAGCACTTAAGCCTTTTGAAAGAAATTACAGCACAATTGAACGGGAGACGCTAGCCTGTGTGTGGGCGGTTCAGAAATTTAAAGTGTATTTCTGGGGAAGGAAATTTCAGATTTTGACCGGTCATAAGCCTCTTGCTTTCATTTTTAACAAAGTTTCAAATACTAATTCTATGTCTGCTAGGTTAACAAGGTTGGTTTCCAAGCTGCAGGAGTTCAATTTTGACACTAAGCATATTCAGGGTAATAAGAATTTTCGTGCAGATTGTCTGTCCAGAATGCTGATGGATAAGGATGATGAGGAGAATTTCGAGGAGGATGATGTTGAATGTGTGGCGATGTTGGATGTAGTGGAAGGCTGTGTTTCACTTATTTCTGAAGAGGATTGGAAAAAAGCTTCTCTGGAAGATTTGGTTCTTTCTAGAGTTTTAAACTTCTGTAAAAATGGCTGGCCAGAGGTGAGAAATCTTTCTGGGGATTTAAGGAATTTCGTTTTGGTGGCGGATGAGCTTTCTGTAAAGGGCGATGTTGTTCTTAGAGGGTATGCATTTGTTCCACCGTCTAAACTAAGGGAAGCAATAATTAAGATGGGTCATGAGGGTCACCTTGGCGTAACCAAAACTTGTATGAAAATTAGACAGCATTATTGGTGGCCGGGGTTGGAAGCACAAGTTAGAGGACTTATTGATGATTGCGAAGAATGCTTGCTTTCTGATAAGCACTGGAAGATTCCAAAATTGTCACTTCATCCCACCGAATTTCCTGAACAAGCCTGGGTTAAGGTGGGGCTGGATTTTTCTGGGCCCTATTTAATTCTCCCTGAGGAGTGTAGATATTTGATCCTGGCGGTTGACTATCACTCCAAATGGATGTATTATAAATTTGTTGAGGCACCTAATACTGAGAATACAATCTTGTTTTTAAAGAAATTGTTTTTCGTTGAAGGGGCTCCTAGGTGTTTAGTCACTGATAATGGGACACATTTTGTGTCGGAACGTATGTGTTCATTTTTGGGGTCCTTGGATATTAAACATCTGAAGGTTGCAAAGTACTCCCCTGCTTCTAATGGTTTGGTGGAGCGTGATAATAAGATTCTTAAAGAAGGGATTTAGACAGCTGTAGCTTCTGGTTTTGATGTCAGTTCGTTTTTGGAAGAGAAAGTTTGGAGTTACAATGTGTCTCCACATTGCACCACTGGAGTGACACCCTTTGAGTTACTTAGAGGAAGAAAAGTTAATTCCTTACTTCTTCCTTCCTGGTTGGTTGGTAAGAATGATGTAAAACTGCGGGCTACTTGTTTATTAGAGAAGGTGGAGTGTAGTCAGGCACTGATGAAAAAACGTTTTGTTTTGACGGTAAAGGGTCGGTGGAAGATGTTGATATTTCTGTTGGTGATTGGGTATTAGGCAAAAAACCCTTTAATGTTAAGAAAGGTGAGTCTCAATTCTATGATCCTATTCAGGTGTGTAAATTTAGTAAAGGGGCTGTTTTCCTCAACGGTAGAGGTTGGTGGAATAAGAGGCAGGTGGTCAAGTTACGAAAAGATCAAGCTGAGCTAATTTTGAAAAAGAAGAAGAGTAGTTGTTCTAATGAATTGGAATGGACTTTTGGTTGCAGGATCAGAGTGTAGGTAATGCAGTTGTAGTTCCAACATCCAACGTTGATGGCAGTGCATATGTTGGTCCATCTTCCAGTGCTGCTGTCCCGGTGGAAAGGAATGATGGGGGGGCCAGGTCTGTTAGAAGTGGGCGCATCATTAGATTACCTGCTAGGTTTGGGGATTTTGTTACTTATTGAACTTTATTTGTTGCTTTCAGCTTATGTATTGTTTTTTTTTGTTTTATGCAAAGGGGGAGGTGTTGTAGTGGTCTGGTGTCTTTAGGAATGTTGAACTTGCCTTCTCTTTTAGAATGGTTTGTTGAGAATGCAATGATGTTCTTGGAGTGTGTGTTCCCGTGGATTCGATCAGCTGTTGGTGGTCGTGATCCGAGGGAACACACTGCTCCGCACCGTGGCTTAAGAAACCTATGTATTTAAATAAAGAAGAATTCATCCAAACTACCTTCAACTTCGTGAAGTCTCTTCTTGCAACAGACCTCTTTAAATATTTAAAAATAATTCAATCAACAAGAGAGTAAGGGTCGGAATAGACACTCCCATGCCCCTCATCAAATCCTTATTTCAAACAACAAGAGAGTGTTAATACAAACATTCAACACAGTAGGCTAGTGAAGAAATTAAGCAAGCACTACTGGACTATTAGAAGAGAATGTTAATATCAGTAAGAGAAGACAGAGTGCACGTGCTCAAAGTCCTGGCTAAAAAGAACCCTCAGGCCCCAGTGAACCACTGGTAGCCGGTTGTCTTCATTGGGTTCTCATGATTAGCTAGGGAAAGTGAAAGTGAGTTAAAAAGAGTATGGACTACTCCTCAAAATTATTTTAATAGGAGGGTAGCTCTAACTCTATTAAAACCAGTGTATAGAAAATATAATAATTTTCGGACTATTGAAAGGTTGTGTAAGTTTGAACCAATCAGTCCCTTAGTAAAGTGAAAAGAACAGAATTAAAAAGTGGTCAACATGTTTCTGCTTTATGAGCCCTACTCCGCTCAGCATTCATCAGGACCAGGTATGATACCGCTCACTGATCTGAGCACTCTAAAGTGCTCCGACCAAGTGGTGGTTACATGGAACAATACGACCTGAAAGTTTCGATGCTCCTATAGGAAAGTCTTCCCCACTAAGAATTTCGATCCTTGTTGTAGGAGAACCAGTGGAAATCTGTACAAGTGAAAAAAAGACATCCGAAATGTGGACCCTTACAAACATGCATTTACGTTGATGAGCTCTTGACATGTGCACACAACTATATTAGACAATATATATGCGCAAACTTTAGCAATTGTCTATTCCCTTTAAATTCAAAAATTAGGAAAGGGGGTACATTAATCATAAATACAAGAGTAGTTTTTTATATAGCACACGTCATGTTTTTGCGTGTGGTACTTCACATATTTATCAGCAGTGAATAGTTGCTTAAAAACAGTGCTCGGATAGCCAAATGAATGATTGGAAACTGGACGTATTAACTCCTTAAAAAACCTAAGCAAGAAGCATGTGGGGCGCAGTTGACTACTAGGAAGGAAGAATCAGCCAAAAACGTACTTAATGACATGTGGTAAAGTACCCCATGGGCATGGCGGCAGGAGGATATCTTCACGTTTGGGATTTCTTAACGTGAGGAAACAAAAAAAGCGCTTCAATATGCAGTTCGCCATGTCGTTATGAAAGTATTGTTAGGCTCTAGATAACACCAAGATGGGACTTACTTGGCTCCAAACGGCTCCCTGCTCGATAACCTACAAGCGGCCACATCCGCCGCCCGTTGTAACCGAAGCGGAATGAAACCGCGGATGATATGCACAAAGGGGCAGGATGCGTATGACGCGGTGCGCGTGGTCACGTGTCTAAAGTGATCGTGATCTTAAAGGGGCCCGTCTATTTACAGACGTATTCGGGCACTGAAACGGCGAACAGTTAAACCAAAAGTACCTCAAGGGACCCAGTAAATAGGGGTCAAGTGTAAATATACACGATGACAGAAAGACGCCTTAGGGTGGAGTGAGAGTGCCTCAAGGAACCCAGGAAGTAGGAGTAAAATGTAAATATACACGGTAATAGAAACACGCAAAAGGGTAGAATAGGCAGATGAAATTCTTTACCCATAGAGGACAGTGTATTAGAATACTGGTCACTTAGTAGTCAGTATAGACCATGATGTGGGGAGGGAATCTCAATTCTTGTCTCAGTACCCTCAAGATAAATGATCATGGACTGTTTTGTAGCCAATTAATCAACAGGGATGGTTGATTGTCTATCTACGCATAACTGATCCCCATGGGATATCATCATTCAGGCCATATTTATGGGTAGAAAGGCGATATACCCATCGCTGTTCCTTCTCGTATAAAGTACCTTCATTCTTAGTGCTTAACTGTTCAATTATAACCCATTTAACATCATTAGGACAATGACCCTGCTCCAGGAAATGGGTAGTCAGTTTAGTAGTATTCCTGCCACATCGAATATTGCTACGATGTTCTCCTATTCTTGTCTTGATTTTTCTGGTGGTCATCCCTACGTATCTGAGACCACACGGACATGTAATCAAGTAGATGACGTTACTTGAATTACAGTTGGTGTGGCCTCGTAGGTGCCATGTTTTGCCTTCTTCTAATTGTAGTGTTTTCGTGGTAGATGTAAGAAGGCATACACTACATCCCCCACAGGGGAAATGGCCTGTCACCGAAGGCAAGCCCCAAGCATTCAAAACAGAAGCGTCCTGTGTGGGTTGGCTAGTTCTTGGACGAGTATGTACTAAGGCATCATGCAGGCTCCTATCTCTTTTATATGAAAAGAGTGGTTTTTGCCAATTTCTTCCATTACTGGTCAGGATCTGCCAGTGTTTACCGATGCAACGACTTACCAAATTTGAAATGTTGTTATAAGTGGTTACACAGGTCAGGGGGACCTCAGATTCACTTTCCTTCTCATTGTCTTCCAACAGAGCTTCTCTATTGTTATTTCTCGCTCTCTTACGGCTCTTTTGAAGGATTTTCCTAGGGTACCCTCTATGTTCTAATTTATTTGTGAGGTCATCCGCTTGTTTGTTAAAATCCCGGGTGTTACTACAATTTCTACGAACTCGTAGATATTGGCCGAATGGGAGGTTTTCGCGTAATGAACGCAGGTGAATACTGGAGAAATGAAGGAGGTTATTCCTACTGGTGGGTTTATAGTAGGTTTTGCTCGTTAGTCGATTACTAGTTTTTGAAAGGGTAACGTCTAGGAAGACAATAGAGTTGGGATCATATTGGTGTGTGAATCTTAAATGGGGGTCACAAGTATTGACCCAGTCGAAAAAGGAAAGAAGACTTTCCTCCGACCCTTTCCAGATTAAAAGCACATCATCAATGTACCTCTGCCACAGGATAACATTGAGAGCATAAGGGTTGGAATTAGCTAGGATGTGGGTTTTTTCGAAGTTGTAAACATACAACCCCGCTATGCTGGGGGCAAATGTACTGCCCATCGAGGTGCCAGTCTTCTGTAGGAAAAAGGTATCTTGGTATTGGAAGAAATTCCGTTTTAATGCCAGGGTAGCGCAATCCATCACAAAGGTCTTAGAGGTATTATACGACCATGTAGTTTGGTCAAGGATATCTGCCAAAACTTTCAAAGTAGCGTCTTGCGGGATACATGTGTATAAGCTTTCAATGTCTAAGGACACTAGGTAGCATGGTTCCTCAGGAAGTTGCACGTTTAATAACATTGAAAGAAGACTTTTTGTATCATTGATGTAGGTACTAGTTGACTGGATTAAGGGTTTGAAGAAAAAATCACAATACTTAGAGAGTGGTTCCAACTGGGACCCAACCCCTGACACTATTGGTCTTCCCGGAGGTGGAGTCCGATTTTTATGAGTTTTGGGAAGAGTGTAAAAGTAGGGGACTTTCTTTTCAGAGTTAGTGAGGAAATCAGCTTCTTGCTTAGTGATGTATCCGTCTCTTTCTGCGGTTGAAACTAGTTCCAGAATCTCATCCTTCAGGAAAGGCGAGGGGTCCTGTTGAAGTATGGTGTAACTAGTGGTATCCCCTAGGAGCCGCTTGCATTCAGCATCGTAAGCCGTGGCATCCTGGATCACTATACCTCCCCCCTTGTCAGCACTTTTGATTACAATATCTTGATTCTCTTGCAGAGATTTTATAGCCTTAAATTCTCCTGCTGTCAAATTTTTGAAAGAGGTAGGTTCAGTCAAAGATTCTAATTCCCGAGATACCGCCTGTTCAAAGGTTATGATGTCAGCCGGTATCAAGTGTGTTGGAGGGGTGAAGTTAGATTTCTTTTTAAACGGTGTGTCACCCGATGTGGCAGGAAGTTGTGCATCTTGGTGTTCAAAAAAAGATTTTAATCTAAGTTTCCGAAAAAACTCTCCCAATTCGCATTTCAATTTAAAACGATCTAGGCGAGGGGTGGGTATGAAGCCAAGTCCCTTCTCTAACACTGAGATTTCGTCTGTAGTTAGAGTCACTTTGGTAGGTTTGTTATCAGGCTTATTGGTTGCTCGGTCCGGCTCTCTGATCTTGAGCCTTGCTCCGTGTGTTGTCCCCCACTGTTTCTGTGGGGCCCCAGTGTACCTGATTGCCAGTTCTTCTCTTCCCCCTGCCTCTCCGGCCAAAACCTAAAAAAGGCTGCGGGTACATATTTTGATGGAATTGTTGTGGAGGGGGAGCAAAGTGTGGGTTCCAACCAAATTTGTGGTGGAATTGGTGGTTGGTTAAAGGGATTTGGATGGAAAGCTCCGGGTCCTTGGTGTGGGTAGGGGAACCAATGCTGATTGTATTGGTTGTAATTTTGTTTTCCCCTGCCTCTGCCTCGTTGTTTGTTCCCTCTGCTTTCAGTGCTTGAGTTACTAGAGTCCGAGTCGGCTGTAGTATCTGGGCCGTCATTGCTACGAGTTGGGGGAACATAATCTTGGTTGGCGTAGGGGTACGTTTTGTCGTAAGACCACCTTTTTAAATCTTTTTGAAATTTGGCTACTTTAGACTGTGCAAGATTTTCTTTGTATTCGTTAAGCTCTTTATTGAACTCGTCAAGCTTCTTTTTGTAACCTGTGACGGTTGCTTTTATATGGGCTTCTGTGGCTTGGATCTCTATTAATAAAGCCTCAGAAAGACGCATAGCTGTCTTGATGATAAGAATAGCCCAGTCGTGCGTACAGTGCCAGGCTATTTGTGCCCATTCTTTTCTGAATACACTGTCCTCTAGAAAAATGCGTGGGGCATTAGTGACCAAAAGTCCCTTAGGGGCCATTTTGTTATTGAGGTATTCCTTCATCATAGTACCATGCAAAATTGCTCTGATTCTATTTTTCTTCTGTTCACCAAGTTTGTCCCAGTCAGTAGTCTGGGATATGGCTTGGGCGACTAGTGGGTCCGCAAAAAGAGAAGTATCACTGAGAATAGCATCCGCCTCCTCCCTAGAGTAAGACAGGCCCGATGCCTCCATTGCAAAGGTATATCACGATGCACTGTTTGAATGCAGAACACTCCTGATAATGATTAAAAATAGATATACTCTCGCAGCTGCACGCTGCTTAGAATAATTCAATCAACAAGAGAGTAAGGGTCGGAATAGACACTCCCATGCCCCTCATCAAATCATTATTTCAAACAACAAGAGAGTGTTAATACAAACATTCAACACAGTAGGCTAGTGAAGAAATTAAGCAAGCACTACTGGACTATTAGAAGAGAATGTTAATATCAGTAAGAGAAGACAGAGTGCACGTGCTCAAAGTCCTGGCTAAAAAGAACCCTCAGGCCCCAGTGAACCACTGGTAGCCGGTTGTCTTCATTGGGTTCTCATGATTAGCTAGGGAAAGTGAAAGTGAGTTAAGAAGAGTATGGACTACTCCTCAAAATTATTTTAATAGGAGGGTAGCTCTAACTCTATTAAAACCAGTGTATAGAAAATATAATAATTTTCGGACTATTGAAAGGTTGTGTAAGTTTGAACCAATCAGTCCCTTAGTAAAGTGAAAAGAACAGAATTAAAAAGTGGTCAACATGTTTCTGCTTTATGAGCCCTACTCCGCTCAGCATTCATCAGGACCAGGTATGATACCGCTCACTGATCTGAGCACTCTAAAGTGCTCCGACCAAGTGGTGGTTACATGGAACAATACGACCTGAAAGTGTCGATGCTCCTATAGGAAAGTCTTCCCCACTAAGAATTTCGATCCTTGTTGTAGGAGAACCAGTGGAAATCTGTACAAGTGAAAAAAAGACATCCGAATTGTGGACCCTTACAAACATGCATTTACGTTGATGAGCTCTTGACATGTGCACACAACTATATTAGACAATATATATGCGCATTTTAGGAAATTAGGAAAGGGGGTACATTAATCATAAATACAAGAGTAGTTTTTTAATATAGCAAACATGACGTGTGCTATATTAAAAAACTACTCTTGTATTTATGATTAATGTACCCCCTTTCCTAATTTTTGAATTTAAAGGGAATAGACAATTGCTAAAGTTTGCGCATATATATTGTCTAATATAGTAGTAGTATAGCTCAAGATCAGAGAGCCGGACCGAGCAACCAATAAGCCTGATAACAAACCTATCCAAAGTGACTCTAACTACAGACGAAATCTCAGTGTTAGAGAAGGGACTTGGCTTCATACCCACCCCTCGCCTAGATCGTTTTAAATTGAAATGCGAATTGGGAGAGTTTTTTCGGAAACTCAGATTAAAATCTTTTTTTGAACACCAAGATGCACAACTTCCTGCCACATCGGGTGACACACCGTTTAAAAAGAAATCTAACTTCACCCCTCCAACACACTTGATACCGGCCAACATCATAACCTTTGAACAGGCGGTATCTCGGGAAGTAGAATCTTTGACTGAACCTACCTCTTTCATAAATTTGACAGCAGGAGAATTTAAGGCTATAAAATCTCTGCAAGAGAATCAAGATATTGTAATCAAAAGTGCTGACAAGGGGGGAGGTATAGTGATCCAGGATGCCACGGCTTACGATGCTGAATGCAAGCGGCTCCTAGGGGATACCACTAGTTACACCATACTTCAACAGGACCCCTCGCCTTTCCTGAAGGATGAGATTCTGGAACTAGTTTCAACCGCAGAAAGAGACGGATACATCACTAAGCAAGAAGCTGATTTCCTCACTAACTCTGAAGAGAAAGTCCCCTACTTTTACACTCTTCCCAAAACCCATAAAAATCGGACTCCACCTCCGGGAAGACCGATAGTGTCAGGGATTGGGTCCCAGTTGGAACCACTCTCTAAGTATTGTGATTTTTTCTTCAAACCCTTAATCCAGTCAACTAGTACCTACATCAAGGATACAAAAAGTCTTCTTTCAATGTTATTAAACGTGCAACTTCCTGAGGAACCATGCTACCTAGTGTCCTTAGACATTGAAAGCTTATACACATGTATCCCGCAAGACGCTACTTTGAAAGTTTTGGCAGATATCCTTGACCAAACTACATGGTCGTATAATACCTCTAAGACCTTTGTGATGGATTGCGCTACCCTGGCATTAAAACGGAATTTCTTCCAATACCAAGATACCTTTTTCCTACAGAAGACTGGCACCTCGATGGGCAGTACATTTGCCCCCAGCATAGCGGGGTTGTATGTTTACAACTTCGAAAAAACCCACATCCTAGCTAATTCCAACCCTTATGCTCTCAATGTTATCCTGTGGCAGAGGTACATTGATGATGTGCTTTTAATCTGGAAAGGGTCGGAGGAAAGTCTTCTTTCCTTTTTCGACTGGGTCAATACTTGTGACCCCCATTTAAGATTCACACACCAATATGATCCCAACTCTATTGTCTTCCTAGACGTTACCCTTTCAAAAACTGGTAATCGACTAACGAGCAAAACCTACTATAAACCCACCAGTAGGAATAACCTCCTTCATTTCTTCAGTTTTCACCCGCGTTCATTACGCGAAAACCTCCCATTCGGCCAATATCTACGAGTTCGTAGAAATTGTAGTAACACCCGGGATTTTAACAAACAAGCGGATGACCTCACAAATAAATTAGAACATAGAGGGTACCCTAGGAAAATCCTTCAAAAGAGCCGTAAGAGAGCGAGAAATAACAATAGAGAAGCTCTGTTGGAAGACAATGAGAAGGAAAGTGAATCTGAGGTACCCCTGACCTGTGTAACCACTTATAACAACATTTCAAATTTGGTAAGTCGTTGCATCGGTAAACACTGGCAGATCCTGACCAGTAATGGAAGAAATTGGCAAAAACCACTCTTTTCATATAAAAGAGATAGGAGCCTGCATGATGCCTTAGTACATACTCGTCCAAGAACTAGCCAACCCACACAGGACGCTTCTGTTTTGAATGCTTGGGGCTTGCCTTCGGTGACAGGCCATTTCCCCTGTGGGGGATGTAGTGTATGCCATCTTACATCTACCACGAAAACACTACAATTAGAAGAAGGCAAAACATGGCACCTACGAGGCCACACCAACTGTAATTCAAGTAACGTCATCTACTTGATTACATGTCCGTGTGGTCTCAGATACGTAGGGATGACCACCAGAAAAATCAAGACAAGAATAGGAGAACATCGTAGCAATATTCGATGTGGCAGGAATACTACTAAACTGACTACCCATTTCCTGGAGCAGGGTTGTTGTCCTAATGATGTTAAATGGGTTATAATTGAACAGTTAAGCACTAAGAATGAAGGTACTTTATACGAGAAGGAACAGCGATGGGTATATCGCCTTTCTACCCATAAATATGGCCTGAATGATGATATCCCATGGGGATCAGTTATGCGTAGATAGACAATCAACCATCCCTGTTGATTAATTGGCTACAAAACAGTCCATGATCATTTATCTTGAGGGTACTGAGACAAGAATTGAGATTCCCTCCCCACATCATGGTCTATACTGACTACTAAGTGACCAGTATTCTAATACACTGTCCTCTATGGGTAAAGAATTTCATCTGCCTATTCTACCCTTTTGCGTGTTTCTATTACCATGTATATTTACATTTGACTCCTACTTCCTGGGTTCCTTGAGGCACTCTCACTCCACCCTAAGGCGTCTTTCTGTCATCGTGTATATTTACACATGACCCCTATTTACTGGGTCCCTTGAGGTACTTTTGGTTTAACTGTTCGCCGTTTCAGTGCCCGAATACGTCTGTAAATAGACGGGCCCCTTTAAGATCACGATCACTTTAGACACGTGACCACGCGCACCGCGTCATACGCATCCTGCCCCTTTGTGTATATCATCCGCGGTTTCATTCCGCTTCGGTTACAACGGGCGGCGGATGTGGCCGCTTGTAGGTTATCGAGCAGGGAGCCGTTTGGAGCCAAGTAAGTCCCATCTTGGTGTTATCTAGAGCCTAACAATACTTTCATAACGACATGGCGAACTGCATATTGAAACGCTTTTTTTGTTTCCTCACGTTAAGAAATCCCAAACGTGAAGATATCCTCCTGCCGCCATGCCCATGGGGTACTTTACCTCATGTCATTAAGTAAGTTTTTGGCTGATTCTTCCTTCCTAGTAGTCAACTGCGCCCCACATGCTTCTTGCTTAGGTTTTTTAAGGAGTTAATACATCCAGTTTCCAATCATTCATTTGGCTATCCGAGCACTGTTTTTAAGCAACTATTCACTGCTGATAAATATGTGAAGTACCACACGCAAAAACATGACGTGTGCTATATTAAAAAACTACTCTTGTATTTATGATTAATGTACCCCCTTTCCTAATTTTTGAATTTAAAGGGAATAGACAATTGCTAAAGTTTGCGCATATATATTGTCTAATATAGTTGTGTGCACATGTCAAGAGCTCATCAACGTAAATGCATGTTTGTAAGGGTCCACAATTCGGATGTCTTTTTTTCACTTGTACAGATTTCCACTGGTTCTCCTACAACAAGGATCGAAATTCTTAGTGGGGAAGACTTTCCTAAAGGAGCATCGACACTTTCAGGTCGGATTGTTCCATGTAACCACCACTTGGTCGGAGCACTTTAGAGTGCTCAGATCAGTGAGCGGTATCATACCTGGTCCTGATGAATGCTGAGCGGAGTAGGGCTCATAAAGCAGAAACATGTTGACCACTTTTTAATTCTGTTCTTTTCACTTTACTAAGGGACTGATTGGTTCAAACTTACACAACCTTTCAATAGTCCGAAAATTATTATATTTTCTATACACTGGTTTTAATAGAGTTAGAGCTACCCTCCTATTAAAATAATTTTGAGGAGTAGTCCATACTCTTTTTAACTCACTTTCACTTTCCCTAGCTAATCATGAGAACCCAATGAAGACAACCGGCTACCAGTGGTTCACTGGGGCCTGAGGGTTCTTTTTAGCCAGGACTTTGAGCACGTGCACTCTGTCTTCTCTTACTGATATTAACAGTCTCTTCTAATAGTCCAGTAGTGCTTGCTTAATTTCTTCACTAGCCTACTGTGTTGAATGTTTGTATTAACAAACTCTTTAAATATTTACCTGTTCGTCCTCCTGTGTTGTTATTGGCCAGTGGTAGGCATACATACATTTGAAATGGGCACATGCCATGTAACGTGACCATTTCTTTCTGCGCTCTCTATTGTTTAAAATGTCGAGAGTCGGGCCTTTCACAGAATGACACTGAAGTCTTTATGTCCAAGCCAAGAATTTGTCTAGTAGCTGAGTTTTGTACTACCTGAAATTAGGGCGACATGTACTTAGGAGCGTCCATACAAATAGTGCAAAAAGTGAAACAAAATCATAGCCTGAATGACACATTTTTAATTACAGGACAGCAGAAGTAGGTTCTGCAGAAGTCACTTGTGGGTGTGATAATGAGTTGAATTTAATTATCTACAGGCAAATTAATTACAATTTCGTATCCAAACCTATATTGAATGACCTGGAATATTTTCTTTTATATATGAGTGCCGTTTTATATGGTTTAAGGATTACGAGGTTTACTGTTGGTGAAGGTGGCCAGCAACCAGGCACAGAAGTTAGATGCACCCAAAATGGGAACCACATGGAGTTACTTTCCAAGGAAAAGGTGCAAGAATTTCAGGTTCATCATCCAGCCACTGTGAAAATATGTGGCATCATGGATTCCTCCCGGTTACATTGTTCAGTTTTGCTCCATTGGAAAGTGCAGAGAACAAGAAATATGCAAATATAATACTAGGGACAGGGACAAGACAGGAAAAGTATCCTACACAGCAAAGCAGCTCAAGAGGCTACGAGACACAACTTTGTCCCACTTAAGGCATATAGTACCCGACCTGAAGGCTTCAGTATACAGAGGACATCAATATATCCAAAATGTAGGGGTCCTTTCTAGCTTCAGCATCCTGCCTTGGTCTACTGAAAGAAAGGCGGAACTAAAGAAAAGCTGACATTTGTGGCCTTTGTGACACGTAAGTCTTTCCTGATCTCCGCTCCATCGATGTCATAATGACATTGCCCCAAGGCCCCAGCTAACCAAAAGCATTGACTTTACTTGCCACTCTTTGTTTTCGTTTCCCTTGTTGCTTACAAACCTTAAACATCCACATCTCCAGTTCCCTAACCTGTTTTTGTAATTTTGCATTATAAGGTAACTTTATTGTTGTTTGATACTGTTTGAACCTCATATGAATTTGTCTCTGAAATTGTCTGCTGTTTATGGCACAGCTACCAGTGGCTACGCATAGTTTATCACTGAAGTACCTTATGAAATGGTATAGGTAATTGCCTTTACAACTTATAACCCATTTTCTGGCAGATGCCATTAATAAAAGCTAGGCTGCATAGTAGCTCAACTCGCTCGTTCTCCCCTACTATTCTTGTAGGGCTACAATTCTGATGCTGGTGCATGTTTCTTTTAAAACAAATTTACTTCATAATTAATTTGGATTTCAATTTTTGAAATGAACACAAAAATCATATCACATGGTGATCCTACTTCATTAACTATTTCAGTTTTGTAACTTTTGAAACATGGGATTGTCTGTGTCTAAACCAATTGCATTCACTTTATGAGATGCATACAATTGTTTAACTCCGTTTGACAATAACTTACCAGTTCTCCTGCAGACCCAGTTATAGCTCACACCATTATTTTCAATGAATAGCCCTGTGTAGACCCAGGGGGGCTTATTTACAAGGCCCTTACACCACTTTTGCGTCACTTTTCCCATGTTAAAAAATGACGCATAAGTGGTGCAAGGGCCTTGTAAATCTGCCCCAGGGTATTTAACATTTAGCATGGATTCATGGGTGATTATTAGAAGTGGGGATAGTGGGAAATGGGTGCCGGTTGGTGATGGTGGGAAAGAAAAACAGAACAAAAAATTATTAAGTTCATACAACCTTCTTATCAAATTAATTTCACTTTAGCTAAAATTTTACCAGGAACAGCCTGTGATTGTAGACAAAAAGTACTGATGTGCATGCAAAATTAGAAGCCATTTTATTTAATAAAATACATACTCTCTGCCATCACACTCCTCTCTTTCCAATGTGCACCCACTATGCAAGGTTAGTTTACCCTTTAGGAGTCAAGATTAATACACTCCATATACCTGCAAATCTCTAATTTGCCAAATTTCTGGGTTTTACCCACTATGCCCAACTATTGACCAATACATGTTAAATTGTTTTCAAAATTGGAAGGTATGCAGTAAGATGCCAGATTACTTTGTCTACTATTATATTTGACCTGAAGGTGATTCTATCTTTGCTATTACCTGTCATTCAAAAACTTGTTTTGCTTCCCCTGAAGGTTTTCATCTATGTAAACTCACCTACCAACAATTTTGTACCACTCTGGGCCCATGAATACTAGCAAATTATTTATGTTTGAAATCTCAATGGTAGAGATACGTTTTGCAATATTTCTACTGGTTTTGCAAGAATAACATCGCCGATCAACATACATGTTTTAAAACAATTTTCTGATTAGATCATGTCTTATCAGAAGTCCAAAGCTGTATTCATATTTGATGTAATCTACCTTTAACCCTACTGGACTGCTAGGGATACTTATACTTTCCTTTGTCATTTTACTTTATGTAAGTTAATTATTTCACTGTAAATATTTGACAAAAAAAGTATGCTACCGTTTCTAATATCTTGATATGTTACAAATTAAATTGCTGAAAAACTGTCTTTACATATTTATAGTAGTTTCTTGAGGACAGTGAAAAATAACAAATGTGTTGAACATAGATCAATCAGATTGAATGTTTCAGAAAAAAATGTATCTTTTTAAAGGATATGACAATCAACTCATGTTTTTATTTTCACTTGCTGAAACATAAGATTTTGATATGTCTTACAGCCAGATTCATCAATGTCAAATTCTGCGATTTCTAAATTGCGAGAAAAAGCGAATCGCAATTTAGAAATCGCAGAATGGCATTCATGAAAATTTGTGAGAAAAAAAAGCGAATCGCAATCGGCCGCAATCGCCGATTGCGAGTTTCCAAAAATTGGTAAAAATTCGCAGAATCGGCTGATACCCGTTTTGAAATTGCGATCTCGCAATTACCGAAATCGCAAATTACGATCTCGCTAATTGCGAGATCGCAAAAATGGGAAGTCGCATTTTGAGCACAGTGATGACATCACAACCAGGAAGTAGGCAGGTTCCACCCTCATTCAGCAGTGAGAGCCTGAAGTGGAAGCAGCATTGGCAGAGCTCCCCTCCAGAGTGCCCACAGGTGAAATCCAGGAGACACCCCAGTGCACAGCATGTCACAGGAAGCTGCAGGTGAAACTTTCACAGGAAGAAAGAGGAAAATTAAATTTTCCGACCAAGAGCTCGAATATTTGATAGAGCGAGTCTGCAAGGACCACAATCGCCTCTTCGGGAAAGACTCGAGAAGGGTGCCTGAGGCCAATAAAAGGAGGATTTGGGTGCGCATTCGAGCAAAAGTGAACTCTGTGGGGGTGACCCAGCGCTCTGTGGACGAGTTGAAAAAACGATGGTACGACCTCAGAGGGCGGGCAAAAGAGAAGATCGCAGAGAGGCTGGGGAGCGTGTGGCGACAGGTGGAGGGGAGCCCACTGTCCCACCAAACACACCACTCGAGGACCGAGTAGAGGACACCATTAATTCGCAAAGCATGCGTGGGGGTGATCCAGCTGGACTCCTCCCGAACCACCAAAGATGCACAAGGTAAGTGCCATGCGACTGCGACCCCCATCCCCTAACAATGTCCATGACTCCAGATCATCCCATTTCAAACCCCAGTCATGCAGCCAAAGCACACCACAAAGCGCTATTGCATTGTGGGACATGAATCCTGACCACAGTTACCATCTAGCCCCATAAAGCCAGACCTGTTTAGTGAGAGTCAATCCTGCTGCGAGTCAGGGAATGGTAGCCTGCATGCATGTAGGAAGCTTAAATGTGGAAGAAAAATGTCACTATTCAATGTCCACTTTACATCACAGGTGGTGCAGAAGTCCCCAGTACGGACAGCGATGCCCTGAAAATTGAGGATAACACAGAGGACACTGAGGGAGACTTACATCTATCCCCACAGCCAGGACCATCAGGGCAAGCTGCCGCACCAGCGGTCATACCACCACCTGCCTCTGTGGGCAGTGCCACCTCTGCGCCAACAGGCGCAGCAGTACCACAGCGCGTGACTCAACCACCAGTGGGGCTGACAACACCAGCAGCAGCATGCCGACAAACCCGCCGCCCTGCGGCTGTGAGGAGCCAGTCAAGCGGACTGGTGAGAGAGCAGCGCAACACCACTTCCCGCGCTGGCAGGGGATCGAACGTGCGGCCAGGTGGGCTCTCTATTGAACGCTGTATGCTCCACGTCCATCAGACACAAGCCCGTCATCTCGCGGCTATACACCTCCAGCTAAACAAGACCGCCAGAAATGTTGGTCAGATGTCAGACCGCATGGAGAGGATGACAGCTGCTATGGAGGCCAACACCCAGGCCATGTGCAGCCAGCGGGACATCAACCGGCGCAGACACATGCCTGTCAGCATACACGCGGTCCAATTATATTATTGGCAACGCGACCTCCCAGCTCTCGCGACGCTCCTTGGCCATGCAGGTCCAAATGGTCCAGTGATGTCAGGACGTCGCGAGAGCTCTGGAGCAAGTGACAACAGCAGTACAGGGCATGCAGGCAACCGGCCATGGCCAGGCGGGGGTGGGTGACGACACTAGTGAGGCTAATTCCAGCCATAGTAGCCAGACCGTGCCACTGTTGGTAGCACCCCGACGCAGCAGCAGACCCTCTGCTGCCTCACCGCCGAATCAGGAGGAGGATGTGGAAAGGAGGTTGGGAGCATCTGCCCAGAGGCGGCATTGAACATTTGAACATTTCCATGAGGGGCCATGCTGCTGCTGCTACAAGCATGCCCTCCTCAAGAACATGGGACATATGACGCAATATGTCAATCATGTAACAGTTTGGGGAATCCCCACTTTATTGTGCCATAACAATAACAAATATTCTGTTCAACTTAATCTGACTCATGTCATTATTACTATTGTCATGCATGAGTGAACGAATGGGTGTGGGGAGTGGGTGCACTAGAAATAGTTCATGCTGATTTGGTTACGGCGCCTGTGTCCTTCAGTAGGATTCTCCCCGCGTGCGTGACGCACATGTGCAGGTGGTCGGTTGTCCCCTTCCAACTCACTGCCAGAGATATCTACGGGTATCCTGCGCTTGGTAGCAATGTTGTGGAGGATTGCACGCACAGCCACGATGAGGCAGCAGACCTTTGGCTCGTATTTGATGGCCCCACCAGTCTTGTGCAGTATGCGGAATCTGCTCTTCAAAAGGCCAAATGTCCTCTCAATGCAATTTGTTGTGCATATGTGTGCAGCATTGTAACGCCGTTGCTGTGGTGTTGCAGGGTTGAGGTATGGGGTGAGGAGGTACTCACGGAGAGCATAGCCGCTGTCACCTAAATGATAGGAGCAGAGGGTGAGTGCCTGTTCAGCACAGCTAAATTATCACAGTGTACTATTGTGGGGCATGTGTATTTACCTAGTAGGTGTCCTTCCCCAAAGTCTCCCCTGGCCAGTCGTGTGTGAATGCCACTGTGCCGGAATATGAAGGAGTCATGTGTGCTCCCCGGGTACTGTGCCACTATGTCCGTGATGATTGTCTTAGCATTGCACACCATCTGGATGTTGAGAGAGTGGTAGGACTTGCGGTTGCGATACATGTATTCCGATTGTGCTGGCGGGCAGATGTGAATGTGGGCACAGTAAATGCATCCTATTACATGTGGAAATTGTGCTACGTTGTAAAATTGTAGCTTGGTGTCCTTCAAGTCCTGTTGGCTGGTTGGGAATGAGATGTAGTGGTGTAGCCGGGTCAGCATAGCCTCCAGGAAACTCCTTAGGCAGCGGGACATGGTGGGCTGGGATATCCCCCCTGGAACAGCGACTATCCCCTGGAAGCTTCCGGAGGCCAGAAGGTGCAGGCTGCACAATACCTGGACATGGGTGGGCAGGGCATTGGTCCTCCTTGTTGGGTGCTGCATCAGGGGGTCTAGGTCCCGGATCAGCTTGATGATCATTGGCCCATTCAGGCGGTACTTAGCGTAAATTTGCTCCCTGGTTTGGCCCAGAAGGGTGTCCCGCTGGCGGAATATCCGCTCCTGGATCCTACGTCTGTTCCGTGCTGCTCGCTGTAGCCTTCACCGCCTGACCACCATGTAGAGTCCTGGCATTGTGAGAGTCCTCATGCTCCAGCTGCATGTACTTAAGTGTGTTTGGTCAGGCCTGCACCAGTTGGTAGTTTGTAACCGTTTTTTTGAGAACATTTTTTTTTCCTTACTGGTTACCAGCTGATTTGGGTACTCCTTTAATTGCGCGTCTCAAATAGTTATTTACGGGATTTTCGCTTTCTGCGATTTTTCATGAATAGCGTTTGAGATTGTTTTGCGATTTTGCAAAATAATTCGCAGATTCCATGGTTTCTCGCAATCTCAGAATCGCAAATGGGCTTCTTCCAGGATTCTGCGAATTTATTTGCGAAATCGCAATTTTTCTTTAGCGAATTCGCAGTTTTAGTGTTTACACTGTCATGAATTCCTTTTATTCAAATTGCAATCGCAATTACTGATTCGCAGCTATTGCGATCGCAATTTGGCTTCATGAATCTAGCTGTTACTTTCTAATCCGTAGTATTTCATTAATATTTTATTTCTTACATTTACAGGTCACTGGCATATTTCATGACCCCAGCGTTGGAAATGCAATTCACATTATGCTGGTCAGACTTATTCTGCTGGAAGAAGAAGAGGCAAGTATTCTTTTTAAATGTATATTGTTTAATGAAATGAGTTCTGATGTCTGCTCTTACTCTAGGCCCGAATCATGGGCAATGGGCACCAATGGAAAACTTGGTTTGCGCACTTCTATTTGCACAAGTACAGACAAATATTATTCATATTGCTGACAAGTACAGAAAGGGGTAGAGTGTCTCCTGTATGAGTTTGGCCAATTCATTAGGATTTCAGAAGTAATACATGCTAAAAGTATGCATGTCGTGAATTATTCTCATAAAGTTACAGTATTCACATTATTGTCTTATATCTCTTTTAACAACTTGACATGTGTGCAATATCTGCATTGCATGCGGAATGCATGGAAAACCTAGCAAATCTGTGCATTTTTTAAAAACTAAACACATAAGGGAAACCAGGGTGGTCCTAATTATGTGGCTCCTACCAGGTTTTCATACCCAGAAATCCCTGCAAACCTGAATCTTTGACTAAACAACACACATTTTCCTGACATTTCTGTAAACGAAAACGTCAGGAATCTGTTGAAAGCCACCAATTTCCTACCACCTAGCATTCCCGCAAGTCTCCCAATAAAAACTGTACCAAACTTGTGTGGGTAGGGCAAGTGCCCACAACAGGAAAGGGTCCTAAACACAACATGGACACATCACATTTTTTCCACAGAAAACAGACCCTTTTTTAATGTGGGTAGCTGTGGAATTTAGGCCGTAGCTCAGCAGGCTCCTCAGGAAACCTAGCAGACCTGTGCATTTTTTAAAACTAGGCACATATGGGAATGTAGGTTGGGGACCCTGATGTGGCTCATATCAGGATTTCGTACTCAGAATCCTTTGCAAACCTCAAACTTTGACTAAGAAGCACATCTTTTCCTCACATTTCTTTGAGGGAAACTTCTAGAATCTGTGGAGAGCCACACATTTCTGACCACCCAGTATTCCTCCAAGTCTCCCAATAACAGTGGTACCGTACTTGTGTGGATAGGGCTAGAGTTCATAACAGGTTAGGCCCCAAAAAGAAGCATGGAAAAATCAAATTTTTCCACTGACAACTGACCCTTTTCTGCAATGTGGCTAACCTTAGATTGTGGGCCCTAGATCAGTTCGTACCTAGGGAAACCTAGAAAACATGCCTATTTTTTACATCTAGACACCTGGAGGAATCCAGGTTGAAGTGTTGTGTATGACTCTCACAAGGTTTTCCTACCAAGGATCCACTGCAATCCTCTGTTTTTTTTAAATAAAAGTATATTTTCCTCACATTGCTTGATAAAAAATTCTGGAATCTTTAAGGAACCACACATTTTCTGCAACTCACACTTCCCGCAGGTATTCCAGTACAAATGGTACCTTATTTGTGATGGAAGACCTAGTGCCTGCAACAACATTTCCTGTCACAAAATTGATCTGATTTGGCAATGGGGTATTGTTTTTTTTTTGGCTAGGGCTCAACAGCCACCCTGGGAAACCTATCAAACCCAGACATGTCTGAAAACTAGACACCCACGGAAGTCCAGAGTGATATGCCTTTGCCTTGGATGCCACAAAGTATTCCTACCCACAATATCCTACAAACCACAAACCTTGCCTAAAATTGCACATTTACCTTGCATTTCTGTGAAGTAAACTTGCATAATCAGCATGACTCCACACAATTCCTACCACCCATTGTTTTTCCACTTGTCTTGAAAAATATGCTACCTCACTTGTGTGGCTTGGCATAGTGCATGCGACAGACATGCATCAAACCAAGGTCAATAGGAGTCTCGCCGTGCAACTTTCATTTCCCCTGATTTCATTTGTGCCTGTTGGTGATTTCAGTTTCTTAGTAACTATTTTAATTATTTTACATTAATTATAAATTAAATATTTCTTAATTTCTAAATAATAAAGTTGATTATATTTCCATATACTTTTCTATATAAGATCTCCACTAACAGGTGTACATTCCTAGTAGTAATTTAACACTAAATTCTGTTGGAGGAGTCTCCCCCCTTTTATTGATAGGGTGGAGACAAATAAGTGTACACCTGGGCGTAAACCTGAAAAATAGTTACACCTAGGGTAGGAGTAAATATACACATGTGTATATATACATCAGTATATTTAACTTTATGACTCAAGCCCTTAGTTAACATTGGATACACTAAATCTGCAGCCAATAGACAATTAAAGCTGTCTGTAGACTAGATCTAAATTTATAATAATCTATATATACAAATCAACTAAAAGGGCAAACTCTTATACTCTTCATACTTATTCCCCTCCTAACTCTCTGTAGATATGTTATACGTATGTCTGTATGCTTAAGCAATTGCTTCCAAGGCATCTCAAACCCACTGTTCATTTGTTGCACTGAAGTAATCAGTTCTTCTACTGAAAGTATATATGACCTGGAAGGTTAATCTTGCTTGATCGAAACTCTTGCCACAGTCAGTCATGTTCCATCAATGCTAGGGTCGGTTACAGTCTCATCTGCTTAGAAAACAAGTAGATATTGACATTTGTACAGCACATCTGATTATTGACATGCGATGAGTCTGAGAATTTTAAAAAAATGGCAGACATGTTCCCAAAGATCTCAAATTACGAAATTGAAACGTTGGAAGGCTATGAACTTCCACTTCTCTTGGTGGCTTTGTTTTTTCCTAGCTCATCTAGGTCACATTCTATCTCAAATGATGTTACACATGGTGGAATGTATTTCTTCAAAGCATTTTCTAATGAATTAGTGTGCTATTGTCCTACAGTGGTTGACCCCTGTCAAAGCACAAAGGGTGAGAATCGTTTCACCTGTTTTCTGCTAAACCTAAGAGTACCAGTTCTGTGGGAAAAGCTACTTCGTATCTGCCCTACAATCCTCAGGTCCTAAGGAGAAAACCTTTAGGTATCAGGTCATTCTCCAGCCAGAGATCCCTTCAGGTCAGCTCACAACTAGACACCATGTTCTTTTTCAGAGGAGAGAGCATTCTGCCTTTTGTGTCCCTGTAACAGCAATTGTTGGCCAACAAGGTGACCCTTGTATAGCGGTTCCAGTCCCTGGGTGCCAGGATAAGTTAGGAGTCCTTTAGTGTGCCTCTTCCAGCAGATGTTCTTCCAGGCTCAGGGATGTTCTAAAGAAGTGGTAGAGAAATGGCTTCTTATCCCATGTACTTGCCAGTAATAGGAGAATGTTCTACACACATTCCTGGCAATTTTCCTATCAACATTTGCTGTATTAATAGGGGTGAGAGAAACATGAGGAGTTTCACTCCGGGAATTCAGCGAAGTTACATCAAAAGTCTACAAGATTCTGTGTAGTTCCGCCAATGGGCAGAAAATATGCAGCTCATGCTGCTTGTGCTGCAATTTAGGGATAGTAGTGTGAGCAGTGCTGAAAAGCAGTGCAAATGTGTTGAGCTTCAGCACATGCCTAT
The DNA here is from genome assembly GCF_964263255.1 of Lissotriton vulgaris. NCBI lineage: Eukaryota > Metazoa > Chordata > Amphibia > Caudata > Salamandridae > Lissotriton > Lissotriton vulgaris. The sequence goes on along the minus strand of NC_141689.1, from coordinate 312,834,364 downwards.
TCAAGTTGAAGTTGCTGCCACTTGAGTAGAAAATCTACTCAAGCTGCAACAAAACTAGTCAAGTGGCTCTCCTCTGCCCTTGACCACTGGCTTTAGAAAACCGCAATAGGGGATACCAAATTGTGCTTGCGAGTTCATATTTTCTGGAGCCTTGTGGAAAAAAATTCCGCCATGTGATAATTGGTGGAATAACGACAGAACGTGTACAACAATAATGCGCAATGACCAAAATTCTGCCAATTCCAAGGTCAGAATAAAACATTCCACCCACTACTACTTTTTACAGCACTTCCTTTCTATTTTTACTGCAAACTTGTTCTTATTCAAGATGACCCTAGCCTTCTTCTAGGCATTTCATTCCACCCACTACTACTTTTTACAGCACTTCCTTTCTATTTTTACTGCAAACTTGTTCTTATTCAAGATGGCCCTAGCCTTCTTCTAGGCATTTCATTCCACCCACTACTACTTTTTACAGCACTTCCTTTCCATTTTTACTGCAAACTTGTTCTTATTCAAGATGGCCCTAGCCTTCTTCTAGGCATTTCATTCCACCCACTACTACTTTTTACAGCACTTCCTTTCTATTTTTACTGCAAACTTGTTCTCATTCAAGATGGCCCCAGCCTTCTTCTAGGCATTTGATCACGGACTTTTGTATGTCAGAATATCATAAGTAAAAATATCATCATGCAGAAAAATGGTGCCCTCAATATTGCTTACAAAAATATCATCCTATTTGGTGTGTATTTTCTACGATTAGCACCAATGGGTCACATTTTTGAAAATAAAATGTAGGATGTGATATTTATTTTAGTGAATAATTTGGTTATGGTATACTGTACCCCTCCAGATGCACCCCTTCTGAGATAAGGACACTGCTGTGCTGCAACCAGTTTTTCCTTCTGCTTTGTGCACACAAAAATGTTTGAATTGGCTCAGCAATGAATGATTTCTGTTGTTGTGACCAATTTAGAATCTGTTCTTCAAACAAAGGCAATTGTAGCAGTCTGTAGAGTTACCATCTGTTCTTTCTTCCTCCAAGATGAGTCACCCTTGCAAAGTGGTCAGTGTTTTCATTATTTCAACCATCTTCTCTTGGAGGTTACTGCATTGTTCTCCAGGAGGCCAGATGTTCAAAATCTATTCTGGGTTGTTTATTCTAGTCACTAGAGTGGAGCTACCATGTAAAGTGTCTCTTTGGACTTCTCTTACGCAGCAGAAATCTACTACTGATTTAGATGTATATTAAAAAGTGAAGTTTATTTATTTTACTACCAGTTCTGCAATATAAGGCATGAACGTTCACTGTTTTTACTATCAGCCCTGTTCATGGAAAATGTAAAGTGACAAACAGCTTTCAGCAAATGTTCATTATGTAGATACACCCTTATTTATTAAAGATGTAATATGCCCCACTGTGAGAAACCGGGCTATTGGTACAGAGGATGTGAGCCCTTCTCAAGCAACAGCCGCCATCCTTCTCTGGGTGAACCACAAAAAGTCACTAAGTCAACCCATGCTTACCCCACTGTTAGCTTAGCACAAAAGATGTCAGGCTTAACTTAGAGGCACTGTGTTAAGTAGTTATGGAGCACACAGGCAGTAATAAAGTAAAAACACAACACAAGAGAAATCCCACACTGATCAGTAGAACCTGAGATACGCAATTTATAAGATTGAAAGAAAGTATACCACCTAAAAGCCCAAAACACTATTCACAGTTATCTGGTCGTGTGAGCTCGTGTGAGGGTCACAAGTTCAGGCTAACTGTGAGGGAGCACGTGGCGAATGCAGGGACCAAGTTAGTCCTGCTGAAAGTCCTGCGTGAAGAATTCAGGCCGCAATGAGCAGGGAGAGCATCGTGGGTGGTCATTGCTGTTTCATGATGAACAGACCAGGCATTGCAGATGGTTGTCACGTTAGTGCAAATATCCTGTTGATGTAGTGGACGGTCACTGCTGAAACTTCGCTTTGGCAGTCACTGTTGACTGGCGATGGTGTAGTGCAAACTGCAGATCTTGCATTGCTGGTCGTCACTGGTGGTTGCTGTAATGTGAAGAGTCAGGTTCATCAGAGCTGTACGTAGGTGGTTGGTACGGGCAGCAACATCTTGGTGCAAAGAGGCCCGTGTATGAACATGAAGACCCCAAAACTTCAGGTTTTCTCCTTTCCTTCAAGGAGAAGTTCAACGGATGTCACATCAAGGGTCCAGGACCTGAGAGGCACCTCTCGGGGATCAGGAACTCACTCCACTGGAGGGCAGCAGGAGTCATTAAGTTTAGTCCCAGGTCCAGAGCAGTTTATAATCTGTGCAGTGGCAGAGATGCCTCTGTAGTTTGTTGTATCCCTGTAACTCAGAACAGGAGGCCAGCTGACTAGCCATTGGGGTCACTCAGGTGGTCTGGGGAAGCAGTGTTTACATCGCATGTGGTACAACAAATGCAATTACAACACAGTTGTTACAAAAGACTGCATTGTTACAACCCTAACCATTACAACTCAAGTCGTTTCTAAGACTTGCTGTAGGGGCACTCTAAACTAAGGAATAGTATAATTTACTATTCCAACACCTTCCCTACTGTTGAGCACTCTGGAGTTGGAATAGTAAATTACACTATTCCTCAATCCAGCATGCCCCCTACTGCAAGTCATAGAAACAACTTGCGATGTAATGGTATGCATTGTAACCACGCAGTTGTTGTAACAAATGCGATGTAATTGCATGCGTTGTACCGCATGCGATGTAACATCGCATATTCAATAATCTGGCATGAAGGGACCAGGTCCAGCCATCTTTTCGTAGCCAGCAGTGTAGGTGGCAGGCAGGAGGGCAGTCCTCTGGTAGCAGCCCAGTCCTTTGGAAGTGTCCACAGGTCCAGGAGAGTACTGAAAAGTGGGCCGGAAATTCCTAGGTTTACCTTCTAAAAGTTCATTAACGAAGAGTTCAAGCCATCATGAGCAGGAAGAGTGGCGTGGATGTCATCGCTGTAGCAAAAAAAAAGAACCAACCAGGCATCACAGATGCCTGTAGTGCAAAGATCCTGTCAGCGTCATGGACTGTAATTGCTGGAGCATCCCTTTGGAGGTCAGTTCGGTTTAGCAATAGTATTTTATGCCTCCTGCTAGCTTTGAAGTGGAGTAAGCTTCTGGAGTTTTACTCCTACAGAGGTGTGAATTTCCTACTTTCCTGCCCTGGCCCCAGTCTGTGCAGTGACCATAGGATAGTGTGAAGTTGTTTGTGTGTGAGCTGGGACAGCGTCTTTCAAATGCAAGTAGGGTTGCGCACAGCACACACCCTCTCATCCTGCCTCAGATGGCCCATCCTGCCAATACCCAGTCTCTCTATTGTGTGGATGTCTGAGAGGAATACACCATGGCAAACTTCACCTAGTTATATGACCCAGCAACAGACCGCAGGCACCAAATGGTAAACAGTCTAGAAGAGGTACTTTACCAATAAATAGGATTTTAAATTACAATTCATTGGAGACTAAATTACTTTTCTACCATTTCTCAATTAAATATTATAAAATGTAATAAGGTAACCCTAATTTAGTCCGCACAGTATTATAAAACAAACTTGTGTGTTTTTACTACCAGGACATATAACAACTTGAAAGTACATGTTCTACTTTTTAGGTACAGTGCACCCTGCCCTATGAGCTGTGTAAGGACTACTCCTGGGGAAGGTTCAGGCCTGGCAAAAGGTTGTTTTGCCAGGTCGAATTGGTAATTTAAAACTGCACAAAGGATACAGCGGCAGACCTGAGATGTTTTACCCCATGCCTGCGTTGGACGGCCCCCGGCCCTCCAACGCCACAGTGGGTGTGTGTGAAGGACAGCCGGGTGTCATTCGAAACCCGCCCACTCATTAATTCCCCAGCACCACGGCAGAAATTTGCACCGTGGTCAAGGGGTTCAAAGGCAACTTAAGTGTGAGGTACAAACGTGCTGCAGTCCTACTGGTAGTGTTTAATTTACAAGTCCTGAGTGCATATAGTACCCCTTTATAAGGGACTGGAATGTAAATTAAATATTGCAACTGGGTGTAAGCAAATTTTACCTTGTTTAGAGGAGAGAGTATATATAAATGGGAGATGCAAATCCACACTGAAGCCTGCAAATTACATTTGCCAGCCATGTCACTCATGCATTTCCTTCACCAATGTACCGTAGCCTAACTGGAAAGTTAAGTAATCTAACCGTGCACACATGTACTAGTATAGAGCACTGTGTTCCTGAATAGCAGAATCACAAAGCAAAGAGCCATAATAGCAACAAAAATAAAATCCATAAAATGCAAAAAGCCAGCAGAAAAGGTGATTTGCTGCACAGAGTTTTAACATGCAGGAAAAAACATTGATTCCATGACAACTAGCTGTAAAGCAGATAGAGAGTTAGTGGTGAGTGTATGAGTGCATGTTTAGAGGAGAACATTTGCGTTTGCATATTTTTTTTAAACAGATCTTATTGAGCTTTCAAAGTATCAGCTGGGTATACATATACATCTCTTGCATGTCAATAGCAATAGGAACCTTCAATAAGCAGAGCAACACAGTCTGTTTACAGTAACTTAGCTTAGGTTCTCTACATCCCTCCCCCGTGAGTCAGTGCATTACCTCCTATGCAGTGTCAGGTGTGTTACCAATAAGTGTATGTGCATCTGTGGGTCCCGAGGGCTACTTGTTTTTCTGCTCAGGGTGACCCTGGTCTAGTTTCAGGAAGGGTCAGGGGCTGGGTAGGGCTCTGGGTCTAATTGCTCAGAGTGTTTTCCGGGGTCCTCCCAGGTAACCTCGCCGGGGTATCCGGCTCTGGGTTAGTCAGGCAGTCCACTAAAGCTTCCCAAGATCGGGCACTTTCAATTTTGCCATACCCCACTGCACGCCCCGTTGAAGGATTCTCCCTTTGTATTCTGCCCAATTAATCAACTCTTTTCTCCACCCCCCCCCCCCAGTCATGGGCCTCTTGCCGCCTTCCAGTTTTGGGTTATTTCATGTTTGGCAAGGTTGTTTGGCAAAGATGTATGCTAGATCCTGGAACCTCACTGTGATCTTAGATCTTAGTCTTGGCTGAGTGGGGAAACCAGCCCAGTAGGCAGTGTCTAGTGGTGCATGAGACCTTCCTCTCAATGCACTCCTTGGTCATTTCTATGACTGACTGTCAAAAGGAGTGTATTGCAGGACATTCCCAAAACTTATGGAGTATGGGAGCCCCCTGTTCCCAAAATCTGGGACAGGCTGCTTCTGGGACCCGGAAATACCGGCCTATCTGCTCAGGTGTCAAATATTCTCTATGTAATACATTTATTAGCATTCCTAGAGACTTTTGGTGTTTGTTCCATTATCTTGTCCCTGACTTTTGGCTCAATAGGGATGCCCAGGTCTTCCTTCTATCTGGTTCTCAGTCCATGTTCGGGGAGCTCTCGCAAAATGTGGGTTATAAGGCCCCCCCAATGTTTCCGTATTTATGATGTGAGCACCTTATGAAGTAGAAAATGTCCATTGGGTAGGTCGTACGCCCTAAAGTCTTCAAACAGGAGCAGCTCTGACTCCCTACAGCGGTCTCCCACCTCTGATACCCCAGCCTTCCTCCACATATCCAATCCCCGCCAGTCGCCTCCCTGTGTAAGTACATGTAGGAAACATAGGGGCATCCTTGTGGTGTATGGGGTAGTAATTCTCATCCTTTGTAAACCCCTGGTCCAGCACCTTGCCAGAGTGCGCCTTTCAGTAGAGTCATTGTAGTCAGGGTGCTGCACCCAAAGTAAAACCTGAAGAAGCTCCAGGAGTTGCAGCATGAAGTGGCCTGGGGTCAAGTCCAGGTGGCGGCTATGCACTATTCCCTGAATAAACCACTGCAGTTGAGCCACTACATAATGAAACTCAGAATCTGTATCCTTCCGCAGTGGGGTGCTGCATTGTGGCCAGCGCTACCCTGCGGGAACCCAAACGATCTCCATAGTAAGGTTTCTGAGCTCTTTAAACTGTTTCCCTGTTAGCCATAGGGGAAGTGTGCTGAAAAAATATAAGAGATGGGGCAGGGCCGTCATCTTCAGGAGGGCTGTCCTTCTCATCACTGACAGCGGCAGTGTCTTCCAAAAGGTCATGGAGGCCCTCAGGGAGCCAACTGCATGGCCCACGTTGCCCTCCAGTAGGTCAGGCCCAGCTTTATAGATCCTGATCCCCAGGTAAGTCAAACATCTGATCTCCCACTGCTGGACCACCAGATGCCCCTGGGAGCTAGAGTTGTCCCTTTCAGCATGGGTCCTGTCCATATATCTTTTGTAGTCATTGAACCCTAGGCACTCCACCTTCAACGCCACTTCCTCCTTGGCCTCTATCGGTGCCATTTATATGTCCAGTTGGCCTGCCCGACGGATCTCTAGGTCCCTCAGTGTGTTTAATGCTGCCTGGACCTTCCTAGCAAGGTATGCCCTATGCCCTTCACTTCTGCTAGGCAATGAACCATCAGGAATGCCTTAAAGGTGTCCCACTCCACTTGTGGGGAGAACGCCTTGCCCACATTGTTATCAAAATACTGAATATTGTTTCCCTGAATCAACTCCTGAGTCCTGAAATGCTTGGTCCGACAGCGACTCAGGCTTAAGTGTCCACATCGGAATGTACAGGCGAGGTCCGGTCCACTGCTGCTGCAACAGGACTGTATTGTGGTCTGAGATAGTGTGGGCTAGATATTGGACCATGTGAACTAAACTATGACGTCTGGGTGCACATTAAAGTGTCCAGCTGGACTTGTACTTTATGGAGACCTGAAAGGAAGAAATAATCCCTCTAATCTCCCTATAATCCCTCTACATTAAAGATCACCTGGTAAGATACACACCAAGCAGGTCGCTCCATTCCTCAGAAGCTGGCCTGCTGGCATGTCCCCGTTTTAACATGGCCTCCAAAGGAGGTAGAGCATTCTCAATCTCTACTCCTCAACTGTGGAACAAGCTTCTGGAGAATCTGCATAAGGAACAGTCCCTCCTCCCATTTAGAAAGAAGTTAAAAACCTTTTTTGTGGAAGCCTGGGACACAACTTAATCAATTAATACCCCCCCCCACCATGTGCTAGGATAGGGCTCTCTCTCTCTCAGCTCTTAGAGACCTGAAGATGATTATGCGCTTTACAAATTACAATTACAATATCTGTCTCCACAAGTCTATTAGTCCCCAGTTTCCTTGCCACTCCATGAAAGTGTGGGCTGTACGTACCGTCAGGAAGTCTCTTAAGGAGAGATGTGAGTGGTCTACTGTAATGTCAGCCACACAGTCGAATTCCCTTCCCACAGTCAGGGGGCAAACTTGGCAACAACTGTTGCGATAAATTTGTTAGCAAAGTGCTTTGGCATACATGGTTATCGTGGCTATGTCCCGTCCCTCCAGTCGACCCTGTATCATTTCAAATCTCCCCTCAGGTTCAACCATCTAAGCTTGAAAGGGACCCCCGCTCTGATCCAGAAGAGGTCCCCCCTGGCATATTCTGAATATGTAGTGTATTATACTGTACCCTGCCACCGACGTTGCAGTACAACTTCCTCTTTGGCCGTCAGGAGCGTCTCTTGGAGGGATGCTATGTGAATACCTTGTCTGTTCATACGGGGACACACACATTGTATCTCTTGGACATAGTCTGCATCCCCGAATATTCCAGGAGAGGAAACTATGCGTAAGGGAGCATGCCATGTCCTGGGTCCTGTCTCTCAATCGCTACACAGTCCTCTCCTCTCTCCATCCTCCCCATCCCCACATATCCAGTGAAAGAGTACACATTATAGTGCTGTTCTACTCCAAGATCCCCACTAACCAAACTTTCCTATTCACAACTGGTATTCCAACTTCCCCTCAATCAGTGCCACCACCTCAATTGCGCTCTGCTGTTCCATCTGCACCTCTTCCAGCGTGAGGGCATTTGTGTCTCATTTTGCTTTCCTACTGAGGGACCGCCACTTTGTTTTTTCTGCTGTTTGGATCCTTGGGTAGGTTGTCCGCCTTGTTGTCCCTATAGCCAGCACCAAGCCTCCTGCGGGGACCGGAAGAACTCCGTTCCCTCTGGGGTGATCATGCTTAGTTTAGCTTGGAACAGCATGGTATATTTAAAGTCAAGTTGCTGGAGTTTCTACTTGGTGGCTTGGATGGAGGCCCTTTGTCTCTGTACTTCTTAAGAAAAATCCAGGAATATGTGTACCACCAAGTTATTCACTAATATCACTGAATGTAGTCTGTGTCCTTGTAATGCCACCATAGGAAGTGGAGGGCCCCAGGCAGGAGGGGCCTCACCGGTACTCGATGAGCTCTTCAAAGTGCAGAGAAGGCCTCTGGTGCCACTTCTGTGCGCAACCAACTCTCCAAGTAATCCACCATGTTGGACACTTCAACATTTTCAGGCAGGCCCACCACTCTGATGTTGTTGCTTCTGGAGTGATTTTTGGCATCCTCTGCGTAAAGCTCCAGCGTGCACACCTTTGCCTCTACTGCGGCCAGCTGGTTTTTCAGGGCAGCGAGATCTGTAGTGGCGCTTGTTTGCTGACACCCTCTCAGTAAGGTGTCTGTGGTCATCCTGCAGAGTTCCTAGATTCATGGCTATTGAGTCCATTTTTGCATTTAGCCTCTCTGGAAGTCGTAATTGCCTGTTGAATATCTTATAGTGTGGGATCCTTGATGATCTCTGTTTGCATGGCAGAGTTCCCGCTTCCCTCCTGAGAGCCCACTGTCAGGGCCATGCCCTGGTTGTGCTTCTTGATCGTTTTACCCATAGGTACTGCAAGAGAGTGGCCTGTGTCAGTGCTGTATGTCCTTCAGACAGTCATAGATAGCCCACTTGTGGAACCAGCCATACCCCTCCTTATCAGATGCCCAGAAAGGGTAGAGGACACTCCGTGCCTCAGCCAGGGCAAGTAGCCCAGGAATCATCCTGACAGCAGCACCCCAGCAAGAGTTCTGCGCTAGTATACAGTCCCTTCATCAGTCTCTCCTCCCAGGGAGTACACGGGGTCAGTGCACTAATGCGCTGTAGTTATTGTTCCGTTGTTTATACAAACTTCAAACCCGATCCTGTTACAGAAGCTTTCAGCACATTTTAGTACCATTGCCATAAGATTTGCCGGCCATGTGTTGCTTTCTCTCCTTAAACCCAGACAACCAGATAACTCACACAAACTGCTCTTTTGTCGCGAATGTTGAATTTTTTTATGTCTTTGTTTTCTCTTAGATCATGTTCTGGAACTTTACAAATGTATTAACATATATAACTGTCTTGAAAGTTTGATCCTCAATATTTTCCGCTTTTAGGCTTTGGAACCACACCTCACCACATGTCATTTGGTTTTTCTAGTTTTGATGTCACTATACCATGAACCTTTTCGCCATAGGGTCTCCACAACTAGATAGGTGGCTCTTGAGTTATCACCTTATTCAATGATGGAAATAATTATGTCAGTAATTGTGTCCATTCTGATAAGTTTATTATTTTCATTTTATGTCCTTCCTAGCCCTGAAGAGTCACATCTTTACCACAGTGTGACGAAACACGTGTCCGGCTGGTATTCTTTTGTACTGACCATAATTTAAAGATAAATCTATTCTTTACATGACCCTGGATATCGAACTCTGTTTCTTTTTCCTTAAAGACTGCTACATTTATTTGGTTTTGACTTCAAAACCCATTATCCTTGTACAAGGACTTGTACTTATTTATACAGTGTGGGTCCTGACCAACACCATTTGCAGGGGTTGTTATTTGTCTGGATTTGTTCCCCCTGACCTACTTGCACCGTGTACTCCCGTAACTGTGATCTTCAACTCTAAATCGCACACGCTGAGCGCCATTTCTTCCTGTTTTTAATCAGAACCCATTATCGTCACTTTATCTTATCTTTTGTGTCCTGTCCTGCTGCTTTGCATTGAAGGTGGGTGGGCAAGGATGCTCTGCTCATGGACAGGACAGAGGAGGAGTGATTTAACCACACCTAAGTGCGCAATGACTGGTGGGCCCTCTCGGGCCGACCAAACCAGTCATGCGCCCTTCCATGTTCTTCATCCAGGCTGCATTACAGCCTGCATGGAGAACATACCCACCTCTCCCGACCCTGGCTTGGAGCCATGTCTCGTTGCTCAGACCAATCACAAGGTGCATTGCAGCAATGTGATTGGCTTAGGGGTGGGGGCCTGGCTGCCTGCTTACTGTTCCTGTAGTCAGAGACAGGAGATCAGGAGCAGCGACTAGGGACTGGCCCCAAGGTAGGTTAATGTTTTTTTAATTTCATCACCTGTGCGACACCACCCGTTACACCCCCCCCCCCCTCACATGCCCCCTGCGACCTGCACAGCTGCCCCTCCAGTTACGAGCCATGCCGGCCGCTGCTGACTTTGTGTCGGTGTTTTACATTGTACAGCACACAAACACAGTTAAAAAAGTCCTAAAGGACTGTTTTGTACTGGATGGACAAAACCAATGCTTTCGAAAACACATCCCCCCTTGCACTAAAGCGCAAGGTTATGTACGCTGGTGCACAGAAGGCAAAGATGTTCCAGTACTGGAGGAGACAAAAAGTGTGCCATATCCTAGTACACATTATGTTGTTCTGTATCTTCCATACCTCTTCCATCGCCCAATCACTCCTAGTTCCCCTACTCATCCCTCAACCCACCTCCCCAGTACTTCCTGTTCACTGACAGACATTCATGTATAACTCATGTTTGTGTTCTGTTTAAATGCTTCAATATTTTACAGAAGAATATAAAACATTTTTTTTTTAAATCAGTGTTCTAGAGATTGTTTAACTCTCTATTCAAATGTGTAAAAGGGGAAGTCATCTTCCAAAATGATGTATTCCTCTTTGGTGTACATAAGTAATCTCATGATGTGATGTTGGAAAGAGTCTTACACACACTTCGTCAGGCAGGTCCCACACTCAACTGAGAATCTGTGAGTTTGGAAGTAGGCAGGTTGAATTTTTGGGATATTTAGTTTTATTAATGGGATTTCACCATTTATGTACCAGGTGGAGGCAATTACAGAAATTCAGTGGCACAAGGATTAGCTGAGATCTTTTTTGCGGCTTTGCGAGTTTTATGCCAAATTTCAGAACACAGTTGCCTGCAAGACACTTCCTCGAGGAGGTATCCCCAGAAAGTATAGTAAGTTTGAATTGCGGTATGAACAACAGTAAAGTTTTGACACAGCAAAATGTACCATTACTCAATCACCAGCACATGAAACCTTCAGAGTTCAGCCTAAGGTTTTATGTCAGTTGCGAGTGCTAAAGTTTTGAGCTGGCGGTGTCAAAAAATATAATTTTAGGATTTATGACCATAGTGGTGAGAGGTGTCTGGGCTGACATTAAGTTTTGGTCCACTTGACCAAGTGGAAAGATATTCCATCCTCCAATCTGATTTAAAAAAAATATTGATTTGGCAAAGCCTAGATGACACCTCCAACTGTCAAAATAGCTCTATTGTTGTTAACCTATATGGATACTAGTTTTTGGCTTCTTTCCACCAACTGCTGAACAGATTTTCAGAAAAGCAGAAAAGGATTGCTCATTGGACGAGGCTGCTTCCTCTCTGTCAAATTTCTTCAAAAAATATTCAGCTACCAGAATTTTGACAGGCGTGACATGCACTTTAATAACATTTCCTCAGCGTGATGTCTTACCTGATGGCACAAACAATAGTAATGATTTAAGAAATTAATTTATATTTGGAGTTCATTGTAACCATAATTAAGGAGTCGTGACTCTCATGACTCTTTTGATGGATGTCATTTATGGCTCGCCAGGGGTCGTACCTGTGACCACTGACATTATCTTTCGACCCATGACCTGATTGATCACAAACACAGTGGTAGAAACAGAAGGAAAACGTGGAATTTGGTATTTATTAGTTTGTTTCCCATTTCAGGATGTTTTTATTTTGCATATAGACAACAAGTGTGCTGGAGGCTTATTACAAAAGCAGCTGCTGGACGTTGCACGTTCCTTTTCAGGACTTCTCCTTCCAAGAGAAGTGAGAAGAAATCAAAACCCAGGAGTGACCAGTCAGGTTATATCTCCATCACACGAATATATGATTTTACCACGATTACAAGTTCCACGCATGGCATTACCACGCAAATTTTAGTTCGCAAGTCTCTTTACCACGCAGTATTTGTGCACGCACGATTGTACACCGCCATATTTACGTTACGATACTTCTAACGTTTCCAGCGTCAAAACGCGTCTTTCAAAATAGAGATAGGACTTCTATTTTGACGTACACGCCACGTCGTTGTTGAGGCACTTTCCTTTCTCTCCTTTGGCACTGAATAGCGTTTTTTTAAAAAAAAGTTTTCTTCTTTTTTTTTTATTCCGCTTTTTTTTGGAGGGAGACCCCCCCAGGCCCCCTAGCCCCCTTTTTTTATTGTCCCTTTCTCCTAATGATATACACGCAGGACGAAGGAACGAAGACTGGAAGGAATGAAGCTTTCGTTGCGTGGTAAAGACGTTCCTGGGGCCTCATTTATGAGGCCTTGCGTCAGTTTTGCGCTGCGGATGCGTCACTTTTTGTGACGCATCTGCAGCGTAAAACATGCGCCTTGTTGCGCCATATTTAAAAAGTGACGCATCTAGGTAGATGCGTCACTTTTTAAACCCCTGTGCCACATTATACCTGCGTCAGGTATAATGTATGCAGAGGGGGCGTTCCCCCGCAAAAAGCCTCGTAATAGTGACGCAGTGAAATCTATGAGATTTCACTGCGTCACTTTTAGGATGCGGTTGCGTCAAAATCTTGCGCCTGCCTCACAGCAGGCGTAAGACTGACGCAAGCCCTTTCACATGGGGCTTTCCCCATGTGAAAGGACGCATTGCTGGAGATGCGTCACTTTTGTGACACACTCCAGCAATGCGTCACTTTTGCGCTTACAGATGCGTCAGAAATACTGACGTATCTGTAAGTCCTTGCGACATGATGCGTCATACATTAAATATGACGCATCATTGGTGTCGCAAGGAGTGCGCAGTGAAAAGTGACGCATCGCTGTTTTCACGCAGCGATGCGTCACTTTTCATAAATGAGGCCCCTGGAATGCACCCGCGGTGAAAAGACGTTTGCGTGGTAAGTGACCCGTTGTAAACGTAACTCGTGGTAATGGATTCGACTTGAGTTTGGTCAGCCATTTGATGATGGCCTCTGTTCTGCTTCTGCCAAGGAGATGCATACTTGGGCCGAATTTACTAACGCTTTGCTCCGGGTTTGTGTTCCTTTTCTAATACTGAATTGACGTCCAATACCTTTTACTTCTTTAAGGAATTGTCCGTGCCAATAACAGGCCTTCCAAAAACCTAGGGGTGATGTAGAAGAAACGCACGGCTCTCTGTAACTGGCAAAGTTCTGTGAGTTTTGATGCCTAGATTTTAACCATGTGGTCCCTTCCCTCGACCTTTCTAGGTTTTCGATTCAAATTCTGAGGAAGATATTTTCATAATGCTAAATATTCAATAAAAGGACATATGGGAAGACACTCGCTTAACACCACAATTAATCATAAATTACGAGGCACAGTTTGTACCCAGAGCATTAACAAAAGTCATCACATGAAAAATCTATTTCCCATGTAAATATAATTTTCAATAACAAATTACTGAAATAAAAAAAAATCTTCCATTAAACAACGTCCTTAAAATGCAATTAGTTTTCATAATGTTTTTAGACATATTCCAATTTTCTGGTTGATAGAGGACATGTTGACATGTTGACATTGAATAGATTAGAAGCAAGATGAGTACCATTATTTCTTTACAGTGACTTTTTTTTCTCCTGGAAAACGTATACTTTGACACTTTTAGGCGATTATGAGTTTAACAAATACTGCCCATGCAGTGATTAAACATGTATTGCTTTCAGTTGAATGTAAAAAATGTAGTAATGGTTGTATGTGTTTCTCCTCTAGCAAGGACTAAAAATAATTCATAATGCAGACCAGACATTGGCCAGCTTTTGTAAATGGCAGAAGAGTGTAAACCCAAAAAGTGATGCCCATCCAACGCACCACGATGTGGCCGTTCTTCTAACGAGGTAATACAGCAGCGGTGCACCCCAAAAATGTAATGCTGAACAAGATGCTTTAGAATTCATGTACAAGTTTACTTTCTACAGTAGTGTTGCACGTCAAAAATGTAATGCTGAACAAGATGCTTTAGAATTCATGTACAAGTTTACTTTCTTTTCCAAATGGGAGTGAGGGTCAAAACTAATCTGAGATGCCTTTGCAGCAGAATGTGATAAATCTTCCAGCAGTGCTTCTAATGAGTAAAATGAATCTTAACATGAGTGAGAAATCTCGAAGTATGGCTAAAGAGCATGCTTTGGTTAAAAGGTGTGTTATGTCAACACTTAAAGCCGGATGTACTTACATTAGGAACAGCAATTTCCTAATTATGGTTATCTTAGATTTTCAATTCGAAAATCTCTATTCCTAATGTATGAATCATTTTTTAAAATTTATATTAGCAATTCATATAGTTCGCGAATGGACCTACCTCATGCATAATAATGAGGAAGGTAGCAGTTTGCAAACCATTAGGAATTACAGCTATCACAGGAATGGTGGATGGCATTAGCAGACCACCAGGGCTGTGATTGCTTTCAAATAAAGCACTCTTTTATTTTTTAAATGAAGCATGTTTTCCTTAAAGGTGACCTGGATGCATTTAAAAAAAAGAAAAGAAAACAGTGGGACCACTACCTGTTCTTAAAAAATGTTTTGTTTAACTTTCTCAAATGGGAATGGGTGTGTTGGGAAACTTTTCCCATTTGCGAATGGGCTACCAACAATTTTGTATTGGTGATAAATTATTACTGTGTTACTGTTTTGTGACTAGTATCTGGTTGCAATTCGGAATTGTGTTGCAAATACAAATTGGGTTTCGGTAAGAGGTTAATTTGGCATTTTTGTATATATAAAAAACTTTTTTGGGCTCGCAAACAGCACAGTTCTGCAAATCAGGCTTTTTGCGACCTCAGAAATGCTGTTTACATCTGTCCATTAGACCCTTATTACAAGTCATCAATGATAATCCCCAGACTTTTCCTCTTGGAAACACATTGGAATTAAGAGTCGCTCCGACAGAGCATTGACATCTTGGCAGAAATGGGAGGCCAACTATTATCTGAGACATGTTTCTTCGGATTTTTGCAACAACATGTTTCATCAGAAGAATTAGAGGAAATGCAAATTGAATCCCTTTTGTCTATTTAGTTAACAATGCATCCTTCCCCTTTGCTAAAGTGATGTGAAAGCAGGAGAGGAGAAGAGACAGCTGAAAATGGTGTTGACTGGTGTAAACATACATCGCTGGTATTACCAGCAATAATTCCTGTGATTACGGAAATATTCTGCTAAAATTGCTTGCCGAGACATTTGGGTGGTCTAATCCGCAGTTCCTGCATGCGTTTCTTTGGGGCAGTCTCGTAGGTTCCCTTGACTGTGCCGGCCTTCTCTGAATAGTGTCTACACTTTCTTCTTTGACCACGGGCGGCAGTGTCAATACCGGCTGCGCCGTAGTCCGATTGAGGGCCGCTTCCATCTCATCAGCGGATCTCAGAGATCAGAGGATCTCGTCTAGACTGATGCCCGGTTTGCCGAGTATCAGGCAGCGTAGCGTCACTGAATGACACCCCTGATTGATCTGCACCCTGATCTCTTCCCTCTGGTCCGGCAGCGCACAGGATCTCTCCAACTTCCTTAGACGGGTGTAGAAGACATCTATGGACTCAGATTCCCCTTGTCTTGCCTGAGGTTACTTGAAACGTTCGAAGTCGGAGTTTATTTGTGGATCAAAATGCCTGTTCAGGGCAACCACTGCTCCATCGTAGTCATCGTCCGCCCCTGTTGCAGGCAGCAATTCGAACAATTCGTACAGTTCACCTCCACCATAACACATGAGGAGCGATCTCTTGACTCTCCCTTCAGTTTCTCTCATACCCCCGAATTAGTGGTCCAGGTGGCCGATCCACGACTTACATCACGCCGCTGCCATTGCCGGATCGGAGAGTTTGCTGAACGGGGGCAGGGCGGCCACTGTGGCGTGACCTGGATGCGCCAGCGTAGGCAGGGGCACTGGCTGGGGTACTGGCGGCTTTGCTTCCGCGGCACCGGCTCCATCCGCAGTGGGCACACTTATGTCTGTACCTGAGTGCACGTGCTGCACAGCTGCCTGGCTTGTCCCACACATCGCGTGTATCTGAAAAGCAGCATTTAACTTCGCGCTCGACTGAATTAGCATATTGAAGTTCGTGCGTGATTGAAAGTAGCTTTCAACATCGGGCTCGATTTAAATTGCATTTAAATTGCATTCTCAACATCGCGCTCGACATATATACACAGCGCCTGAGTGTATTTGACTTGGTAACATCGCGCACGATAGAAATTGTAATTTAAACATAGCGCATTGACTATTAGCGCCGTACCTCGCATTATTTTCTGCATTTTGGTGCAACTTCATGTGATTGTAGCTACTGCCTCCATCTATAATCTGCATTTTTGTGCTGCCTCGGCTGTGTGCATTACATTGTGGAATTAGCTTTTAACTAACCAAAGTCTGTCCAAGTTTCACTTTCCAAACTCCATTTTGTAACCTGGTTTGTTGTTTACTCCCTTGTACCGCCTACCCTCCCCGCTAACGCCTCTCAGCTGACCCTCCCACGCTCCGCCCCCTCCACTGTCCATTTAAGTCAAATGCCCCAACGCGCAGCATCAACGCGCTGCGGCCGCGCCGAAGGTGCGCCAAAGGTAAGCCCGTCTACGCCCGTCCGCGCCAAGACCGCGCCCAGCGCCACGCCCCCTGGTCCCCGCTACGCCCAGCCAACCCGCATTACATACGACACATCCACCCTCCTAGCACTTAACCCTGGCAGACTCCCTACCTGTGCCCTAGCAACACCGGGACATACCCATGGTCCCTTCACATGCCTCTCCTGCAAACACGCATGCACCACGACCCACATTACGCCCCAAAACATCAAACAGAGACCCGACAATAACCATCTTAAGTGCATCCTTCTCAACACCCGCTCGGTTCACCAACACGCCATCGACCTATGGAATCTACTTGACACCATCTCTCCAGATGTCGCATTCCTAACAGAAACTTGGATGAACGCCTCTTCAGCTCCAGACATCACCATAGCCATCCCGGAAGGCTACAAAATCATCAGAAAAGACCGCCCCATCCAAACAGGAGGGGGCATCGCCATCGTCCATAAGAATTCCATCCGTGCCTCAACCACCTCAGACTACAGCCTCGCTATCGCCGAACACCTTCACTTCCAGATCCACACCAACCCCAAGACCACGCTCAGAGGCACACTCCTCTACAGGCCACCAGGTCCCCGCGCACAATTCAATGAAGACATCATCGACTTTATCACCCCACACGTCCTCCCCTCAGAAGACTACATCCTACTGGGAGACCTCAACTTCCACCTGGAAAAGAGCAACGACAGCAACACCACCACCCTACTGGACAATCTCGCCAACCTCGGACTCAAACAACTAGTAAACATCCCCACCCACTACGCAGGACACACACTCGACCCCATCTTCACCTCCAGCAATCACATCTCCTTCAGTCACACCACAACTCTCCATTGGACGGACCACAGCTGCGTTCACTTTGAATACAAAAAGACCACAACCCACTGCCTCCCTCAACCCACTCTAAGAAGAAATTGGAACAAAATCACCATCGACCAGATCTCCACATCGCTTCTTCAAAACCCCCCTGCCTTTTCATCAAACCCTAACCAAGCAGCCATTAACCTCACACAATGGCTCACCAACAGCGCCGACAACCTAGCACCCTTGAAAACACGTCAAATCAAACTAGGCAGAAAAAACGCCCCCTGGTTCAACGATGACCTTAAGAAATCAAAGAAACTCTGTCGCTCCCTTGAGAAGACCTGGAAAAAAGACCCAAACACTAGCACCAAGGAGGCCTTCAAAAACGCCACCCGTATACACCACCAACTGATCCGGACAGCCAAGAAATCCGCATTCAAAGACAGACTCGACAACAACGCCCATAACAGCAAGGAATTATTTAACATCGTCAAAGAGTTCACCAACCCCACTGCCAAACTCCAATGACAACACTCGCTACCAAACCCTTTGCGACTCCTTAGCCTCGTTCTTCCACGACAAAATCGCTAACACCCACAACAGCTTCGACAACCAACCCGGAGACCAACCCACCCAACCTTCTGCCGCGCCTTCACCCCCCTTGAACATCCTTCATGACTGGAACCCAATCTCCACTGAGGACACCATTCACCTGATGAACTCCATCCACTCAGGATCCCCCACAGACCCTTGTCCTCATCACATCTTCAACAAAGCAGACTCCATCATAGCACCACACCTCCGTGACGTCATCAACTCCTCCCTCAACTCCGCCACATTCCCGGAAAGCTGGAAACATGCCGAACTCAACGCACTCCTGAAAAAACCCACAGCAGACCCCACCGAACTCAAAAACTACCGACCCATCTCGCTCCTACCATTCCCGGCCAAAGTCATCGAGAAAGCTGTCAACAACCAGCTCGCCTCCTTCCTCGAATACAACAAATCCCTCGACCCATCACAGTCCGGCTTCCGAGCCAAACATAGCACTGAGACCGCCCTTATCGCAGCAACAGATGACATCCGTACTTTACTGGACAATGGAGACACAGTCGCCCTTATCCTTCTTGACCTCTCCGCAGCCTTCGACACTATCTGCCACAGCACACTTATACAACGCCTCAACAACATCGGAATCCAAGGAAAAGCTCTGGACTGGATCACCTCGTTTCTTTCCGGAAGAACTCAGAGAGTCCGCCTCCCACCGTTCAAGTCAGAAGCCACCGAAGTCATCTGCGGCGTACCACAAGGATCTTCTCTTAGCCCCACCCTATTCAACGTATACATGAGTCCCCTCGCAACCATTGCATGCCAACACAACCTCAACATCATCTCATACGCTGATGACACCCAACAGATCCTTTCACTAACCAAAGACCCTAACACCGCCAAAACAAACCTACATGAAGGAATGAAAGAAGTAGCAGAGTGGATGAAGCACAGCCGTCTGAAACTGAATTCAGACAAAACAGAAGTCCTCATCTTAGGTACCTCCCCTTCCGCCTGGGACGATTCTTTGTGGCCAGCCGCCCTAGGAAAAACACCCATCCCAACGGACCACGCACGAAACCTGGGCGTCATCCTAGACTCCTCACTCTCGATGAACAAACAAGTCAACGCTGTCTCATCATCTTGCTTCAACATTCTTCGCATGCTCAAAAAAACATTTCGATGGATCCCCACCGAAACCAGAAAAACGGTCACCCACGCACTGATTACAAGTCGACTAGACTACGGTAACACCCTATACGCCGGCAGCACCGCAAAACTACAGAAAAAACTTCAACGCATCCAAAACGCTTCAGCCAGACTTATACTAGACATCCCACGCAAAGACCACATTTCTGATCACCTGAGAGACCTCCACTGGCTCCCCATCAACAAGAGAATAACATTCAGCCTCCTCACCCACGCACACAAAGCACTTTACAAACTTGGACCCGATTGCCTCAACGCACGACTCTCCTTCTACACCCCCACACGCCAGCTACGCTCTTTCAACCAAGCCCTTGCTGCTGTCCCTCGCATCAATAAAACCACCATGGGAGGAAGATCCTTCTCCTATCTTGTGGCAAAAACCTGGAACTCCCTTCCCATTCACCTCCGCCTCACGCAAAACCACCTTGCCTTCAGAAAACAACTCAAAACCTGGATATTTGACAAATAACTCCCCACCCTTCCTCAAGCGCCTTGAGACCCTCTGGGTATGTAGCGCGCTATATAAATTTTCTGACTTGACTTGGCAAGATGCCTGCCCTATCTTCCCTCACAGCGATATGTGTCAACACTGGGTATGATGAGCAGGGGCGAGCTGTGGAGTGCAGAGCTGCTATGGGTGCTTTTCCTTCTTCGCTGTTCGTACTCAGCACCAGGTGCGAGCAGGGGCGCTTGAGTGCACTAGCCAATGTCTCTTGACTCCTGAACGAGGGGTGTGCCGCCACGTGCCGGAGTGCATACACTGGAGGCAGTAGCACTCACCAGTGCTTGTTTGCTACTGGACACACAGGAGGCAGCTGCACCTGCCAGTTCTTCTTTTCTTATATTTAGTTTGTTGTGTTATCTGGGCACACTGAAGGCAGTTGCACCTGCCAGTGCTTGTTGCTCCTGGGACTGTGGCACCTTCCTCCCCCCAGGGCGTCTTCTCCACACAGGCCTACAGGAATCCCAGTGACGTGGTCAGGCCTTGTTCCTCTCTATAACCGGCTCGACTACGCGACAGTGGGAGCACGGTTCTCTCTCTGCTGGGACAGGTGGGCGCATGCACGTGCTGAGCAGGGCAGACCTCATCTGACTCACACGGTGCGGCCGGCAGTCCTGCTGGGCCGCATCGACTCCCGGTCAACAAGAGAATCACCTTCCGTCTCCTCACCCACGCTCACAAAGCCCTACACAACCTCAACAGCCGCCTCAACTTCTACGCTCCCAAACGCCAGCTTCGATCGACCGGCCACGCCCTCGCCGCCGTCCCCCGCATCAGAAGAGCCACCACAGGGGGACGGTCCTTCTCCTACCTCGCCGTCAAGACATGGAACTCCCTCCCTACCCACCTCCGCCTGACCCTGGACCACCTCGCCTTCAGGAAGCAGGTCAAGATTTGGCTGTTTGAGCAGTAGCGGTTCCCCCTCCCCGAGCGCCTTGAGACCCTCTGGGTGAGTAGTGCGCTATATAAATGCTTTGATTGATTGATTGATTGATTGTTGGGCCGCAGAGAATACGGGAGTGAGCGCTGGCAGATGAGGTGAGGCAGAGGTGCGGGTGGGATCCACCTGTGTCGCCAATGTGGCATCTAGACCTGGCTGGACGCTTGCCGTGTGAAGGCTACTCCTCAGACGTGTTAACACAGTACAATTAGACATACACACACAGTAATACTGGTACTGGGCAAAAACCCAGAGCGGTCTTCCGCCCCTTTATTTAATCCCTCGGGCGAGCTTGCCCTCGGGGTGCGTGAATGCGTGTAGATGCTGCGTGAACGGGCTGGGTGGCACCATCACTACACCCTCCTGAGCGCGTTCTTTTGATGTTAGGAACAGACACCAGCTTTTCCCCAGCCGATCTTAAATTTCTGGCTGGTATATATGGTCTGACCAGAGTCCTTTTTATTCAAGTGCCTTGTGACAATAGCACAATGCTTTAAAAGAGGAGCTATGCCTAACCGGCAAACAGTGCAGCTTTTTAAGTGTGTTCCCAATCAACACATGCCTAGGAAGTTTCAAAAGAAGGCATGCAGCAGCGTTTTGCACTCTTTGACGTCTCACGATCCAACCCTCAGGTACAACACATTACAGTAATCAAGCCTTGACACAATCAGAGCCTGAACCACTGTTTTTCTAGCTGGTTCTGGCAGAAGGCGAAGAATCTTTCTTAGCATCTTGAGAATTCTGAAACATTTCCCTGCCACTGCAGTGATTTGGCTGTTAAAAGACCGCTTTCTGTACAGACAGATACCCAAAGCACTTAACACAGCTATTTTTTCCCTCTAATTGAAAGAATGTTTCTTTTCTTGGCATAACTACTGACCACAGATTTTCCTCATACCTTACATCATTTACTAGGACAGTTTATTAATCTTTGAGCATCACAGGCTTCCAATTTGCATTCTACCCATTACATTTTGAAATACTTCAGTGATGCCATACATGCGACAGGTGTGCCCAGACGTGGGTCCTATGCTTCACTGTGACACTGTAACTAAGCTACAACTGTAGCATTCCGGGCGAAGGGGAACGGGTCTTGGGTTGCTTGTGTAATAGTTAACGGAGGATCTGACCTGCCAGTTCTGGTTTAACTTTTTGTATTGGAACAGGGTCAAGACTGATTTACATATGCTAGGCCTAACTGAGGTTGCATGGCGTGCAGCATAACGATGGACTGGGATGCAGCCCTGAGTAATTACAAGTGGCTGAGATTAATTGAAGTATTCAACCCTTAAACTTTTTGTATACTTCAGTGTGACACCCTAAGGGCAACAGGTATGCCCAGATTGGGGTACTGTGCTCAATGTTTCACTGGAACGCAGCTAATATTGACTGAAGAGCCACAATCAGAGTGATTTCCTCAGCCTGGCAGCCCAGAAACAATAAACATTGTACAGAAATGTAGGCTGCTAGCACCACTACCAGCTTTGGTTTATTTTTAAAACAAAAACAATGCCGGTCATTTGAACCTCTTTATCATGGACCTCAGCATCACAGTAGAAAATGTGGAGATGAAAAGTACAGCAACAAGAAAAAAACCACGACGAACGAGGAGGATTTGCTCTCTTTACAGATAATAGTAGGGGTCTTCGCACACTTGGACAGGAAGGTATGAATTTAAAGAGTAGAGTATTGCTCGTAAAAGTAAGGGCTGGTAGAAGAAATGGAGATGAGGAGGTAAGTATATATCATTGCTCTATATTCAGATTCGGTACAAAAGGGGTTGGTGATGGACGGAGCATCTGAATCAATCAAACACTCACACCCAGTCAAAAGATCCGGGTTTAATCCATCACCGTTCTTTAGCCCACTCTGCCACCCCAGTTCAGACATGGCTATATGC
Source organism: Lissotriton vulgaris (assembly GCF_964263255.1). NCBI lineage: Eukaryota > Metazoa > Chordata > Amphibia > Caudata > Salamandridae > Lissotriton > Lissotriton vulgaris. The sequence goes on along the minus strand of NC_141689.1, from coordinate 312,811,660 downwards.
AAATCAGTCTGACCCTGTGCCTCATGGGAGCAGTCCAACCCGAACTGCCAAGCCATCCCTTTTGTACCGCTTTTGGCCGCCATAAGTGTGGCAGGGTATGCTCAGACGTGAGTCCCTTGCTCACTTTGCCACTGGATTCAAGCAAGCCGGGCTGAAGACGGCTGGAATGCCAGAAACCGGTCCTCGGAAGCTTGTTTCCGGTCCAGGGAAGACATGGCTTGGCAGTTCGGGCTGGACTGTTCCCATGAGGCACAGGGTCAGACTGATTTGCATATGGCCATGTCTGAACTGGGGTGGCAGAGTGGGCTAAAGAACGGTGATGGATTAAACCCAGATCTTTTGACTGGGTGTGAGTGCTTGATTGATTCAGATGCTCCGTCCATCACCACCCCCTTTCGTACAGCTATATTCAGATTGGCAACTGCCTGTATGTACACAATTTATGCAAATGCACCTGCTCAAGTTCTACAAACTGCGTGACCAGCACTACACTCTACAAAAATGTGTAAAGGAGCAAGACAGATTGTGTAAGATATAAGAATATGCAATATACTGATATTGTAAGAAATGTCTGTATTGGTTGGGGGGGTGAAAACCCTACTCAATCAACAACCAAAATCTCTGTCAGGGTGAACCACAAAGGTCACTAAATTAACTTGTGGTTAACCTCTAGTAGCTTGGCAAAAAAAGAATCATGCTTAACTTAGAGCCAATATGTAAAGTATATATGCACCAGTAATAAGTGAAAACACAACACAAGAAAAATTCCAAAGAGATTTAGAAAAATTGAGTAATTTTAATTAATCAAAGGTCATCAAAATGAATTAAATTCAATCAGTAGAACCAGAGTTATTAATTTGTAAATTTTTGTATGAAATCCATTCCCTAAAAGATCATTGCTCCAACGGCGGATATCTGGTTGCACGTGACTGGGTCAAGACCAAAAGTTATGACAGTTGCTCATGGAGGTAAGTTTTATATATCACGATAAGAACAAGGTTTGTATTTTCTTTATTTTTACCAGCTTCATCTACATTTCCAGACTGCTTTCTTTTTAAATGAATGGACTATTGAGACAACCACTCACAGCTTGTTTCACCTTAGTATGTAGTTTTCAAAACAAACCTCAAGCAAAGATTATAGCATGGTTTCTCCAGATAAGAACATTTAGAATTAATTTACAGATCAATTGATTAGGCATTGTTCACTCAGCCCTAGCTCACTCGTTACTATACCAGAAGAACTATGAGCAGAATGTCGTATAGCAGGGGAGACCCTTTTTCCGGTGGTCTCAATGTGTGCACTGGGCAGAGCATGGAAAACCCCCTGAAGTACCTCAGTGCAGGGCCCATTGCATGATAAGACTCTGCCCCTTCCGTATCCCCTAGACTGGGGCTCTCCGCATCCAGGAACCCCGGACGTCATAGGGAAGTCCCAGGGAAGCCTGCTTATAACCCTACAGCGAAAGGGTGAGCACCCGCCCCATTTGCCGTTTAAGTGCCAGTCCTGGTGGACCCTGTGCAGTGAATCAGGGGAGCTCCGTAACCAAGGGATCACTGCACTGGGAGGCCAACCATCTAGGGGTCAGACTAGCACCACAGGTTAAAGAAATGGTAGTCTAAGTGATGGCAACAGCGCCGGGGCAGGGTTGGGGGAATCACCCTGCAGTGCCAGGGGCACGGTTTGGGGAATCACCTTGCAGTCCCAAAGTCACTCTCTGGGGACACAGCAGAGCAGTGATCAGTAAGAACTCCCCTGGGGAGCAAAGGTCAGTCTCCACTGCACCAGAAGGTCAAGCTGCTTGCTTACCATTTTGGATTTTCTCACACTGTTCTCCAGGAAGGTGTTCTTCTGGGGCGCATCCAGTCCTCTCCGCCCCCCAGCCATTGACATGTTCCCACTGCAGCAGCAGGTTGAGGGATGCTCAGGGTGAGGGGTAGAAGTTACCGTTCCCCACTCCACAGAGCCACACCTCATGAGTCATGTGATGTTTCATAAACACTGCCTGCATACACAGAGCAATATGAGTCCAGTCAGAGCCTCCCTTGCTCATTAAGACCCTACTCGCCTATTAATACTCACAATGACGGTGGCGCTTTCTCAAATCGATGCCCTGAGATGATTGATCGTCAGCTCGGTGTAATGATGTTTTCACCTGTGGAGTTTGATTTTTCTTGCGATTGGGCAGTCAGACAGCGTGGAAAACAACAGGGTCATGCTAAGTGCAGGAAATTCACACAGTGCAAGTGAGTGTGCTGGTAAACTCTGCTCCGCCGGTGGTAGGCAGAGTTTTTGCAAAATTGCAGAGTGGGAAATCTCCGGGAACTCCACCGGTGGAGTCGAATTTACTGCACCCCCTAATCTTTACCTGTTCCTAATACAAAGTTAGCACTTATTAAATTGTATAAGGTGACTCAATGGTAGGCAATGGGAGAGATAGGCCTTACAGTAGTGAAAAACAACTTTAGGAGTTTTTCACTACCGGGACACACAAAACTTATCCCACATGTCCTACTTTTTAAATTACAATGCACACTGCCCGATGACCTTTTATGACCTATCTGTAATAAAAAGGTGTGACATATGTACTCAAAAGGAAGGTTTAGGCCTGGCAAAAGGTTTATTTTACCAGGTTGGAACGGCAGTTTAAAACTGCACAACAGGCTCCAACTGTAAACCTAAGACATGTTTTAAAGCTACTTTTTAGGGTGTCACAATGAGTGCTGCAGGCCCAATAGTAGAATTTAATTTATAGGTACAAGTAAATTATATGTGGTAATCAGGTGTTGGCCAATGTTACCATGTATAAGGAGAGAGCACAAGAACTTTAGCGCAGGTTAGCTGTTTTAAAGTGCTCAGAGTCCTAAAACCTGCAAAAAACTAGTACAGAAAAACAGGAGGGGAGATGGCAAAAAGTTTGGGAGTGATCCTGCAGAGAAGACCAGGTCCAACAGGGATACAAAGGATGAATGATTAAGACAAACAAATATACTTGCTTCCTGTTGCCCTTCTGGATTGTCTATTTAGATTCACACTATGGATGTAACTGTTGAAAAAAACATGTTACAGTGAAAGAGGAATTTGACCTCTTAGAGGTGTGGGTGTATTAGATTCTAAGTGCTGTATACAATGAAAAATAGAAAGTGGATGGCTGAAAAATCCCTGGAAGTGCCAATGTAAAGACATGTTTAGCTTCCGGACATGGTTCATGCCCAGCCGCCTATAAAGCTAAAGGCCTCATTTATGAGGCCTCTTGAGCCGCAAGAACATCACTTTTTGTGACACTTCATGGCGCAGGAGCCTGCTCCATATTTACAAGGCAGTACTAAGCCACGTTTTTGGCTTAATGTAGCCTCATAATTATCATTCCCTTAAACGCAGTTTTCTGAAGTTAAAGGGGCATGCAACCGATTTAGCTGGGGGCGTTTCCAGCTACATTTAGCGCTCTTTGACACTGCCCCAGATTTATGAGAAATCGTAACTCTGAGGCAGTGCCAAAATGTTGCACCTCTCCAGGGCAATCGTGAGGGAGGCACAACGAGGAGGAATATGTTGATTTCTCCTTGGTTTTCCTTTTTCTATGTGCGCACATTTTGAAGCACACATACAAAGAGGAAAACGCCCCTTGTGATTGTTTTTGTGCAGGAAGGTTTCCCTGCACAAAAGAAATCATCCCTGCAACGCAGGCATCCTTGCACAGTGGTGCAAAGGTGCCCGCATTGGCGAACAGCAACCTATTGTGTGCTGCTGCAGGGAAAAAGGACAGGAATGCAGCTTATCTGATAGATACAGTGCATCCATGCCTTTTTCTTTTGCCGTAGGGCAGTGCAGCTGGAAGGCCTGCAACGCTGTCTTATGGCAAAACCTCATAAATGAGGTCCTAACTGTTTTGCACAGGCACAGCTTGTTAAATCCTACACTTCAGATTGGAAGGATTTAGTCATTATTTTAATAAAATAACTGAATGAGATTTGATTTGTATTAATCTCCTAAATTAAGTCAGGTTGCCTCAGTACAAATGGAGACATAAGTGGAGGAGTGTGGCTCAATGGTTAGAGCGGCAGACTCTGATGCAGAGTTCTGGCCCGGGACCAGGGTTCAATTCCCGCCTTGGTGGTCTTGGGCTCAATTTCCTCGGACCTGATAATTCTCGACTTGCGCCTATTCTAATCATGGGTCCTGCGCTGCAACTCTGGGCAATAGCTTGCTTAATCTCCACACCGCCCCCAACAGCGCTAGGATGCCTGGCTTCACCCTGGGGGTGCCCAGGAGTGGACACTTCACAGGGAAAGCCAGGAAGGGTTCCACAGTGGGATGAGTAATAGCGTCAGGAAACCGCTTGGTGGCAGTGCGCTCTACAAATACCTTGACATTTACATTAATGGCCTAAACTTACATTAAAATGAGAAATGATGGGACAAGGCTACTTGAGGGAAGGCATGCAGCTATGCTGAGTGTTGTGCTCGTTTGCCTCTATGCAGCCACAGCAATCTATTAGCGTTTTGATATTTTCAAAATGGTGCATTAGTCTACCCCTTAGGACTTGGCCTGTGGTGGAAAAAGGACCTGGAAATTTTAACATTTAAATTCTGCTGCAGCATTCTAACTCACACCCACCTAACATGGAAGAGCTCACCCAAGGAGAGTCAATTAGGAACAATATCATAATGTCAGGGGATTGTCAGAACAACATTTGATGTGTGTGAAATGCTTACATTTCACAAATGAGTGCAATAATGTTTTTTTCATCATAACTGATTAAATAAACATTGAATCCATAAAAAGAGAAACATTGTATCTATTTTATTAATTTGGGTACTTATTAGAGGAACACCTCTGTGGTGTATCATGTTCTGATTTGACTGTGTGCAGCCACAATTCTGTGTTCATGTATTTCATATCAAAGAATAGTTTGCACGGTACACGTGTTTGAGGAAGATTCAGGATTGGTTCAAACATGCACGCATGGGTTGCCGTAGCCTCGGATCTGCCTCAAATACACAAGGGCTGCAAAAATGTGTGTTGGCACAGATGAGAGCACATTCCATTCATTAGAGCCACCATGAAGTCAAGTCCTGAATAATCGATTAGGTTGACAAGTCAGACGTGTCTACCCACAATACAGACAATGGCTGACAGTTAGCCAGTGACAGTGATGGGACCCCAGCTGCCCCCTGTTTTCTATCTCTTCTTCTCATGATCGCAGTGCATTTTAATTTCGCCGAAGACTGCTGTCCCTTCAGCATCAGGGTCCCATTTTGCCCGGACGCTGTTCTGTCCTGCAGACTTTAGGACAGATTTAACTTTATTGAACTTTGATTTAGAGAGGCAGACTGAGTACAGAGGAATCAAGGTTCAGATAGAGCTCCAGAGACATACAGAGGGACAATGAAAGGGACCAAGAGGTAGCTACAGAGACAGGCAGACAGGCAGACAGACAGACGGACGGATGGACGGACGGATGGACGGATGGACGGATCGACGGATAGCTAGATATTGTATTATTTGGGGTATGTGACTGCCCACCTCAAGGAATAATCACAACTCTTGCCGAGATCAACCCTCAAAATTTACTAAAATATCTTCAGCTCATCCCCCTGGTAGCTAGGGCACAGAGCAGACAGGCAGTGTCTAAACTATTTATAAAGTACCAACATAGCAATAACGTGCAAACACCAAGCAATAAAAAGGCCAAACTGAATTAAAAAGAAAGAGATAACATTTCTAAACAAAATGACATCAAAACAATAAAAATCTAATTCAGGGAACTGGAGATATAAATTTCTTACTATTTAAGTGAAAATAGTGCTACAAAGTGACTATGGTAGTGAATGGTCACGGTAGACCAGGAACCAGGGGCGATTTGAGGCGCCTGTGAGTCTTGGTCAGTTAAACCAAGTGAATAGGTCCTAGTGAAAATCTAGACGTCAAAATGTCCAAAAACGTTTCAAAGTGCTAATTCAAAAAGAGACTTTGTCATCTTTATGAAGTAAAAGCCATTTCCCCATGGGACAATTCTGGAACTGTATCTGACACTGTGAAACTGCAGGTCAGATACTTTCCACAGGTTGGTCCCACTAAGGCTCTGGAGCATTTGAGATTTTTGCTTGAAAATGTTTCTAAGTCCTAAAATGGAAAGGGGCTTTGTCATTGTCATTTTATTTTTTTAGAGATGCTGAAGCCCTTCAGAGGGACTTTTGCGTAAGTCTCCTTGGCTCTGTAGCTCTGGGGCATGGGTTTCCAAACGTTCTCCCGATGCCAACGGGATCTTTGCTTGGCAAATCGTGATGCAATTTTGCTTTAGGCAGGACTTTACTGATGGGACGTAGGATTACCTGTGCAAAGATGAGAGTTGTTAGGACATCAGGCATACATAGAAGCAATATGATAGTCATCTTTTGATGGAAATGAACTTTAAACTATTTGTACATCTACATGAACTTACAACGGACCAGGAGGGATTCTTAAGTCAGAACTATGCTGATCATGCAATGTATATATGTCTACTGGTAAGATATTATACCTCTAGCAATTTCAATAAGAGTACCTAAGGTAGGAATTTGTGATGATTAATGTTTGTTAATTATCTTGCAGTAGCACAAGAGTCAAGTAGAAGCTATAACTCATGTCCTAAAGATTGTGCATAGTTACCAATTCTGAGGTAGTAATCTTACTCATAGAGAAGCATTGGTGAACGTTTAATGTATCATCATTATGATGGATTTTAGGAATTAGCAGTTCCACATCAAAGCAGAGAGAGCTGGCTACCCAGAGAGATCACCAAGGTATCTCGTATTCGCTGCTACAGTTAGATGCCGGAATTATTTAGTGGCAATTTATTAAAGATACCCTTTTGTCTTTAGATAACTCTACATCCTGGAGACATCAGTGTGAAGCAGAACTAATGAATCAGAGTGGTTACTCTGTTTTCTTTCCAATTCCATTCCCCCTTCCCTTTTCTACTGCTTGCACTCATATTCTTTCGTACGTGGTCATTGCTCATTGGTGGATGCAGTTAGGTTGAAGAGTGCATCATTCCCATTGGATCCTGAATACATTAGTGCACAGCTTTCCAAACTTTTCATGTTGGTGACGCACTTTTTGGAGATGCATCATTTTGAGACACAGTAAGGCAGCATAGTGAGCGGGTCCAAACCACCTACGGGGGATCCGGGGGGTTCTCCCCCACGGAAGAAAATGTTGAAATAAAAGTGGGCAAATGGTGCATTTTCAAGCAGATTTGAGAATGCAGGACGGTTAATAAAGCAATTGTGAATCTGTTCTAACAAAGACAGTGACTGGCAAAACTAGGTGTAAGGATAGGTTTGTGCCTGAAGCAAGAATATAATCATGCATACATTTACACATGCCCCAGGGATTTAGGGAACCACCATTAATAAAACAAAATGGACTATTGCTGGGGACTTTTTCCTAGTGCTTGTCATTTTGAAGTTGAGCATACAAACAGGTAGTAAGAATCATACTGCAAGAGAGGAAATTCCAGCAACTAACAAGTTGTATACTCTGTTAGAATATGTACATTCACAAGTACTTGACAGTTGCAGCAAAACGAAATTGAGGCCTGGATGTTGAGTCACATATTGCCTCTAATTTTTACCCCTTGCTACTTTTAGTGATCACTAATCAGATTGTCCTGATTGAAAATTGCAAGCCAAGGAATTTTGACCTGGGTGGTTAGGACATATTTTCATTTTTTATTTTCTTTGCAAGATTAAATGAGGGGCTTATCCCTGATGACTCTGAGAAGGGCATTCTAATTCCCCTTGCGACTAAGGCTTTCATTAAATTATTTACAGCAACCAGCTGTGAGGTGATGCGTTATCACAGAGTGCTGCCTGATCATGGCAGGGACACCCGTCACAACAGCTATGCACGTGTGTTGTGTTATAGCATGGGTACTCACAAACTTTCTCTCAGGCCAAATTTACAGTGTGGTTTGTGGCTGAGGGCCGCTCCGGTAGGGGCGGCGTCAGTGGGGGAAGGGCGGGGCTAGCGTAAAAAAAACTGTGACCATGAGGTTTAACACAGACCCCCCCCAGCGGATGCCTTCCTCCACTGAGCCACCAGACCCGGCAAACACACATCTTTCTATCTCTCTCTCTCTCTCTCTGCTTCCTTACTCTCTCTATTGCTCCCTTCCTCTCTCTGTCTCCCTCCCTCTCTCTCTCTCCCTCTCTCTGTCTCCCTGACTCTGTCTGTCTCCCTCTCTCTCGCTCTAACTGTCTCCCACCCTCTCTCTCCCTCTCCCTCCATCTCTCTCCCTCTCTCTCCCTCCCTCCCTCTGTCTCCCTCCCTCTGTCTCCCTCTGTCTGTCTCCCTCTGTTGCCCTCCTCTCTCTGTCTGTCTCCCCCTGTCTGTCTCCCTCTGTCTGTCTTCCTCTGTCTGTTTCCTTATGTATTTCTCCCTGTGTCTCCCTCTCTCTATCTCCCTCTTTCTCTGTCTCCCTCTCTTTCTGTCTCCCTCTCTCTCTGTCTCCCTCTCTCTGTCTCCCTCCCTCTGTCTGTCTCCCTCTCCTTCCCTAAGTCTCCCCCTGACTCCCTCCCTCTGTCTCCCTCTGCTTCCCTCTCTCTGTCTCTGTCTCTCTGTCTCCCTCTCTCTGTCTCCCTTTCTCTGTCTCCCTCCCTCTGTCTCCATCTCTGTGTCTCCCTCTCTCTGTCTGCCTCTCTGTCTCCCTCTCTCTGTCTCCCTCCCTCTCTGTATCCCTCCCTTTCTGTCTCCCTCCCTCTCTGTCTCCCTCCCTCTGTCTCCCTCCCTCTGTCTGTCTCCCTCTCCTCCCCTCTGTCTCCCCCTGACTCCCTCCCTCTGTCTCCCTCTGCCTCCCCCTCTGTCTCCCTCTCTCTGTCTCCCTCTCTATGTCTCCCTCTCTCTCTGTTTCTCTCCCCTTCCTCCCTCTGTCATCCTCAGTCTTCCTCTCCCTCTCTGTCTCTCTGTCACAGTCTCTGCCTCTATCTGTCTGTCCCTGTCTATGCCTCCATCTGTCTGTCTGTCCATGTCTGTCCCTGTCACTGTCTGTCTCTGTCTCTATCTCTGTCTGTCTGTCTCCCTCCCTCACTCTGTCTCCCCCTCTCTGTCTCCCTCCCTCTATCTCTGTCTCTCTCCCTCTCTCTACCTCTCTCTCCCTCTCAGTCTCTCTCTGTCTCTCTCTGTCTCCCTCTGTCTCCCTCCCGCTGTCTGTCTCCCTCTTGTCTGACTCGCTCCCTCTAACTCCCTCCATCTGTCTCCCTCCCTCTGTCTCCCTCTGTCTCCCTCCCTCCGTCTCCCTCTCTCTATCTTTCTCCCTCTGTCTCCCTCCCTATGTCTCCTTCCCCTCTGTCTTCCTCCCTCTGTCTCCCTTCCTCTGTCTGTCTCCCTCCCTCCGTCTATCTCCCTCCCTCCCTATCTGTCTGTCTCCCTCTATCTGTCGCCCTCTGTCTGTCGCCCTCTGTCTCCCTCTGTCTGTCTCCGTCCCTCTGTCTCCCTCTCTCTGTCTCCCACTGTTTCCCTCTCTCTGTCTCCATTCCTGTGTCTCCCTCTGTCTCCCTCCCTCCCTCTGTCTCCCTCCCCCTGTCTCCCTCCCTCTGTCTCCCTCTGTTTCCCTCTCTCTGTCTCCCTCTGTTTCCCTCTGTCTACCTCCCTCTGTCTGTCTCCCTCTCTCTGTCTCCCTCCCTCTGTCTCCCTCTGTTTCCCTCTCTCTGTTTCCCTCCCTCTGTTTCCCTCCCTCTGTCACTCTCCTCCCTTTGTCTGTCTCCCTCCCTTTGTCGCCCTCCTCCCTCTGTCTGTCTCCCTCTGTCTGTTGCCCTCTCCCTCCCTCTCTGTCTCCCTTCTTCTGGCTCTCTCCCTCTGTCTCCCTCCCTCTGTCTGTCACCCTCTGTCACCTCACCTCAGCTTCCCGGGCACACACACAGCCGCACCCGAGCACTTCACAGGTCTTTAAAAGACCATTTACTTGTTACTGAGGCTCTGTTGAGAATTGCCTGGCCCCACAGAGCAGGGTGTCTAGAGGAATACCTCTTAATTAGCAGCAGTTATGTGCTAAGTGCCCGCGGCACACCCACCATTTGCATGCGACCCAGTACTGTGTTGGGACACACAGTTTGGAAAGCTCTGCATTAGTGCTTCCTAACATGTCCTCTCTCTCTCTCCATGTTTCTCTCTCCCATCGCTCACTGTCTCTTTTTCTGTCTGTGCCTGACATTTCTCGCTTTCTGTCTCTCTGTCTCTCTGTCTCCTCATCTCTTCACGTTTCTCTTTTTCTTTTTCTTTCTTCTTAGTTCCCAGCTTTCCCTGCATCTGTCTAGAAGAACAATGTATATTTCTAACGCATACTAACGTAGGGAAAAATCCAGGTTTATAGATCAATACTTATCTTTCATTTGGTCATCACATCAAAGCGGTGACCCAAAATATGTATTTCCTTCTCATGCTGCTGAGAAAAATCATCCTACATTTACAATTTCCTTTCTGCATTGCTCTAAACAGAGCGTTGCTATACTCGCGACTGGCCTATTATCATGTTTTTTGCTGATACTGACAAAAAAGGTATTGAAACATCAAAGCGTGCAAACCAAAGTAGCCACATTCGGTTTTAACCTAAAGATATCTTCTCTCACCCACCATAAAGTAATATATTTGCTTCTAATAGCACAGAGTATTGACTTTATAATTTTCTGCACCATCTTCAAAGTTGGGGGATAAGCCCAAATATATTAAGCAGTTTCAGAGCCACACTCTAATTGCTACCTGTGTTTCTAATTTCTCGATCCGGACCAATTTAACCAAAAGTTTCACAGCGGGAAATCGACCTCTAAAAAGATTGGGACACAATTCTTGGAAAAATCAATCATTTGTGATGACATTCAGTGGAACAACTGAATCCAAGATCTTTATAATAGTGTCGGATTTTATGTATCATTAATATTGTTTGTGTCTTTTATGGTTTTAATTAACGAAAATAAAGAATATCTGACTGAATCCAAGTCTTATGAAAACAAGCCTTCCCAGCCATGCACTAAATCACCAGGACCACCCCCTCTTCATCTGAGTAGGGACAGGCCTCCACTGTGTGCAGGTTCACCAACTCCACAGCACCCCTCTGAAAATCATAGCTGGAATTGCACCTTCATGATTCCTCACAGACTTTATTGATGATACAGAGAAGAGAGTACACGCATTGCCACCACTTTAGACATTGCTGCGGAGTCGCACACAGGGTCATAGAGTGTTCAGTAAGACTGGGGGAGTATGAGATTCAGATTTCCCGACAATCACAATGGCATAGAATGTTAAAATAAATGATATTAAATGCAATGTGCGTGAGAGAGGCTTACGGGGCAGTGGAAAGAGAGAGAAATGTATAATAGTATGAATACTAAGGGGCCGATTAGGATGTTGGGTGGATTGCCCCGCCAGGCTTGCAGGGGCCACCGCTGGCCTGGCGGCGGGGGCAATCCGCCCGACATCCTCTCCAGAATTCCCCCCCACCATATTAGAATGGCGGGGGGTACCGCCGTGGACGGAAAGACCGTCCGCCGCTTTTCCTCCCTGGTCGCCTTGCGGCCAGGGCGGAAAAGGATTATTATGGTGCGGTGTCTTTCAGACACCGCCAGCCATATTACATTGGACTTCTTGTGATGCCTTTCTGCGGTGGCGATGCCGCCACGGAAAGGCATGCTGTCTTCACTCTGGGCGCCCCCTGCGGGCCCCCAGAGTGAAGGAGAGGTGGGGGCTGCACACGGGGGTACCATTTGCAGAAACAAAGCGGCAGGCACCGCACGGTGCCTGCCACTTTGTTTATGCAAATGCATTAATGCATTTATAGCATTGTGGCGGGCGGTGCAGAGAGCACCGCCCACCACAATGCTATAAATGCAGGATGTGCCCGCCACTGTGGCGGGCACATCCTAATACCCCCCACAGGACCCCCGCTCTAATGGCGGGCGGTCCCGAATTCCGACAGGATGGTGGGCGGACAAAGTCCGCCCGTCATCCTAATGAGCCCCTAAGTGAGAGAAACAATATTTTGTAAACTAATCAAAATGTTTTAGAACTTTCAAAACAGTTATGAGAAAGCGTGTGTGTGTGTTTTTGTCAGTGTGTGTATGTAAAACTCCCAGGTGAAATCCGACAAACACCTCACTATACCCAACCAAAAGCACATGTTCCCAACTATTCTTCAGAAAATACATTATTGGGGGGAGGGCAGGGTGTAACACCATATCCCCCCCCCCTCCCCCCCACCCTCGTAGCTACGCCCCTGGTGACAAAATTACACAATCCAGTGCTTATATCAGTGGCAAAACGTAAAAAGATGAGCCCCTACTTCCATATCTTTCAGATATTCATTGGCCTTGGACGGGATTAGACCTCTGTGAGGGGCTGGGGCCCATGAAGGGCTGCAGGGACCTGCGTTATGGCCCTGCTCTACCTAAATAAAAAAAGACTGAAAAGAAAGAACTAATGATTTAACGGAGAGCAAAAGCATGTGGGTAGGAAAGAAGTGGCAAGATACAGGAGAAAACTTTGCAAACTACAGCTGCATGTAAACTGCAACAACAACAAAATATTGACATTTTCAAAACTCTAGAAATTGACAGGTTTTTAGAGGGTGTTGGTTTTTATCAATGGTCTTCAAAAGAGAAATCTGGTAACTCGAAATACATTGCCTGCAGTCTTTGTATCATAAACAGGTGCAGTCACCAAGTGGAAATGCTAAATCTTTAGATGTTGTAAATGTGGACATGTTTTTTGGATTCTTCTCACGTGAAGCATTGTTGTTTTTATGCAGGAAGGATATCTGTGCTGGCATGAACAAACCCTGTGAAACACTGGGTCTCTCTCATCTCTCGGGCATGTGCCAACCTTCCCGCAGCTGCAATATCAACGAGGACTCTGGGCTCCCTCTGGCATTCACCATCGCCCATGAACTTGGGCACAGGTATGGTATAGAAACATTCAACCTATATTACGTAGGTGTGTCTTCAGGTATGAAGGCACTTGCTAAAAAATGTATATATCAAACATCACATACAGTGCCAAGGAGCCCTGTTCAAAAACTTTCTTCTCAGAGCGGTTGTGTTTTACTCTGGATATAGATGTCACTAAAGCTAGAATTTTCAGAACTAAGACAAATATACTTTTGGAATTAAAAAAATAAAGTTTGACTCGGTCTCCAGATGATTGGTGACAAATAAAGCCCGGCAAGCCCATCTTGTTTTTATTTGCATACCTGCTGAGAAATACTAGACCACGGGTCTCCAACCTTTTCTGTAAGAAGAACTACTTATGCTCAATGAAAATCAGCCCGAGTGACTCACATTATTAGTATTGTAACAGTGACCGCATCAGGCAGGATTACATTGTTGGCCACCCGAGGCAAGATTACCAACAGTGATCACATCAGTGCATCACAGAGTGTTACCAGTTGTGATGTCAAAAAGGCTTTTTTCAATTTGGAATAGCTGGGTACCTCATATCAGCCATAGCGGCATTGCCTCTGTCACCAAGACAATATGACTAATAAGCCTCCTCTAATGCCTCAAGATTTATCACTCCAATGTTAGCTTTAAACATTATTTGGATATTCAACCATTTTTCTCCAAAGATCAGCATATGAATTCTTAAAATGCACACATTTTCGTCTTGTATACATGTTTTTCAATTTCGGTATACATATAGTATGTTGACCAAGTAAAAGCTTCTAATTAGTAGGCTGGACAGTACAACAAGAGCTAATTAGAGGTAGCTGGATAGCTACCAGTAGCTCACAAGATACTTGAGGGAGAAGCCTTTATTAAATTCTGTGTTGTCTCAAACTCAGGGGGAGTTTTACTAAGACTTTGCGCTGTGTTTGGGTCACAAAAGTGAAGCAAAATAGTGCAAAATCTTTTTTTCCTAATGAACTTCCAAGCGTGTAGCCCTGGAAACATTTGTCCTTTAATTCTGGCCTTTCAAAAAAGAGAGGTGGTCATATTTAATTACGCTGACGACCTCCATGGTGTTCAACGTTGACGCCTCCCCTTCATCTAGGGCAGTGTTTCCCCAATTGTGGTCCGCGGACCCCCAGGGTTCCGTGACACCTTCCCAGGGGGTCCTCAGGCAGTAATTTTAAAAAGAACAACAAAGTTCCTTGTGGAATTAGCAGTTTTCCACCAGCAATAAAAGTGTCAATATAACGTCAGTGATTAAGGTACTTGCTGGAGAGAAATGAGAGTTTGCTAATAATAGCATGGTGGACTGGAAGCTTTCCCTAGATTCTAGGGAAAGCTTCCAGTCCACCATGCTATTTATTAGCAATTGGATGAATGCGAACCATCTGAAGCTTATCCCTGATAAAACCGAGCTGGTGGCCCAGCGAATCCTTGGAATTCCAACTTTTGGCCGCACTCACTGGGCTGCCCTCCATCTCCTGTCAGCTCTGTCAAGAATTTGGGAATTGTGATTAGTAATGACCTTACGATGAAGGCACAGATAAGTACTGTGATTTCCGCTTGTTTTTTTCAACTCCGGAGAATCCGCAAAATAAGCAGATATTTAAACATTGAGGCTAGGACTTTAGTCATACTGGCTCTGGTTATGTCACGTATTGATTATGCTAATTCTTTATATACCGGCATTCCAGCTTACCAATTACGGCGCGTTCTACTAGTGCAGAACCAAGCCGCCAGGCTTGTCTATGGCCAACCGAAATCTTATCATGTACAACCTATGTAGAAAAGCTACATTGGCTTCCAGTCACCCAACGCTGCCTTTTTAAACTCGGCTGCACAATTTATAAAGCCCTCTCTGCCCGCGGCCCGGCTTTCATCTCTTCTAAAGTACAACACTATATTCCGTCCCGCGACTTACGGTCAGCAAACATGAATTTCCTGACTCCTTGTCTATACAAATGCAAAAAACAAGGAAGTTTAAGATTTTCATTTCTGGTACCACAATTTTGGAACGCTTTCTCCGGAATTGCGATTGTCTACTTCTTACACCCAGTTTAGAAAGTCTCTTAAAACTTGGTTATTTGTCCAGGCCTATATTTGAGAGTTTATGTATTGTCACGGTAACTGATTGACTCCGCTTAGCACCAAGAAACCGCTGGTGAACGTGCGCTTTATAAATCATTTTAACAAAACAACATAACGTAAAAGTAATTCGAAGCAGCGCATTGCGCTGCTTCCCATTACTTTGAGCCATGGGATGGGGCATGGTCATTCCCATGCAACCACCCAAGGTTTCTTATGCTAAACCCAATTTACTAGAAATAGTAGATTGGGTTTAGCGTGAGAAAACTGCGCCCTTTTCAACTAGGCGCAAGGAAGGAGAAATGCTTTAATTTCTGTTGGACTTGGTCCTTTTTGTCAGGTTGACCCCTGAACTTTTTGCCTTGTCTGTAACCTGGTGTTGGTGATTTTAGGCCACTGGGCACTTTAACACTGTGGTCCAGTGTAAAGTGTGTGCGCTCTCTGTGTATGTGTGGTGAGAATAGCCTGCCTTCCCATAGGAATGCATTGAGGATAGGTGTGTTTTCTGGGAAAGAACTTGGGTTTTCTAAAAACAGACAGGGAAAGTTAGAGACAAAAAAACAATTGTGATGAAATTATTATATATATGCTTGTCTGTTGTTTTTATATTGTGAAATCATTTTGAGAAAAATTAGAAAGAATTATCATACAAAATAATATAAAATTGAATAGAAATCATGAAATAAAAAAATATATATATATTTTCTTAATAAAACACGAAGTTTTGTGAGCACTACTATATGTATATTTAGCACTATGCCCGGTGTGTGACTTGTCCCAAAAAGTAATTTCCCAGTCAGGGTATTATCCTAGTTTCAGGGGGGCCCTGTTGTGTTTTCCAAGTTTGAAGAGAAGTGTGTCCATTATAATTCCTGGTATGAGAGGAGTGCAGGGTCGAGTTTAGTATGTATGAACTCGTGAGAATAATTGCTGAGCAATGGTGAGCGCAGGTTTATGGTGACTAGTGGAGAAATGCCACTTGTAGAAGTTGGCATTTCTGAGTGTTATGTGTCTACTTGCCTGATGTGAATTGCATGTCTGGCTTGCAAGTGACAGGGGCTGAGAGTTGTGGGTGGCTCCAGGAGGGGCAGGGTGAGTCAGCGCTAGGCTGAATGGGACACCTGGGCTAAGAATATTGGGAGGGGTAACTTTAAATAGGATGGTGTCTTCCCTAGTGAATGCTGACTCCGTCCCCATGTGGTGTATCTGATGATGAGCCCCCACCTGAAAAAGGGGACGTGGAGCTTGCCAAACAAAGTGCTCCAATCCCCCCTAAATCAGTTGCAACTGGTTCCCCCATGCCCTGCACTTCAGACAAAGGAATCTGTGATATAAATATAAGGGTTGTGATCCCATGATGTTGTTCAGTCTTGGTGTGCTGTTCCTGCTGGGGCGCGCTGCTTCTGGGGCCCGGGGGGGCTGCCATGAGGGTTTGCCTCCCTGGGCCCAGCATTGCCCCTTCATCTCTCAAGACGTTTTAGGACTCTTGCTTTGCTTGACCTCCAGGACTTTTAAGAGACGTTTGCTGCATTTTTGGCGCACTGGGAGCACTGTGCTCTATTTCTTTTACTTTCCCCAAAGGAGGAGGGCTTGGAGGCTGCGCAGCGCTGAGCTGCAGCCCTTGGTGAGGGAATCCCCATTGCAGGGATTCCCCTGTGATGCCCGAGTAGCGGGTGCCCACCCCGCTTTTATGTTGCATTTGGATTTATATTTACCGATTTGTTGGAGAGCGGGTGCCCACCCCGTTCTCCTCTTATTTGAAATAGCGGGTGCCCACCACGCTATATGGTGCGTTCAGAGCGGGTGCCCACCCTGCTTTTTCTTTGAAATTACGAGGGAGCCTACCCCTCATTGCCGTGAAGAAAACTGCCGGGCTGTAGCTGAGCGCGACCTGGAAGACAGGCACCCTTGCCTGGTTGTGGGCGGGACTTGGGAGCGCTACCCAGAAGTGACCGGGGCTCCCGTGAGCTATGGGAGCCCCGCATGATGCTAAAGTCTGGCGGGAGCCCACCCCGCCTTCATGGATGCTGCGAAGAGAAGCAGCCGGAGCAGGCAGCACCTTACACTATCCCCTACGGGGCTCCCATTGGGAAAAGGGAGCCTCGTGTGCCTCAACAGGGTGGCCAGATTCCTGGCAGGGTTCTCATGAGTGGAGAGAGCCCAGCATCATCCTAGCCATGCCGAGGTAACAGTAGTTGTCCGCCTGTGAAGCAGAAGAGCAGTGCTGATGTCCCTGTGCACCGCCGAGACCAAAGGAGCCCTATCCCAGCCCCGTTGAGTGGGGCCAAGGCCGTCCTCTTTTTCTTTGTTGTTGTTAGTGCCTGTTCGAGGCACAGTGCCCAGGTCTATTTACTGAGCGGACACGCCATTGCGGGAAACTCCAAAGATGGTGCAAGTTCTTTTACGGCCCGCGTTGGAGGTCCCGAGGGCCAGTGGTGCTCATCCAGTTCTGGCCATTTTCCACAGCTGCCCCATTTTGCTAGAGGTAATCTGCAACGTATTGGGGGCCAAGTTTGTTTAAAGAGGCCCAGTGGGGCCCCACTGGTACAGTTGTTCCAGGGCCCCTTTTCTTGATTCTCAGCTGCACGCACCAGCGCAGGCAGCTGCAACGCTTCGCATATTTGTTCCTAGGCCCGTTCCGATAACAAGCTGCACAGCAGTTAGTGCCAGCTGCTTCGTTTAGGCCCACAGTTCTTTGGGGGGGCATTCTTAAGGGACACAGGAGTGAGATGCACTCTTCTGCCTTCATACTTTCACAGCTTGACTGCTCGTTCCAAGCTACCAAGGGGGTGAGCAGGGGTTATCTTTGGCTTGTAACTCCCTTGCCCTGACTAGAGTGGTGGTGTCTGCCTGGCTTTGGATCAAGCCTTAGCCAACCAGAGATCCCATTTCTAACATTGGTTGGCAGCGGTGAGGATAGGACTTGCGATTGCGCAGTACCACAGCGACAACTGGTTACTCTACAAAATTCTCTACGTTTAGATAACCTCAAGAGTGTAATTTTTAAATGGTATTTTCTGCGCTTTTATATGTGGCGGCAGAAGAGAGAAAATGACAGGGTGGGGACCCCAGTAGGTGGGGAGGTTCCCATAGATAGGGAGTCCCTCGCTGGGTCCAGTGACCCATCCCTTTTCCTGTCCCCAGAGGTGTGGGTAGATAAGAGGGAAGAGAGGGAGTGTCGCGGAGAAAAAGCTTGCTCGGGAGGGTGGTTATCCCCTGAGTGTAGTGTGAGTGTCTGGATTCATCAGTAGGGTGGGATCCAGTGGTGGCAGCAAAAGTGAGTCCAGTGCAGGAAGCCCCATTACCGTTCCAAAAGTATGGTACCTGGTGCTCAGTAAGAGGAGTACAGGTTGAGATTCAGGGGCAGTAAGGAACTGTCTGACCAGTCTTGGGGGCGTGTGTGGATGAGTGGTGTGTTGCACTGGACAAGTGGGTGTGAGTTCTTTTGCTGAGAAGGAGCTTGCACAGGAGGTGTACCTCTGGCTGTGTGCTAGAGGGCCTGCAGAGGCATTGGGGAGTGATTCCAAAAGTAGTGGCTTGGGTGTCTTCCGGTCCTGTGTGGTTTGAAGAGGTTCAGTGTAGCCCAGCTAGGTCCCAGTGGAATGGGAGAGGTGTATGGGCTCACGTCCTGTCTCATGTACAGGATAATGCTGAATACAGAGTTTGCCAGTAGTTACTGGTTGTGTTTTATGTTTTATTCTATGTTCTAAATTTACTATTTTTTCTAAGTGATGATTCTGGTCCAAGTGGCCTTGTCATGTATATATAATCCCCTGTAAATATTGCCCAGTGCCAGTTGGCACAGTGTATATCGTGTGATTACTATTCTAATGTGTTTTATGATAATACAAAGGCTATTTTTGTTATAACCTTGTGCGGAGTTCCTATTGTTTTGTGCCTAGTATGCTGTTGATGTGTGTGTTGCGTAAATGCTATACACATTGCCTCTGGGATAAGCCTGACTGCTTGTGCCAAGCTACCAAGGGGGTAAGCAGGGGTTATCTTTGGCGTGTAACGACTTGCCCTGACTAGAGGGGTAGTCTCTGCCTGGCTTTGGCGCAAGACTTAGCCAACCAGATATCCCATTTCTAACAATTTCTCCATCCTTTTCTGACTTTGAATGCATGCTGCACTGTGCAGCACGCATGCAAAGTAGGAAAACCTTTCCTGTGTCTAGCATAGTATTTTGTACAGGAAGGGTACCCTTCCTGTATAAAACCTATACTACACTCATGCACACACCCTAGGACTGCGGTGCTAAGGTGTGAGCATGGCACACGACTGCTGAAATCAGCACCGGCGCAAGGGAAAGGGGAGGAGAGAGTCATATCTTTGAAGATATGGTGCTCTCCTGCTCTCTCCCGCTTGCGCAACGTGCGCTGCGTTGCATGAATTTTTTTGTAAATCTCCCCCCATTGTTTTATATCACACCCTAATTGCTTCCCATGATTGCTGTATTCATTTTTGTTTTCTGCCACTAATGGAGTATTCACCACTGCAGCTGCAACCAGTTCTATCTGTGTATCTTTGTATGCTTACAAGAACATGTTTTCCTGAAACTCCATAGACACATCTTCTCAAGTGCTCAAGATCCACACCTAAGTTGGGATATGGTCTCTGCCTTCTACTGGAAGTCTTTACTTGAGATATTTAAAAACGTGTATCATTCACACCATGTCCCCACGGCTCTCCTTCAGTCCATGGAGGTTTAAACGTTTGCACTGGATATGAAGCTCACATCTACACTTTCTGTTTATTCAGAGCTTGGCAGTCTGGTTTACACATTTGTCTAATGTTCACTATCCCATGTGGTAGTTCGTGGATCAACTACATGGATTTTCTAAGCAGCTAATCAAAAAGGCCACTAGAAGAATTATGCATAGTAAATACTGTGGGAAATCTGATGGTGGAAGGCATGAACAACAACTATGGAAAAGCAGTTATACTTTCTTTGACCTTAACATACGGTCCATTTGAAATGCTGTTTAGTAAATTGGCCCTTGCACTAAATATATATAAAAGCTGGGCATCAGTCTCCAATCTGTGCGTAATGATGACATACTGGACCTGTCCATTATACTACACTCTAGAGACCAGCCATTACAGAAGAAATAAATGACATTTGCAGTAAGTTAAAGGATGTGTTGAATTCATGTGTGATTCTCAAGTTCTGAAGCTGTCAGCCTACCGCTGTCTTATAGAATTCTACAAAAACAAGCAACATTCCAAATCCTGTACTTGTTAGACAAGGGAAGTGGGTAGAACCTATCATTTAGCAGCCAGCCTTCATTACCAAAATATGAATTTGCAGTCATTGCATTTTTCATGATGGATGCCCCTGGAATTTCCCTGTGTTGCACCTGGTACTATCTGCAGAGTCAGTCCAAACATGTTTTGCCTCCTCTCCCTTCCTTTGCTGATCCCGTTTTTGTTGGCTCTTAGGTCTCTGTTAAGCATGGGCGAATTTTACAAATAAAGGTCTCTTTTAGTTTAACCCCTCCTGACAACTCAAAATGGGTGTATTTGCCATCCTCTCCCTTCTTCCTGTTTTTTATATCTGCAAGTGCTTCTTGATGAGGTTTAATTCCTTGGACAGGTGCCTCGTTGCCTACTTGTAACTATTCTCTGACCCTGCTTCAAGGGTCAGAGCAGGGTCAGAGAATAGTTGCAAGTAGGCAACGAGGCACCAGGAAGCAATTAGCAGCAGGTGTCCAAGTTGACGTTAATTTGTTTGTAACCCTTTTGTAAAAGGTTACAAAGAAATTAGGTTCAACGTTTGCACCTGCTGCTGTAACCCTTGCTTGGCTGAAAATTCGTCCCCGCTGATTTGCGGATTTTACCGCGATTTCGCGAAATCGCGGAAAATCTGCAAATTCGCCCGCGAAACGGATTTTACGCCCACCCTTAGTCTCTGTATATTTTACCACTGCTAACCAGTGCTTGTGTTTTTTCTCTCCCTAAAATATGGCACAATTGGGTTGCGCCTGATTGGTACATTTAATTTACTGGTAAATCCCTAGTACATGATAGTACTAGTACCCAGGGACTGTAAATTAAATGCTACCAGTAGGCCTGCAGCACTCATTGTGCTACCCACTAAAGTAGCCTTTTAAAACATGTCCTAGGCCTCCCAATGCTGTCTGCAGTGCGGTTTTAGACTGGAATTTCAACCTAGCAAAACAAACATTTTGGCAAGCCTAAAACTTCCTTTTAAAAAATATGCATTTAAAAAGAAGGATAAGTAATTTAGTTATACATTTCTGGTACTGAAAAACTCCTAAATTCCTTTTCACTATTGCATTGTCAACTTCTTCCATAGATAACATTGGTTTACCTTCATACATTTAATAAGTGTTAACTTTCGATTGGTAACAGGTAGTAATACCATGTTTGAACTCAAATTAATGGTAATTTAAAATCCTCTTTAACGCTAAAGTTTAATTTTAAGTTACAATTCTGTAAATACCACTTCTAGAGTGTTAAAGGAACAAATGATGGATGAAATGCTGAACAATGAAGGCATTTCCCCCAGTCACAAAGATCTGGGTTTAACCCATTGGTCTTTTGCTCACCACACCACCCCAGTTTGGAGTGGACCCAGCCATCTGCAAATCAATTGTGACCTAGTTAAACATCGGAATAGTCCATCCCGAACTGCCAAGCCATGTAATTTCCGCGACCAGAAACAAGCATCCAGGACAGGTTTCGAGACATCACCCTTCATCAGCCAGACTAGCTTGAATTCAGTTTCGCAGTGAGCACGGGACCGACATCTGGGCATACCCTTCCCACTTAGGATGACAAAAGCAAATAATGAACGGAATGTTGAACAATGTACACATTCACCCTCAGTCATAAAGATCTGTGTTTAATCCATTGTTCTTTTGCTTACCATGCCACCCCTGTTTGGGCCCAGCCATATGCAAATCAGTCTTGACCCTGTTTCTCATGGGAACAGTCCATTCTGAACTGCCAAGCCTGGTCCTCCCTTGACCGGAAACAAGCATCCTGGGACTGGTTTCAGAAGGAACAGGGTCAAGGCTGATTTGCATAGGGCTGTGTCCAACGACCATCATTTTTTCCTTTTGCACTTCTAGAAAATTCTCATTTCTTGTATTAACCATTTATTGCCTGCTGCCAGTGACCTGGGTCACATGACCCTGCTGTTAGGCACTGCCTATTCTGCCCACACAGTGAGACAAAAGGGCTTAGGTGTGGGTAGGATGGGCCATACTGATAGGATGGGTGAGGGTGGAGCTCTCCCCTGTCCCACTTGTATTTCAATGGGGTTTGCCTCCATCACCCACAAAGGTACCTGACACTAGTCTTTTGTAATCCTAGGCTTCTTAGAGCCTTGGCAGGGCAAGGAAAGAATGTTCCAGAACCAGAATTGGGGATAGACCAGAGTATTCTCCCACTTCAAAGACTGGCATGAATTATACATATTGGGCCTCCTAAGCTACCCTGCAGTATATTCCTGAACTGGCAGTCATGACAGAGGAAAGGCTGTCTTGTTCCCCAGAGGACTGCTTTGCTGCTTGAGGTTTCGCTTGTTCCACAGCAGACTGCCCTGCTGTTAGAGGTCTGCCTTTGTTTTCCAAAGAATTGCGCTGTGGCTTGAGCCTTGAATTGATCTGCAGAGGACTGCCCTCCTCTTTAAGGTCTGCCTTGTTCCCCAGAGGACTACCCTACTGCTTGAGGTCTGCCTTTTTCCCCAAAGGACTGCTTGAGGGCAGTCCTGTTCTATGTGAAGAAAGACTGGACCTGCTCTCTTCATCCCAGGTGACTTGAGTGACTCCAGAGTCAGTTGGCTGACCTTCTCTTCTGTGCTACAGGGACCCAGAAATCTCCAAAGGCATTCCTGCAACTGCCTAGATGGCCTTCTGCAACTGGACCTGCCTGGACCTACAACTGGATCTGCCTGAGTACTGCTGCCTTCTGCTGCCAGAATGAGCAATTTGGTTTGGGATATTTATTTTGTGGTGTTTCAATGTATTACTGTTTGTGTTTTGCATATATAATTTACACAGAGCCTCTAAATTAAGCCTGACTCCTTTTGTGCAAAGCTATAAGAGGGTAAGCACAGGTTATTTACTGACTTTCTTGATTCACCTTAACAAGGGCTTTAGTTGTTGTCTAAGTGGGTCTTCCGCCGCCCTCAAATAATAACCCAATAGCTTACACCCTACATTAAGTGAAAAGTGTGATTGGAGCCCCACGGAGTGTATGCATGAATACAATTCCAACCTTCAGTAAATGTTGCTTGGTTTATCCCTAGCTGAGTCTAGCACATAAGACCTAGAGTCTTTAAATATCATACAGTAAGTATTTGTAGTAAAGGTCATCAAAGGCATCCACAAACTCTGAAATAACAAACTCGAAATTGATATGACAAATTTATCCTGGACAATATTGGAATCTTGCAATTCATATAATATTTCAGTACATAGTATTTTTTGTATAGCTATATGCCATCTTCTACCCACAAGGATGATCTTGGCTCTGACTACATCAGTCCCTTGTAGATATACTGAATCATCTCCTCTTCAGCCATGGGCAGTTCTTAAATAGCCTTGCCTTATCTAGGAGTGTTGGCCAAAAGCATTCCTGTTGTTGGTGGCAACGTATCAAGATACAGACCTGACTTTATCCTCAGAAAAACAGATTTTTGGGTTTTGGGGAACCACACGGACTGGCAATGTTGAAGGAGACGTCCTTCACTTTTTCGCTTAAGCTTTTGGTGGTGGGTAGTTACCGTAAGGGATGACTTTGATTTTCTAATGATTAAAAGCAGTTACTATGTTACTTGTGGAGGCCAAAATCAAGCAATTGTTCAGTTTAGGTTCCGACATCTTCATGGCACGGAATCTGTCCTTCTGGGTTTCTGGGATAAAAGCCTTTACTTTATTGATGCTTGCTCTTCTATACCTCTCTTGGCCTTTGACACGGTTGGTTATTCAATCATGTGGTGTCTGTCCACTGTGTTATGGCCTCCAGATAAAACATTAACTGGTTTCAGTTCTTTTTAATGACTATACCCAACAGGTCAAATTGGACACATTTATTTGTTCTTTATCTATTATATAGCTCTGCCCCCTGTTCCATCTTTTTCATGGGTTGCTAGTCGTGGTCCAGCCTTATGCTGAGTACTCCAAGGGGGATATTTATGAGAGCCTTGCATCAGATGCAAAGTGGGACACGTGTGATGCAAGGTTGTGAGTCAGATTTATGTACCCATGCAAGGCCACTTTGCTTGGCTTTAATTGACCTCATGAGTCTTGAGAAGGCAATGCAGTGCAAAATACTGTATCACCTTACTCTGAGTAAGGGAGGTGTTACATTATGCAGCACACATAGAAAGAGGAAAACCCCAAAGGATTGTTTTTGTGCAGGAAACTGTGCCAGCATTGGAGGAAAGGACAGGAATGGGCCTTATTGGCAGAATACGGTGAATTTTGAGTAGAAGTCGGATGAAAACAGGGTGATCAGTTTTCGATAATTAACTGAGGGCCATATTTAGATTTTGGTGGACATGATACAAGTTCCAGAGGATATGATGCTTTTGTGATAGCACAAATGGGACAATATCCTCACCAGTACTGTGTCCGACAAAAACTCTAATTAGGGCCTTTAATTTCTTCTTTTTTTACAAGAACCTTGTCATCATTACAATGGAGGTCATAGGCTCCAAGGCTGATTGTCTTGTTCTGGTCTTCAATTGACTTATGTATTTGGATTGGAATTTCTACCTGCTGACAGTGTAAAGAATTTCATTTTACATTGTGATCCCTAAGTGGCCCCCTCAAAAACACTTTTTTAAAAAATACTTTTTTCCATCTTACCAGACTGAAGTCCACCTTCTTTTTAATTTTCCGATGATTATACCAGTAATTAATGCCTGTTGTGATTTATTTTATTGTTTTTTATTATAGCCTCTCACAATTTATGCTCCAACACCTACACAAGGCCCAGAATGTTGCAGTAAGAGCCATCATGGCCTGTGAGGTAAAGACATTTGAGGCTTCCTTGAGGGTGCAGCATAGACTCCATATTGCTAACAGAATCCATTTCAAGGTCCCCTAGTCTTTCCATCTGATACAATGTGGAATTATTCATCCTGTCACAATCTTGAGAACAAATACATAGCTCTTACAAAGTACCAAAATGTAATCTTAACCACCAAAGAGTGTTGCAGTTTTTTAAAATTAACACCTTTGCATTTGGAAAGCTTTACCGTTAGATTAGGCTCTTCACCGCAGAAGCTTCCATCAACAAAGATTGAAGACAAGGCTCTGTGTCGAGGCAGTTTTAAGAACAGCCAAGGAAACCAGTTTGGTGTGTGCACTTTAGGAATACTATCAATAAGGCAGCTAATCATCAGATTTTAGATATGAACCAATGGTCAAACTTGTGGAAGCAGCATTACAACTGGTTCTTCTACACGTTTATAGGGCTTATTGAAACTACTGGAATTTATACTTGCAGTCCAAGATTTGTTGCCTGAAAAATAGCGATCTGCTAACACCCACTTATGGGAGATTGATCTTCCTGTGACACAATACAGATCAAGGTTAATCACAGGGCTTGGACGAACGTGAAATAACTCTGTTACACAATGTGCCAATTGATTAATTTGTCATCAATTGCTACAAAGCTTCTCTTCAACCTGTAAAATTCACAATTCCTTAGTCAAATACTATTATCAAAGATTATTATTCAGTGTGTCTACATCATTGGTTTCTTATGGTTGCCAAGGAAAGGCAAATTCAGAGGTATCAACTCAGTTCAGGCAGAACCATATTAACACCCAGGCCCTCGTCACCAGCAGGCTGGACTACGGTAACGCCCTCTACGCAGGAGCATCGGCCAAGCTCCTGAGACGGCGGCAACGCATCCAGAACACCTCGGCACGTCTGATCCTCGACATCCCCCGCCGCAGTCACATCACTCTTCACCTGGGAGACCTACACTGGCTCCCCGTCAACAAGAGGATAACCTTCAAGCTCCTCATCCACGCACACAAAGCCCTCCATGACACTTGCCCAGCGTACCTCAACAGACGACTCAGCTTCTACACCCCCACCCGCAAGCTCCCATGTGCCGACCTCACACTTGCAGCTGTCCCCCGCATCCGAAGAACGACAGTCAGAGGCAGATCCTTCTCCCACCTCGCCGCCAAGACCTGGAACACCCCCCCCACCAACCTACGGCAAACCCAAGACCTACTGGCCTTCAGAAGACTACCCAAGACCTGGCTCATCGATCAGTAGCAGCACCCTCCCCCCCAGCGTCTTGAGACCCTCACGGGTTTGTAGTGCGCTCTACAAGTGTCCTGATTGATTGATTGATTGATTGAACATTCATGTTACCACCCTACATCGACCTAGATATAAACACTAATACCTATTAGGTTGAAATGTGTTTTACGCTATACACATGATTCCAAACTAGTCATTAAGGTTAAGCAAATAAATCTGTGTGATGAAATGCTGTTTGAAATCCATGTTACTGAAGTCTCTAAATATTACTGTAGATTACTGGGTTATTAGCTATCCAGGATGTGAGGCCTGCACACATATTCGGTCCACAGCTTCCCCATTCTGGGACCCAAGCACCACATTAACTCTCTCATGATAGCCAATCAGAGCAGCCAAGGCATCTTCAGGGGAGGTGATGTGGGCTAAAAGTCACCAGTAGCTGGCATGCAATGATAACACACAATAAATGACTGTCCAGTCAGTGCTTTTTCTTTTGAAAAGGAAAAGTGCACTTATTACCCACACACTACTAAGTACTGTGTATTGGTTTCAAGCTAGCCTGGCTGATGAGGAGTGTTACCCTGAAACCGGTCCCAAAATGCTTGTTTCCAGTTCAGGGAAGACCAGGCTTTGCAGTTCGGGCTGGACTGTTCCCCCGAGGCACAGGGTCAAGACTGATTTGCATATAGCTGGGTCTGAACTGAGATGGCGAAGTGAGCTAAAGAACGATGATGGAGTCAACCCAGATCTCTAAGTGGGGGTGAGTGTTTGGAAAATGTCAGCACTCCGTCCATCATCTCTTTGTGTTTGCTTTGTTTGCCCTAAGTTTGGAGGTTATGCCCAGACGTGGGTCCCTTGTTCACTTTGCCACTAGATTCAAGCTAGCCTGGCTGATAAGGGTTTTTACCTCGAAACCGGTCCCAGGATGCTTGTTTTCGGTTCAGGGAAGACCTGGCTTGGCTGTTTGGGCTCGAATGTTCCCATGGGGCACAGGGTGAAGACTGATTTGCATACAGCTGGGTCTGAACTGAGGTGGTGAAGTGAGCTAAGGAACGATGATGGATTCAACCCAGATCCCTGGCTGGAGGTGAGTGTTTGGAACTGTCAGCACTCCGTCCATCATCTCCTTTTGTTTGCTTTGTTTGCCCTAAGTTGGCAGGGTATGCCCAGACGTGGGTCCCTTGCTCACTTTGCCACTGGATTCAAGCTAGCCTGGCTGATGAGGAGTGGTACACCAAAACCGGTCCCAGGATGCTTGTTTCCGGTTCAGGGAAGACATGGCTTGGCAGTTCAGGTTGGGCTGTTCCCATGAAGCACAGGTTCAAGACTGATATGCATATAGCTAGGTCTGAACTGAGGTGGCAAAGTGAGCTAAAGAACGATGATGGATTCAACCCAGATCTGTGACTGTGGGTGAGTGCTTCAAAAATGTCAGCACTCTGTGCATCATCTCCTTGGGTTTGTCCTGGCATCTTTTTCCCATTCTCTCCTAGCTGCCCGTGCTGTTCCCTCCTGGGCTTGGTCTCTGGTGCTCCTGTAATCCTTTTGGGTGCAAAAGTCCAGATCGTTCCCTCAACTGGTCATCAAAGGATGTAAGGGCACTAACCAACCTGCCCCTTGAAAGACTCACCGGTCCTGCGGTTTTCTGGGGGCAGAGTCCCTTGTCCTTTAGGGCATCAGGTGGAGACTCCTTCCACTTGCCCATGGCTGCAGCAGCCATCGCAGTTCCAGTGAAAAGCAAAACAAAGTAAAACGCCCTCTCTCTCTCTCTCAATTGTGCAAGAGTTTTAAATGAGGTGGAAGGTTCTGGAAGCCAGGCACACTTACCCAATCCTAGGTTGCCACATCACCTCTCCACCAAGCCCTAACCCTCCTGCTCTGCATGGTGGGACAGGGCAAGATGGTGCTATCCAGAAATCACTGGTCACATCTCCTATGGGGGCCTCAGGTTTGCCCCTCGCTGACATGGCCTATCCGAACTATACTTCAAAGAAGAACATCATCCTGTAAAGGCTTCAGTGGTCTGGTCTTCCTCCTTTGTTCAGTAGGCCTGGGCTATATTAGCCCCAAAAAGTTTGACAGCTAATTAACAGATGTAGATTTTCTTCCCCAATCCTTCCACCTCAGGAGCTGAGCCGAAGCAATGTTAATCACTCATTTTGTTTGAGAAAGCCTTTTTCCCTCTTTCGGGGAGAATTGTAATGAACCAGGCCCAGCAGGATATCAAACGGCCTGGGCTCTGATCCTTAGCTAACACAGAGAAGTAAGAAAATGCTAGACAACCCATTAAGTGTACATGTATGATCATGTGATCTATGTATATGAACTGGGTGCACATTTTCCACTCCAGTTACATACCTCACAGGACTTTCTAGATCTAAGGTAAAGGAGAGTGCACTCTAAGGTAGCATTCTCCATGTAAATGATAAAGTGTCACTGGAAACAAAACAGTAAATCATACTGATTTTACTTTGGAGTGCCCACTAATATTATAAGGCCTACCCCAGCTCAGTATCTAACACTGCAGTGTCGAATCAGCTCCTGGCTACCTGTACACAGTTACGTGGCTGCGCACAACAGTAGTCTCAAACACACAGCCTACACACTCATTTGCGCACATGTTCACGTGTTACCAATCAAGTGCCCCTCACCCTAGCTGCATCACAGTGGCCATTACTTAAAAGGCGGACATAGTCGGTAAACATGTGCAGTTCATTGACCCTGTGATTGATTACCATGGGTGGCACACTTGTTATGAGACTCACCCACAGTTAAAAGTGCAAAGCTGGGTGATCAAAACCAAAACCAAAAATTCTGGGTGTACTAACTTGACAAAATCCACGAATGCATACTGGGGCCCATTAGGATGGCGGGAGGATTGACCCCGCCAGGCTGGCGGGGGCAATCCGCCCGCCATCCACACCTGAATTCCCCCTGCCATATTAGGATGGCGGGGGGGACCGCCGCGGACTGAAAGACCGCTGCGGTCCCCCCCGCGGCGAATGTTTAATATGGTAGCGAGTGAAGGAGTGGTGGGGGTGCACACGGGGGGTAACCTGTGGTACCCCCCTGCATTTGCATGAACAAAGCGGCAGGCACCGCGCAGTGCCTGCCGTTTTGTTTATGCAAATGCATTAATGCATTTTTAGCATTGTGGCAGGCGGTGCTGAGAGCACCGCCCCCCACAATGATAAAAATGCAGGATGTGGCGGGCACATCCTAATACCCGCAACGGGACCCCGCACTTATGGCAGGCGGTCCCTTTTTCCGATGGGAGGACAGGCGGACAAAGTCCGCCCGTCATCCTAATGGGGGCCACTGTGTGCTTCTATTAACAAGACTCCACAGCTTGTGCATACGATACAATACTAAACAGCCATTTGTCCGAGCCTGTGAATCTTGTGGGAAATTACAGATGTCAGGATACAGTACCCACCACTATTGGTAAACAATACTTCTCCTTATTTTGATGGGGGCATGTTGCATCAAAATGAGGGGAAGGAATTTCAGAGGCCTCCTGTCTCAGAAGGGAACATGCCCAGACTTCTCAAACTGCTTAAGACGCTTCCTCCTTAGGCGCAGGACGGAATTTCACAATCAGGAAGCAGAGGAAAGGAGTTTATTTAATTGTCTTAATTCTTACATACTGTGGCATTACTGTTCATAAGTAGATTCAGTAAAACGCACATTAGTGTGTTGTAAATTTTGCAAAGTTATCCTCTTAATCATTTTTTGCTGGACCGTTCATCAGATTTTCCCACTTTAATACACACCACCAGGTTTTTAGACTGTTAACTTTAAGAATTGTATTTCTTGCACCCTCATTCAGTGTGTGCGTACTGTTCAAATTGAATAAATGGAAATTTGGAGAGAAGGGTGCTCCAATACAAGAAATGAAATGACAAAATATCATAGACTTTTGGTGGGCGTTAAAATAAAAGGGGTTGTTACTACTAGATCTCAAGCCCTATAAACTTTATGCGATCATGAAGTATAAACATAAACGTTAAAGACAGACATATGACATAAAACACAATTTATTATAAAACATACTGCACGTTAGAATGCAAAAACTATTATCCTACCTCAAAACAGTTAAAAGTTCTTAAAACCAGAGATCACAAAGTGCACAAAGTTCAACAGCATTCAACTTGGAAGCCTGCCATTGCAATTTTCCAGATTAAGCACAGGACTTGCAGATATATACACAGTCAACACAATTTCATCTAGAGGCAAGGATTACAAAAAGGTACAGTGCAGAGGTGCAAAACATGTTTATCTAAAAAACCTAACACAGCAATCAGCTTGAGAACCAACTCAAGCAATTTCCTTGCCTGAATCACCAGCCTCAGGAAAGTGTACACAGTCGGTACAACCTCCTCTGAGACCAGGGATTGCAAAAATTGGAGTGTTGCTGTAAAATAACACACTGAATATTTGATCAAGAGAAGCTTGATGGTACAGGATCTGCAGTTAGAATAAAAAGTGCAAAAAAACGCTATGTGTAAGGTGCTCTGTGCTGATTTCAGATCGCAAGGACAGGGTAAAAGATCATGTGACCAATCAGGCGTGCACAGGAAAAGCGGTTAGCCTATGCAATAGGCTAAGCTGAAACCTGAGTAGGAGAAAGTGCTGATGGTGCTGTGCATCTAGTAGCAAGAATGGTTGAATTCCTCTAAGTGAGTTAAGCTTCATTTATAAAGTAACAGAATCGGACTCGGTCACCTTTACCCACCTCTTGTCATCCAATAGGTCTTACGCGTGGCCCTGGGCAACTTTTTACCAGAGACAAACAATCCTCGATTAGAATTCTATGCAGTGATAGAGCATCATTAGTCCAGACCCTGCGCAACATCACCATTGGGCATGTCCATAGAATGCCTCAAGGTATGGTAGCCATAACTCCCTATGGCAAATAATAATAGAGGAACGCGGGGAATAGAAAATAAGTGGTGGATACATTTGTTTCCCTAACCTAAAAAGACAGGGCCACCTGTATACTACATATGCCTGCCCATAGGTTGCCATGCTAGTACATTTTTCCCGGTAGATAATCAACATATGTGCAAGGAGAAGAGGGCAATAATACTCCTTACTAATTGTTAATTTCTGACTTCCAACTGAGGAAACCAGAAGCCTCTACTATTAAAGCTTACCTCTAAATATCTGAAGTTGCCCTTGTGTTTTAATGGATTGGAGTACAGGATAAAGAATGATTTCAGTTTACTTTTATATCCACAGGACATTACAAAGGAGTTGGTTACATTAATCCTCAGAACTACAATATGTGGCCCATGAGAACAGAGTCATCAGCATATAATAATGCTAGTAAACAACACTGTCCCAATCTGGGGCATGTCCCTACACCTTAACACTAATTCCCTCTCCAGATGGTTCATATAAAAAGAGAAGAGGAAACGCACAAGCACACATCCTTGCCAAACAAACCTACTAAATCCAAAAGTCTTGGAACATTTTCCCCCAGCCCAAACCTGAATGCAGCTTTTGAATCACAGCAGATTCCCTTAATTATATTGATACTGGATCTGTCAGTGTCCAAGTTTTCCATAATATCCTACAAATTAGTGTGGTATACACAATCAAAGGCACTAGACAGATCCATGAAACCCAGGTACAGGTAACCTTGTTAAGCAATAGTATATTTCTCTAGTAGGAAGAGATTAAGATATTGGTCCTTGGTCCCCAGCCCTCTCTTCAACCCAAACTGGATGTCCAAAAAGGTGACAGTCTCCTCAGCCCAAGGTGGAAGAGTAACACATGGCCTAAGACCTTTACATTAGAGTCCAAGAAAGAGATTGGTTGGTAGCAGCTAGGGTTATCTCAATTCCCTTCCTTAAAGATAGGGACAATTAGGGAGACAGACCTTGAGGGAATTTTGGTAGAATAACTTACCACTCTAAAGACGTTAGTTAACAGTAGGGCCCATAAATCAGGATTGCACTTGAATAGATTTGTGGGAGCCCATGTGTCCAGGGGCTTTCCTCTTGGAGCTAAATCTTATGGCCTCTGTCACGTCTTTCAGGGCGGAGCACTACTTGGGGAAGAAGTGTTCCTTTGCTGCAAAGATGACTGCCTTTCACCTTCCACTTCTTCACTTATAAAATAGATGCCCCTCAAAAAAGACTGCGTATCATAACCGAATATGGATATTTCAATAGAGGGTTCTACAGGATCTATAAAGAACAATCCGTTTATAATACTCCAAAAGGCTTTCGGATCATTACTATGGGTAGCTTCCTGTAGATCTTCCCAAGCCTTCAGTTTGAGTGCATTTTTCCTATTCGTGATTGCCTTCTAATAGGCCTTCCTACTTTTTGCAACTTTAAGGGCTGACCTAATTTCTATGAATAGAGGTCACTAGCTATTTGCGGGATCTTGGGCATATTGCATCAAAACCAACTCCATCTCTTACCTGAACCCCTTTTTGTTGACCTGCCTAGTGCTCCTTAACTGCCTCGGATAGAGTAATAATTTCACTCTTTATATTAGCAAAATCAACCTCTGCATCTACACAAAAATCAAATGAGGTGTGATTTCCTTTAACCCTTTCGATGCTGATGACGAGCTCAGCTCGTCATCACCCACGGGTAATTTCCAGCACAGGGGGGGGAAAACGCCCAGCAGCCATGTGGTTAAGCAACTGGGACAAAAATCTCTTAGCAATGAATAAACTCCCATTTAATGCGAGTATCTTTTTTCTTTTGGGCTGAGATATCAGCACCGCCCGCCGCAATGTTA
Organism: Lissotriton vulgaris; assembly: GCF_964263255.1. Classification (NCBI taxonomy): domain Eukaryota; kingdom Metazoa; phylum Chordata; class Amphibia; order Caudata; family Salamandridae; genus Lissotriton; species Lissotriton vulgaris. The sequence goes on along the minus strand of NC_141689.1, from coordinate 312,778,635 downwards.
AAGATGCGAGATGCACCTGCCACTGTGGCGGGTGCATCCTAATTCGGCGCACGGGACCTCCGCCATTATGGCGGATGGTCCCTTGCCACGACAGGATGGCAGACGGACAATGTCGGTCCGCCATCCTAATAGACCCCCAAGTTGGGAGATAGGTAAATAAGATCAGTACCTGAGCCCTTTCCCTTACCCTCAAAGGCGTTAGGAGAAGAAACATCCGTTTTGCTAAATTCGTTGGCGAAACCCATTTTGAATTTCATAATTAAGTGATTATTATGGTGCGGAGACAGAAGATCGAGTTGGAAATGTCAACTTACACAAATATCAAGTTGGAAATATTGTGATTCAGAAATATCGACAGCAAGAATATTGTGGTCAAGAATATCGAATTTAAGGTAAGAAATATAGGGGGCCATTAGGATGGCGGGCGGATTGCCCCCGCCAGGCTGGCGGTAGTCACCGCAGGCCTGGCGGGGGCAATCCGCCCGCCATCCTCACCTAAATGCCCCTCCGCCATATTAGTATGTCGGTGGGGACCGCGGCGGATGGAAAGACCGTCCGCCGCTTTTCCAGTGGAAAAGGTCTAACATGGTGGTGGTATCTATTAGACACCGCCAGCCATATTAGGATGGGTCTGAGAGCACCGCCCACCACAATGCTAACAATGCAGGAAGCGCCCGCCACAGTGGCGGGCGCATCCTAATACCCCCACGGGACTCCGCCCGCCCTCCTAATGGACCCCATAGTTTTTAAAAACATAGAAGTTATTATTATTGTTTGCAAAAATATAAATGTTTAACATATTGTTTTTTTGATTAGGGTTACGTATTTTAGTTTATATTTTAAATGTATGTGATGTAGGTTTTTTGTATAAATATTGTTTATGTTTTTTAATATATGTGTTACATTTTTAGTAGTTGTGAATTTTATTTCAATAACATTTTAGAAATGTTAGTTCCATAGCGGGTTGTGGGATTATAGGGGAATAGGGTGGGAAGTAATTTAATTATAACAGATTAATGATTATTTTTTAGTTTGTTTAATTAAGATTTTATAGTGTTAACTGTGGGAAGTCATTTATTTGTAATTAATTATTTATTGGTGGGTAATTCATGTTAATTAATTAATTGATAATTATTTAAGTCAATTGTGTAAATATTTTCAGGTGCGGGTTGTGGGGTTTGTGGGGTAAAGGGTGGGAAGTAATTTATGTTTGAGTATTTAATAATTAGATCTTAATTTATGTTACCTAATTAATTGATAATTAATTATGTTAATTATGTGTTTTTTTAGGTGTGGGTTGTGGGGTTTATGGGGTTATGGGAGGGAAGTAATTAATGTTTAATTAATTAATAACTAGTTAATAATTAATATTAATTAATTAATTGAAAATTAAATATGGAATTTGCGTAATTAAGTTTAGATGTGGGTTGTGGGGTTTATAGGGATAAAGGATGGGAAGTATTTTTAGTTTAATTAATTAAAAATTAGTTGATCAATAATATTTTTAATTATTTATATTTAATTAGGGTATTTGCTTATTTTTTTGGGTGTGGGTCGTATTTAGTGTAGGGAGTAAATTAATTTTACTTACTTTATAATTAGTTAAATACTATTAGTTTTTTTAATTGAAAAGAAGTTGTATTTGGGTAATAATGTTTGTTTAAGTTTAATTTTAACTGAGTTGTGGGGATGATAGGGGTAAAGTGAGAGAAGTTAAATAATTTTTATGAGTTTTAATTTTTTTAACTAATAATGTTTCTTTAATTGATAATAATTATGTTAGTTGAGGAAGTATTTTTTTATTTAGGTGTGGGTTGTGAATTGTGTAGTGTCATAAGGAAGGAAATAAAAAAAGTAAATGTATGTAATAATTAATATTTTTTGTTTGTAAATATTTTTTAATTACAAATATGTATTTGTTTGGAAATTGTTTTTTATTTTAATTAATATAATATATGTAGGTATTTGTTATATGTATTTAACATTATAATATGTTTTTAATTATTTTTATGTTAAATATATTTGTATTTGAATTTTTACCTTATTTATATATTTTTAAATGTATTTAGCTTTTAAAATATTTTTATTGTTAAAATGTTGTTTGTTTTTATTTTTAAACTGACTGGAGTGAGAATATTTATTGTTACTCCTCTAAAATATAGTATGTATGTGTGTTTAACTGTTTTTTAATTAGGTTTATTTATTATATTTTATACAATTTATAATAAATGTACTTTCCTTTTTATATATTACTTTTATTATTTAACATATTAAATATGTATTATTTTATTTTATTTATATATATAAAATTCGATTGTTTGTACAACTATATTTTTTTCCAAGATTTTTGTACTTACCCGTTTAAGTACATGGAGTCGATATCTTTGCATTCTATATTTTTGCATCAATATTTTTTACTTCTCTATTTCTAACATCGATATTTTGTCAGTGAACTGATTTATATTATTTCCCAAAATATTGTGAGAGAAATGAGACGACTGTATGACGTTACAACGCATACATTCACAAGCATACCGTAAGTATAGGTAAGTATATATTTTTATTAATATTAATTTAATTTTCATTTAATTACAATTTTTAAAATAATTTATTTAAATAAATTGCTATTTTTATTAGATAAAATTTAATGTACTATTCTAAATCCAGGGGGGTGTAAAAGTAGGATAATTGTTGGATAGTGTAGGGGTTAAAATTACTATTCTAACTCCAGGGGGGTGTAATAGTAGAGTAAGTGTTGAATAGTGTAGAGGTAAGAATTACTATTCTAACTCCAGGGGGGTGTAATAGTAGGGTAAGTGTTGGATAGTGTAGGGGTAAAAATTACTATTCTAACTCCAGGGGGTGTAATAGTAGGGTAAGTGTTGGATAGTGTAGGGGTTAAAATTACTATTTTAACTCCAGGGGGGTGTAATAGTAGGTTAAGTGTTGGATAGTGTAGGGGTTAAAATTACTATTCTAACTCCAGGGGGGTGTAATAGTAGGGTAAGTGCTGGATAGTGTAGGGGTTAAAATTACCTTTCTAACTCCAGGGGGGTTTAATAGTAGGGTAAGTGTTGAATAGTGTAGGGTTAAGAATTGCTATTCTAACTCCAGGGGGGTGTAATAGTAGGGTAAGTGTTGGATAGTGTAGGGGTTAAAATTACTATTCTAACTCCAGGGGGGTGTAAAAGTAGGGTAAGTGTTGGATAGTGCAGGGGTTAAAATTACTACTCTAACTCCAGGGGGATGTAATAGTAGGGTAAGTGCTGGATAGTGTTGGGGTTAAAATTACTATTCTAACTCCAGGGGGGTGTAATAGTAGGGTAAGTGTTGGATAGTGTAGGGGTAGAAATTACTATTCTAACTCCAGGGGGGTGTAATAGTAGGGTATGTGTTGGATAGTGTAGGGGTTACAATTACTATTCTAACTCCAGTGGGGTGTAAAAGTAGGGTAAGTGTTGGATAGTGTAGGGGTTAAAATAACTACTCTAACTCCAGGGGGGTGTAATAGTAGGGTAAGTGCTGGATAGTGTAGGGGTTAAAATTACTATTCTAACCACAGGAGGATTTAATAGTAGGGTAAGTGCTGGATAGTGTAGGGGTTAAAATTACTATTCTAACTCCAGGGGGGTGTAATAGTAGGGTAAGTGTTGGATAGTGTAGCGGTAAAAATTACTATTCTAACTCCAGGGGGGGTGTAATAGTAGGGTAAGTGTTGGATACTGTAGGGGTTAAAATTACTATTTTAACTCCAGGGGAGTGTAATAGTAGAGCAAGTGTTGGATAGTGTAGGGGTAAAAATTACTATTCTCACTCAAGGTGGTTTAATAAAAATAAAATTAATTTTAATTATTGAATTTAAATAAAATGAAATTAAAATATTCAAATGTATTATAATAAATTAAATTATAATTATTTTAAGAAAAGTAATTAAAAAATAAATGAATGTTATTTTAATCAAATACTTACCCATACTTACGTTGTAATGGCATGCGTTGTAATAGCATCTGCGTTGTAATGGCATGCGTTGTAATTTCATGCATTGTAATGGATCTTGCGTTGTAAAAGTTGCGTTTTGATGGTAGTGCGTTGTAAAAGTTGTGTTGTGATGGTTGTTTCCATATGAGGCATGAGATTCCCATCTACATCCGGGTCACCAGATGACCCTGTTAAACCTGAGACATTTAGAACTTACCAGGACTCCATTCTGCTTGAGGGGAGGGAGTTGATCAATACTTCACTTCAAACAGCTACAGTCCCTAGCTCTTGGAAACATGCTAAAGTGATCCCCTTGCTAAAAAAACCTACCCTGGATCCCTTACGGCCAGACAGTTTCAGACTAATTTCCTTGTTGCCATAACTGGCCATGGTGATGGAATCCCATGTCAACTCCACCTTGACTAGTTACTTGGAGACTAATAAGATTCAGGGCGAATCTCAAAATGGCTTTCGAGCCAATCACAGCACGGAGTCTGCCCTCTTGGCAGCCACCGAACAGCTGAGGGTGGCACAAGATCTGGGTAACACCTCAGCCCTTATTCTGCTGGACTTGAGTACGGCCTTCGACACGGTCTCCCATAAGATTTTACTTAAGCGTCTTGGGGAGATCGGGGTCGGGGGCAGTGCCCTGGATTGGTTTGCGTCATTTTTATCCGATCGCTCCTTCCAGGTTCATGCCCCTCTGTACACGTCCAGCAGGTTCCCCCTCAGTTGTGGAGTCCCGCAGGGGTCTGCTCTCAGTCCCACGTTGTTCAACGTGTATGTTCGCCCCCTGGCTATTCTAGTCAAGGAACGTGAAATTAAATTAACATCTTATGCGGACGATACTCAGCTTATTTTCACCTTTTCTAATGATGCTGAGTTGGACCGAGTTAAGTTTTGTGACGATCTTCTGGTCGTCTCCAGCTGGCTGTCTGAGAATTGTCTCCAACTTAATGTGGCAAAAACTGAGCTACTTCTGATCGGTCGTGATCTACAGAAGTGGGATGAGCACTGGTGGCCTCCATCATTGGGCTTGTCTCCGACGCCGAAACAGAAGTCAAGAATTTGGGGGTTTTGCTGGACAACTCCTTAGCTCTTGACTCCCATGCAAAAAGAGTGGCAGGAACCTGCTATGGTCGCCTTCGCTCACTCAAGCCCATTTTAGGATTCTTTGAGCCCCCCACTCACCAGACAATAGTCCAATCTATGGTCCTTTCTCATTTGGACTACTGTAACACCCTTCTGTTGGGTTCTAATCTGATGGTCATCAAGAGACTTTAGAGGGCTCAGAACGCTGCAGCCCGTACTCTACTGGCCTTGCCGAAATTCTGTTCCATCTCACAAGCGCTATTTCGACTACACTGGCTACCTGTAAAAAAAAGAATTCAATTCAAGGCTCTTTGTTTAACACATAAAATTCTCTATGGTCATGGCCCCCAAATATTGCAGGGACTCTATACTTTCTATACCCCTACGCGGGCTCTCCACTCTGCAGATCTGTACCTTGCCCGCACCACTATGGTGCATAGGAGCATAGCAGGAGGACTCTCATTCAAGCACAAGGCTGCGCTACTGTGGAATTCCATCCCCCTACAGGCTAGGTCCAATGTGAACCATCAGCTTTTCCGAAAACAAATTAAAACTTGGCTATTTTCCTCCATCCAGGCCCAGAACTGCTGACCACCTCTCCATTCTTTTTCTTTGTGTTCGCTAGGCTCCGTTGTGGGTTCGTCTGCAAGCGCTGGGACGCCCTGTTGCTGGGGTAGCCATGCGCTATACAAACCAATTTAACATAACATAACATTTTGTGAGTGTTTGGGAATGCATTGGTCAGTAAATGTACCTTAATTGGGCTTTCTGTGGTGTAAGGAGCGAATTGACAGGCAAAAATCACTGTAGTATTGTTGCAGTCTGTTAGTTGATCAAATGGGCTCTGAGTTATTAAGCTAGTCTCCTGATGTTCCTTAGAAAAGTTGGAAATAGTGTTAACAGAGCGGACCATGAGACTTGATAGATTGCTCTGGTTGGAGTCTTCAACATTCTTAGCTTCTGGTTTCAACAGGAGTGAAAGAGAACGGTCAAAAACTGTTTCCAAAAGTGATATGTTGCATCAAAATGGTCAGTGGCTGATGCCTGAACTTGGGCAAAGATGGTTAAGAATGTACAGCCCTACTCTTTACTTGGTGCTTCAGTACTTTCACTGCCTAAAATCCAATCATTCATTTTGAAGGATTCAAAACTTCCTTGTTATCGCTTAGCTTCATTCACTTAAAATAGTCCATGATCTTAGACTGCTTTGGTGGAGGGGGGGAACAAAAACAAGATGGGGCAGAGGGAGAAACAAGAGAAAATACTGGTGTAATCAGAGTATCGTCTGCCAGATCATCAGTGGAGGTAAACATATCTTTTTTGATCAGGCGTCCTGCCTTCCCCCTTGTTCTTGTTGTAAAGGCCTGACCCTCAGATTTTTTCTGAAGGCATCATCTTAAATTGGTCACTGGCTCACCTTATTGCCCCAATAATCCCTCTCTGAAATGCTGCTGCAGTGCAGTGGTACAGACTAACCAATGTCCCTATCCGAAGAGACAATATAGAGATAAGCATTAGAAGTTGTGATTGGATGAGGGACAGAGAGGGGGAGACACTGGAATGAGTAACGTGGTTGACTGTAAATTAATGTTAAGTGCTAATACGAGCCTGTCGTTATGTTTGCCCCTTTTTCTTGTCGGTCAAAGTCCTGTGCGTCAGGTGATGCGGGCCATTGATGAGCAGAGAGGTCCATGGCAACTTTTGACTGTACTTTCAAAGTATTTTGGATGCCCTTTTGTATCCAGAATGTACTAGGCTGGAAGCTGAAGGAAAGCAGGAGAGACTGGCAAGCAGCCTGTACTTTACATTTAACTACTGGTTACTAATTACTAGTAATATTTACTATATTGATCTGGGGCTGATGCTTTGTTGTGCAGTGGGGGTGGGAACTCGCGTGGCACCGCAAGCTGCACCCGATCCTGATTAAGCCGCCTGTGCGGATTTCGGCCTCAACATTGGCGCAGTAGTACTAATCTGCCGCTTTTCCCACTGCTGGCTTCTGTGACTTCTGCCCTTTCCGTGGCCTCTCCCGACAGCCCGCTTCACCCCCTCAGCCTCTGAAGCTAAGAGCATTTCTGAAAAGGATAACTCTAAGCAAGCACCTGATTCTTCTAAGAATAAATGGGGTAACAAACAACAACAAAAAAACACTGTCACAGGGGGGTCTCTTCAATAGAAGCAAACTGAGAGAAGATACAATTTGAGAAATCGTGATAATATTAGGAAGCCTGACAGGTATCAGGATACTGATACACGTTCTTCTTGTTCCTTTCAGGATTCCTCCCTAAAATGTACGGAGAGAGGCGGACGATCAGAGCACAGATTGGACCAGTGAGTCAATTCGAAAAGGGAGACCCATCGGACTTGGACTATATCACTTAAAGAGAAAGACAAATAAAAGACCTCTAAACCTCAATTTAAAAAGAGGAAGGTAGCGGGGATCAAAATTAGAAATTCCCCGGCTACTGAGTACTCTGGTTCTGAATGGGGAATGGGCAGTGACGATGCTGTACAGCATGGCAGAAGACACAAAAGCTTGCCAGAACCTGATGGATTATCTGGCAGTAGTAGCGCTGAGTGAGCATATCACCGTGGAAACAGCTGATACAAGGTTAAGTGTCCCACATCATTTATATAAAATGATGCTTCACATGGAGGGGGACATACCAGACAAGTGTAGGATCTCTTTTGGGTGGGCCTGGCATGTAGGTACGATATTCTTTTGGCTCAAAAGGATTGGCCACCCTATTGCATAGAGGAGTGTGCAATGGGGGAAGATGTAATTTTACCTGTCTTCTCGGACCTCATACCAGAATCAGTTAAAAATTCATACACGTAGGAGTGGGTGTTAGCACTAGCTCATGCACTTTACCGCAATCATGTTGGGTGGGACGATGAGTCACCTCATCACGAAATCCCATTATAATCGATTCCACAACCACAGAGACAATATCCAGTGAGGCATGAAGCAAAGAAATAAGTCAGTGAGATCTTAGATCAACTTGAGTACCAGGGTGTGATAGAGAATTGCAGCTCACCTATGAATAATCCCTTGTTTCCCGTAATGAATACCGATAATTAATTTTATCTGGTCTTAGAATGCGGAGATTTCAATGTTTCCACATGCACATTTGCAGTGCAAATTACGCATAGTCCTGCACTAATACATTACATTGTGAGGTAGAATACAAAACAACACTTGATATCTCAAATGGATTTTTTGCCAAAATATAGCGCCTGGAAGCTGATATCTGACTGCATTCTCGGCGCTAGCATCCCAGTGGCAATTTTGACATTTACCACAGGGGTATAAGAGTAGTCCTGGGATTTTTTCAGCCAGAGTGACAGAGTTACTTAAATGTTTTGATTAGGAGGCATTGTCCTATGTATGTGATATTCATCTGGCGGACGATGAATTAATGGAACATTTGGCCAGAGTGAACCATTTATTTATTGGGTTCGTTCACCTGGGCCATAAATTTAATTTCCGAAAATTAAAAATAGCTCAACTCAATGTCCTGCTCCTGGGATATGAGATAACAAGTGAAGGCAAGAGCCTGTCAGCATATTTTTCAGAAAAAATAGCACCACTCCAACCTAAAACAACTCTAAAAAGACTACAATCCATTTTAGGATTTTTTTATATTTTGCCATGACATACATTTTGGATTAAGCAAAAAGAGTAAAACCTTTCTATGACTTAATTAGACCTGATTTTTCAGTGCATCATTGGACACAGGAACATACAAATATTTTGAGTTCTGTACAAGCTGACATGATAGTTTCCAAACATTTACACACTTGTCAACATAAGTAACCTGGTGATCCGCTTAGTCACTGGACCAACCGGGTGCACTTATATCACTTTAAATGAAGGTGATACCTTTCCTATAGCGCACAATTCACATTTGTAAGTGTAACGACCGGATTTTCGGACCAGATAGAATCAGCTCACCAAGACACCACCAACCCGGCCGAAACGTAACCACCTCCCTCCTCAGGACCTACTTACCACGGTACCTGGGTACCTACCTGGGGATGGGGAATTCGCAATATACAAGCTTAGATCCTCTAAAACACCACCAGATCCATAGGGATTACTAGAAACAATCACTAATTGCTACGGAATTCCATATTCTACACCACACTCATACCTTATAGTCTCACAGCAACTTAGGCCCAGACTATGCTACCCTCCTACTCATAGTGAAGGGGGCAGTTCTGATTACTTATCATTACACACTGACCACAATCAGTGCTCACACAAGCCACAATCCTGTGGGTATATTCACCGTGTCCTCCCGATGCTCTCACTCTCTCACACAAGCCACAATCCTGTGGGTATACACACCGTGTTTTCCCGGTGCTCTCGCTCTCTCACACAAGCCACAATCCTGTGGGTATACACACTGTGCTTTCCCGGTGCTCTCACTAACGCCGCTACACAACGGCGATCACTGTCCTATTGATACCTTTAACTCTCTCTCTCTCTATTGGGAAGTTTAATTATATGCTACTGGGAATATCTCATATACAATTTGATCCTTTCACACAAGAATGGCCAAATTGAAAATTCAGCACCAACCCACGCAAATTGGCTGTCGTCTCTCTACGCAACCTCTAAAACTGACTTGAGGAGATCAGGCAGCGAGCGGAGCCGTATCTTTTGGGACGTTCTGGTTCAATGGAGACAATAACCGGGGTTTTTTTTTTTTTTTTTTTTCCCCGGTCCTATGATTATGCCTTGAAACTCCAAGAACTAGGCCCCCCCCAGTCTGCTCAGAATGGCTAGTTCAACTGAATAAAACTTCAAGTTTGGAGTCTTTTCCCACGATACTCTTCGGGCCATCCACTGCCGAATTCCACCTAATAGAGCATAGGATGCAGAGGAAACTATGCTCCTGGATAGAGTGGTTGGCAGTTGGAGGTTAAATAAGAGGTGGCCAGGCAAATGAGGATAAAAAAAAAAAAAAAAAAAAAAAAAAAAGAATGGCCAAATTACGGTATGCAAAGGTTATTCTCTGATTCAAGTGCTCCCTGCTCCCTTGCTCAGTTACCACTTACCCGTACGGGAAACACATCCGTCCACATAACAGCATCTGACTAGAAGAAAGGTTAACTGTGTCATGCAAATAACAATTACACAATGGTTCACTAAGAACTGGGGTCCCTTTATTACACAATAACAAATTATAACAACAATATAATACTGCAATATAACATATAGCCTGAAAAGCAAAGGAAAGAATTAGAATGTGTGTGTACGCTAATAAGAAAGGGTCGATGTCACCTTATGAGTACGAAGTCTGGACTCAGTTGTCATCTGGGTTCCCTTCTCGTCTGTGCCTTGGCTCATCTTAGGATCACCCCTGCAGTCACGGATACACGTCTGCACCGCTATGCTCTGTCTCCTCTGCTCCCCTCCAAGTAACTGGAACCTCCCTCTTGTTCTCTGTTTCGTCTGTCTCACTCTCGCTGTTCTGCATGACTCCTCTCTCCTCTCGATCACGGACTATCTTCACCTTCCGACTTCGATCTTATAAATCAGTTTCTGCCGCTCTAGTATTCGTTCGCTCTGCTAACTTCTTCACTCTGCATGCTCTGATCTCGGTATCAAAGCTCACCAGCTGCTCCAACTAAAGTAACTTCAATCTTTCTGAGAGATTATCAGCCTTCGGTCTTTTTCGGACTTCAAAATGGCAACTGTCTGCTTTAAGTTGATTATCTGCAATAATGCTAATGACTAGCTGCCGTCTACTAACTGACTCTCTGACCTCTCCGTACTTTCCCTCATATAGAACCTTGTTCATGCATGGAAATTTCCGGCCAGTAACCTGCCGCCCACCAAATTCTTGTACCACCCCGTGCCAAGGACACGCTCTCAGTCGGCCGACCTGATGTTATGTCTTCGACACGAAGAAAAATACAGTCCTTCGATAAGGGCCAGCCCGAGCCGGTTCTCTCCAAGCGAACAACACCTTATAACTAAAACATTACATTTGATCTAAAAGCGTCTCAAGCAGCCGAGGCAGAAAGAAAGATGGAGTCTCTCCTGTTCGAGGCCCACAAGGCCCGAAGTAAGCATAACTCTATCAGGAATATACTAGTAACCTTCCAAAAGGACAAAATAATACTACTACTAAGGAATCTATCCCCTAACATAAGCTTATAGGCCCTAGAATAAAGAAAAGAGTAGGGAATTATATCAAGCACCTTGTAAATAGGCCAGATCTAGGGCTCTAATCCCTCTATTAGGATGATAGTAGGCTAAAGTCACCTTCACTCAAAAAGGGGAACCAAAACCTGGTCAGAACAGTAAGCAAACACTAAAATGTGTGTTTGCATCAACTGAAATCATTCTGACACTGGTACAGATTGCTGTAGTGAGAGAATGAGCACTGGCTCAGAGTAAGAGCATAATTGTCGTTACCCCAGGCTCAACGTAAGAGGCCGTTACAAAAGCTAGCATTCCAAATGCTAAAGCTTTACATCCAAGATGGATTCAATGGGCTAACACCCTCACTGCAACAGATGTAGATAACAGATTTGACTCTACATTACAGAAACAAGCATTCTTACAGTACGAACAAGAATATCCTCTGCCGAATGAAATTATACCTCAGGATCAGTATAAATGTGTCATTTGCACCAATGGATCTGCCCAGCCGGCCGTAGGAACATACACTTCTGTAAAAAGGTTTCATGCATGACGGAAGGTTCCGTGCAGGGAAAACACACACTCATAGGGACTGTACAACGCAGCTGGCGGAACTGAAGGCCCTGATAATGGTAAAACAAAAATATAGATCGCAAATTCCCCTCACTTATTGTGTGTAATTAATTTTACTGTGTCCAGTCTTATAATGAATATCTTCACTCTGGGGCCCAAAATGGATTTCGAGATTCTAAGGTTTGCACAATAATACACAAAATGCTTTGGAAACAGGAGGCAAAGCTGAAAGAAAAGGCTTGTCACAGACTCACGTTATCCACACATTGAGTCATCAGCTTGTCTGCTTCCACAATTTCTGAGGTGTTGAAGTTGTCATGTTTAGAGGTTGCCGGAAACCATTCACTTCCTGGTGAGGTTAAGTAGGCTTATGGTGGCACTGTGAGTTAGCTGGTCCATAGGCCAACATATCCGGCGGGGTGTGCAGAATCAGACTTGGGACCAAGTCTTTAGTTTATGTTGTCCAAACAATGTGCAGATCCTGCGGATTAGTAGAAACTACACAACAGAGGTTCATGCAGGAAATAGCAAGTATATTACTGGAAAATGGAAACATCATGGTATCAAAAAACTTCTAGATCCCTCTGAACCACGCAGACGAGAGGATTGTGTAGATACAGTGCATCACAAAAGACAAATAATAGGTAAGAGAATGGCATTAATTTAGGCGGGAGTGACCAGGGCTTATGGTGAGCCATTAAATCTGAATGGCCTGGTCTTGCAAATTCTAGCCTCTTATCCAGTCACATTGAAATTGATAAAGAGCTAAATATGTAATAGAATAAGACATCATTTCTTAACCGCTAGGATTATTACTTTTGTTCTCTCATTGTAGCATTCCACAATTTTCTCTTATGTTGTATTACAAGAATTGATTAACCATATGAAGATAATCCCAACCCCACCCAAACATCCTCACTTCTGGCTCTGCTTCTGTGATTGGTGACAGACACCGTGCAGGACATCTGTTAGATCCCATCTTTTCCAACCTCAATAACATTGAGACGCAGTCTGCCCAGCCTTTGCCTTGGTCTGATCACTTTCTGGTTAAATTTAATCTTCAGGTTGACATATCAAATAATGACAACTCACCTTTACCCACTCAGTTCATAAGGAAATGGAAACAACTTGATATTGACAGTCTCAATGCCCTACTGGAAAAACATCGCCCTTGCACTAAGCCTACTGTCTAACAGCTCTCCTCCACAGTACAAAACTGGCTTCTTTCAGCCATTGATTCCATTCTACCTAAAACCAAGTTAAAACAAAACACCCACCGCTCTCCTGCACCATGGTTCGATGATATTTTACAAAATGAAAAAACTAAATGTAAGAATCTCGAACGTCTATGGAGGAGGTTTTACTCACCTGCAGATAAGGAAAAATATAAAATTCAGCTAACAGCTTACCAAAAACAATGTAGCAAAGTCAAAGCAGAATTCATCTGCACGAAAATCACAAATGCTTTAGATCCCTCTAAAACACTTTTCAAGTTAGTTAAAGAGCTGGCGGGCTCCAATACGTCTCAACTTCCACCTGAGTTAAACAAAACGCAATGTGACTTGTTAGCCAACTTCTTTATTAATAAAGTTGATAAAATCCACCAAGATATCAACAACGCTTCCAATGAACATGACTTCACTCCTGAAGCTACCTCCAATTGTTCATCACTTACTTCTGGTAATACCATAGGTATTACTGATTGCCCTTCCCTGGCTGATACATCTTGTGCCACACTAGATAGTTGGCCCCTGCTGAATCCTGATGTGGTTCGAGGGCTGCTAAAAACCATCAAATCGGGCTCCCCTAGAGACCCACTGCCATGTTCAATCTTAAAACAACTTAGCAGTAACGTTTTAACTACTGTTACTGATCTTCTTAATACGTCGCTACTGGAGCAATCCGTACCCAGTGAATGGAAGCATGCGATGATTCATCCACTCTTAAAGAAAGCTGGCGCAGACCCCAACTTGCCAGCTAACTTCCGTCCAATATCATTGCTACCCACCTTTGCAAAGTTATTGGAGAAGCATGTTCATCGGTGCCTTACAGATTTCATCACCACTCATGATCTGTTACCATCTCACCAGTCAGGATTTCGTGCAGGTTTTTCTACAGAGTCTACATTGCTAGGGGTGACCGAAAACATCCGTCGCATGGTGGATAAGGGCGAAACAGTAGCACTTGTGCTACTCGACCTCAGCGCGGCATTCGACACCGTGTCTCATGCGGTCCTCGCCCAGACTCTCCACTCCCTAGGCATCCGCGGGGCAGCTCTTAATTGGATCAGATCACTACTAGATAACCGAACGTTTCAGGTATTCTCGCAAACTGCGTGTTCTGATACAAGAACATTCAAACACGGAGTACCTCAGGGGTCCATTCTTAGCCCGTTGCTTTTTAATATTTATATGAGTCCCCTGTCCAAGATTGTGGAAGACACTGGGCTTTTAATGTTTTCTTACACTGATGACTCTCAGCTGCTTTTTTCGCTATCAGCGGCAGATTCTGACAATTCTTCTTCCCTACAACTCGGACTTAGTAAAATCGCTGGATGGATGCAGAAAAACTTCCTAAAACTGAACGGCGAGAAAACCGAGTTAATCGTGTTGGGCAAAAACAAAGAACTCTGGGGACCCCAACATTGGCCAACTGAAATGGGTACCACGCAGGCTCGCAACCTGGGAGTCATTATTGACGACTCACTCAGTCTACACCAGCAAGCAGTAAAAACTTCATCTACCTGCTTCGCCATATTGAAATGGCTCAAAAAGATCTGTTGGATGTTACCTGAAAACACCAAGAAAACAGTTGTCAACGCCCTAATTACATCCAGATTAGACTATGGCGTTGCTCTGTACCTGGGGGCAAATAAAGCTACTGTCCGCAGGTTGCAGTCAGTACAGAATGCAGCAGCCAGACTACTCTGGAAAATTCCCATCACTACTCCAACTACCAAATACATTAGGAAACTACACTGGTTAAAAATTGAAAATCGGGTTAAATTCAAATCCCTATGTTTCATGCACAAGATTTCCACCAATACCGCTCCAAAATACTTGCAAAGAATGATCCGCCCCTACCGTCCCTCCAGATCTCTTCGTTCCTCCACGGCAAATAATGTCGAAATCCCAAAGATCAAGCTGTCACGCATGGGTGGCAAGTCCTTTTCATTCCTAGGACCCACACTTTGGAATTCAATGCCACACACATTGCGGTCTGAACCAAGCTACATCAAATTCAGGAAAGCCCTAAAAACATGGCTATTCAACATCTAATTCCTGTAACCGCATTGACACTGGGATCTGTTGCGCCGGGAAACCCTTTGTTGGGTAGCTGTGCGCCATACAAATGCAAACAAATAAATAAATAAATAAATATAGGCCTAGCTCGGAATGGTATAAGCCTGTTCAACACCAGTATACAGCCTTCGTGGGTGACTGGATGTTAATGAAAACTCTTTATACTAATGAGAGTTTGGCTGTAGTACCTGCCATTGACTTGTTTGTCATTTCAGAAGAAGGATATTAAGAAAACATTATCAAGGGTGACTTAAGGGATGACAGGCTAAGAAAGTAATTATGAGTTACATTTTGCCTGTAGTGTCTCAAGAAATGGCCAGGGTTATATAGGCTATGAAGGAAGTTGCTCATATAGGCTATGAAGGAAGATGGTCATATAGGCTATGAAGGAAGTTTGCGGCACACTGAATTAAAATATCAACCTATTATGTTAGACCTTGTCTTGTAAAGTGAACATAAATGACTAGGGGCTAGATGTAGGTAGGAAAGATTTACCGATTTTAAATTACCGAATTTTACCGATTCGGTAATTTAAAATCGGTAAATCTATGGGTCCGACATGTAGGTATTCCAGATGTGGTATTCCGAATCGGATGAATTCGGGCTTTGAAGCCCATAGGAATGAATGGGCATTACCGATTCGGTATTTACCGAATCGGTAAATACCGATTCAAACAAGGGTGCAGGGGGTGTCACTTTGACACCCTCTGGCACCCCCAAAACAGGCACGGGTGCCATGTGGCAGGCAGACCTGCCCTAAGGGCAGGTCTGCCTGTCACATGGCATAGGTGTGCATGCACTGAACATGCAGACACCACTATGTCTTGTGCAGGCGTGCACTGTTCAAACTTGCTCAGGTGCAACAAATTTTTGTTTTTTAACACTCTTTCAAATTATATATCTCAGTGCAAACATATACAATGACATCTTCGTGAATTCCATTTGACCAAATATCGTTATAAAGAAAAAAGAACAATTTCAACATACTAAGAATTCATGATATATTTACTGTGATTTATAACAGTGTATGATTTTTTTCAATTCATCTCAACTTTTTTCGGCATATTCAAAATTGATTTTCATTGAGAATACGATTCAAATGTTCAAAACATAATATCTAACTAATGCAAACACAAGACAGCAATTCCATCTGAACTTGCGACGACTCCCAATGCATTTCGATGCCTCAGCATCTTCGTCAGGGGAATTACTGTGTAAAAAAATATATATTAATTGAAAAACGTAACCATGTGTCCTTATGTTATTACATATCATTTTAAATGCATGTCTTATATATACAAGTACATATTATGCCTCTCTTTTCAAAATCAAATACATTCTCTTACTATAACCAAACATACCAGCTGCCCAAGCAACGATGCACCAGTTCCTACTGTGGTTAACCCTATACATGCCATCAAGTCCGGATTAGTGCTATCAACGTGCATATCACATGCATAAAAAATACTAAATGAAAAAGTAAATAAACGTACCCACAAATCGGGTACTGTTTATGTCCAAATTCCATGAAATGAGCGATTATTCCTGCAACCAAAAAAGGAGCTAACATGAGTCTGTCTATCCGTGAGATCCTCAGATATCTTACATCAACACAGCAGCATTCTCTACTTACTTCCTGATTTCTACGGGTTGGACTCAAGCCTTCTATTTTCACTGTTCTACCTGTGTAAACGAGAGGCGGACTTTACTAAATATGTATAAATATTCACGTTTCTCAAAAGGCATCGCAATCCGGTCATTGTGTTCATGCTTGCCCTGTAACATAACAGTGGTGTCTGCATGTTCAGTTATTTTAGAAGACCTGACAGGGGCTAGTCAGGTAGCAGGTCTGCACCAATGCGTTGAATAAGAAATTGAATTCAAGTTTTACAAACTGTGGTGTGCAGGTTACATACATAACTATTTTAATATAGGTGTGCATGCACACATGTGCATGCACACCGGAATCGGTATTTTACCATCAAATTGGATTTGATGGTAAAATACCGATTCGTTAAGGCTCCTGGGACTCTGAAGAGTCCCAGCTACATATGGGTGGCTCCGAATCGGTAAATTTACTGATTACTTATTTTACCGAATCGGTAAAATTACCGAATCGGAAATTTTACCGATTCGGTAAAATAATGCCCCCTACATACCATTCGCCTATTTACCGATCGGTAACGGCCGAAAATACCGATTTTCGGCCGTTACCGACCGACCTACATCGGGCCCCAAATGATTACAGTTTTAAAGGTTTTAGTCTATGATCTCGTAAAATTCTTTGAATATTGCATTGATTCATGCCTATCTTTAGTATTTGTTTTTCCAATTCTTTTTATTCTTTATAGTGGCACAGAGAGAATTAGAGCAGAAGATACTTTAGGTACCATTTCACTGTTTCAAAGTGATACAGATGCATTGAAATGATCATCTTGGTATTAGTTTAGTGATACAACAAGGTACTGTAAGTTATCCTACAGAGATATAAGTAGAGAAACAGTCGGAGACAAGTATTTGCATCGTGCCCCTTTCTTAATGCCTAATTTCTTATCTTTCTAGCACGTATATTTGTACATAAGCTTAGTTATTGCCAACCGCACATGTATGGTTACAGCAGTAATTCTGAAGATCCCTGAATATATCTACGTTTCTCAAATCATTGAAAAAATGTTGAATATTTCCCACTATTCACTTAAGTGACTTTGCACATGGCCGCTCGCAGCCTTTGGGGAACATTCCTGTTCACATCGGACAATTTTAAAGATCCATTTTTCCTTGCTGGTTACCTTCGCTGCTCCTGAACAGGAGGACAGGGGAGCAAAGCAGACGCTGCCGGGGTCGGGACTGCGAGAGCCAGGGTGCACAGCGCTTGAAGATCCCAGCGCACCTGGTGTCTCTTCCCGCCCCCAGCCCTCCGCCCTGATTGCTCATACACCGGCTATTTAAGGCTCGCGGCCCCCGCTCCGCGGGTGCCGCTCGCAGCCTTTGGGGAACATTCCTGTTCACATCGGACAATTTTAAAGATCCATTTTTCCTTGCTGGTTACCTTCGCTGCTCCTGAACAGGAGGACAGGGGAACAAAGCAGACGCTGCCGGGGTCGGGACTGCGAGAGCCAGGGTGCACAGCGCTTGAAGATCCCAGCGCACCTGGTGTCTCTTCCCGCCCCCAACCCTCCTATTTACGCACATGAAAGGAACTCGTTTGAATTAGCGTTGATGTAATAGCAATACTTTTCATTAGGACGTCAGAGGAATGAGCCATACATAATACATTGCATGCACTTGGTCAGGGGATAAACCAAAAGCACAGAAAACGATGAGACTATTTTTTAGCATGCACATCAAACACTAACTGCACGGCTTGTCTCCTCAGCTTCGGAATCCCGCACGACGGACAAGGGAATGACTGCGAAGTTAATGGAAGACATCCGTACATCATGTCCCGCCAGCTCCACTACGACACGTCACCACTCACCTGGTCGCACTGCAGCAAGGAATACATCACGCGCTTCTTGGAGTGAGTACATCTATCCTAAACATTATTTTGAGCACTGATGATATGATGAAAAACGATGAAATTAATATAGACTCTCTCCCACGTAAACAACATAATGCGTCAATTATAAGTAGGTTACATAATTACAAGCGCTGCCAAAACCTCTGTTTGTACAGGAATTGTAAACTGTGTGAAGTTCGCCTAATATTCACAGTATTTCGGAGCTAC
The DNA here is from genome assembly GCF_964263255.1 of Lissotriton vulgaris. Lineage (NCBI taxonomy): Eukaryota > Metazoa > Chordata > Amphibia > Caudata > Salamandridae > Lissotriton > Lissotriton vulgaris. Next base: position 312,759,806 of record NC_141689.1, on the reverse strand, counting down.
ATATCGACAGGTCAAACCTATAGATATATAGATATATAGGGCCTCATTTATGAGAAATGACGCATCGCTGCGTGAAAGCAGCGATGCGTCACTTCTCAGTGCGCACTCCTTGTGACATTCCTGATGCGTCATATTTAATGTATGACGCATCATGTCGCAAGGAGTTACGGATACGTCAGTATTTCTGACGTATCTGTAAGCTCAAAAGTGACGCATTGCTGGAGTGTGTCACAAAAGTGACGCAACTCCAGCAATGCGTCCTTTCACATGGGGCAAGCCCCATGTGAAAGGGCCTGCGTCAGTCTTACGCCTGCTGTATGTCAGGCGCAAGATTTTGACGCAACGTCGTCCTAAAAGTGACGCAGTGAAATCTCCCAGATTTCACTGTGTCACTTCTACAACCCTTCCTTGCGTCAATACGCCCCCCTTGCATACATTGGGCCTCATTTAAGAGGCCGTGCGTCACTTTTACGCCACCGGTGCGTCACTTTAAATATGACGCATCAGGAATGTCGCAAGGAGTGCGCACTGAGAAGTGACGCATCGCTGCTTTCACGCAGCGATGCGTCATTTCTCATAAATGAGGCCCATTATACCTGGCGCAGGTATAATGTGGCGCAGGGGTTTACAGAGTGACGCATCTACGTAGATGCGTCACTTTGTAAGTATAGCGCAACAAGGCGCATTTTTTACGCCACTGGTGCGTCACAAAAAGTGACGCACCGGCGGCCTAAAAGTGACGCACGGCCTCTTAAATGAGGCCCTTAATGCTGGGTTAATGTCTGGCCTTGCGGATTTTGAGGAGGTAGAAAGAACCGAAATCTGCACTAATTATCACACCTGTAACATATGGTATAGGATTTTATTGGATGTGATACTAATCTGCAACACCTCTGGAGCACTCCTATCTAGACCGAGAGGTCCTCATTTCAAACGAAGGGATAGTCGCTATGTTTAGTTATTTGGATTTGTGACTGGAGTTCTCACCCTCAGGGTGTGCAGGCGCAATCCTTTTGCAAACACAGCTTTTCATAGAGAGCAGAATAACAAGTTGTGCGATAATTATCCCATCCTCACAGTTTTCCTATATTACATTTCGGCAGGTCAAAACTGTTGAAAGTAATCAGGGGAAAATCCCATAAAAAAGGAAAGAAATGCAGAATTCAGTGTTTTAAATATATAAAGGTATAACCAGGTGATATCCTTTCACTTTTATTTGTTTGTGAACATAGTGGCCTCAGTCTGTTTCTTCTCTTTATTTGCCCGACCCTTTACCACCTGGCTGTTCACCGAGTGCAATAATTGTGAGAGTTTATCGTTCTCTTCTCGCCCCAGTCATAGACTAGCTCTAAGTTCATCTCTTGTCACGAGATCACCCTTGACACATAAATCACCCTACGTTGGTTGGTTATGTTGGTTCCATCAAGTGAAGCCTGGGTACAGTATTCCCGGCATGACATATTTCTTGTACATTATTGTTGTCTTTGGGGAGGGTATGCCACTCTGCTTCTTGAAGGACTACTTGATCACTTATTTCTGATACAGAAGAAGAATCATGTCAAGGTGGAACCGTACCCACCTGGAGACACCATGCTGCAGCCTACCTTATCATCGTAAGCAGAAAGTCAAGTCAGTCTAATCTTTCTGTAGGAAGGAAGTGGGGTTTATGCTCACATGTGGAGTGTGACATAAACAGATTGGAGCTGATGTTGAGTGATAGGGAGGTGAAATCCTGCCCCATATTTGCATTACTATGAGCTATTAAATGCCCCAATGCTGGCGAGCAGCTCCTGGTCTGTGTCACCACTCTGCTTTCCATAGTATGCATGTTTGATAAGACCAGAATATAATGCTTTGATGGGAAAAAAGCTGTGGATGGAGTAGGGGTGACACTACGTGAAGTTGCTGTGCACAGGTTGTCAATGTGGATGTTGCATTTCTCTAATCGTGTTCCAAACCAAGCTGATTCAAAGCTATGTCAACTCCCAGCTAACATCTTATCTAGGAAAGAGCCTCCTACTTAATGGTGTCCAGTCAGGTTTTAGACCATTTTAGATCACTGACACTGCCCTCTTTGCTGTAGCTGAGGATATTAGAGCCATCATCTCAGCGGCCTTGATCCTATTGCACCTCGCTGCAGCTTAAAATATGGTTGCCCATCCTGTGCTTATAGATAGGTTAGTGAGTAATGGGGTCTCTGGTTTGGCTTTGATCATTTCTTTCAGAAAGATCTAATTGTGTGGTTTTATCTCCTTTTCATCACTTGACTTTAGTCTCCCCTTCGGGTGCCACAAGGATCTTCCTTGAGCCCTACGTTATTGAATGTACATATGGCCCGACTTGCAGCTCTGATGAGATAGTTTGGTTTCTCCTGCATGGCATACATGAATGATACCAAAGTTGTCATCTCATTCGCTGACATTCTGGGCAAAACTGAGATTAATTTCTCCACTTGTAAGCTGGGTACTTTTAATTAGTGATTCAAAGTTTTTTTAAGCTCAATGCAGAGAAAACCAAAATACCCCTAAAACCATCAGCTAGTGTTTTAAGTGATGGTCCGAAGAATTTGGTCCCTTACCCTCTTCCCAATTCTGTGCCAGATATCTGAATGTGTTGTTTGGCACTGATCTTTCGTTTGCAGCACAAATCACTCTGGTAGTATCTATGTATTTTGCCTTGCTTTGAGCAATCTACAAAATTCTTCCATATTTGCCTAGCTCTGTGTAAAGATGAGGCGGAGGCAGGAACTGCAGTTTAGAGATTTATTCAAGAGAAGAGAGCCGTCCAGCATCAAGGAGAGACAGGGCAGCTGCAACTGCCAAACAGAGAACATTGGAGGAGAATGCACAGTACATGAAGAACCCACAGGTGACATCATGAAGTTCCAACAGGTATTGCATAATACAGATCACCACACACCTCCCCCCTTTCTAAAAGAAAAACAAGGTGAAACAACAATGAATGATGAATCAAATATAGTCACGAAATCTGTTGGGTCTAACAGTCAACCTTGAGCTTTTCCTTAAACCATTGTCAATTGGGACATTGGGGGTAGGAACAGTTGCACGTGAAGCACGAGAGGGATCTCTGGCAACGCGAGAAGTGCTCCACCAATTACCATTAGACAATTTGACAGCATTTTTGCGAACTTCCACAACTTGTTGGGAATCAAGAAACTTGGAAAGACCTTTCTTAACAGTGACAGGATTTTTAATCCTGACCCAATCACCAGCATGAATACTGTGGAAAGACCTCTTGCGATGTTCCACGTCACAAGGCAGAGAGTTGGAAGATTTTTTGTTGGCACAATCCCATGCCACTTCCAAATCACAACCTTTGTGGAGACTTTTGACCATCCAAAAGGGAAGAGCTTGAGAAGAGGCTTTCCTTCCTCTCATCAATTCAAAAGGGGAAAAGCCTGTAGCAACATGTGGAGAAATTCTATAAGACCATACAAGATCTTTTACAGCCTGGAAAATACAGCTATTGGATTTGAAGGCGGCCTGCACACATTCAACAATAACTCTATTGAACCTCTCGGTTTTGCCATTGCTCTGAGGGTGATACAAGGGAGTTCTGGTATGTTTGATACAACAATTATTCAAGAAAACACTCATTTCCTTAGAGATAAACTGAACCCCATTGTCGGTGAGAATTTCTTCCGGACAACCCTCCCTCAGAAAAATTTTGGTCAGGCAATCAATAACACTCTTTGAATTGGGAACATTGATAGGTTCAACCTCGACCCACCTAGAGAGGTGATCGACGAGGACCAAGAAGTACTTGGAAGTGTTGGGAAGAACATGGAATGGACCCAGAAAGACCAGGCCGATTTTTTGCCAAGCCCTGCTGGGTGGGGGAACGACAGAATCACAAACACCTTCCAAAATAAGGACTTTATCGCTGGTGTTACAGCGTGTGCAAAGTTTGACAGCATCCACAATTTGATTGTCCATTCTTGGCCACCAGAAATTCGATCTGACATTTCTTTTAGTAATGGTGGCACCTAGATGTCCAGAATGAGCATCAGCAATAATCCTTTCCCGATAAACAGAGGGAGGGATAAATTTATTGCCCCTAACAATTTTGCCACTTTCCAAGGAAAGTTCGGAATTGATTTTCCAATAAATCTGGAGTTCAGGAGAAAGAGATTTTTCCTTGGGCCAACCTTTCTGAATGAAGGAGACAACATCCCTAAGTACAGCATCGTTCTCAACAGCATTAACCCAATCATTCTCAGCGAAAGAAATGGAAATTTGTTAAATGTTGGCCACAAAACACTCTTCAATCTCTGTTTCCCACTCATTTTCGTTAGGTTCTTGTATAGGTAACCTGGAAAGACAGTCAGCACGTTTGTTCTTGCCCCCAGGAATGTAGATAACTTTGAAGTTGAATTCTAACAGTTTGGTGGAGAGTCTAGCCAACCGTGCGGTTGTGCGCTTGACGTTTCTGCCGGATAGAATGTCGACGAGAGGTCGATGATCGGTTTGAAGAACAAATGGTCTGCCCCATAAGTAAGATTTAAACTTTTCAACACTCCAAGCACAGGCCAGCAGTTCCTTTTCAATAACAGAATATTTTCGCTCGACAGGGCGGAGAGTCCTGGAGGCAAACCCCACAGTAAATTCTTTACCATAGGCCAATTGTGAGAGAACAGCTCCTAGGCCATATTCACAGGCGTCAACGGTGACAAAAGTTTCTCTGTTCCCATTGAAAGGTTGAAGAGCAGGAGCTTTAGTGATGTGTTCTTTGATGAGCTGGAAACCTTTTTCACACTCATCAGACCAGCTGAAGGTGGCACCTTTTTTGAGTAGAAGTCTAAAACATTCAGTGGTCTTGGCGTAGTCTCTCATGAATTTGGAGTAGAACTCACAGAGGCCGAGAAAGGACAGAAGCTGTTCTTTGTTAGAAGGGGCAGGGGCCTCAATGATACTCTTGACTAGACCTGGCCTGGGCTTAATACCACATTCAGAAATGGTATGACCAAGGTATTCTACCTCTCTGGTTTTGAATACACATTTACTCTTTTGTAGGGTTACACCTCTTTTTTCCAAGATGTTGAAAACTTGGTCAATGACCAAGTTATGTTCGTGTTCAGTTTGAGTGAAGATAAGAATGTCATCCTGGAAAACGACAACATTAGAGAGTTCCTCAAACATTTCAGACATAATACGCTGGAAAACAGCGGCGGCAGACGCCAACCCAAAGGGTAGACGACGAAACTGAAAAACTCCATCAGGAGTTACAAAAGCAGTGAGATGTCGAGAGAGCGGATGTAACTCAATCTGGTGGTAGGCTGCTTTTAAATCAAGTTTGGAAAACCAAGTGGATGAGCCCACTTTAGCTATCAAATCCTCAATGCGAGGAAAGCCATCGACCCAGATAGCTTCATTGAGACTGCGTAAATCCACACACATCCTAAGATCGCCAGACCTTTTCCTGGCAAGAACAATAGGAGAAAGCCATAATGTGGATTCTACTTTTTCAATGATTTCTTGCTCGCATAATGACTTAAGATGTTTGGACAAATCTTCTCTAATACTAAGTGGAACGTTCCTAAGCTTGTGTTTAACTGGGGAAACACCATCTTTGACCTTGATAAAGTGTTGGAAATTGGTGATCTTGCCCAAACGATCTTCAAAGATTTTTCCATATTTGTGCTCCCAGAATTCACTATTAAAAATGTTGCAAACAGGGGTAGAAGATGCAGGAGAAGAGAGATTGCACCCTTCAATGAATACAGGGTTGGGTAAACCAGGTTTAATGGTGACACCAAATTCTGCCTGATGTATAAGCCCTAGAACATTGATACCACGTTTGGCAACATAGACCTTCCCCTTGATGGATTTGCTAAAGATGGAGATTTCGGCCAAGAAATAACCTAAAAGGTTGATTCTGCTTCCTTCAAAGGCCACAGAGAGAACATCAGGAGGAAGTAAACATTTATTTTGCCAAAGGTGAGAATATTTCTCATAGGAAACAATGGTGATGCGAGCACCGGTGTCCACCAGTAGTAGGATATGGTGATTGTCAATAGTGGCATCAACTTCAGGATCAGGGACAAGAAAAGTACGGCTGATAGTGTCATTGTCTTTCACTACAACAACATATTCCTGATTGGTCACATCACATTCAGAATGTTCAGTTGAAAGCTCAAGGGGATTTGAATCTTGAAAGGAATCATTTTCACACATGACACTACGTACATTACCTCTTCTACCTCTCATGCAGACCCTTGAAAAATGACCATTTTTCCCACATTGAGTGCATTGTTGATTGGCAGCAGGACAATTTTTAAAATTGGAAGCATGGTAAGAGGAGCCACATCTATAACAGAAAGTACTTTGGCTGAATTGTCTATTAGGCATGAAAGGTCTTCTAAAACTGGTGTTTCCCATTCTTTTGAAATAGCCACGAGAGTCACGAGAAATGGAAATGGGAGACTTGGTGGGAAAAGGCACCTTAGTGGAAACAGCACCAGAGATGGAAGTATTGGAAAGAGAAACCTCTAATTGTTTGGAATCTTCTAAGGATGTTTCAATACTTTTGGCTATATCAATAGCCTTGTCAAGAGAAGGATCTTTGCAGGATAAGAGTTTCCCTTGGATTTGTTTGCAAGAGCACCGAGCAACAAGCTGGTCTCTGATAAGTTGAGAGGTGAAATTGTCAAATTCACATTTAGACGCAAGTATTTTTAAGGCAGTAACAAAGGTATCAATGCTTTCTTCGGGTTTTTGAGCTCTAGTAAGAAATTTATAACGGTGTACAACCATATTCTTAGTTTTAACAAAATACTTGTCTAATTTAGCTATAGCTATTTCAAATTCATCGGGAGTTTCGCCAGTAGGTGGAACATAGACCGGTAAATGGTCAAAAACGTTTGGCCCCTCTACACCAAGATGATAATACATTAGACTTTTTTTTCTTTCTGCACGGTATCTAAGACCATCAATTGCCCCTAGGTAGGCCATAAAGGATCTCAACCAAAGTTTCCATTCGAGAGGAGGATCTCCAGGAGTCTGAAGAAAAGGAGCAGGAGGAGATACATTTTGCATTGTGAGATCTTCTATTTTTCCTTTGGGGAGAAGGATTTAAATAGAAGAAAAAAAAAATGATAGGAAAAAGAGAAAAAAGAAAAGAAAAAATAAATTGTTGTAAATATGGCAGATTAGATGTGTTGGTCTTTTGTTAGGAGTAAAATGCGTGCAGATCAGTGTGTGGAAAAAAGAAGTGTGCAACAGTTGTGCACGTCAACGTGTGGAGAAACTGCGTGTAGTAGCTGTGCACGTCAGCGTGTAGAGAAGAATGCGTGCAGCAGCTGTGCACGTCAGCGTGTAGAGAAGAATGCGTGCAGCAGCTGTGCACGTCAGCATGTAGATACTGAATACTCCGGCGCGTTAATGTGGAAAATCAGGCTGAGATATGGCTGTGCGCATCAGCGCGAGAATGTGGATTTGCTTCTTTGTCGAATTATTTAGCTGTGTGCTTGAACCATGCACGTCAGCGTAGTAAAATGTTTAAAGCTGTGCGCATCAGCGTAGAGAAATATTTAAAGCTGTGCGCATCAGCGTGCGTCGGCTGTGTGGATTGAAGCCGATGAAGTATTTAAAACTGTGCGCGTCGGTGTAGAGAGATATTTAAAGCTGTGCGCATCAGCGTGCGTCGGCTGTGTGGATAAGCTGTGTGGATTGAAGCCGATGAAGAAACAGCTGACGAGGTCAAGATAACGCAGACAGGAATGAAATAGACGCGAAGCCTTTATGACGTAGATGACGTGGTGACAGGCGCTGGGCGTCTTGCTGGTTGCTGAGGAAACGCGTGCTGGCGCTGAGCGTCTTGCTGGTTGCCAAGGAGACAAAAAGCGTGATGACGCTGAATGGAAGAGTTCCACTACATCATCATTCTGTAGCGGAGCTCGAAGGTGGCGGAACAAGTAGCGAAGGAATACGCAGCGCTGGTGAGGAGCAGCGAAGACACAGACAGCACTTGGTAGAACTTGACCTTTGACGGTGAAGGCACAGGCAGCGCAAGTAAAACGTAGCGCTAGTAGAAAGAAGAGTTGGTAGCGCGAGACAGAATATAAAAGTTAACAGTGCGCTAGGAGGTGAGCTGTGAAAGCTTGATTGATGCGCAGAACAAGGCAAATGGTAGAAAAGAGTCTGTTGGCTGCGACGGCTCTCTAAAATGAGACGTGAGGGTAATATTGAAAAAAAAAGTACTCACAAGGAAGTAGATCGTAGATATGGAAAATGTTCAAGAGTCCAAACCGTTTAGCTAGGAGTTAGTTTGTGAGTAGATCCGACAGCTGAGGAACAGCTGACCATCCTCAGTCGCCAATGTAAAGATGAGGCGGAGGCAGGAACTGCAGTTTAGAGATTTATTCAAGAGAAGAGAGCCGTCCAGCATCAAGGAGAGACAGGGCAGCTGCAACTGCCAAACAGAGAACATTGGAGGAGAATGCACAGTACATGAAGAACCCACAGGTGACATCATGAAGTTCCAACAGGTATTGCATAATACAGATCACCACACTCTGCTTGCAAAACTATGGTCCAGGCCCTCTTTCTTCTCGCCTGGACTATGCCACTGTTTTATATTTAGGTCTGCCAGCTCACCCTCTTGACAGTCTTCAAATAGTACAGAATGTGGCAGCTCATACCATTCTTAATCTCTCGTTCTCAGAACTTTGGTTACATTTTTACTTCCTACACTTCACTAGCTACCTACCTGGCATAAGTGTGTTTTAGGGCATTGTGCCTGGCTTTCAAAGCCATACATATTATCAGCCCTGCTTATTTGTCTTAAAAAATTGATTTTTGTCTACCTTAATGTACTCTCCCATTCTTCTCAAGCCAGATTTCTCCAGGTACACAGATTTAGGCAGCATCGCATCAGGAAGCGTTCTTTCTTTTATCACTCCTTGCCTGTTACCTTGATGTGAGCATCTGATTGCTCATCTTTTAGAAAGACTTTGAAAACCTGTATTTTCCAACAGCAGTAATGTGCCCACTTACTTGATGAGTTCTCAGCACCAGGGCACTCCTTTTTAGGGGTAATAGGGTGCTTTAGAAGTATTAATCATTTATTCATAACTGGAGACTGCAATCCGTGGTCCTTATGGTGGTCATCTATCATCATGTCTATGGCAAACCATTGCTACAATTGACATTTTCGAATGTTATCAACAATAGCAAAGGATTGTTTTGAATTCTTGGTAATTTGCTTAGACCCCTGTTATTTTCCCGCATAAGGTATTCATGCCAAATTTGAGTACTTTTCGCGCAACATCCTGAGGATTCTAAGGTTATACAGGGTCTGTGGATTTCCCTGGAGTGAACCAAGAAACTAGCCAAAATACTGTTAAATGTATTTATTTTTTTTAAATGGGAAAAAAGTGCTGCAGAAGAAAGCGTCTGTTTTCTTTCCCTGCAAATTGTATCAACAAAGAGTTTTTAGTGGTAAAATCACCATCTTCCTAGCTTTCAAGAACAGGCAGACTTTCTTCAGAAAACCAACATTTTCTGCATAGTTTTGTCATTTTACTGGGACATAGCCTATTTTTTCTATTTATTGTTCTTTCATCCTCCTTTCGGTTAATGGTATAAATGGATGTGAAAGCAATATTGGATTCTGGAAAGCTATTCATGTCCAATAAGTAGAAAACATTATAAATCCAGCAAGGGGGCATTTGTGTAGATCTTTCAAGGTTTTCCTATCACAACAAACAGTTGAAATAAATAAATATTGAAATTGAGTTGAGAAAAACAGCCAATTGTGCCAACATTTTCACCAGTAACTTCTTGTAAGCAGGGACAATTTTTGAAAGCAATATACCATTACATCTGTTGGACCTTTCTGGTTACAAGGATATATAGCATTTGTAGGTTCAACAAGAACCCGAGTTACACAGAGCCAATAACTTAGATGCGCTTTGCAATGCTTTTTCATTATGAACAAGGGTATATAGCAATTAATTTGGCAAAATATAAAGAGTGAAAAATAGGTATCAAGGAAACCAATGTATTTCCTAAATGGGAGCAAAATATAGAGTTTACAAGGAGTGGTTGTTTGCACATCTCCATAATTTTTGGGTACCCGTACTAGCATGTGAATTAGAGGACATTTTTCAAAATGACTTCTTTTTTACACATTGTATTACATTTTTAAGGCAGAAATGCATTGAAAGTCAATCGGTAATAACAATTGTTCTACTATTCTCTTTTCCCCCAAGTCTCTCAATAATGAATTTACCTTACTTGTTTGGGTAAGCCTAGTGCTGGTGAAAAGAAACGGTCCAAAACGCAACATGGACCTATTGTATTTTTACAGTGAAAACTGACCTTTTTTCGCAATGCGCCTAACTGTGGATTTTTGACCCTAACTCAGCCAGCACCTAGGGAAATGCAGTAAGCCTGTACTCCCAGGAGAATTCAGCATGGGGTGACCTGTGTGGCTCTCACCATGTTCTGTTATCCAGAATCCCTTGCAAACCTCAAAATTTGTCAAACAAAATACATTTTCGTCACATTTCTGTAATGGAATGTTCTGAAACCTGCAGGGAGCCACAAACTTCCACCCACCCATTATTTGCACACATCTCCTGATAGAAATGGTACCTCACTTGTGTGGGTAGGCCTAGTACCCATGAGAGGAAACGGTCACATCACATTTTTCCAGTGAAAACTGACCCTTTTCTCGTAATGTGCCTACCTGTGGATTTTGGACTCTAGCAGGGCCCCCACCTAGGGAAACCTAGCAAACTTGTAAATGTTTTAGAACTTGACACCCAGGGAAATGCAGGACGGGGTTAATTGTGTGCTCTCACCAGGTTCGGTTACCCAGAATTCCTTGCAAACCTCAAACTTTGTAATAAAAAAAACAAATTTTCCACATATTTCTGTGATGGAGGGTTCTGGAATCTGCGGGGAGTCACAAACGTCCACCCATTCAGCATTTTCCAAAGTATCCAGATAAAAATTGTACCTCACTTGTGTGAGTAGACCTAGTGCCTGTGACAGGAAACGGCCCAAAATGCAACATGGGCACATCCCATTTTTCCAGTGAAAAGTGACCCATTTGTGCCTAGCTATGGACTTTGGATCCTAGGTTAGCGGGCACCTAGGGAAACATAGAAAACCTTTACAATTTCAAAAACTAGACAATCAGGGGAGTCAAGGATGGAGTCACTTGTGTGGCTCCCATCAGGTTCTGTTATCCAGAATCCCTTCCAAACCTCAAACGTTGTCAAACAAAACACATTTTCCTCAATTTACTGTGTTGGAATGTTCTGTTATCTGTGGGGAGACAAAAACGTCCACCCACCCAGCATTCCCCCAAGCCTCCTGATAAAAATGGTACCTCACTTGTGTTGGCAGGCCTACTGCCTGCAACAGGAAACAGCCTAAAACGCAACATGGGAACACCACATTTTGCCAGAGAAAACAGACGCTTTTTTCACAATGTGCCTAGTTGTGGATTTTCGAACCTAGCTCAGCCGACACCTAGGGAAACTTAGTAACCATGTACATTTTTTAAAACAAAACACTCAAGGGAATCCAGGATTGAGTAAGTTTGTGTGGCTTCCACCAGGTTCTGTTACCCAGAATCCCTTGGAAACCTCAAACTTTGTCAAAGAAAACACATTTCCTCACATTTGTGTGATGGAAAGTTCTAGAATCTGTGGGGAGCCACAAACTTCCAACCACCTAACATTTCCCCAAGTCTCCTGATAATAATGGTACCTAATTTGTGTGGGTAGGCCTAGTGCCCACTACAGCAAACAGCCCAAAATGCAACGTGGGCACATCACATAAAATTGGACCCTTTTTTCGCAATGTGCCTAACTGTGGACTTTAAAGTGGAGCTCAGCCGACACCTGGGGAAACCTAGCAAAGTTGTACATTTTGTAAGACTAGACACCACGGGAAATCCAGGGAGGGGTGCTTTTTGTGCCCTCACCAGGTTCTTTTACCCAGAATCAAGAGTAAACCTAAAACTTTGTACAAACAAAACAAGAAATGCCTCCATGTTTGGATTCTGTGGGGAGCCACAAACTTCTACGCACCCAGCATTCCCCCAAGTCTCCTGGAAGATATGGTACTTCACTTGTGTGGGTAAGTGTTGTGGCCACAACAGGAAACTGATCAATACGCAATCTGGGCACATCACATTTTTCTAGTAAAAACTGACCCTTCTCTTCACATTGTGCCTAGCTGTGGATTATGGACCCTAGCTCAGCTAGCACCAATGGAAACCTAGCAAACCTATACATTTTTGAAAACTAGACACACTGGGTCGTCCAGGATGGGGGCATTTGTGTGGTTATTGCCAGGTTCTGTTATCCAGAATCCCTTGCAAATCTCAAACGTTGTAAAAAATTACACATTTTCTCAACTTTTCTGCTCCCATTCCTCACATTTGTGTGTGGGAAATTTGGGGGATACCTGCCTGACACACATTTCCTACCACCCAGCATTCCCCAAGGTCTTCTGATGAAAAAGGTAGATTGGATACATCAAAATTATCTATCACAAAATAATCTGATTTTGCAAGCGGTTTACCTGTTTTTTTGGTCCCGGGCTCGACGACCATCTAGGGAAGTCTACCAAATTCAGACAGTTCTGTGATGGAACATTCTGAAATGTGCAGCACACATGGAAAATGCAAAATGCCATGGTTTGTTTATGTACAGGAAGGGTTTAACTAAGAGGGACTGTCACTGTGGTTGTAATGAATACATCTATACACATTGAGAAGCCATAGGCCTATGTTATGATGGCAATTAGTTTCCAAATTGGTGTTGTTATGACAATAGTAGTGTTGCAGGAATGCTGAAAAAGGATTTCTCTTATTTAAGTATGTTGGAACTTCATCCATCAGAGAGGCATATTTATCACTGGGCCCCTTATCCATGAGGAAAAGGAATGAGAAAATGCCATGTTTCCTTGCAGTGGAAGTTTAATTTAGTTTATCAAGAATGAAGTAGACTAAGGTAGGGAGGAAGTGAGATGGATACAGAACATGAATCAAAGTAAAATACTTAAGCTTTGAGCAGGTCTCAATTTATGGCCCAAAAGATATGGTTGTTTGAGGGGAACTCATGCATTTTAGGGACGGATTGTTGAATAGTTTGAAGCTTTATTTGCCAATCCCTGAGGTGGAAAGATACTTTTACAATAGAAAGCAGATTGTGTTACTACATTTCGTATGTACTGAAGGGTTCAGAATTTGGATTTACCTTTACCAGATGATTGACCGACTGATGATGCACAAACTTAAAAAAAAAGAAAACATTGAAAAACTTTCAAGAATGTTTTGGTATAAAATAATATATTGCTTAAGGATTATCAATTTTGTCAACCGTACATGGAATTTAAACAATCGTATATTTATCTTGCTTGTTGGAGGAGGTATTGTGGCCATGCAATATGTACAGGTTTTCATGTATTGGGGAACAATTGATGCTGCAATCATGTAGAGAAATCATGGCCGGCTATGCTTCTTGCAGAAGTGCAAGTTATTACTTTTAAGGAAAACTGGCTTCATTTTTTTTTACAACTATGAGGAAAGGGATATGCTTGATATAGGGTTGGGCACGCTGTTGAAACTGAAGTAAAGGTTAAGCAAGAAAATGACAGTAATACTATGGAAGTTAGGTATACAGATCTGCATAGTGTGCTCCTGTATTAGGCACAAGAGTCACCTGTGTAAGTCAAAAGAGCCCCTAGCCTAATTTTTGTGTGCTGAATGAGACGAAAACTTGTCATTTTACTTACACGTGTAAGGCTTAAGTAGAGAGTGGTCTGAATTGACGTTGAGACATTTAGAGAATACCACTAGTTAAGTTGTATTACAGTTGGTCAGGCAGTCTAGATTTGGAAGATATCTGCATAGATGCAGATATTGGAAGAGTGGCAGTAGAAGTTTTGGAAAGTGGAAATCTGCTATATTTGCCATATTGACTATGGAGATAAATGTATGGAGATACATACCTGACCAGTCGAGGCATGTGCATGGTGAGGTACCTATTAAGGCTGGGAATGGGGAGATAACTAGGGTGTTAGCCTTCTGCTTAATCCTTGATTTTGCTGGCCTAACTCAGTTGTGCGGATACTTGGCCCACTGCTTGTCAACAGGCTGATGCTTGCCACACTTGCAGTTCCATCTTGAGCTCTTGCCACCTGTTCTGCCCCACTAGTGTCCCATTGGCCAGCTTGTCAGTTGGTTCTGCTAAGTCAACAGGTGCTACAATCGGTGCCCCTCCAGCTCCATTGACCTTCTTAGAGAAACTCAAAGTATATGCAAAACCCACCTCTCTATTTTCACAGGTTTCATCAGTAATTTGGGCAAACAGATATGGAGGAGGTGATGCTCATGGGAAGAAGTCCCAGGTCCTATCCCCCATTTAATCAATATTGTATCTCAGTTTCTCTTGTGTGCCTTTTAGATCCCTCACTGGAGGTTCTTTTCAGCATCTCAAGATTTCTTCCTGCCATTTCAGGAAAGTGAACCACTGTTCTTTTGGTGACTGGGTGTTGGGATTTTTTTAATGTAATTTCATTTTAAGTTTATTAGGCATGCAATATCAAATGCGCCTTCTTCTAGAAAAACACATATTTCTATCAACCTAAGTGCACTTGACAGAGTTCTTTATAAGTCTGCACATGTGTCTACCATTCAAGTTGTACATAATGTTATCTAGAGTCACTCTAGGTGGAAACATAGCGTCTGATTTAGAGTCCATCCACTTCTAAATCTTGTCTAGAGTCTTCTTAGTTTCTTTATTTGCCGTTTTTACATATTGTACCATCACTCTTTCCAAGGATGAAGGTTTAGCTAATCTTTCATCTATTGCCTCAGATCATCCCAATGGAGGGAGAGTTGAGGGTAAGATGGAAGGGGAGGGTCAACCTCTTTTTCCGGTCACCTTAGAGGAAGGATAAAATCCTCACTCAGGATTACTCTTACCTCCTTGCAAGGGTCGCTGAAACAGAATACCTCAATTATCTGTTGAGATTGTTAAGGCTTTAAGGGTGAGGGTGGTAGCTGGAGTTAGGATGGGCCAAACCCACCCCATTGTTATACTAAAAAAAGATATATTCCTGCCAAGCAGTGGGCTTTCTGGCCCCCAAAGGCACCTCCTGTCTGCCCCTGTGTGGAGTGGGAAAAAGACTGGTTTCTCCCTTTTGGGGTCACCTTGTGGCGATGCCAGAGTACAAAATTCACATCACTTTATTTTGCATCAAAGGCAAAAGGCCTAGTGTATTTGGGACAAGCCACCTACCTTCCCCCAGGAAGGCAGAAGTACATTATTGCCCCTTCTGGGGCAGGGTTATTGCTCGATGGTAGGGGTAGGCTGCACCTTCCTTTTGTTTGTTTTAGCTCTGTTTTGAAATTTGTGGTATTCAGCACATGACTGAACTCACTTTAGTTAAAAGTCTTTAGTATTCTAGTATTCACAATTAATTCAGGATATTTGTCTTTCTTCAGTAGGGAGTAGCTGTTGAAAATTACCCTCTTTTGCGTGGTATTCCCACATATATATTTGCCTACTTTTTGTTGAACTAATTTTTGCTGACCCTAGGACTCCGCACAATTTGCTCATGCTAACCAGTGGTAAAGGGATCTGGTGTCCTTTATAAAAAAATCTTAGAACTGACGTACCCTTGATTAGTACATTTAATTTACATGTCAGTCCTTAGTAAAGGTACCCCATTTACCCAGGGCCTGTAAAGAGAAAGCTAATAGGCGGCTGTACCACTCATGGTGCCAACCACTAAAGTAATTCTGTCAAGAATGTCTCCAGGCCTGCCACTTCAGCCTGATGGGCAGTTTTAAACTGCCATCTCCACCTGGCAAAATACACCTTTTTCTAGCCCTAAACCCCCCTTTTTAATGACTGTACATTATCTAAAAGTAGTGCATGTATATTTAATGTTTTACATGTACTGAGAATGAAAAATCTCCAAAGTCAATTTCTACTGTGGTAAGGCTGGCTCTCCCATAGGAAAACACGAGGTTAAAACATATAGTGCATAATTTCAATTTTAAAATAGCTAGAAAAATGATTCATGAACTAATTTAATAATTTAAAATTTAACTTAATTGTCAAGTCATATTTTATTTCAATATTTTGCTTTCCTGCTAGTGTCCAGCTGTAACCTCACCTCTAATGACTCATCAATGGTGAGATGTGTATTGCTCCCAGACAGTGGACAAAGTGTTCCGGATATGAGGAAGAGGTCTCCTCCATTGACAGGTTGCCCTGAAGGCTGTGTCTAGTCCCTCCTGAGCTTCGAAGGATACCTACCCTGTTACTGGCAGGTGGTACTAACACCTAGGCCTGTCCATCTTTTGTCTCTCTAGTCAGGCTGGCTTCAAATTCATAGGGAGGAGAGGAACTGACCAGAACTGGTTTAGGGGGTAGATAGGAGTTTCCCCTTTACCCATAAGTTGGTATTGGGCATAAATGTGGACCCCAAAGACCTCTTCTCGGAACACTCCGGTACTTGTGAAGAATCAGAAAAAGGACAACCCAACTGTCTGAACGCTCAAGAAAGACCTACTTGCCTTGAACCCGAGACCCATAAGTGACTTCAAGGGTCAGTTGGCTGATGTCCTGTTTGAGCTACGAAGGCCCAAAAACCTTCTATCAGCTTATCTCTCTGCAACCGCCCAGCTGAGAAGTTCCATCTGAACCTTCCCTGGTCCCTGCTTCTGCCCTATACTGGAATGAATCCTAACTCCCAAGTCATGCCGACAGGTCCTGAGCCCATAGCTGTTTTAAGGTTCTACTCCTCCTGTTCCTAAACTCCAAGTAATGAGACTTAGAAACTTTTGTCAACTTTCTGCCTAGAGTACTGATGAAGACCGGATTCACTGTCGGAGCTGTAGCCATTGAGTCACAAGTAGGCTATAGCTTGCTGGTTTGCCCTGCTGATGATCTGACATTTCTAAGTCCGAACGTAGAGGGCTTCATTGGCACTGACTCTGAGCAGCATCCGATGGACGATGGGCGCAGACTCCCGGCTGTGCCTGATCTGAGCTTTCCCTTCTTCATCAACCACGGCACCCGGACCCCGCTACTCAGAAACCCGCCATCATCAAGTCCCACTTTTGGATTACACTTGCCCCGCTGATGACACGTCGACATGCACATAAAAGTTTCTTAGTCAGATGGTAAAATTTCTACCCAGTATCTCACTTGCGGTCCATTGCAGTTGGCCTCAAGTTTTGGCTATGACCAGGTCTAGTATGATCAGATAACTGCACCTTTTTGGCACTTTGTTAAATTCAAACTTAATTCATATCTCTAGTTCTACTTATTGGAGGTTTGGTGTTTTGGTGTCATATGATTTATTAAAATATTCACTATTTTTGGAAATTGGTTTGGAATTCTTCTTGTGTTTTTGTTTCACTTTGTTACTGTTTGGGTACTGCATAAACACTTCACACACCACACGGTTAAACACGTTTAGCTAGTGACTTTTTCTCATCCCCTTAACTAATACTCTAAATTCATAATTTAACCCTTTAAATTTGGGAATTCTGGCAATGCTGCTCAAAGTCTTATCATTTTTTTCTACCACATGAGCATCCCAGGGCTTGTCAACACAATAACTCAGAAAGAGGCCATTCAACACAAGAGGGAAGAGAGCAGACTCACTGGCATGGCAGCGCACAATTTACCCACATGCATTCTGGTAAATGCAGTGCATATTAGCACTCACTTCAGTTTACAGTCTTTAGGATTCAACATTGTTGTTGAAGCCAGTATTGTGTATCTCTGGACAATTGACACTTTATAAGATTTACCAAAATACATCTTGGCAAATTGTTTGCTCGTATCCAAGGTAGTGTGTTCTCCTCCTTTTGTTCTAGCTAGAAACTAATATCACATGGCCAATGCTAAGAAAGCATCATGTCAGTAATACACACGATTAATGAATGAAAATTAAATGACATTTTAATTCATAATGCATCCTAATACATGAAGGTGTCTAGGCGCAGATTCTCTGATTAAAAGAAAGAAAGAAAGGGAACTAGACCTACAGAAAGTGGAAAAACTCAGTATAAGGGACCTCACTTTTTAAACAACCAGGGGGCATATTAGCAAGAGCGATATTGCCTCTTTAGCGAGACTTTTTCCCGCTAAAGTGGCAATATTTTTATCGCCCTATTAGCAAGCCGTCGCTAACAGCAGTTAGCGACAGCTTGTAGGCGATAACTACAGGTTTGGGGCCCGCTTTGCATGTCAGCTATATTTATCGCTAATGAAATGCAAAGTGGGCATACCCAACCTGTTATCGACTGAAAGCAGTCACTAACACAGCTATCGCCTATTAGCAAGGCAGGCGAAGCGATAAAAAAATTGCGCTAAGCGTGATTATCGCTAGAACCTAACACCTGCTCAGACCATGACTTAACCTGTATGTCCAATGGGAGGTGGATATTCAGGTTAAGTTCCCATTAGCGTTAATGCTTGAATATCGCTGGATTTCCAGCGATATTCACGCTTTGAGTCGCTATCGCCGGATATTTTATCGCTTTAAAGATAAACGTTGCTAATAGCATGTTATCTCTGCGATAATATACGGTGATAGGCGGCGATAAAAAAAAATGTGCGAAGGGCATTTAGCGATAATTATCGCTATTTGTCGCTAATATGCCCCCAGGTTTTTAGAAGTTTGAGCAAAGGAGAGAAGATTAGTTTCTTTCCGAAGTGTCTGGGGCAAAAAGTTTCACAACCTGACTGTGCCTGCCACTAAACTTCTACCCCCCACTCCCGTCAAAATGCTGTTTTAGCCCTTGGAATTACAAGATTAAAAGATGATGAAGATCGGAACTGCCTTTTCGGGAACATACCACACAAATCTGTTTTTAAAATAATCAGAACCAAGACCATGTAGTGCTTTAAAAGCAATGCAGAGGGACTTAATTTCAATTCACCTTCCCACAGCCAATGAAATAGTGGCATCGCGTGGGATCCCGATTGATATTTTTGACCGGCAAGCAGAGGACGTGCCGCAGCATTTTAGAAAAACTGCAATTTGTTTAAACATTTAGAGTGCCTATTAAAAAAGAGTGCACTACAGTAGTCAGTCTTTTATAAAATAAGTACCGAAATTACAGCTTTCTGAAGGTCCAAAGGAATAAAAGATGAAACTTTCCTGAGGGTTCTAATCATGAGAAAGCAGGAGGAGGTGACGGCATTTACTTGGCCTTCAAAAGACTGTTTATTGTCGAAATAGACTCCTACGTTTTTGTAAGCAAGTCCGTTTTTGCCTACAGTTTGTGGAAGATGTAACCCACCAGAATATGCACGAAGAATGTAGATGGAGTCAAGTCCAAAAATGATTTCTCTACTCCCAACCAAATCATTGCGATGTAGACTAATAACAAAATAAATCAGATGTAAAAGAATATTTAGCATGAATATGGTTTCCAGTTCATTTAAAAGCCAGCAGACATGGCTATGAAGAGTCAACATCAAGTAAACAGAAAACTGTGTATGTTGTAACTGAAAGTATTGCATTTGCAGATACCTATACGCACTTTAGGTTCACTTGAAGCGCATTACCATTGAATCATTTATTTCATATATTGATTGTTACAGAAATTGACTTGCCAAAAAATATTCTGAATTATCCTGACCAGCCTTTGAACCCTTCCTAATAATAAAGATATTCTTTTACACACATAGACCATGATAAAAAATTGTGCTCTCAATATATTCACAGATTCTGTTATTCCTGCAAACCAAAGTATTGATCTTTTTGTGATAGAGTCCCACATCACCTAGTTGCAGTTTATTGCTTAAAGTCTCAAATTGGCAGATAGATTCATAAGAAAGACTCTGGTAAGCTCTGCAAGACAAATGCTGATCATTACCAATGTCTACTTCTAGGGTCTGTATGGTGCTTTTAGGTGAAGAAACAATTCAGGTACTCACAGTCACTCTTTTGTACATTGTGATGTTCCCAAATAGAGAGAGGAAATCACCTCTAGTTCTCTTTCTGTATCAAGTCCTTTAGTTCATTGGTGTCCTGTGGAAAGTACAAAACAAGGGTTTTCGAAGAATAGTAAAACTGTGGAATTAGCAATAGATTATGGGCTCATTTAAACCTGTTGGGCAGCCGACCTGCCTGCAAGGTCAGCAGAGGCTCCATGGTGTCATACTATATCTATGGATCCCAAAATTGGTGCAGAGCACCAAAGAAAGTTATCGAATGGAATAATGTAAGACAATTCTTGGCAGAGCGGTAAAGAAAGTGCATCCAAAAGTGAAGCAAATGCACTTTCATCACTGTTGAAGGTCAGGCAGGCCTCCGTGTGGAAATGACCGGTGGGGCATGCTCTTTTTCTTTGCAGCCCCAAACCCCAAGATATATCTCTGATGCACAGGGAGCATTACAACCATGTCCAGCAGAGAGGTCCTGTGAAGGAACAATCACAGATGGTAGCCCCATCATAAATAGGGTAGGATGACTGCTGATGTGACCTGGTCGTTCAATGGTGAATAGACTTTCAGATCAAGGGTTTCCAATCAATGATTCTCCATAACTAGAAACCTTGTGTGTTGCCCATTTTGAAACGAGACAGACCAACCATGAGTATGGCAGACAGTAGAAATACCAATTAGTTGGAATGCTTCTTCTTTGTCACACTTTAATTGCACCCCTGTACCTGTAGACGAAAGACATTGGACATTGAATTAGATCTTTGTTATCCCAGACAAAGCCTAGATCTGCTGCTGTGAGAAGATCAAGTAAGTCTTGTCAAATGGGAGATTTTGTCTTAAGTTCCTACATAGGACGCATTACGTGCCAAAGTCCATGGTCAGGTTTTACTTGGCCTAAGAATCTAGCTGGTGGAGGTGCAAGACCCCAGGCATAGATATTTTGCACATGGCGTGGGAGGCCCCCCATCCAAGCATATTAGTTCACCAAGAAATCCACAAGAAGGTTTCTTGTGAGTTAATTCTAATCCAAATGATAGCCCTGCTGGTTAATGTCAAAGATATCCCCTATTCCAATGTACAATCTATGGCACTTCCCCTACTGATGGAGAAACGCAACTCCGCTATCAACCAGAGGAAACTCTACCCTCCAGATTCGCTCATTGGCTATGGGAACTGACCACTTGTTCACACATTTTGAGATTTACTCTACTACGCCCCCACAGGCTTTCCGCCCCAAGTATATTTAGCAACTGCTTTGAGTCTACTTGTTGGGTTCACAGCCTTCACCTTGGCTGTGTACATGCTACCTCCATGTGCAGTATTAATGATGGCAATATTTGCCTATTATTGCATTCAGAAACTGTAATTCTCTCCCATTTGCCATATAGCTACCTACTGTCACTTGTCAGCACAACATGTAATGCAGTTGATTGACAGTGATATGTTTAAACTGTGTCTGATGAACTTTTGGGTGGATCACTTATGTATGCTGAATAGTTTTTGGGTTGAAAAGCTTAATAACATTAAAAAAAAAATACAAACATATATGGCATTCACCACCTGGCCACTTGTAAGAAGCACATAAGAGTCAACTTTAAGCAAAAAAGAACTCATATTTAAAGTGGTATATTGAAATTGGCCATTGTGAATGCAAGAATGTTGAAAGTGAAAAAGATGCAAACACAGCAGTCAAAAGAATGCCGTTGCCTAGTAGCATTTTAAGAAATGTACCAATAGAAATTGTAGCATAGAAGTGAAGCCACCAAACGTATTTCCCTTAACGGCAGACACCTGGTCATACAATCCAAATTTCAGAACCGAATATACCACACACCACAGATTTGAGCTGCGAGAGTCAGACAGCTGTGAAAGATGTGGGGAGCGAGGGGCGGGATTCTTGCATTTGGCTTAATAATGACCACCAGTTGATGCTTTCTAGACACACATTTTTCAACACTGAGCGACATCACTGACGATCACATAGGCCCGGACCCACTACTGGCATTATTGGGGTATTCAAAACGCCTAAAGAAAAGTATTAGACGACTCTTCGACATGGCCTTATTGATAGCCAAAAGAGTGGTAGCGCTGCGCTGGGCCCGGGGCCCTCCTCCCTCTGTAACCCAATGGCCTAGAGACATGTTGATTTGCAACATACAAACAGAAGCAAACAGTGAGCTGCTCCCTCAAAGTCGCCCCAAAGTTTTTGGGAGTTTATATACTACCTACCTGGAAAGCCAGGCTAGATAGAGTAAGATACTGACAGGGCTAAGCATTATCACCACAAAATGGAAGTTAAAAGTGTCACCTGCCCCCAATGACTAAGATGCCTGTGACATCGTAACTAATGGGCTATGTACCGTATGGTCTTGACCGGAGTGTTTGGCTTGTTAGATGGTTTTAACATGCTAACTTTCCAGCGTCCTTTGCCTTGAATCATGCTGTACTCAGACATATATTTTGTAACTGTTATTGTTGATTATTGATGTTTCCCACCCCTTTTCTTTCAACAGGAGTTGGGTTATCCCCCTATTGTTTGTTTGTACGAAAATGCTGAATAAAGAAAAGAAAAAGAAAAAAGAAATTGTAGCATTGAAAGGAAACAAATACCGAAATTTACTTAGTACCAAAGACCAACAAGCATTTGAAATTCAATTGGTCCCGCATTTACGCAAGTTTCAGCTATTGGCATTGTAAATGACAATGCCTTTTATTTATATTTTGGTTTTTAAAGCATAAATAAAAAAAGTGACATTTACAATGCCAAAATTTCAACTGGCATAAATGAGAGACCTTTTGCATTGCAAATGCTTGTTTCATCCCAGCTACTTGGCTGCATGCGAATTCCTATCTGGAGAATGACTATGCTGTCCAGAACTGCCCATTCCTTTCTGACTTCAGTGACCTTGCATGGCCTCCACTTTTACCCTTACTTTATCAGTACCACAGAATCAGTACTTCAAGGTTATTTTTCCCCAAATATTCTTCTGGGAACAGTTCCTTGGATTTACAACACAGTCAGTAAATCAAGGCCATATCACTACAATTTTTTGCTCATTGGCATGACCACTGAATAACGCAATATTGTGGCTGCCGCATTCTGAGAGTATTTACATATTTTCCACACTTGCCGCATGATTCAGATCTTCTGTATCAGCTGCAAACATTGATTCTAGTTTAGATAGATCAAAAGAGGCTTTAAAAATCATCAGCTGTGGTCCCCTAGGAGGACGGACGCGTTGCAAAGATTAACTGTCACCATTTCAGTGCTGACGGCTGTTTTGAGGTGTTAGAGTGCTGCTAATAAGGAGAAATATTTGCCCAGACAGTACTACTATGTTGTAAAATGACAAAATAGCGAAATATTGCGACAGAATGTGCCATATTACACTTCATCACTGCACCTCTTTTGTGTCTGATTACGTTTGTACTCCTCCAGTCCCTGCAGCACCTGTACTGACCTGGGTCTCAGGCTCTACAACAGCTCTGCTGGCCTGTTTCTCTGACTCTACAGCAGCTCTGCTGGCCTAGTTCTCAGGCTCTGCTGTAGCTCTGCTGAGTGCTGACCTGGTTCTCTGTCTCTACAGCAGCTCTGCTGACTTGGTTCTCAGGCTCTAGAGCGGCTCTGCTAACCTGGTTTTCTGGCTCTACAGCAGCTCTGCTGGCCTGGTTCTCTGTCTCTACAGCAGCTCTGCTGACATGGTTCTCTGGCTCTAGAGTGGCTCTGCTGGCCTGGTTCTCTGGCTCTAGAGCAGCTCTGCTGACCTGGTTCTCTGGCTCTAGAGCAGCTCTGCAGACCTGGTACTCTGTCTCTATAGCAGCTCTGCTGACTCGGTTCGCTAGCTCTAGAGCAGCTCTGCTGACCTGGTTCTCTGCCTCTACAGCGGCTCTGCTGACCTAGTTCTATTGCTCTAGAGTGGTTCTGCTGACCTGGGTCTCTGGCTCTACAGCAGCTCTGCTGGCCTGGGTCTCAGGCTCTACAACTGCTCTGCTGATCTGGTTCTCAGGCTCTACAATGGCTCTGCTGACCTGGTTCTCTGGCTCTACAGCAGGACTGCTGACCTGGTTCTCTGGCTCTAGTGCAGCTTTGCTGATCTGGTTCTCTGACTCTATATCAGCTCTGCTGACCTTGTTCTCTGTCTCTACAGCAGCTCTGCTGACCTGGTTCTCTGGCTCTACAGCAGTTATGTTGCCCTGGTTATGTGGCTCTAGAGCAACTCTGCTGACCTAGTTCTCAGGCTTTACAACAGCTCTGCTGTCCCGCTTCGCAGGCTCTAGGGTGGCTTTTCTGACCTGGTTCTCTGGCTCTAGAGCAGCTCTGTTGGCCTGGTTCTCTGGCTCTACAACAGCTCTGCTGACCTGGTTCTTTGGCTCTACAACGGCTCTGCTGACCTGGTTCTCAGGCTCCACAGCAGCTTGCTGACCTGATTCTCTGGTTCTTGAGCGGCTCTGCTGGCCTGATTCTCTGTCTCTGTAGCAGCTCTGCTGACCTTGTTCTCTGGCTCTAGAACAGCTATGCTGACCTGGTTCTCTGACACTAGAACTGCTCTGCTGACCTAGTTTTCTGGCTCTAGAACATCTATTCTGACCTC
Source organism: Lissotriton vulgaris (assembly GCF_964263255.1). NCBI lineage: Eukaryota > Metazoa > Chordata > Amphibia > Caudata > Salamandridae > Lissotriton > Lissotriton vulgaris. The sequence goes on along the minus strand of NC_141689.1, from coordinate 312,735,254 downwards.
GTTCTCTGGCTCTACAGCAGCTCTGCTGACCTGGTTCTCAGGCTCTACAGCCGCACGCTAAAATCCGAAATACAAATACCAGACAAGCTGTCACCATTGTGAAAAAAATATAGTTCATACTGACTAAATGAAGGAGACAGTGTAAAGCTGCAAGTAAAAGATCCAGTCCTGATTGGCGTCCCAAAAGGAGACAGGACGGTACAAAGGAGGGACTAAGAAGCCTCATAATCAATCAAAAGCCAGCATTTACCATGAACAATGGCGCCAGCCAATGAAAAATATGGGTGGGGCTTCCACACCACTTCTAAAACATACCTCTAATAGAGCATGCCTCGCAAGGCGAGCAGCGCATGCGCTGCAGCGCTAGGCTAGACCTAAAAAGGCAACTGATGGACATTCATAGCGACTTTGGCAGTGAAGGGTATCAGTGGATTTCATTTGCTTGCCTTTTATTTTGAAAGTTTTATATAGCGCGAACAAGATCTTCGCAGATATCAGAGCGCTTTACATAGGTGAATAGCAGAATATACACAGAAACATCTATAGTGTTAAAAGTACAGTGAAATGATATCATAAACAATCAAGTAGTCAATTTCAATGTCAATTTGATGCCTCTTGCACTGCCTTGCTGTCTTAATTTTAAGGTTATGAAGGAAATGGGGTGAACAGAAAGCAAGCATGAGAAATATAGTATTCTGATACAAATAAACACAAAATCACATTCTAGTCACTGAAGAAACCCCTCAGAATAAAGATAAGTCCAGGAGGACGTGCAGCCATTCTCTAACTCAACTGGATCATGTTGGTATTTCGTTAAGGAAATATCTAGCCAAACCCATTAATCTTCATCAATAATACCCACCACCACACAACATCATTCCTCACACACACACAAAACCCTCACACATATACCCAAAAACACATATGCCATCCTGAAGGACTGGGCTATTCTAAGGCCCGGTGCCAGGGAACAACACCTGAAACCTTCGTGGGTTACCTGTTCCGGCGTACAAATTACAGAGACACGGGACACTTCCTTCGGCGTCAAAGATCAGCGTTTATTTACTGCAGGGAATACAGAAGTCACAAGAAGTACAACATATGTAGGTTCTAGGAGACTGCTTCGAATTGCAACAGTGGGTCGCTCCTTTTATACATATTTCAGTCATAGCACAACAGGGCGAACAAAAGGTTACAACTCAGTTCCCACAGTAAACTTCAAAAGGGTCGCTTTCATGCATTCAGGGTCCCGGAACATAATTACAGTAGCATCGCCGGTTCCCAACTGTAAAAGTACGTTATCCCATCGTTAAGTACATTCCATTCCGGCTGTAAACGAGTTTAAGGAAGAGACAGAAACAGGTGCAAGGAAGACAACAGATTGAAAAAGAGTATAGGAGGCGATATCGGAAACACGATTGCAGGATCAAAGGATTCGTGCCTTATGCATGCACGGCTGAAACAATAGACCGGCACGGCAAGATGAGCCTTGAGCGGGGCCATCTGCCTTTGCAGTGTCACCCCCCTCGTCATAAAGACACCCTCAAAGGAACACGTGTCTTCCGCAAGAGCTTGGGAATCCCAGGGTCACGAAGCGGACAGTGTCCGTTCGCTGGCTACTTGAGGGCAAGAGACAAAATGGATGCCGTATCTAAAAGGGAACCCGTGGGTTCAGATGAAGAAACCCACGTATAAGACGAACGGTTCAGGCCAGTGTAGCGAAAATGTATACACCCACTAAACTCGTCATTTGCGGTTCATAGATACCAAACTCGTCCATATTCGAGCGAGTCAAAGACATCATTATGATTGTCACAGAACCTCAATCCCACTTCACTTTTGTAGAGAGGACATGGCCTTATGGCTAGAGGGTCGACCTCGAAGCTGGGGAAGTCGGTTTGAGTCTCAGCGACGAAGCTCAACATCCTGTGATTCTGGGCAAATCACTTAAGGCCATATGTATCAACATTCCGTTTTGCGATTCCTAAATAGCGATTTTTAAGGAATCGCTATTTAGAAATCGCAAAATGGTATGTATGTAGAAAATCGTATCTTTTTAGCGATTCCTTAAAATTCCATAATTGCGATGAGCAAATTGCTAATCGCAATTAAGGAATAATTTCCCATTCATTTCTAAGGGACAGGAGGCCCATAGGAATGAAGGGGAAATTGCGAATCGCAATTTGCTAATTGCAAATTGTGAATATTTTCAAGGGGGCAGGGGTGTCTTAAGAACACCCTGCAGCACCCCTGAAAATGACATGTGTGCGCATATGGCGCACATACATGCCCTGATGGCATGTATGAGTGTCACATGGCACTTTTTGATTTTTAAAATAATGCTTTTTTTTTTAAAGAATTCGCAACTTACCACCAACTAGAAGTTGGTGGTAATTTGCGATTCCTTAATGGCATTTTGGAATGTTTTTTTCCTTGATACATTGCATTTAAGGAATCGCAAAATTTGCAATTCCTTAAATGCAATCAAAAACTAAGGAATGGCAAATTTAGCGATTCCTTATTTAGCAACAAAAATGTTTCATACATACCATTTAGCGAAAAAGGGTTTGCAAACGCCGGAATTCTGTGAATTTCGGCGTTTGCAAACCCATTTTGCCTTGATACATATGGCCCTTAATCTCCCTGTGCCTTGCAAAAATGAATGTGTCCATCTTTAACGAAACTGTTGCTCATGTAAAGCGCTCTGATACCTGATATCTTCGGGTTGAGTTTGTGCTATCTACAAAATATAAAAAGAAATATACAAAATAAAATAAGCTTTTAATTTTGCAAGGGAAATTTCGGGGCTTTTTAAACTGAAATAACCACTTTTCTTCTTTCCAAAAACAATGTATCCTGCACGTTTATAATGCTTTATTACATTCCATTTTAAATGCATTTTATTTGCTTGCATCTCTCATCTTAAATATATGGTTGCATTCTTGCATGCCTTTGAACAGTTGCCAGAACGTTACCGTTCTCTTGCTTTTTAAAGACTGACAATGGCAGAAAGATACATCTCTTATAAATATACATGAGAGACAACACAGTGAAAGGACCACGTTTTTAGCAAACCCTGTTTAATGTATTCTGATGCAGTGCTGTTGCTCGAGCGGCAACGCTGTAAATCAAGGGCGTCAAGGGCAGACATCCAAGTCTAATTTAATTAGAGAGCCTCGAAGGTGTTGTCAAGCCTCGGGTAATGATATGTGTCTGAAAAATATAAGATCCAGAGCAGCTGCCCAGGGCCATGAAGAGAGATTTTTCTCCTTAGAATTGTTCTTCAACCTATTTTCTTGGCAGCCAAACCAATTGATTCGTTTCTGCGTGCTCTCCTACGCCTGTCTGTGGAAGCTGGCCGGACATTGGCCTGCAGGGAGACTGGTGTGAGATCACTGCTGTCTGAGTGTCCTACTGCCCGTAAAAGAAACTGACACCAATTGCTGTACACGCCTTTGAATCGGCATGTTTTATGATGCGCATCTCTTTAGGTTAATATGGCTCACATCTTTGATAGGCAGCTCTTAAAACTCGGCCCCCTGCATTCATGTTGATGTCCTGCGTACTGGAGCCTCATCCTAGGTCCTAAGCCTGGCCTCGTCACACTGTAGCAGCAGTGAGATACACAAACATAGTATCATGGTGTGAGCTAAAGGTCACGTGTGGTCTTCGCTCATTTATTATCTATTCTAGCCTCTGGCCACGCCTAGCCAGAAAATGTCCAGGGTGCAGTTACGGGGCATATCAGCACCGACAATCGATGAGGGCCTTGACCTGGATCCTGTATTATCAACAATGCTGGTGGATTGAGGCCGTCTGTGCCATTTAAAGTCATTTATGAACGAGAAGAGCAATACTTCCTCTTCTTCATCCGGCGAGGAGTCCTCCACCCGGTGTCGATGGTGTGGAGGCAGCTTGAGGGTACTCAAGGATTCAGGGTTGTCCATGGATGGCTGTCATATCGACCTGGTTTGAGTTTTTGTTCCCCTTGTACTTCTTCCTTTAGAGCCCCCTCTGCAGACGGTGGCTAAGTGGTTCAACTTGCCGCATTTCAACATATGCAACCTTGTGGCAGGCATTCAGCCAGAAGTTGTGCACCAAGGCCTCAGTATCCGCAGTGTGGCTCTGATAGAGGGAGCGTAGACATTGTGGCCTTCCTTGTCTTGCCATCTGTATTAGGGAGGTGTTCAAAAGTCTATAGATCTCTTTGCCAGCATAATGGAGAAGGAGGGATCATGATATGGTTTCATCAGACTCACAGGTCACTATGAAGTAGTTCTCTAGCCTCCCTATTCACGTTCTCCAGCGCGGGGATGCCATGGCTGGAGCAACAAGCTCTCTGAAGGGCGGCAGTGCGCCGACTAGGGCATGCTGCAGAACAGGCTAGTCTTGAGATGACCGTGGTGGGGGTGCTGCATAGTGAGACTATCATCTGCCATCACGTTGTTGTCTGGCATGTGCTGCCTGTGGACATAAGCTGGTGAGCAGCACCAGTGCAGTACTTCCTGGTTTTATTTTGACTGTTTTCTTCCTCAATTTCACTCCCTCTCTCCTTTCATTTTCTTTTGTTTCTTTTCTATTTTTTTTCCATTATTGTCTATTAATCTTCTTTTGTAGTTAGTTTACATAAGAGCAAGCGTTTCAATGTATTGTATTCGTGTTGGTTTGCAGTTGTGCGGCAATGGTGGCCATGTGCAGAGACTGCAGGACCTCTGGGCAGATTGTCTCGGGCATGCAGAGGTGTGGGGGAGGGAGGCCCGCTGAGCAATGGACAGGGGAATGACGCTCTGATGATGTGGGAGAAGCAATGAGTAGGCAGCGTGTGTAAGAGCCTCCACTGCCCACAGCAGGAGCAGAGCAGCACTGAGCAGCAATGTCGGCCCGTGGGGGATGACTCCTACCTCTGCAGCCAGGCTAGTTGGAATCGGCAGTCCACTTTGGAGCGTGCTGGGCGATGTCACCTTAGAAACATCTGCACAGCTCACAAATGGAAACAGGCGGATCAAAGCAGGGCCGAGGTAGCTGCACCGCTGAGTCAGCGGACAGCGGCTGTGGGAACCAGCGCCACTGCGCCAGATGAGTTTCCTTCGTAAAGGCAGCATGGCCCTCCATAGCAGATAGGGTCTGGGGCCCAGCCTTGTCGCCTGTGTACTGGGGCCTCACCCTAAGCCCTAAACTTGCCCTCATCGTGCTGCCGCCGCAATGTGACACACACACACATTATCATGGTGTGAGCTAAAGACCACGTGCGGTCTTCTCCATTTTTTTATTATATAGCCTCTGCCCACGCCTGGCAAGCGGCTGTACAGGGTGCAGTTCCAGGGCATATCAGCACCACAGGGGCGGTGCTTGGTGATTGTTGCATTCTGCACAATATCTGCCTCACATACTTTGTACTGTTGTTGTCCTCATTCATGCAAAATAACATTTAATCGGTTAAGACACAAATCAACAATTTTTTAGAACAATACAACGTCTTGTGCAGTGGTCCTAGAATTGTTGTGGGACCAGTATGTGAATGTGCAGGAACTCAGAACTGTCTGATTTTCCCCTGCTCTGACGAGCGGCTTTTAAGAGAGTAAAAGTGGAAGGACGATCAAAATGTTTCACCCTTATCTTGGGTGGTCTAAGAAGCCTTGTTTTCTATCACTGGAAGTAGACTGCATGTACATTTCAATTGATACTCTCGCGCTATATTGCATAACAATGCAGAATTTTTGCAAGTCACTGTTATGGCCCTAGATGTATTGTCATACAACCTTGAAATTAGTGCGAAATGCACTTGTACTAGACGCCCTTCAATACGAACTGGCACTATAAATATGAAGACGCTTTGGCTGCCATTACAAGTTCATGACTGAGTTTGGGTCTGGGTAAAAAATACTTGTTTTTGGAATAAAACATTTTATAATAATTTTCACAAACTAGCGGGTTTCCCCTAATACATTCAGTCTGGGCAGAACTTGTTGAAATTTATCTGGTATAAAGGTCAGTACAAAAGGCATAAGGTGCATATTTTGCATCATTTGCAAGTAACACATTTTGACTAAGAGGTATTTATTTAACACATGCGGTGCATATCTCAGCCTACCCTGACTAACTTGTCATCTTAGTAGTGGTCACTCCTTAACAGGGGCTTCAGGGCACAACCTTGCCTCTTGTGAGATGCCACTTAGTGCCACTTTCCTCTACACACAACTGCTAACTGAGTGCTGAGAGGGCTGAGGCAGGTTAAACATATGGCACTCTGTATTTGGATGTCTGGGGCGTAATTCAACTGCAATACCCTCACACAGGCATAATCCGTTTTATTTAGTAGGCATACTGCGCATGCCTCAGACAGAAGAGCATTTCCGCTATAATGGTGCTGGACATCCATGCACCCCTGAGGCCATTGGGTAGCTATACCGAGCAACAGGGGCAGGACACAAGTATAGTCCTAGCTTCTGCTTTCAGTCCTATGACAAATCTGGGAGTGGGTTTAAGGTGGGTCTTCTTCTAAATGATGACCTTGCTGCTCTGTCTGACTCCTTGTTGGATATGTGATTGAGGGAGGATAAGTGTATGTTAGTGTGTTTGAGAATGTCAATGAGAGTGAAATAAAGCAAGAATCAGTGAGAGTGATCTACTGTGTGAGTCAGTATAAATAAGTGAAAGTGTGTATGTGTGAGTTAGAAGGAGTGAGTGAAGTGGAGATTGTGAGGGAGTGGGAGTGAATTAGGGGCATATATATGAATGCACAGCAGATGCAGTTACAATTGCACCAGGGCCTAGAGGCCTGAAGGGTCTACTGAATCCTATTTATTAAAACAGAGTGCCTGTACTCCAGGAGTTCAAGGCAGAGCTTCCTCGGAAGTTGTGTGCGAGAGTTAATGAGTGTGAAAGAGTGAGTGTGCTTATGTGTATTTGTAAGGGTGAAAGAGTGAGTGTGACTATATTTTTATATGGGTAACCATGAGAATGAGTCAGTGAGAGAGTTCTAGGGAGAAAGAGTGAGTCTAGTTGTGAGTGAAAGAGACGGAGTTAGTTTGAGTGAAACATTCGGAAAAAGCCTGTAGTGTATTTGCGGTACCTCTGAATTTGCCGCTGAGGATCCCTGGAGCCACGGTGGGGTGCCTGCTGCTAAGTTCCTATTCCTCCCCGCCGCCGCAGCCAGACCATCAAGCGGCCGCAGAGCGGGAGGAACAGGCAAAACTACATTGCCCACAATTCCCTGCTGGGCCCCGCCCACACAGAGCCACTTCCGCGCCCGGAGGCGCTAAATTCAACGGAGCTTCCCCGCGTCCCGGGACGCGCGCGGGCGCCGGGTTAAGCCCGGGCAAAGGGCGGGCCGTCTGTGGCCATCCGGGGACGAAGGAGGACGGGACGGGCCACCCCCCTTACATTTTGACCATTTTGACTATTTTACATCCCTGGTATCTACAACAGGAAACCTTAAGAGAAGTACCTGCCTTGTAAAATCTATTGTCCAGTGGGTGACCACTCTTGATAATAACCATCATGTCAACAAGGGGCAGTCGGAGTAAGACTGCGGCAGGAGGAGGTAAGGTTACTGGCCCAATTGATAACTTTATTACAAGGGCCAATGAGGCCATAGATCATGGAATTTCACTCTTGGAACGTAGAGTTTCTTTAGATCTGGCACATGCAAAACGCTCATCATTGGGCCTTATTGCCTCAGCTAACACTCCAAACCGGGATAATGACACTGGTGCTATGCCTGGGGTTAGAGTGGAAATCCATAGCATGCCTAACATAGTTGACTTGTCAGCAACACAGTCACTTTCCGATTCGCAGCTAAGTCTGGAAAGATCCCCAAACCTAGATTTAAGTGATAATTTTAACATACAACTGGATCTCGTTACCAATTCAATCCCAGCTGTGAGCCCGGTTCAGGTTCAGGTCTCGATCCCTATTCTGGAGTCTGAGTTACCCCCTACCACTACGACGGATACTACACATGTCTCTGCTACTGATCCGATCCTGATCGCAGACTCGGACTGGGTGGCTGCGAATTCTATCCCTGCAACAGATCCAGTCATTACTCACACACTGGAGGAGCCAACCCCAAGCCCAAGAGCGCTGAGAGGTTTAAGGGAGGGAGCCATACAGAAACAGCCTAGAGGCTCAAGCACATCTGTACCCAAGGGGAACCCTCTACCACAGAGAAAGCAGGGGAAAGGTCCACCTAACATCTCAAAGAAGGGCAATAAGAAAGTAAACACAGGGTTGGAACACACAGGGGACTTGCCCACCTTGGGGATATTATGTAAAGACTGTTCCTCAAATAGCCAATTGATAACAAAAGTTGGGGAACTTATAAGCGCCCATTTGGCAACTATAGCTGCAAGACTAGGGAACATAGAAAAACAATTAACTGAATTAAGTGCCTGAGTCAGAAGCCCCCCTACAAAAGCAACGCCCACAATAGAGTCTGCAAAATCTCGTACCCCCCAATCACTGGGCCAACCCGTAAAAAAAGCCGGGGTAGTCTCAAACATCAAACCCAAGCCATCTTTGGCTCCTAAGGAGGTAGTAAATAGACCAACCCCTCCCACTGTAAATACAAATTCGCAAGGGAACCCACCAAAACTGCAGGGCGGGAGTTTCAACAGTAATAAGGATGGGAGTAAAGGAAACAAAGAGAGATTTGCCGCCACTTTGCCCCCAGGCTCAAGCCCCTTCGTAGTTGTGATGACGGGGGTTCCAGAGACATTAGATAATACTGATGAACCCACCTGGTCCCTACTAAACAAGGTCAACCACTGGTTAAATAACAACAGGCCCCTACCCCCATACTGCAAAAGTAAAATCTTAACAGTCAGGAGAGTACCGTGGGTGGGCCATGAGAGAAAGAAAACACAGGGTGACTGCGTGATCATTAATTTCGAAGACCCACGCACAGTAGATTATATCTGTTCCTGGAGAAGTGAGGGGTATAGTGAAGGCATTGAGACAAGGCACCTCTCCTTTTTCTATCCATCTAGTAGTCATGCTAGGCTAGATGACCATGACCATGGCTCCGATGGAGGCTGGTGCCGGGTGGGGCAGAGGGACCCGGGGAACAATTGGGGAGAGTGGGGGAGAGACAACTATAGAAATCCCCAAAGAAGCATAATAAGTAGGGATGTCCATTGGGGAATCCCAACCTTTAACAGATTTAGCAGCCTAGAGATGGTTGATTGACTTCTACCACCGACTGGGCAGCAAAATACCAAACTGGAGGGAGATAATTGGGGCAGTGAGAGTAAGGTGATGAAGACTAAAGAGGCCTGTGCCGAGGAGGTCCCTAGTACAGCCTCAGGTCCAACTAGCGAAAGGATGGCACCGATAAGGGAAGAGCTAGTAGGTGGCACCATCAAGGAGGCCGTGGTATTCGAGCCCCAAGATCCAAGTAGCCCCCAAAAAGTTCTTGATATATACACAACCCATGGGAAACAACACCTAAAAAAGCAACCTAACAACGAGCTTAGGATCCTTAGTTGGAATTTCGCAGGACTCCAACAGCGGGTGTCGGATCTGGAATGGTTAAACATCCTATCCGAAAAAGACATAATACTGCTGCAAGAGACATGGGCTACTTCTGCTGTAGATATAGAGGGCTTCCACTGTTACAGTATCAATGCTCAAAAACCTGTTTTTGGACGTCCGATTGGAGGTCTACTGATCGGGTTCAGGATAACTTTAGGGGGGTCCATTAAATTAATACCCACTAAAAGTCCAAATATTCAAATAATTGAGTTTACACGTAGGCTCCCTTTCTACTTGATTAATTTTTATAATAATGATTTCCATTCTATCCCAAATAAGAATTACATAGAATTATTTAGAATTCTATCAAAAATAGCTGAATTATGTAACAACTGTGCGAGCAATAGGATTATTTTAGCCGGGGATTTTAATGCAAAGTTTCCCAAAACTAAAGAGGACACGACACAAATGGATAGGGCCACTAAACGGGGGCAGGGATCTAGAAAGTTTTATTAATGAACACATCTTAATGGATATAATGGATGTAAGTAAGACCAATGCATCCACATACATCCCAACCTTCAGAGGCAGAGATTTCTCTAGCACAGTGGACTATATTTTTATGTCAGCAGAATTAATAGATAGAGTCACTATGGCTAGAGTTCTAGAAAACGCCTTTGGCGATCATAATGCACTGGAGGTGAACATCAGATTAGGATCCTCCGATGCCCCTGCTTGTACCCCTGGAGCTAGGGATATCACGCCCTCAACCAATAATTTAAGGCTGAAATGGAGGGGGGTGGATAGTGGTTGTATCATGAATGCAATTACAAGCAACCATCGACCCCTAGTTGATTCCTGTTCACTTATTGATGGGAATCATCAGAGGATAGTTAAAGATTTTGTTAATCTCTGCAATATTATAAAGACCCTTTTAAGTGTTCCCAATAAAAGGACTAATTACGAACCCAGGTGGTTCGATAGTCGTTGTTCAGCAGCAAATAAGGCTCTTCGCAGGGCTTTAAACTCTAAACCCAGATGTCAAACAGAAGTACGGGCTGCCAGACAAAATTACAAAATAGCTATAGGGGCAAGGAAGGCTGTTATAGTGGAAGAGCACTGGGAGGAATTAACTATCTCCGCCGCTGTGGGGAATGGTGCTACCTTCTGGCCTGAAGTAAGAAAAATGCGGGATATGGGTAAGCAGTTATCCCCAATAAGTTGCACCATCTCAAGTCAGCAATGGGAACAACACTTCTCCACAGTATATGCCAACCCGGGCACTGCTATAGAAGACCATAGTCCCGGTAATTTGCAACCACTAGACATAACTCAGGGGGAGGTCACCGTGGCTATTACCCAGAGCCTTGGCAACAAGGCGCCTGGGCCTGATGGCTTCCCAATAGATATAATTAAACACAAGCCGGAATTTTGGGGACCAATCCTTGTAAATGTCTTTAATAGTCTCCCGCTGGTGCCAATTCCTGACACCTGGTCAACAAGTATAATAGTCCCAATTTACAAAAAGGGCGAAAGATCTGACCCCGCAAATTACAGGCCCATTTCGCTCTTGGATAACACCCTGAAAATCCTGGGCCGGGTACAGTATAATAGAGTGAATGACTGGGCTGAGGAAACGGGGGTGCTGGATCGATGCCAAATGGGCTTTAGAAGTAAGGTCGGAACTACTAATCAATGCCTGAATTTAAATCTTATAATTAGCAAATATAATATAGCTAGGGCATCGCCTATTTACTTAGCATTTATGGACTTATCGTCCGCATTTGACTTGGTAAATAGGTCTAAACTGTGGTCGACCCTTCTGTCCTATGGTCTTGATGAGCCCTTAGTGCACTTTCTGGCCTATTTACACACAGACACAAAAGCGCAGGTACGGATTGGCATGGAGGGCGCAATTTCTGGGGCAATTAAGGTTGAAAGAGGTGTGAGGCAGGGGTGCGTTTTAGCACCCCTGTTGTTTAATATTTACATAAATGGATTGAGTGACTCTCTGAAGAGGGCGACCATTGATGTCCCCAAAATTAAAGGGGGACTGTTACCCGCACTTCTGTACGCCGACGATGCGGTGCTCATGGGATTAACACCAAACGCCTTACGTGCTTTGGTTAAGAACTTTGCACACTATATGGGGAACCTTGATCTTAAAGTAAATTTTAAAAAATCCTTTATTATGTCCTGTGGGCCGGGGTCCAGACAACTTAATTTTATTACTGTAGGACAGGACAAGTTGCATTCAACAAAAACATTCCCCTACTTAGGTATGGTTTTTGCTGTGAACGGCCTGTGGAGTGGGCATCTTGCCCACGCCACAGGCAAGTTCTCAAAAGCCATAAATTTAATTCTTTCCCTCCCACAGCCAAAGAGGACTGGAGCAACTAAAGCGATTTTAAAGATATACAGATTGCAGTGTGCCCCGGTAGCAAACTATGGCGCCGAGATCTGGGGGGTAGTAAAAACTCCCAGTCTGCAAACAGAAGAAAATCGGTTGTGCAGGAAACTACAGGGAGCCCCAATTTCCTCATCTGGGTACATCTGCCATGCTGAACTAAATTTGCCCTACATAACTGACTTCATCGCAGCAAGGCCTGCCTTGTTCTGGCTGGCCATTTGGGTCAATGACTGTGCTACCCTAACACAGGACATTCTGAAGGAGTGCTTGGACTGTGACAAAGGGATGAGCATTCCATGGCTTCGAGCGACGCAGGAAAGCCTGACCAGTGTAGGCAAAGGCCATCTTTTTGACGATCCTTCCCAGATTAAGAACACTGATAAAAAGGAAGTACAATCTGGACTATATGCCCTTTTCAGGAAAAAGAGGTTGGAAGAAGAATTGCGAAAACAAACTGTTGAGTTCTATGTGAATAATGTAAATAATGATCTATTGTTGCAACAAATCCCTTTATATTTGACACTGCCAATGACCAATTGGGAGAGATCGTTATTATTTCGCATGAGAGCAGGGACCATAAAATTCTCACTTTGTTTTCCCCTGGGCCATAGTATGATGAACTCTGGAAACATGCCTTGCCCATGCGATGGAGTTAGCAGGCAAAATGATCTACATTTCTTTTTTAATTGCAAATTTTATATGAAATACATTAAATGGTTTTTAGCCCCATATTTTAAAAAAACATAGACCACTTTCCCTGAATCAATCCTACTCCATGCTCCTAAAATTAGAGAACGATGAATTGATTTTTCGTGTAAGTTCTTTTTTGAGAGTTATCTCTTATACACGTAAAACGATGGAATGCCCTTGAATTACTTATGTGTTCCACAGTTGTCAAAGCATTTCGCACTTTAATAACTGGTTTTATATGGAATGTTTATACCTGTGTCTGTATGCACTTTTTGTAGTATAGAGTTCTTCAAATGAATTTTAATTCTTACAATTCTTATGTATTTTAAATGTATTGCTTTTATGGATTTGCTGAAATCCGAATAAAGATTTTGAATCTAATCGAATCGAGTGAATGATTTGTGAGTGAGTAAGAGTGTATTTGTTAGTGTTTCAATGCACATGAGCCATTTACCATTGCATACTCAAGGGAGCATGTTGTGTCTGACATCTTGCCAGAGGGAAGAGGACCCATGGCAAAATTGAAGGCCCTGAGATACTGGATGTAATTATTGCCTTTTGAGAACACCTAACACGTATGACAAAATGATTGTGTTGGCAATACTGCAAGTGATTCTTGGTCTCAGAGAGAACAACCATGATATATTGTGGCAGGAGGTTCAAATTGGAGTTTCACGTTGGCCCACTTGAGGTAAATCTTATATTTAACATTTCTGAAAAAGATAGGTGAGCCTGTGGCAAGTATTACTCTCCACCACTTTAAAAAATCACCACCCACCACTGAATGATGGCCTATGTGTAGCAGAAGGCCCACCCTATAATGTGCTTCCCATGCATGATATTACTGAGGTTATTTAGTGCATGAAAGCTAGCAAAAAAAGCATTATGCAACAAACCCACTCTAGGTCAAATATAATTGCACAGTATTATGAAGGTTAATGTTTCTATATTACTTTCAATAATATTTTACATTTCATAATTAAGGAAATTATGAATGAGGGTTGTGTTACAATTGATGATACATTCGATTAAATATATTTATATATTCAATGTATTTTTTAACAAAGTGCTGTTCTTATTGTCCCTTAGCCGAGGACTAGGGTTTTGCCTTGATGACAAACCAGCAAAAATCGAGATGAAGCCACCAATAATCGCTCCTGGTGTGCTGTATGATGTACATCACCAGTGCCAACTACAGTATGGCCCCAATGCCACTTTTTGCGAGGAAGTTGATGTAAGTATTTTTCCTTAACGTTTTATTTTTTTACATATTTGTTTAAAATTGTTTAAATCTTGCACAAGCACTATGGGAAAAAGATCCTGGTTGTGTGTTGAAATTGGCACTGCGAAGAACCAAAAATTGGCCACCCCAAATAACATGATATAACATGTGTATTTTTAAAGCACCCGTTCACCCAAGGGTATCTTGGCACTGAATAATACATTTTTATTGTTACCCAACTCAGTGGTACCCATTTTATTGACCTCAGGATAAAAGGCTGGCTGGAACGCTCAGGATATGAATATGCGGCTATGAGGTCGAAAACAGGTCCTTTCATAGGACGCATTAGTCCGCTAGGCAACCAGACCTGGCTAAATCTTATCTAGCAATGCTTGTTCAAATGACTAAAGCATTGTAGCCACTCACTGGCTCACAGAAATCAATATTCTTGAAGGTCCTGAACATGTGCTTGATTGCAAAGTCACACTACCCCTGAGTCAAGACTTCCCAAAAGGAAACTTTCAAAGAATGATTTTGACTAAAGTACTGTGAATCTCTGAACTGCAGCTGAAGTCTGTCAGCAAGGGGACGAACCTGGTATCCCCCTGTACTTTACCTGCCATGATATTTGAACAGTACATTGTCTCTGGCACCTCTAAACACCTGAAGCCACCATATGAAGAGATACAGTGCTATACAAAACATCTAAATCAACAAATAATTTCCTATCCAAAGGCAGATTCTCCTATGGATTCAGCTTTTCCTGTGCAAGCCAGAGGATATTTTGTTATAAACCAACTCTAAATCAGCACTATCACGTATGTTTGGCAGACCTTCAAACTCAATGGTGCCACGGCGTGTCACACTATAATGGCATCCTTCACATTGCCGCCTGGTGAGGAGCCAATATCACACAGTGTAACAACAAATGACAGGAAACCTGCACAGAGAGCAGGTTTCCAGCTAAATGTTTGGAGCTTTGCACAGCCTATTTCAATTACTATGCATAAAATCTCTGCAGGGCATTGGCGGCAACCTCAGAGCTTTGGTTTGGTTTTAAGTGTGAGTTAAAGTCCTACAGGCTGTGCTCCAAACATACCCAAATCCTCCTTCACATGGTGAAAATATTAAGTTGGCAGGCCTGGTTTGGTTCACCAGTGGCTGCATTAAGCCTGGGTGGAACTTAAATTACTCTGGAGTAATTGGAGTAATTTCACTAATTTTGCATTACTCTTTGACACAGAATTAGCAATAAATACTCTTGCTCACGTAATTTAGGGGAAATCTAGAGCACATTCAGTGAGCATGAGTGACCACTCGCTATTTGTGGTCTGCTGCATTTAATAATATTTCTTAGCACAAAAATGCATCCTCATGTCTAAAATGGATGAAAGCGTGTATTTTGCGCTAAGAAAAATGCACCAAATGCCGGTGGTAATTTGGGGGAAAATCCTGTCCCAAGAGCACATTTAGTCAGTGTGACAGCTTCTTGCACTTGTTTTTGTTGCACATGGCAATATTTCTTAGAGCAAAATGCATTCTCTTGTCGATTTTGGATGCGAGGGTACATTTGTGCACAGAGAAATAGCACTCAAAGCAGAATTGCTTGTGTCCCGTAATTCCACTTGCTCTATCAGAATTCTTACGTTATACTTATTCCACGTGATTACACTACACAGAATTACAAGAGATACGCCCACCCCTGTTCATGTCAGAATACCTTCAGTAGTAGTGTGTTGTTAAATGTTGTTGTGCAGCTCTTACCTACACCCGTATTACAAGTTTGGTGGTGATAGAGCGTTCAACGCTTTTTAATTTGATGGGGTGCATTATACTCATGTACGAACTGCACTCGCATATATTAAATGTGTGGTTGAACTTTGTGCATAATCAAACAAAGTTTATATATCATCATATCGAAACATGTATGATGAAATTGTAACGCTATTTACAGGATAGATTAGTATTTGGTGCGTATTTGGAGAAATCATGTAATTATGCACATATATAATGTTTAGTAGGCAAAACAAATGTTTTCTCTGTCATGAGATTCATATAGAGGCCTGTGTAACAAGTGCACATTAAAGAGCGTTCTCAGGTTAGCCAGAAATATAGGCCTAACTTTGTTTTTCTAAAGGTTTCATTTTCTCCTCGTCTGCTCTTAGGTCAGGAGCTAAGTATTTATGTGTGTAGAACGTTTTCATTTCACCCCTGTTGCAGGTGCAGGGATTTTACCTTGTTATTTTAGATTTAAGAAGATACATGGGAGGAGAGGAATGTCTTTGAAGAGCTCAGACAGCAAGAACGCAGGACACCTTCTGTGTCTGGTGAAACCTGGGAACCAAGGTCGGCGAACAGAGCTGTAAAATTTATTGGAGTTTGTGGAAATTTGCTCCAGAAAGTGTTCACAGAATAATGTACCATGTGACCAATTAGGGGTGTAACTTTATCTTTTTGATTAGGCAGAAGGACAGATTTGCAGGACTTCAGCTTTTGACTGGTGAAGGAGAGCATCTTAGAATGAGCTTTGTTGCTTTACACTACTTGACCCATTTAACGTGAGTGCTCTTCTTAGGAAGCCAACACGTGCTGACACCTTTTGAGGAAATTCTCTTTGGGACTAGGAAGGGATGCCATCTTAGAAATTGAGTAGGGACTGATTGTTCTTTAATTCGGTAATACAAAATAAAAAGGATCTGGACGCAGTGTCTATACTCGGCTGTGTTCTCATTTTGGAATTTATTGTTCTGTGTCTATGGTGCTGAATGAACTATATTTGTAGATTGGGGTCTGCATTGGTTTTCATGCATCTCTTTGCCTTGATTCTGAGGTGTGTTTATATTCTGTTGTTTCTGGCTTTTTTTAAAAAACAAAACTGAATTCGGAGTCCATAGTTATTTGGTTGGATGGGAGGGGAAATGCATAATTGATAAATTGTTTCTTCCCGCCACACTTCCTAGCAGGCAATATAGACCATCACCACAATTAGGAGTGAAGTAACACTCCTTGTTCCAGACGCACAGCTTGAGTCAATACAAACGATTCCACAAAGTTATCCACGTTCAATAAAGTTTTATTCCTTCTGTTCCACAATTTCCTTTGTGCTCATTTCATTAGGTCATGTGAGAGACACACTATATTTTCACTTCTAATGCAGCAGATATGTCAATCCAGGCCTTTTTCTGAAGCAAGAACAATGCATTTATCATCCTCTGTAGTAAGTGTCATTCCCAATGCATTTCAGACTTATTTTAGCCCTTCGTCAGGGGTTCACTACAAATTAAACAACACCAACATTAGATTATATGTTCAACTTTTAATGCATTCAATGCAATCAACAGTACATCTTGCAGTTCATGCCTTGTTTTAACGATCCCCCCGTAATTAGTTTTCCCTCTAATAGCGTGACTACACGCTATAAACAAAGTGCCCAAAAAAGCTACTACCCAACTATATAACCCTTCCCTAATTTACCTTCACCTTTCTAACCTCACCCAATAAGTAGAATGTCGTATCTTTCATTATTTATGTCACTGTTTGTTCCTTTAACCTTCGCACACAATTCCCTCAACTCTACTTTTAAAACACAATGCTTGCAAGAACATTTCAACTGTTTCAGCCTCACATGTTTTGCCTCAACTTGGAGCTCCATAAGCTTGTGCAAACATTATGCAGTGATAACCCATCCACATAAATCAACCATCATCAGCGTTTCTCCATACCTTAAGCCTCTGTTGGCATATTCTCCTTCACAATCAGCTCCTTCCTTGCATGAAACGGTAATCTGCTCCCTTGCAACTGTTCAGCACGTTTGCCTTTTTCATGGGCCTTTTATTCCAAACCATTTCAGCAGGTTCGACCTGCCAGAATCCATGAGGGAGAAACTGAGGTAATGTGATAATTTGTAATTCTGATCCCAATGAAAACAAGCATTTGCATAGGGATCAGAATTTAACCCTTCACTTGTAATGAAAGCTATCGTCGTGAATGAAGGCTCTATTACAGTATTAAGCAATTACTTTTTTGAACAACAAAGAAAAGGACAAGAACAACCTATCTGCACAACAAACTACTTTCAACTGCTTTTTTGCAACGTCTCCCTTTCTGTTCTATGCCTCCAAAGCCCCATGACATCAAGTTATTCTGATGGTCATTTGGAATGACTCATTCCTCAATACTTCAGTGGGGCCCTCGTTACAAGTGGACCACAATAATCCACATTATTCCCTGCCCATAGAATCATTATTACCGGATCGGCTGAGCTGGAATGACTATCGCTGATTCACAAGCGAGGCAGGACCGCCTGCTGCTGGCTGTCATGAGAGCCAATCACAGTGCAGGTGGGGTGGAGCTTAGGCTGCCACAGGCTATTTAATGCCGATCGCAGCGCAGTAGCGCAGCGGACGCATGCAGAGGGCGCGCCAAAGGCAACCCCATCTGCGCCCATCCGCGGTCGTTCGGGGCCTGGGGCCTGTCATTATGCCCAAAATCAAATTTACTACAGCGCAGTCGAGTTAATAGCGCTGCAAAAATGGTCCACAACACTTAAACCCCTTTATTCTCTCTAGCCCGAGGGCACAGGGGATCCTGTTGCCTAGAGTAGTGTTTCCCGAATTATGTGACACCCACAGAGCGGCTCTCCCTCAGATCCAATAGTGCAATGGCACTCGGACGCTCTCGGTTATAGACTTGAATATCTGCTCTATGGGAAAGCACCAAACTGATATTTTTCTGTTGCTTAAATTTGAGCAACCGGATTTCCTTCTGCTTACGGAAACCTGGCTATCCCAGGAATCATCACCAGATATTCTAGCTGCACTCTCCTCAGATTACCATATCATCCAAGCCAACCGCCCCCAGGGATAATTTGGCAGAGGAGTAGCTATTATTACCCGTCACGACTGCAAATATTCCATATTAACCTCTCTTGATTTACCCTCAGTCGACAATCTGGGTATTAAACTCGAATTTGAACCAGTTATTGTCCCGTTATTGTGCGTCCTGCTCTACAGGCCTCCTCAAAGGATGCCCTTGTTTCCTCATAAGTGAACAGGTTGCGCATCTAGTCACGAACCATGGGAGGGTCATGCTGATTGGTGATTTCAACTATTGGGCCAATGAAACATCAAGTGGCCCACCGATGTTTCATTGGCCCAATAGAGCTACTCTCAGGACTAAACCTTGTACAACAAGTTACCACTGCTACTCACATCAAGGGACATATCCTCGACCAGATCTGGACAACTAATATAACTATGTCCCCTGTATCAGTGTCACTGTGTACTTGGCAGACCCCCATTTAATTAAATTTACTATCCATGATAATTTATTTATCAAATCACCATGTCCAAGAGGTGGCACACGCAGAAATTGGAATGAAATCGAGAAACCATTATTTCTTGATTCACTTGCCAACTCTATTCCCCCTGTCAACTCTTCCATCAACCTGGCTGACGAACAGTTAACTAGCTGGTTATTGGTTGCTAGCGACAAATTTGCGCCCCCCAGGAAGATTCATGCCACTCATCGTTCTGAGGTCCAGAAATGGTTTTCTTCCGAGCTGAAAGGTCATAAACTAGCCCTACGACAACTGGAGATAAAATGAAGACGCAACTATTTACCTGAAGACAAATGTCTCTACATAAACACCATGAAAACATATAAAAAATCTATCCTTACTGTCAAGGCAACATATTTCTGCTTAAAAATTCTGTCCGCAACTAATCGCACTAAAGAGACCTTCTTCATAGTAAATGAGCTGTCCAATCCTGATAGAATTTCAATCAAGTCTGCCCCCTCCCAAACCTTTTGTAATTCCATGAAATATTTCTTCATTGATAAAATCATTAACATAAATTCCAGCATTCCGGCCTGCAAAAATCTGGACTCTAGTTTGCACACCACCCGAAATCATAGCACCTTCATGCAATTTCCTAAAATCTGCGAGCATATCTTTGTGGATCTCCTCTCTAAAGTCAAATCTGGCCCCCCCATTGACTGTTGCCCTCCTTGTATTCTGAAATAAATTTTTACTGCCCTTCCCAGTCCTGCCCTTCACCTCTTAAATGAATCATTGTCCCTGCAACTTTTAAAAAGGCAATCATTATCTCCCTCTTGAAGAAGCATGGTGCGGAGCCGAAAAATTTAACTAACTATCGAGCAATCTCTTTTTTCCTTACCTACCGAAGGTTTTGGAAGCTTATGTCACGAGATGTCTCACGGATTTTCTGGAAGAATCTGAATTCCTTGCTCTCATCAAGCGGGGTTCCGCCCTGCCCATTCTGCTGAGGCGGTGATCCTCACAGTATTGGACACTCTCCGCAGCACAGTCGATGGTGGCTCATCGCATGCCCCTGTCCTGCTTGACCTCTCCATGGCCTTTGACACGGTCGACCATAATCTTCTGGTCGACCGAGCTAGAGACACAAGAATCACAGGCCCTGCCCTGGGTTGGATCACCTCCTTTTTAGAAAACCGATCGCATGCAGTCTGCACAGCACCGTTTACTGCCCCTAGAATCAGTATTACTTGCGGAGTCCCTGAGGGCTCCTCACTTTCCCCCCTGTTATTCAATCTGTACCTTCTCCCCCTTGTCTGAGCCCTGAAAGAGCATCAAGTCTGCACATTTAACTATGCTGACGACTTTCAACTAATTTTCCCTATTAGCAACTCTCCAAAGTCGGTCCATGCCTTTCAGTCCACCATGCTGTTCATCAGTCAGTGGATGAACAGCAACCATCTTAAGCCCAATCCGGACAAGACGGAGCTGGTTTTAACTGGTGGTATTACCAAAAATACCTGGGGCCCTCACTTTTGGCCCAGGGAATGGGGTCAGTCCCCTTCTCCATCAAACTCGGCTAAGAGCCTTGGGGTAATCATCCGTCAGGACATCACAATGAAGCCACAGATAGGTGGGGTCAGTGATCTCGACCTGTTTTTATCAACTCAGGAAAATAAAAAAGATCTGCAGATTTCTTACCTACGAAGCCCAGACTCAGGTGATTATCACCACGGTCATGTCCCATATTGACTATGCCAATTAGCTTTACTTCGGCATTCCCCTCTATCTATCCAAACGCCTACAGCTGGTTCAAAACCAGGCAGCTCGCCTGCTTGCTCATCAACCCAGGCACCTTCATGTCACTCCTCTCTTGAAGAAAGTTCACTGGTTTCCGGTAGTCCAGCGCTGCGCCTTCAAGATTGGGTGCCTTATTTTAAAGTCACTCAATGGGAGAAGCCCTAAATTTGTGAACAACCTGATCAATAAGTACGTTCCCACACGCAATCTTATTTCAGCACACAAGCTGCTTCTGTACACCCCCTCTTTTAAATTGAAGCTCACTGGAGGTGCTAGGTTTGCCATTTTGGCCCCCATGTTCTGGAACTCTCTTCCCTCTGAAATACGCCTCTGTACCAATCTTCTCAGTTTCAGAAGTCTCCTGGCTTTTCCGTCAAGCCTTCTAAACGTGCATTAGAACTTGGGTATCAATCAAAGTAGCGCCATGAAACCTCCCTGGTATACGTGCGCTTTATAAATGTATTTTAACATAACATAAAATAACAATTAAGGTGTCGTTTGTAATGAGGACCTAAGTGTGATAAATGTGTATGTTGCTTGTGCTTACCAGTGCTTTATGGATCTATAAAGTGTCTGGCAACCTTCACAGTGCAATACTATATGTTGGCACTAATAATACTAGTTGAAATTGCATTTTTACATTCTAATTATGATAATCCTTATCAAACCCAGAAAAGTCTCTTGAGTTTTCACCATCCATTTGGGGGCTATTAATGAGGAAAACATTTAAAGTGTAATTAACCCTGCTAATTTATGGAAATACTAGTCATGGGTGTAGTGCCAAATCCTTTCTGTCTCTCATGAAAGCAGAACATCAAGTTGGCAAAGGCAGGCTCAGAAGCAAATACTTTCTTCTCTTCGGGGGCACTTATTACTGTAAAATTGTTTTTCCAAAGTTTCTCCAAAGCATTACATGGCAGCTTCTTGACTATGAAACTACAAAAACGGCTTAGGCCCAAAGCAATTGACTATTTCCACATTGGCTTAGGGCTAGAGAGTCGTTTATGAATTTTTGCCAAAATCAAAAAAGTGTTCCAAACTCTTGTGACAGGCGCCGGGAAATAATTATTTTGATGTATTTTTTTGTTGATAAAAATACTTGTTTTTGATAAATCATTACCTTTAATGTTGATAATCTCTCATGGTCCCCTTTACTGTCAGAATGAACATTTTCTAGAAATTCACTAATTCTCTCGATATCTGTCTATCTTGTCAATATAGTTGAATTTGTGTCAAAAAGCAAAATTAATCATTCAGTTGTCAGTGGCGGCCGGGACGGATCGGGGATCGTGAGGCGAGCTGGGGTGGTGGTTAAAGGGGTCTTTTAATAAAAGAAAACTGAACTTACCTCTGTTGCTGCGTCTCTCCTCCAATCCGGCAGGAAGTACTGAGTCTCCCCCAAGCCAACCACAACGCTGCAATGCAGCGTTGTGAATGGTCTAAGTGCTGTGGTTCAGCGCTCAGCCATGGATTGGGAGTGTGGGCATGTTCTCCTCCCAGGCTTTAATGCAAAGTGTGCATGACTGTTTGGTTGGCCCAAGACGGCTGGCAAAACATTCATGCACACCACACCTCCCCCTGTTCTATGTGCAGACTATGTGCTCTATGATGTCAAACACTCTTGAGATACGGCCTGCAGCCCTGCCCTTAGAGTCGAAGCCTGAAGGTAGAAACTTCACAGGTCCAATGCCAATCAGCATCTGATCGATGCCGACGAACTGCTGGGTGCAAACTCTGGACTTTTCCCACTCAGAGCTTTTCCCACCTTTGTTGATACATCACAGTGACCTCATCCCTTGTCAACCTGTCAGTGACAAACCCCTCTTCAGAACCAACCTGCAACCTTTACCTGTTCAGATAACATTTTGATCAGGACCAATGTGACTTGGGTATAAAACCAGCGCTTTGCGTTTTAACGTAAACGTTTTCCAGCCAACACTTGCCTTGAAGTTGTTTTAGAGCAGCCCCAACCAGCCCTCAAAGCTGCAGCAGCAGGAACAAATAAAATGATAAAAGCATTGAGTTGATATCATTTTATTTGTCCTTTATTTACACTGCTGCAAAGCAGTGGGGCGATGTTCCTCTGCCTAAGCGGAGGACCCGCTACTGTCAGTTGATTTGCACACCAAGGAACTAAGGGGCTCATTAAGATGGCGGAAGGACTGCTACCAATGGGCAGGTGGTGGCAGTCCTTCTGGCATCACATAGTGATTTATTAACCGTCAAATTAGGATGGCGGTGGGGACAGCAGTGGATGAAAAGTCTGTCCGCTGATTCACCGCCAAAGGCAATCACACTGATTGCCTGGCGGATAGAGCAGGGCCACTAATATGGTGGCGGTGCCTAGCAGGCAGCGCCCGCCATATTGGGATGTGGGTTTGAAAAGGCCTTTACATGGCGGCGCTGCCACCATGGAAAGGCCCATTGGGCTTGGGGGCCCGTTGCGGGCCCCCCTTGTGAGGGGGTGTTGCTGCACTGGGGGGTACCCATGGTACCCCCCTTGCATTTCCATGCACCAAGTGGCAAACACCATGTGGTGCAGGAAAATGCGGTGCAAGCACATTTAACTTTGCGGACAGTGCTGCAGCCAGCAACACTGCCCGCAATTAAGGCCAGTATGGCGGGCGCATCCTAATCGCAGTGGTGGGATCGCCGTATATCTGGCGGTGGTCCCAAGCACCGCTACTGTAACGGGCGGACTAAGGGGCAGATTTATGTTAACTGGCGCATCCCTCGGGATGCGCCAGTTAACATGCGCCACAGTGCGCCACAGCTACGCCACCCATGGTGCGCCGCATTTATGATGCGGCGCACCATGGGGCAAAAACGGCACAGATGCGTCACGCATCTGTGCCGTAAAAGTGACGCATTGCTGGAGTTGCGTCGCAAGCGCGGCGCAGCTCCAGCAATGCTCTGAGGGGGCCTATTCTTTCAATGCTGCCTCAAGCCTTAAGCCTGCTTCAAGCAGGCGCAGGGTTTTGACGCAGCATTGCCCTGAAAGTGACTGAGTGAAATCTCATAGATTTCACTCAGCCACTTTCAGGAGGCGTTCCTGCGCAGGAACGCCCCCCCCTGCGCAGGAACGCCTCCTCATGGCGCAGTGCTGTACAACGTGACGCATCTCCTAGATGCGTCACGTTGTAAATAGGGCGCAGGGATGCGCCACGTTTCCGCGCCGTTGCGTCACGCAACGACGGCGTAAACGTGGTGCAAGCCCTTCATAAATCTGCCCCTAAGTCTGCCCGCCATCGTAATGAGCCCCTAAGTAACTTCAGAAGGAGGATATTTAGCTTTCCAGAGAAACGGAAAGGTTGGGGTTCTACAGGGTCCTTTACTGCTATATTATGTTAAATGTATTTCTTTTCATTAACTATTTTAATTATGCTTTCAATCTGGCATTTCAGTTTTCCAGAAAAGCAGTATATAACAACAAGATCCATAAGTCACAGTAACACCATTTGTCTATTCATCTATTTGCCTCATGATTCCTCAGCCCCCATCCAATCCCTTCTCAATGTCATATTTGTACTTTAGAACATGAATTAAGTAGGGAGTCCAATGTTCATGAATTGAGTGTGTGTGAAGTGATGTAGGTGAATAACATGTTTCCTGTCCAACTGTTATCTTCTTGTGTCCTCTAACCTCCTTCCCCATATTTTGGTTGGATCAGATCTCCTTGAGTGATTTGCGATGTCTAATTTAATTGAACATTAAAAATGAGTAGTTTATCGTGCCAACGCATACCTTTTAGAGACAGAGCTTTCATTTATAACACCAGTAATTGTGGAGTTATAAATGACATCAGAAATGTTGGGCCCTTATTAACACACAAGCCCAATCCCCAGTCTTATTGTGTTTTGTCTTGCATGCAGTGTTGATTTCACTACCAAAACAATGTGACCAACAGGTATTCCACTGCATGTTATTATGCTGAGATGTAAATATAGTAGCAGTGTTTTAAAACACAAATCAATGGCAAAGCCAAAAGGGTGCAGCAATGAAACTTGTTGACTTTCCCAGTGCATGTTGTTATCCTAGTTAGCTATTGCAAAAGCACATGCATCGGCAGTGACCATCTTTGAATGTCACTTTGTTCAAATAAATCAAACAAGGGTGTGGACAAGATGGTGGACAAATTATACTTCTTTTCATCAATAAAAAACAATATCAGCTGAATTGTGGCCATTGGAGCATATATAAGGAGGGTGAGGCGAAATATGAAGCACCTTTGGAGCCCCGATGGTGGCTGCCATGTGATACCAGACTCAGAAGAATTCACTCAACTGAGGGAGTTGTGGCAGACCGGGGGCTGCTGTGATTTCTGCCCAGTGATTCTTGGATTTGAGCATACACCCCAGGATTCCCAAATGAAACGGTAGAGCTCGACCAACAACAAATATTCACTAAGCCAGATAGAGGACAATTACAAACAAAATACTGTGATGATGATGGTCCAGAGTCCACCTAGTTTCAGTCCTATAGAGACTATAAAACAGCACATGGGATCAAGGAGGGCCCTAGGGTGACATTTTCTCATTCTATCACTTTCAAGAACACAGCGCCTATGAAAATAGCCAAACTTGCATATCAGGTGTGAATAACTGAAACAGAAATTGTAATGACAAGGTTTTACTGGCAAATGGTAGAGGTGGTACAGAGACAATCAGTACAGATAAAACAACATTATAACCAGTTAAACTAGAAAAATAGAAAAGCTTCAAGTAGCACCAAAGAGATAAAACATTATGCTTCCATATTGTAACTTGAGAGAGGATCTCAGAATTGTATGAAGTGGATTGAAGCAATAAATCATAGCAAATAAACAAGTCCTCATCAAGCTGGGAGAAGAGGTTTTCTCATTAGTAGAGGTACGAGACAACAAAAAAAAAACAAGCATTCCTTTGACACTAATTGATGGTGATTAAAGACCAGAACATTTCCTTGCAATTCCAGATGAAGGATCTAGCAATAGGTTCCTGCAGGAATAATATTAAAATCAGAAGAGTTCCACGGAAAGATAAGGTGACGGTCATTTGGACATATGTTCAGAAATTCCTCAAATATGTATTAGAAAACCCTTAAGTAGGTCTTAGAGAGGACTCGGAGAACTGTAAGAGAAAACTCTACAAGACCTCACCAACATGACATCCTCGCTCAAGTACACTTTTCACCAAAAAGAAAACAACATGGCAGCAGTAAGAAAAAAGAGACTTCTTATTTGGGGGCAGCTTGGTACTCTCTTGTAAAGCCCTTTTCACTATCACCATAGTAAAGAGGAGAGACTTGCGTTCTGTAGTAGAGTTTTTTTGTAAACGGAACTTAGAATATAGGTGGGACCATCCTGTCCCTCTCATTGTTGAGTGGCAAGAACACACTGTACAAGTGTCTTCCCTGGAGGAAGTTAAATCTATACTCAAAGTAATTGACTGGAGAAATGAACTGCAAAGCAAGCAGCAGGAGACAGCACCCCACCTTGCAACTTCAAGGCAAGTGTTGGCTGGAAAACGTTTATGTTAAAACACAAAGCGCTGGTTGGATACCCAAGTCACATTTGTCCTGATCAAAATGTTATCTGAACAGATAAAGGTTGCAGGTTGGTTCTGAAGAGGGGTTTGTCACTGACAGGTTGACAAGGGATGAGGTCACTGTGATGTGTCAACAAAGGTGGGAAAAGCTCTGAGTGGGAAAAGTCCAGAGTTTGCACCCAGCAATTCGTCGGCATCGATCAGATGCTGATTGGCATTGGACCCGTGAAGTTTCTACCTTCAGGCTTCGACTCTAAGGGCAGGGCTGCAGGCCGTATCTCAAGAGTGTTTGACATCATCGGATGATGGTCAGGCTAGCTGAATCTGATGCAGAGAGCAAATATAAAAATATGGGACAGCCATGTAACTCGGGGAAATGGGCCAAATATGTAATACAGTAAAGCACTGGTCCTTGTTGGGGAAATATATGCTTCAACTTCTTTGGCAACTCAACAAATAATTATGAATTGTCTTTTGAAAAAATACAGACACATGTATTTGATGTACTGAACAACTGAATGATAAACACATTGCAATACATAATCAAGGTGCTCCAGGAGGAAAATCCAGTGCAAGTGAATGAGTGGACTAAAGTAGGCAGGGTCATATATACAAAACTAGGGGCCAATTTAAATGTGAATCAACAACAAACTCTGAATCAAAGTATAATGTGCACAACATCATGATTCTAAACTGTCCTATAGTATGTCCATCGATGTTTCGACCACAATGAGATTAGTCAATCATCAGAAAGGGCCATCATCAGGACCAATAAAAGGTAGCACCCTGTGAAAATTGAGATTCTGGATTTCTGAAAAACAGGAACCTTTTAAAGCTAAAGCTAAGCAGCTAAAGCTAAGCAGCATTTTAGATTTTCATTGTCCTACACGCAGGCTTGCGTCCTTGTGGGGATCTTGTCACTGATCTTTAGACAGTGTTGTTTGTTACTGGACCTAGATAACTCAGCAATACATTCTGGTGTGGAGAGTGGATCAGACAAGGGGACCAGGTTAAAGTAAGTTTATCTTCTGACTTAGAAGCTTTTATGGAAAAAATTGGTTGTCACCGTGTCATCAGCGGTACAAGCTTCAATCTGGATCCAAAGGGGTGCTTAACACGGACAAGATGGTGGACAAATTATACTTTTTTTCATCAATAAAAAACAATATCAGCTGAATTGTGGCCATTGGAGCATATATAAGGAGGGTGAGGCCCTCAAAGCTGCAGCAGCAGGAACAAATAAAATGATAAAAGCATTGAGTTGACATCATTTTATTTGTCCTTTATTTACACTGCTGCAAAGCAGTGGGGCGATGTTCCTCTGCCTAAGCGGAGGACCCGCTATTGTCAGTTGATTTGCACACCAAAGAACTAAGGGGCTCATTAAGATGGCGGAAGGACTGCTACCACTGGGCAGGTGGTGGCAGTCCTTCTGGCATCACATAGTGATTTATTAACCGTCAAATTAGGATGGCGGTGGGGACAGCAGTGGATGAAAAGTCTGTCCGCTGATTCACCGCCAAAGGCAATCACACTGATTGCCTGGCAGATAGAGCAGGGCCACTAATATGGTGGCGGTGCCTAGCAGGCAGCGCCCGCCATATTGGGATGTGGGTTTGAAAAGGCCTTTACATGGCGGCGCTGCCACCATGGAAAGGCCCATTGGGCTTGGGGGCCCGTTGCGGGCCCCCCTTGTGAGGGGGTGTTGCTGCACTGGGGGGTACCCATGGTACCCCCCTTGCATTTCCATGCACCAAGTGGCAAACACCATGTGGTGCAGGAAAATGCGGTGCAAGCACATTTAACTTTGCGGACAGTGCTGCAGCCAGCAACACCGCCCGCAATTAAGGCCAGTATGGCGGGCGCATCCTAATCGCAGTGGTGGGATCGCCGTATATCTGGCGGTGGTCCCAAACACCGCTACTGTGATGGGCAGACTAAGTCTGCCCGCCATCGTAACGAGCCCCTAAGTAACTTCAGAAGGAGGATATTTAGCTTTCCAGAGAAACGGAAAGGTTGGGGTTCTACAGGGTCCTTTACTGCTATATTATGTTATATGTATTTCTTTTCATTAACTATTTTAATTATGCTTTCAATCTGGCATTTCAGTTTTCCAGAAAAGTAGTGTATAACAACAAGATCCATAAGTCACAGTAGCACCATTTGTCTATTCATCTATTTGCCTCATGATTCCTCAGCCCCCATCCAATCCCTTCTCAATGTCATATTTGTACTTTAGAACATGAATTAAGTAGGGAGTCCAATGTTCATGAATTGAGTGTGTGTGAAGTGATGTAGGTGAATAACATGTTTCCTGTCCAACTGTTATCTTCTTGTGTCCTCTAACCTCCTTCCCCATATTTTGGTTGGATCAGATCTCCTTGAGTGATTTGCGATGTCTAATTTAATTGAACATTAAAAATGAGTAGTTTATCGTGCCAACGCATACCTTTTAGAGACAGAGCTTTCATTTATAACACCAGTAATTGTGGAGTTATAAATTACATCAGAAATGTTGGGCCGTTATTAACACACAAGCCCAATCCCCAGTCTTATTGTGTTTTGTCTTGCATGCAGTGTTGATTTCACTACCAAAACAATGTGACCAACAGGTATTTCACTGCATGTTATTATGCTGAGATGTAAATATAGTAGCAGTGTTTTAAAACACAAATCAATGGCAAAGCCAAAAGGGTGCAGCAATGAAACTTGTTGACTTTCCCAGTGCATGTTGTTATCCTAGTTAGCTATTGCAAAAGCACATGCATCGGCAGTGACCATCTTTGAATGTCACTTTGTTCAAACAAATCAAACAAGGGTGTGGACAAGATGGTGGACAAATTATACTTCTTTTCATCAATAAAAAACAATATCAGCTGAATTGTGGCCATTGGAGCATATATAAGGAGGGTGAGGCGAAATATGAAGCACCTTTGGAGCCCCGATGGTGGCTGCCATGTGATACCAGACTCAGAAGAATTCACTCAACTGAGGGAGTTGGATTTGAGCATACACCCCAGGATTCCCAAATGAAACGGTAGAGCTCGACCAACAACAAATATTCACTAAGCCAGATAGAGGACAATTATAAACAAAATACTGTGATGATGATGGTCCAGATTCCACCTAGTTTCAGTCCTATAGAGACTATAAAACAGCATATGGGATCAAGGAGGGCCCTAGGGTGACATTTTCTCATTCTATCACTTTCAAGAACACAGCGCCTATGAAAATAGCCAAACTTGCATATCAGGTGTGAATAACTGAAACAGAAATTGTAATGACAAGGATTTACTGGCAAATGGTAGAGGTGGTACAGAGACAATCAGTACAGATAAAACAACATTATAACCAGTTAAACTAGAAAAATAGAAAAGCTTCAAGTAGCACCAAAGAGATAAAACATTATGCTTCCATATTGTAACTTGAGAAAGGATCTCAGAATTGTATGAAGTGGATTGAAGCAATAAATCATAGCAAATAAACAAGTCCTCATCAAGCTGGGAGAAGAGGTTTTCTCATTAGTAGAGGTACGAGACAACAAAGCATTCCTTTGACACTAATTGATGGTGATTAAAGACCAGAACATTTCCTTGTAATTCCAGATGAAGGATCTAGCAATAGGTTCCTGCAAGAATAATATTAAAATCAGAAGAGTTCCACGGAAAGATAAGGTGACGGTCATTTGGACATATGTTCAGAAATTCCTCAAATATGTATTAGAAAACCCTTAAGTAGGTCTTAGAGAGGACTCAGAGAACTGTAAGAGAAAACTCTACAAGACCTCACCAACATGACATCCTCGCTCAAGTACACTTTTCACCAAAAAGAAAACAACATGGCAGCAGTAAGAAAAAAGAGACTTCTTATTTGGGGGCAGCTTGGTACTCTCTTGTAAAGCCCTTTTCACTATCACCATAGTAAAGAGGAGAGACTTGCGTTCTGTAGTAGAGTTTTTTTGTAAACGGAACTTAGAATATTGGTGGGACCATCCTGTCCCTCTCATTGTTGAGTGGCAAGAACACACTGTACAAGTGCCTTCCCTGGAGGAAGTTAAATCTATACTCAAAGTAATTGACTGGAGAAATGAACTGCAAAGCAAGCAGCAGGAGACAGCACCCCACCTTGCAACTTCAAGGCAAGTGTTGGCTGGAAAACGTTTACGTAAAAACACAAGCGCTGGTTGGATACCCAAGTCACATTTGTCCTGATCAAAATGTTATCTGAACAGATAAAGGTTGCAGGTTGGTTCTGAAGAGGGGTTTGTCACTGACAGGTTGACAAGGGATGAGGTCACTGTGATGTGTCAACAAAGGTTGGAAAAGCTCTGAGTGGGAAAAGTCCAGAGTTTGCACCCAGCAATTCGTCGGCATCGATCAGATGCTGATTGGCATTGGACCCGTGAAGTTTCTACCTTCAGGCTTCGACTCTAAGGGCAGGGCTGCAGGCCGTATCTCAAGAGTGTTTGACATCATCGGATGATGGTCAGGCTAGCTGAATCTGATGCAGAGAGCAAATATAAAAATATGGGACAGCCATGTAACTCGGGGAAATGGGCCAAATATGTAATACAGTAAAGCACTGGTCCTTGTTGGGGAAATATATGCTTCAACTTCTTTGGCAACTCAACAAATAATTATTAATTGTCTTTTGAAAAAATACAGACACATGTATTTGATGTACTGAACAACTGAATGATAAACACATTGCAATACATAATCAAGGTGCTCCAGGAGGAAAATCCAGTGCAAGTGAATGAGTGGACTAAAGTAGGCAGGGTCATATATACAAAACTAGGGGCCAATTTAAATGTGAATCAACAACAAACTCTGAATCAAAGTATAATGTGCACAACATCATGATTCTAAACTGTCCTATAGTATGTCCATCGATGTTTCGACCACAATGAGATTAGTCAATCATCAGAAAGGGCCATCATCAGGACCAATAAAAGGTAGCACCCTGTGAAAATTGAGATTCTGGATTTCTGAAAAACAGGAACCTTTTAAAGCTAAAGCTAAGCAGCTAAAGCTAAAGCTAAGCAGCATTTTAGATTTTCATTGTCCTACACGCAGGCTTGCGTCCTTGTGGGGATCTTGTCACTGATCTTTAGACAGTGTTGTTTGTTACTGGACCTAGATAACTCAGCAATACATTCTGGTGTGGAGAGTGGATCAGACAAGGGGACCAGGTTAAAGTAAGTTTATCTTCTGACTTAGAAGCTTTTATGGAAAAAATTGGTTGTCACCGTGTCATCAGCGGTACAAGCTTCAATCTGGATCCAAAGCGGTGCTTAACACGGACAAGATGGTGGACAAATTATACTTCTTTTCATCAATAAAAAACAATATCAGCTGAATTGTGGCCATTGGAGCATATATAAGGAGGGTGAGGCCCTCAAAGCTGCAGCAGCAGGAACAAATAAAATGATAAAAGCATTGAGTTGATATCATTTTATTTGTCCTTTATTTACACTGCTGCAAAGCAGTGGGGCGATGTTCCTCTGCCTAAGCGGAGGACCCGCTATTGTCAGTTGATTTGCACACCAAAGAACTAAGGGGCTCATTAAGATGGCGGAAGGACTGCTACCACTGGGCAGGTGGTGGCAGTCCTTCTGGCATCACATAGTGATTTATTAACCGTCAAATTAGGATGGCGGTGGGGACAGCAGTGGATGAAAAGTCTGTCCGCTGATTCACCGCCAAAGGCAATCACACTGATTGCCTGGCGGATAGAGCAGGGCCACTAATATGGTGGCGGTGCCTAGCAGGCAGCGCCCGCCATATTGGGATGTGGGTTTGAAAAGGCCTTTACATGGCGGCGCTGCCACCATGGAAAGCCCCATTGGGCTTGGGGGCCCGTTGCGGGCCCCCCTTGTGAGGGGGTGTTGCTGCACTGGGGGGTACCCATGGTACCCCCCTTGCATTTCCATGCACCAAGTGGCAAACACCATGTGGTGCAGGAAAATGCGGTGCAAGCACATTTAACTTTGCGGACAGTGCTGCAGCCAGCAACACCACCCGCAATTAAGGCCAGTATGGCGGGCGCATCCTAATCGCAGTGGTGGGATCGCCGTATATCTGGCGGTGGTCCCAAACACCGCTACTGTGATGGGCGGACTAAGTCTGCCCGCCATCGTAACGAGCCCCTAAGTAACTTCAGAAGGAGGATATTTAGCTTTCCAGAGAAACGGAAAGGTTGGGGTTCTACAGGGTCCTTTACTGCTATATTATGTTATATGTATTTCTTTTCATTAACTATTTTAATTATGCTTTCAATCTGGCATTTCAGTTTTCCAGAAAAGTAGTATATAACAACAAGATCCATAAGTCACAGTAACACCATTTGTCTATTCATCTATTTGCCTCATGATTCCTCAGCCCCCATCCAATCCCTTCTCAATGTCATATTTGTACTTTAGAACATGAATTAAGTAGGGAGTCCAATGTTCATGAATTGAGTGTGTGTGAAGTGATGTAGGTGAATAACATGTTTCCTGTCCAACTGTTATCTTCTTGTGTCCTCTAACCTCCTTCCCCATATTTTGGTTGGATCAGATCTCCTTGAGTGATTTGCGATGTCTAATTTAATTGAACATTAAAAATGAGTAGTTTATCGTGCCAACACATACCTTTTAGAGACAGAGCTTTCATTTATAACACCAGTAATTGTGGAGTTATAAATTACATCAGAAATGTTGGGCCGTTATTAACACACAAGCCCAATCCCCAGTCTTATTGTGTTTTGTCTTGCATGCAGTGTTGATTTCACTACCAAAACAATGTGACCAACAGGTATTTCACTGCATGTTATTATGCTGAGATGTAAATATAGTAGCAGTGTTTTAAAACACAAATCAATGGCAAAGCCAAAAGGGTGCAGCAATGAAACTTGTTGACTTTCCCAGTGCATGTTGTTATCCTAGTTAGCTATTGCAAAAGCACATGCATCGGCAGTGACCATCTTTGAATGTCACTTTGTTCAAATAAATCAAACAAGGGTGTGGACAAGATGGTGGACAAATTATACTTCTTTTCATCAATAAAAAACAATATCAGCTGAATTGTGGCCATTGGAGCATATATAAGGAGGGTGAGGCAAAATATGAAGCACCTTTGGAGCCCCGATGGTGGCTGCCATGTGATACCAGACTCAGAAGAATTCACTCAACTGAGGGAGTTGTGGCAGACCGGGGGCTGCTGTGATTTCTGCCCAGTGATTCTTGGATTTGAGCATACACCCCAGGATTCCCAAATGAAACGGTAGAGCTCGACCAACAACAAATATTCACTAAGCCAGATAGAGGACAATTACAAACAAAATACTGTGATGATGATGGTCCAGATTCCACCTAGTTTCAGTCCTATAGAGTCTATAAAACAGCATATGGGATCAAGGAGGGCCCTAGGGTGACATTTTCTCATTCTATCACTTTCAAGAACACAGCGCCTATGAAAATAGCCAAACTTGCATATCAGGTGTGAATAACTGAAACAGAAATTGTAATGACAAGGATTTACTGGCAAATGGTAGAGGTGGTACAGAGACAATCAGTACAGATAAAACAACATTATAACCAGTTAAACTAGAAAAATAGAAAAGCTTCAAGTAGCACCAAAGAGATAAAACATTATCCTTCCATATTGTAACTTGAGAAAGGATCTCAGAATTGTATGAAGTGGATTGAAGCAATAAATCATAGCAAATAAACAAGTCCTCATCAAGCTGGGAGAAGAGGTTTTCTCATTAGTAGAGGTACGAGACAACAAAAAAAAACAAGCATTCCTTTGACACTAATTGATGGTGATTAAAGACCAGAACATTTCCTTGTAATTCCAGATGAAGGATCTAGCAATAGGTTCCTGCAGGAATAATATTAAAATCAGAAGAGTTCCACGGAAAGATAAGGTGACGGTCATTTGGACATATGTTCAGAAATTCCTCAAATATGTATTAGAAAACCCTTAAGTAGGTCTTAGAGAGGACTCAGAGAACTGTAAGAGAAAACTCTACAAGACCTCACCAACATGACATCCTCGCTCAAGTACACTTTTCACCAAAAAGAAAACAACATGGCAGCAGTAAGAAAAAAGAGACTTCTTATTTGGGGGCAGCTTGGTACTCTCTTGTAAAGCCCTTTTCACTATCACCATAGTAAAGAGGAGAGACTTGCGTTCTGTAGTAGAGTTTTTTTGTAAACGGAACTTAGAATATAGGTGGGACCATCCTGTCCCTCTCATTGTTGAGTGGCAAGAACACACTGTACAAGTGCCTTCCCTGGAGGAAGTTAAATCTATACTCAAAGTAATTGACTGGAGAAATGAACTGCAAAGCAAGCAGCAGGAGACAGCACCCCACCTTGCAACTTCAAGGCAAGTGTTGGCTGGAAAACGTTTACATAAAAACACAAGCGCTGGTTGGATACCCAAGTCACATTTGTCCTGATCAAAATGTTATCTGAACAGATAAAGGTTGCAGGTTGGTTCTGAAGAGGGGTTTGTCACTGACAGGTTGACAAGGGATGAGGTCACTGTGATGTGTCAACAAAGGTGGGAAAAGCTCTGAGTGGGAAAAGTCCAGAGTTTGCACCCAGCAATTCGTCGGCATCGATCAGATGCTGATTGGCATTGGACCCGTGAAGTTTCTACCTTCAGGCTTCGACTCTAAGGGCAGGGCTGCAGGCCGTATCTCAAGAGTGTTTGACATCATCGGATGATGGTCAGGCTAGCTGAATCTGATGCAGAGAGCAAATATAAAAATATGGGACAGCCATGTAACTCGGGGAAATGGGCCAAATATGTAATACAGTAAAGCACTGGTCCTTGTTGGGGAAATATATGCTTCAACTTCTTTGGCAACTCAACAAATAATTATTAATTGTCTTTTGAAAAAATACAGACACATGTATTTGATGTACTGAACAACTGAATGATAAACACATTGCAATACATAATCATGGTGCTCCAGGAGGAAAATCCAGTGCAAGTGAATGAGTGGACTAAAGTAGGCAGGGTCATATATACAAAACTAGGGGCCAATTTAAATGTGAATCAACAACAAACTCTGAATCAAAGTATAATGTGCACAACATCATGATTCTAAACTGTCCTATAGTATGTCCATCGATGTTTCGACCACAATGAGATTAGTCAATCATCAGAAAGGGTCATCATCAGGACCAATAAAAGGTAGCACCCTGTGAAAATTGAGATTCTGGATTTCTGAAAAACAGGAACCTTTTAAAGCTAAAGCTAAGCAGCTAAAGCTAAAGCTAAAGCTAAGCAGCATTTTAGATTTTCATTGTCCTACACGCAGGCTTGCGTCCTTGTGGGGATCTTGTCACTGATCTTTAGACAGTGTTGTTTGTTACTGGACCTAGATAACTCAGCAATACATTCTGGTGTGGAGAGTGGATCAGACAAAGGGACCAGGTTAAAGTAAGTTTATCTTCTGACTTAGAAGCTTTTATGGAAAAAATTGGTTGTCACCGTGTCATCAGCGGTACAAGCTTCAATCTGGATCCAAAGCGGTGCTTAACACCGTTGGGTTACTCAAGAGCAGGTCCCAGTGTGGTTGTCAAGGAAGGTTAAAAACATCTGAGAGGGTGAAGCCCAAAGTTTATGCCATGGATGGCCTTGGCTTCGATTGGATGCTTCTTGGCGTCACTCCCAGTGAAACTCTTTGCATTTGTACCAAGAAACATTTCTGGAAGTCGGATGTGCTTAAGCTCAGAAAACCTACAAGTTGAGGCCAAGGCTTTCATGGCGATCCTGGTTTCCTTCAGTTCTCCAGGCAGAAAGTTGGCAAAATGTTTAAAGTCCCACTTCTTACAGTTTGGGAAAAAGCAAAAGTACACTCTAACACCAACCAAGAGTCTAGAACCAGGGAGACACCACTTGGTGGGTAGATGCCAGCAGCAGGGTCGAAGGCAAGTGTAGTTGGAACTGGCACAGCTGCAGCCCATGCAGGTAAGAGAGGTGGGGTCAGGGCAAGAAATTTCATTTGTCGAATCTCCCTCAACCCAGTCCCCCCTGCCAGGACCTAGGCATTTGCATGGAGAGAGGCATCTGGAAGCCTGTAGTGTCCTTGTTGCTCAAACAGGAGGCCAGCCACCTGACCCCTGAATTCACTGGGTTCAAGGCAATCAGGTTCAATCTACCTTCAGGTTTCAGAAAGCAGGGCAGTCCTTCTGATCTTTACAGGCCCAGGAGTGTGTTGAGGAGAGGTCTATGAGGTCCACATTTATGCCAAGTGGTAGCTTGTGGGAGGGGGCATGCCTTTGCCAACCCCCTTAACCAGATGTACTCAGTTCATCTACCCCCCACTGGGTTTGGTATCAGTCTGACTAGAGAGACAATAAGAGTCAGGCCCAGATCTGAGCTTCGTCTGCTAGTGGCATGGTAGGCATTCTCTGAGGCTCAGGAAGGAGCTGGGCACAGCCCAGGCCATCCTGTCAAGGTCAAGGGAGAAATCCCCCTTCTCACACTCACAGCCCTTTTCCCACTGTCTGGGAGCGATACACATCTCACCACAAGGGAACTATCTGAGGTCGTCTGACAGGTGGACACTGCCACTGGAGTCAAGCTAGTCTTGCTGATGACCGGTGATGTTCGAAACCGGTTCCAGGATGCTTGTTTGCAGTCCAGGGAGGACTTGGTCTTGCAGTTCAGGCTGTACTGTTCCTATGGAGAGCAGGGTCAAGACTGATTTGCATATGTCTGGGCCTGAACTGGAAGGCATGGAGAGCAAAAAAACGATGGATTTAGGTCAAGATCTTTGTACTGGTGTGAATGTTTGAAATTGTGCAGCATTCTGCCCATCAATTGTTCTTTTTGAATATGTCATCCTGAGTGGGACGGGTTTGCCCAGACGTGGGTCCTGTGCTCTCCATGCCACTGGAGTCAAGCTAGTCTGGCTGATGATGGGTGATCCCCTGAAACTGGTCCCAGGATGCCTGTTTCCAGTCCAGGGAGAACCTGGCTTTGTACTTCAGGCTGGACTGTTCTCATGGGGTGCAGGTTTAAGACTGATTTGCATATAGCTGGGTTTGAACTGGAATGGCATGGGGAGCAATGAAATGATGGATTTAGGCCACGATCTCGGTACTGGTGTGAATGTTTGACATTGTGCAGCATTCTGTCCATCAATTGTTATTTTTGGATAGGTGGACACTGGCAGGATTTTTGTTTCGTTTTCGGCGGAAAAATTATAACATTTTAAAAGTGTAATTTCCAAAATAGTAAAAAGAAAATCTGCCTTGACCAATAATTTGGATTTTAAATGACTATTATCCACTTTACTAGCTATCCCCAAAATGAATTTAGTACTTACTAAAGGTTAAAGTGTAAACCATTGTTAATCTAGGCGATGGCCAGTATTTCCACAGAAAAAAACACCAGGACATGTAAAACATTTTATATACATGACCTACTTTTTAAACTTCATTCACCCTGCCCTTTGGGCTTTTAATGCCTATCTTAGGAGTGGATTATAATTATTTGAAATGAAGGTTTAGTCATGGCAAAAGTGTATGGTAACTTAAAATGTGTACTCTTACCCTGCAGTTGTAGGCCTGGAAACATGTTTTACAGTGCTAGTTTAGTGGCACAATGAGTGCTGCAGTCCACTAGTAGCATTTAACTTACAAGCTTTATGGTCATGTGATACCATTTACTAGAGACTTGCAAGTTACTTAAATGCCAATTAGGGGTATTCCAAGTTTATCAAGTTTAGAGAGGTGAGATTGGAACAAGCACTTGCACTGGTTAGCAGAAGTAAAGTACAAAGAGTCCTATGGCCAGCAAAACGGGTCCAGAAAAAGAAGCCAAAAATCTTGGGGAATACCATGCAAAATATGGTTATTTCCAAGTGAACTGACTCCACAGAAGCCACCAGCGGAGTCCAGGGAAGGTCCAGTTCAAATTGGTCAGCGGGGCTCTTCCAGGAAAGTGTGCTTCTTACAGCTTTTGTGTCCCTGTAGCTTAACAGAAGGTCAGCCAATTTACACTTGGAGTCCACATCTTTTTCCTGGTTGCCAGTGGAAACAGTCCCAGCCCTTCCAGCCCTCTTTACAGATGCCAAACGTAGGTGCAGTTCTTCCGTTTTCCACAGGCTCAATAGTTTTCTGTAGAGGGTGCTAAGGGGTGCCACATTTATGCTTGGCACTAGCCTACAGGTGGGGATGACTCCTGGCCCCTTCTTAACTAGTATAGGGAAAGTTCCCAGGGGTAACCCTACCCAGTTTTGAAGGTCTGGACACACCCTCACTCCTCATCAAGGTTCTGGGTGACAAGTGAAAGCTCATGCAAACAGCTTCTTGAGGCTTTCCGTTTGGTGGAATTGCCGCCGATGAGAAGCCAGTGATAAACGCTGTCAGGGAGCTGCAGTTGCGCCTTAGATGCACATTTAGGATCGCACAAACCCCCTTAGAGGGATAGTATGGTCAAACTCCGAAAGGACTAACCAGCCAAGAAAAAAATACACAGACCTAGTTTAGCAGCGCGGCATGGAGCAATAAGAATTCTAATTTCTCAACACGACGCAACTTTGCACGTCATTCATCACTACACAGCACCCAGGATCACCACCTCTGAAAGGTCACAAGTTCCAGTCCCTGTAAAACTCAGTGGGTGACACATCGGATACACACGTCTACACATAAGCTACTCACTTGCTGTTACTGTGTGCTCCTCTACCGCTGCGGGACTGCGAGGCGATTGAATCAGCTGTAGCCTCTTCCCGCAGCAGCCACGCCCCCTTGCCTGGCGAACCCTTAAACTTTCGCAGCACCCGCTCTGCGGGTGCTATTCACTTGCTGTTACATTGTCGGTCAGACCTGCGAAGGACTTGGAATCCAGTGTCTACAGCTGCTGGGGCTGCTAAGGACGCCACAAGTGCCGTACCGGCTTCACCGGAGTGCTACTGTTTGCTCCTCTACCGCTGCGGGACTGCGAGGCGATTGAATCAGCTGTAGCCTCTTCCCACAGCGGCCACGCCCCCTTGCCTGGCGAACCCTTAAACTTTCGCAGCCTTGCTGTTACATTGTCGGTCAGACCTGCAAAGGACTTGGAATCCAGTGTCTACAGCTGCTGGGGCTGCTAAGGACGCCACAAGCGCCGTACCGGCTTCACCGGAGTGCTACTGCTTGCTCCTCTACCACTGCGGGACTGAGAGGCGATTGAATCAGCTGTAGCCTCTTCCCGCAGCGGCCACGCCCCCTTGCCTGGCGAGGACTATAAGAGCAGTCTAGGCTCCCCGCGAAGCGGGACGCGCTCGGGACAAAGCATGGGACGAACCCCGGACAAAGGGCGGGCCCTCTTAGGCCCTCAGAGGCCGAAGTAGGCTGGGCTGGGCCCACTCTTTTTCATTTTACATTTTATTGCACTGCCCCTACATCCGTCCATGTATCAGATATTGTTTCTTGTTGTTTAGTTTCAGCTCCACACAGTTTATCTTGTTTAATTCGTTTTAGATATTTTTGCATTTGCATTAAGGATTGCCTCTGTTATCTTCTTATTTTAATTATGACAGCAAAAAAGCTCCGTTCAGGTAGACTTCTGGTAGGAAGGGCTTGTGCTAAAACCAAATCTAACCCTCTTAGAAACAAGAGGTCCAAAACCTGCAACTAATGGGCCAGTGTCAATTATTCCAATTATGGGAGAAGCCTAAAGATAAGAATATGCCTACGGATATGGATGAAGCAGGTGCCCTTGTGGGGCCTCCCAAGCTGTCATTGGAGGGTCCACATATGGGGAAAAATCAGATATGAGCTCGCTGATTTGTGAGGAAATTAATTCTGTAAAATCTACTGCTTCCACTTCTACTAAATTACTCACCCCTAGAGCTGAGTGTATGTTGCAGAATAATACTCTTACAATGTCTGGGGCTAACTTGAATCAAGAACTTGTAGGTAGTTCCAACCAAAGGGAATTGGGAAATGAGGACTCTCAAATGTTGGATATTGATCTGGATCTTTGTGGGCGCTACTTAGTAAATGGATCTTTGAAGCTATTCGAGGCTACTAAAACCCCGCTTGAACCATTCCCTCAGGTCTTCGACTTTATAGTAGCACCCCTTCTATTAAATCCCAAGATATCACCTCCCTATCTAACAATTCAAATAGCCCTGAGCTGAATATATCAGGCATCCACCCAACTGTTTCTCCTTGCCCAGAGAGTCTTGATAAACCGATCTCTGAGTCCCTGATTGTTTTGGAACATTTGTTGTCTTCTATATTACAGCTATTGGGTAAATTTGTGGGTAGTAATGATTGTGTTCTGGAAACAGTTACCCAGATATTGAAGGTCCTTTTAAATTGGGAAAAGTTACCTAATATTGATCCTCGAGGTGGTATGCAAGGGCTAAAAACCGGTGGTGACGTTCGCCTGGAACCGGGCCCGTAGACTCTCCTCTTTCAACTCAAATCATCCCGCCTGTTTCCGTCGGAAACGAGCTTTTATCAAATGTGCTTCTGTCAGCCCCTACATCTTCAGCATACAATTGTATCACGGACGTGGCTCTTGAAATTGCAGAAGATTTTAGTAAAGGAGTTGATTTAAATTCTGGTAAAGAGTTTTTTCCTATTTTTGCCCAAGAGTCTAAGAAGAAGGGGGAAAAATGAAAAAATGGAAAAACCAGAAAAGCGTAGAGGAAAAAAGAGGAAACCCCTCCGCAGAATAAAAAAAAAGAGGCAGAGACAAATAATCTTTGATGATGTTTTAGATCAGCATGTCAAGAATGATGATTGTTAGAACTGGGGGTCTCTAGTTGGCAGAGGTAGGTACCACTGTCCAAATAGGGACCCTTGCTTCTAGTCAGGACAAGGGGATAACCCTCTTAGATAACCCCTGCTCGCCCTCAAGGTAGCTTGGCCTGAGCAGTCTAGGCTAACCAGAGGCAATGCGTAAAGTATTTGTACCAACACTCGCAGTAACACAGTGAAACACCACAAACTGATTCCGCAACAGTTTAGGAAAATAAAGATATTTATTCTAAACTACACAAGACCAAAACGACAAAAATCCAACATACACAGTCCAAGAATATGGTTTCAAAAAGAGTTCTTAAGGTTGCGTTAAAGTTCTTCAAGTTGCGGTAAAATAAACCACAGATGCGTGAAAAGTTCACAGTTGCGTCACGTTTACTCACAGTACCTTTTAGATGCAACAAAGTTCCAAAAGCAGAAGCTGGTGCGGTGGAAAACAAGCGATGCGTTGCTCCTGAGACCCTGGGGAGGCGATGCGACAGCCCCGCTGCAGCAGCGGGCGTGTTGCGACGAATCCGGTCTGTATGGGGAGGAAGGCCACTTGTATGGATTCCGGTGCGTAGGTTCCGTAGGAAGTCTGTTCTCGCAAAGGCACGATGTGACGATCTCGTAGGTGCTGCGACGATCTCCGGGGCGACGATGCGCGGTCCAGCGGTGATCCTCTCTCTCGCAGCTCCTCGATGCGATGGTTCTGCGACGATGCTCGCAGCGACGTGATGCGGTCCGCAAGCAAGCGGTGCGGCGATCTTTCCCAGCGACGACAGGCTCTGCGACGACCCTCGCAGCGATGTTCGATTCTCCCGCACCGGTCTGGTGCGTCCCGCAAACGAAGGATGCGACGGCTCCGGCAGCGGCGTCAGGCACTGCGCCGATCTCGACCTTCGTAGCGGCGGGAAACTTCTCGCACTGTCGGGGATGCGCTCCGCAAGCGAGCGATGCGACACTTTTCAGATTCAAAAGTCTCTCAAGCTTAGTTACAAGCTTCCCAGCTCAGGTTCAACTTCCAGAGGCCCCACAACTGGATCAAGCACTCTAGGAAGGACAGAACTCTCTCAGCAGAGTTCAGGGAGACTGGGGGTGAAGTCCTTTTGTTCCTGGGACTTCAAAACAGGGAGCCAGCTCTTCTCAGGCCCTTGGAGATTCCTTCAAGACAGGGGACACAGCTCACAGCAAAGTCCTTCCCCTCTCCTTGGCAGCAAAGCAACAGCAGGTCAGTCCAGCAGAGCAACAGCAGGACAGTCTTCCTTCTTCAGAGTCAGCTTTCTCCTTGGCAGAGGTTCC
The DNA here is from genome assembly GCF_964263255.1 of Lissotriton vulgaris. Lineage (NCBI taxonomy): Eukaryota > Metazoa > Chordata > Amphibia > Caudata > Salamandridae > Lissotriton > Lissotriton vulgaris. The sequence goes on along the minus strand of NC_141689.1, from coordinate 312,692,813 downwards.
TTCTTGATTTCCAGGATGATCTAATTTTCTGTTGTCAGGGGTCCTGTACTTATACCCCTAAAGTCTTTGTTCTCTCTGTGCATGTGGGCCCTGAGCCCGGTCTGAACCAGTTCTGGGTGGATCCTGAGTACTTTGTTTTGCTGGCTGCATCTTTCCTTTCAGAGTGAGGGGCAGGGTCCTCAGCCGCCCAGCAGGAGGTGGAGCCAGCATTGTGGCAGGCAGGCACAGCCCTATTCAGCCCAGGTGCTAACTCCTCCCACCACTCAGGTTGCAATTGCTTCATTCAGCCTAGTGCTGACTCATCCAGCCTCTGGGGGAATTCCCCAGCCCCTGTCACTCACAAACCTGACAGTCAATACACAAACAGGCCCAGGCACACAGAAGGGTCAGACAAGAGAACAGCAACTTTCTAAAAGTGCTGTTCTCAAACACAGGATTTAAAAACCACCTTTCCTAAAAGATGTATTATTAAATTCTGAGTTCAGGGATACTAGATACTTATGTCCTATCTTGTTCCTATGGGAAGAAATGCTGTTAACCACTGTAGCCAGCATCCCCCATGTTAACCTATGGAGCAAGATAGCCTTACAATAGTGAAAAACGAAAATGGCTGTAATTCACTACCAGAGCATGGTACCTGCACTAGTACATGCTCTACCTTTCACATACACTGCACCCTGCCCAGGGGGGTACCTTGGGCCTTCCATAGGGGTGACTGATGTGCACGAAAAGGGAAGGGTTAGGCCTGGTCAGTGGGGACACTGACCAGGAGGACATGGCAGTTCTAAACTGCCCATAGGCGCTGCAGTGGCAGGCCTGAGACACCATTTTAGAGCTACTCCTGTGGGTGGCACAATCAGTGCTGCAGGCCCACTAGTAGCATTTGTCATCACCAGCCCTGGCACACCCAGTGCACTTTACGAGGGACTTCATGGTGATACAAATATGCCAAACATGTATATCCAATCAGAATAACAATTTACATAGGGAGCACTTACACTCTGGCACTGGTCAGCAGTGGCAGAGTGTCCAAAGCATCTAAACCAGCAAAAACGAAATCCAGCACAGCATCAAAAATACAGGAGGCAGAGGCAAAAAGATGGGGGTAATCACGCCAAAGATGCCAGGTCTAACAATGATAATATGTCCTTGCCGGCTATTGTTGGGGCAGAAGATGTAAGCCCGAAGCAGGGCACCAATAGGCAAAAAGTTGAGGCTCCAGTTCCCCCTGCTGAGAACAATGATATTATTTCCAGTTGTACGAATTCCAATCTAGGAAGCCCCACTATCGGTTCAGGGAGGTCAAAGAACCCTTTTCCGATAGTGAAGATGATAAATTCTGCCCCTGGATTGATATCTGCCCTCAATCCTACTGCTCCCCCCTTTTTTGCTCCGATAGAAGATGCAGTCTGCTCCAATAAATCATCTGGAATCCCAATAGAGGATAGTATAGACACGTTGACGTTGGATTTTCTCCCTCTCTTTGATACTGAATTAATAATAAATAGATTTTGGCTCCTTAGATGTTTTAAGGAGATGGAGAGTTTGAAGTTAATCCAAACTAGTGACATTGATCTGGTCTCTATTTTGAATGTTGAGGCAGGTTCTTGTACTAGGGTAAGGTTCTATTCCAAACTTATTGTGAACCTCATTTTGAAGCAGGCTGAGAATCTTCAGAGTCGTGGGATGGATGTAATGCCTTTTTTCTCCATCAGTAGAGTTGCTTCCTCTGATAAGAGGCCCTCTGGCTCGAGACAAGCCGGTCCTTCTTTCCCTTTTGAGGACTTAAAGATCAGCTTTTCAAAATCTAAACGTGTAGTAACACATGTAATCCCTCCCTCTTTATCACTAAATGGTAATAGAGTAGATGACGGTCAGCAATGGAACTGGTTACCTGGTGCTTTATCAGGTACATCTACGGACAATCCCAAATTATTTTCTAATCTTTAGCAGCAGCTTAAAAATTATCTCTTGGAATGCTGTTGGAATCAAGAACAGCCTTGAAAAGATGCAGTATCTTTATTCCTTGGAAGCTAATGTGATTTGTATCCAGGAGACGTGGTGTGTGGACAAACTGATCATGGGTAGGGATTACATCGTCCTGGAAGGAGGGGCTGTTGCCTCTAAGAGGGGACACGCTAAAGGGGGAATCGCATGCCTGTTATCCAATCGGATAAAGTGGAAATATTCACACCACTTAGATCCCAGTAACCTTTTCCAGGCTGTGACACTATTTAATTTTGACAATATGGAAAAGAAACACCCCCTGGTATTAATAAATGCATATATCCCCCCCGATGACTGTTTTAATGGAGTGCTAAAACAAGTTTTTGTCTTTATTAAACAAATTAAGGATACAGTTCCCTCCCCCCATGTAATTTTACAGGGTGATCTTAACTGCAAGGTTTCTAATTTAAGCGTGGATCTATTTAAAAAACAGGCTTAAAGAGGAATACTTTCAGATTCCACAAGCTCTTTTTCCAACGAAAATTAGAACAAATAAGAGAGGGAAATTGCTCCTAAAAGAATTATCCGAAACCGAGGGTATTATAGCTAATGGAAGGCTTCCCTCGGATACACCTGCACTTTTTACGCATAAATCCAATAATAGTGAGTCAATATTGGACTACATAATTGTTGATTATTGCTTTTTCTATCTTCTACGAGATCTAGTGGTCTTACAGACTTCTTTTAGTGACCATAAGGTAATTGTTTTAACTCTTTCTATAACTCCGCCCCCGGCGGACCCTTGGACTCTTAACGGTGACCTGGTCAACTTTGGGGCTAAATCTGGAAGATGTTTTTGGAACTCAAAAGCCATGAAGGGTCTGGAACATGTTCTAGATAAAGCTCTTAGAGATCTCCGTAATTGGCTAGGGGCCGAATTTTTGTCTTTTGAGGTTTTTATGAAGGAGGTTACTTTGGCTGCAAGGACATCCAACTCAATTAAAAAAAAGCCCATACTCCCTAGTTCGATCATTTCCTTAAATAAAGAAATAAATAAATTGGTGAGGGAACAATACTTGTTCAGATCCCCCGAAAGATACCGAAAAATAGCCCTCTTAAAAAGAAGGAGACGAAGGGCCAAGTTTAAAATAAAAAAAGAAAAAGAGGACTCTCTCTGGATCAATCTGCGTGAGGCCGCAGTAAACGGGCACGCTAGATTGTTCTGGTCTATAATCGGGGAGGGCTGTGGAACAAGAGTTAGTCCCCGCCCTATTCACATATGTGAGCAAACATGGGTTAATTATATTGTAAATTTATATGCCAGTAATGGGCCCGCGGCAGAGAATGTGAGTCTTTGCAATGATAGAGATCCTTTAATAGATTTCCCGTCCGAAAAAAGCATTGAATTGGCTATAAAAGAACTCCGTCTCTCAGGTGCAATGGGGCCTGATGAGCTCCCTATATCTGTCCTGAAGCAGGACCCAGTTTCTTGGAGTAAAATTTTGTTCATCATATTTAGATTTTGCTTCCTGAATAAAGCTGTCCCTTTGTCCTGGAAAGGGAGCATTTTGGTGCCATTGTTCAAGAAGGGAGATAGGAACGAACCTAAGAACTATCGGCAAATCTCCCTTCTTGATGCAATTGGTAATATGTTCTCCAAATGTCTCCTATATATTATAAATGACTGGGTGGAGAGGAATCATATTATACCTTTAGAACAGACAGGTTTTCGCAAGAGCCATGGCACATTGGACAACCTTATCGCACTGCAGATAATCTCTGATAAATATGTCAGGGTTCGAGGAGGAAGAGTATATGCGGCATTTATAGATTTCTCCACAGCATTCGACAAAGTGGATCGGCCGTTGCTGAGGAGAAAACTAGCGGCTTTGGGTATGCCCCCGCTCCTGTTAGATTTGGTTAAGGCCTTGCATTCGGATACTTGGTGCCAAGTCCTGCAAGGGGGTGAAAGGGGGTTATCCCAAATTATTCCAACTATTAACGGATTAAAGCAGGGTTGTCTTTTGTTGCCTCTGCTCTTTTCCTTATATATCTCAGATCTCCCTATGTCCTTATCTGCTTGTGAAGGTATCGCTCCGTCATTAGGGGGATCCCCAATTTCCTGTCTGTTATATGCGGACGATATTCTTATATTGGACCTTACGCCCAAGGGGTTAAATAATCATCAATGTAACAAAAGGAGGGAGGGAGAGAGACAAGTGGATTCGGTCTCCCTAAGTAATATGTTTAATCAAAATAGAATCCACTCAGAAAGTGGTGGTGATCCCTAAAGTGATGGAGAGCACACAGTGTTGTTTAAATGCCCCTCACACACTAACAGGCCCTTTGGTGTCATGCTTCATCATCGGGGCCTTCGCACCCCTCTACGGGATGCAGCGTGCTACGACTCACGGATACGTAGGAGCACTTGATAGTGAACTATGTGTAGGTGTGTGTTTAGGGAAGGAGTGTGAGTAGTGAGGTGAGGTGAAAAAGTGAAGGTTAATTAAAAAATACCTGGCTCGTAGTAAAAAATTATTTATTATGTCCTTGGCTGGTATTGTTAAAAGGTGCAAAGTGAGGTTGACAATATACGTATTAGGGTATATCAACCTTTAAAAGCGTCGACATGTTTCAGAGTACAGCGACTCCTTCTTCAGGACGAGGATATGCACGTTATCCTCACCTTACTCACATGGAATGTAGAATGTCAAAGTGTATTCTACCAAAAACTTAAACTAGGTGAAATGTACCTATCAATGTTAATTGTGGATAAGCTCTGTTGCGCCCAATTGGCGTTAGAAGAACCTGTGGAGTAAAAAACATAATAAACATCAAAGTCGGACGTTCAGGAACAAGGAAAAACAATGGTTTCCAGTTATATGAGGGTAAAAAGAACCCGAATTAAGGTTCAGGGACCCTGTGAAGTAAAACACTAAAAAAGACACACAGTAGACATAGACATACATATATAGTAGAAAACACGCCAGGATATCTTTCCCAACAAAGATTGTGGAGGAGAGGGAGGAGTTTTTAAATGGAGGCTTACTTATAGTTCAAGGTTTTCTGACCTCATGAGCCTAAGCGTAGTATTGGGGGATTCCTTCCTCACTGCTCAGTAAAGCAACCTAAAGGATATTAACGGTAGGTTTTAGGTTGATATAGTTGTTATGAGAGAAAATTAGCTAGCCCTCAATGCTGCGACCCAACTCACGGTTACTGCATGGTCTAATAGCCTGCCTTCCCCTCAACGCTGCTCCGACGAAGTGTAGGATCAGGTGGGTGTTCCGTCTCGGGACTGACACCTCTGGGCTAAATGACTCTATTCCTTGGAGCCAGTTACGCTGATCCTTTTTGATGACAGTGACATCTCCCACTTTTTCTTCCAGGTTAACAGCACAAACTCATTGTAACCTCCATGCATTGTTTCCATTGTAATTATGAATTTTATGAATACTTGGACAGCCTTCACCCTAAATGTAATTATAATGCCTTGTACACGGGGTTCGATTCAATCAGGTAGTTAGTAAAACATACGCAGGGTGATGGCGTCCGTTTGACACGCATGCGCGCCATCTGACTTCATTAGACAAAGTCAAACACAGGCGCCGCGCATGCGCGAATGAGACAGCCTTTACCTTAAACGTAATTATAATGCCTTGCACACAGGGTTTGATTTGAACTACGCTATACCCCCACTGTTGCTAATGCTCTCTGAAATTTCCATCTGGTAGCTAGTAATACACGCGCAGGGTAATAGAGTCTGTGTGACACGCATGCGCGCCATCTGACTTCATTAGACAAAGTCAACACGGGCGCCACGCATGCGCGAATGCAACAGCGCTAACTCCTAGCGCATGCGCTTTTCAATCCTGTATCGCGCGCCAGCCCATCGCGCAATACCGGACTTCTTCTGCTCACAGCACCCGTATTTGGGCATGTTTCCGCTTCAAATTAACTAATTAACTCTCTAAATTGAAGCCCTGGGCAGTATATAAGAGGCCAAATACCAACCTGATCCTACACTTCGTCGGAGCAGCGTTGAGGGGAAAGCAGGCTATTAGACCATGCAGTAACCGTGAGTTGGGTCGCAGCATTGAGGGCTAGCTAATTTTCTCTCATAACAACTATATCAACCTAAAACCTACCCTTAATATCCTTTAGGTTGCTTTACTGAGCAGTGAGGAAGGAATCCCCCAATACTACGCTTAGGCTCATGAGGTCAGAAAACCTTGAACTATAAGTAAGCCTCCATTTAAAAACTCCTCCCTCTCCTCCACAATCTTTGTTGGGAAATATATCCTGGCGTGTTTTCTACTATATATGTATGTCTATGTCTACTGTGTGTCTTTTTTAGTGTTTTACTTCACAGGGTCCCTGAACCTTAATTCGGGTTCTTTTTACCCTCATATAACTGGAAACCATTGTTTTTCCTTGTTCCTGGACGTCCGACTGTGATGTTTATTATGTTTTTTACTCCACAGGTTCTTCTAACGCCAATTGGGCGCAACAGAGCTTAACCACAATTAACATTGATAGGTACATTTCACCTAGTTTAAATTTTTGGTAGAATACACTTTGACATTCTACATTTCATGTGAGTAAGGTGAGGATAACGTGCATATCCTCATCCTGAAGAAGGAGTCGCTGTACTCCGAAACATGTCAACGCTTTTAAAGGTTGATATACCCTAATACGTATATTGTCAACCTCACTTTGCACCTTTTAACAATACCAGCCGAGGACATAATAAATAATGTTTTCCTACGAGCCAGGTATTTTTTAATTAACCTTCACTTTTTCACCTCACCTCACTACTCACACTCCTTCCCTAAACACACACCTACACATAGTTCACTATCAAGTGCTCCTACGTATCCGTGAGTCATAGCACGCCGCATCCCGTAGAGGGGTGCGAAGGCCCCGATGATGAAGCATGACACCAAGGGGCCTGTTGGTGTGTGAGGGGCATTTAAACAACACTGTGTGCTCCCCATCACTTTAGGGATCACCACCACTTTCTGAGTGGATTCTATTTTGTTTAAACGTTAAATAATCATCTACATGCCCTACACCAGTTTGCAGAACTTCACTATTTAAAGATAAATACGTCCAAAAGTCAAATTATGATTATTTCAGGGAGGAAAAAAACAAAATATGATAACTTTGGTTGGTCCGTAGGAGGTCATAAATTGGAGGTGGTTAAATCTTATGTCTTTCTGGGGAAAATAATATCTGATAACCTAAGTGACAAGGTCCATATTGATAACAACTCCCGGAAGGCCCTGTCTCAGGGTAAAAATTTTGAGTGCATTGTACTCTGCCACTGGGAGAAGACATTTTCCTCATATGCTAGAGGTTTTCAGGGCAAAAATCCCGTCATCCCTTATGTACGGTATTGAAATGGTTGATATAGGGCAATGGGGTTTCTTACATGTTGCAGAAGGAAAAATTTTACGGTTTTTAGCCTCTACTAACACTGCCTGCACAGTGGCATCCCTAAGACTTGAGTTTGGCATCCGTAGCAGTTGGGTGCAGGGCTTGGCAGGGTTGGTGCGTTGGGTAACCCGCCTAGCCAGAGGAGAAGTGGGTACTTTGAGACATCTAATGAAGTCGGAACTGTTTGGCACTTTAAGGGAGTTCTCCTCTATTGTCAAGAATTTCAGGAAAGCTGTTGTACTTCTGCAATTGGAGGAGAGCACTCTTTTCACTCTGTCTGCCGTACAGGTAAAATTACTTTTGAAACAGCCCTCGTGGGATCTTAGCTTTAGGCTGGACAGGGAATCTATTCTTGCAAAGAAAAGAGTATCCCCCTTCACTGATACGTACGTATTAAAACGCATGCAACCCTATGTCGCCTGGAATATACCCCATGGTATACGGCGTTTCTGGCTTCTTTTGAGGCAGGACCTACTCCCTCTTAATAAGCTTATGGCTAAATGGTATGGTTGCTCCGCAACATGTAATTTTTGTAATTTGTCAATTCAGGACCTCATACATGTTCTTTTTGATTGTCCTGCACTTCGTTTATTTTGTCGTAAGTGGTTTAGACAAATTTGCTTGAAATTGAATATCCTTACAGCCAATTCTTTCTTATGTGCTTTATATAATCCTCCTAATGAAATGTTCTGTTTTAGCATTTTTAATTTTTTTTAAATGTTTCTTAGACATTTATTAGACGGTTTTATCCAACTGTGTTGTGCTGATTACTTAGTATTTTGGTAAAAACTTGTTAATGTTTGTTGTATTTGTATGAGAAATTTTGATTCATGTATTTCCTTTCCTTATGTGGACCTCTTTGGAGATCCAAAACATAATAAACAAACTTGAACTTGAGGCTTAGGCAGGTGAAAGGTGACTTGAAAAGTAGCTTTTGTAAAATATTTTGAACTAATCCAACTTTACCAATGAATTGTGCTTGTAATGTATATTTTGCAAACTTCAAGAATAAACTTTTCAGCCAGATCTTAGGTGGAAATACCATTATTTGATTCAATATTAACTTCCAATGCTTTCCTATGCAACAGATAACCCTGCTACAATGAACATATTTTTTTCTGCCTTGTCATTATATGGGCATGTTTTACATTAAATCTTTACATGTCCTACTTTTAAATACCATACTTTATACCTTATTGGATGTTGAGGCTTACTTAGGGATGACTTATTCCTATTTAGGCCTGTCAAAAAGTGTTACTTTGATAGGTCAAATTTGCAGTTTAAACCAGCATAGCCTGGTTACTGGTGGCAGGCCAGCAGTATTTTATTTGCATTGTCACTTTAGTGGTAGCACAATATGTGGTGTAGTCTGCTGGTGTCTCTGGCTGCACTTTATACCATATGCTAGGTGTAAGAACTTGGGTACTGATTGATTGGAGTGAAACACTACTCAAGCAGGAACCAAAATCATTGTCAGGGTGAAGTCACAAGCAAACCCCAAATTAACCTGTGCTCAACCCTTGGGTATCTTGGCACAGAACTGTCAGGCTTTACTCAAAGGTAATGTGTAAAGTATCTATGCAAATCAGTTATACACTGAAAACACACCACAAAAGGATCCCACACCAGATTAGGAAAATAGAGTAATTTTTAATAAACAATACAAGACCAAAAGGACAGGTATCCTATTAGTTTTATTGGAGATATGCAATTTTAAATATTTCAGTAAAAATAATGCCAAAAGTCACAAAGCGCCAACTGTGAATATCTGGTTGCACGGGACTGGGACAAAGTTACAAGTTCAAGCTGACCACAAGGGAGTGCAGGCCAACTACAGGGACTCAGTTGGTCCTGCTGAACGAGAGTACCTTAAATTCTGGTTGCCGAGCATTGCAAGGGCCAGTGCCGATGATGTATCACACAGCTGGGGCAATGAATTGATTCCGGGGTGCTGCAGAGCTGCGATGCGAGGTCCTGTTCTGCCATCGAGGATCCTATAGATGAGGGCTTGCGATCCTAAGTCAAGTGCTGAGGATACATCTTGCAGTCGAGGCAAAGCATCAGTTTCGAAGAGCTTTGAGTCTGTGCTGCAAGAAGCTGTATCGTCATTGAGGCTTCCGTCAAAGAAAGATTTGCGATGCAAGGCCGTTGTGGGAAAAACTTAACACAGGCGGCAGTTGCGATGTGGGCTGTGAGGTTAATACTGAGTCCTTGCGGTGAAGGAACCCTCACAAACAGATGTGATGCATTGGTTCTGCTCGGGATTGTGCCCCTCAGCAGAGGAGAAGCGTTGGTTATTTTGGGTCCACAGATGGACTGGCAAAACACATTTAGACCCACTTCCAAAGTTCCAGGACTGGGGGTGCATCACTTGGTAGGGAAGGACTCATAGATGGCAGAGTCCCGCACATGGGCACATGGTTTTTGGAGCCTTCTACCCCTGAAGCTCTAGTCAGGAGGCCAGCTGACTAGCCCTTAGAGTAACTCCGGGGTCCTGGGTTCAACAGATGCAGGTCCAGTCCTTCTCACCCAGGTAAGAATGCAGTAGGTCATCTCAGCAGGGAAGCAGTCCTTCACAGCGAAGAAGCACTCCAGCACAGTGGCAGTCCTTTTAGCAGTGCAGCAATTCTTCTTCCCGAAGAGTATCCACAGGTCCAGAAGAATACAGAAGAAGTGTTGTCTGAAGGACAATAGTTATGCCTGGACCTTCCTTTGAAGTGAACGAAGCTTCTAGAACTTTCCCTTTGAAGTCACCAGCCTGCCTTCCCTGCCATGATTCCAGACTGAGTTCAGGGGATATGCAGTGCTTTATGTTGGGGCAGGACACGGCCTATCCAGGTGTAAAAAGGGCTGTGCCCAGCTTATCCTCTCCCCCCATCCTGCCAGTAATGACCCATTCAGGCACACTTAAGGGTTCTATTGTGTTTGGCTGTCTAGGAAGAATATGCATAGCACAACTGTCAGCTATACCCAGTCATGTACCCAGAGGCAAATTTCAAACACTAAATGGCTAAGGTGGTAAATACCAACTATGAACTGGTAACCTATTTCCATTTGGAAATTACAGCTTATTAAATGTAATAAGGTAACTCCAATGTTAATGTATGGAAGAGGTAAGCTTTGAATAATGTAAAACTAATGTAAGAGTTTTTACTACCAGGACATGTAAAACTTGAAATTACATGTCCTATCTTTTAAATATATTGTACCCTGCCCTCTGGGCTGTCAGGGCCTACCATAGGAGGGACTAATATCACTTAAAAAGGAAGATTTGGGCCTGGTCAATTATTTATTTTACCTGGTCGAAGTGGCAGTTTAAAACTGCACAAAGGCTGCAATGGCAGACATGTTTGAAAGGGCAACTTAAGTGGGTGGCTCAACCAGTGCTGTAAACCGACTAGTAGCATTTAATTTACAGCTCCCGGGTGAATCTAGCACCACTGTAGTAGAGACTTACAAGTAAATTAAATGTGCCAATTGGATATAAGTCAATTTTACAATACTTAGAGGGAGAACACAAGCACTTTAGTACTGGTTAGCAGTGGTCAGAGTCCTAAGGCCAACAAAAACAAGATTAGCAAGAATTGCAAAATTGCAAACCATCTGGAGATGACCCTGCAGAAAGGGCAAAGAGCAACACTAGGCATTTATGGGTAACGTAAATGGGTTAATTAGAAGTATAGCCAATTTCCACATGTTTTAGATGTCACAGTACATGCACTGGAGACTGAGTAGAAGTGTCCCAGTGAACACAGCCACAAACCCAGAATCATCAGTCAAAAATATATTAGTGATCATACAAAAAGAGGCATTTTCCTACCGCTTACATTTCTGTCTTATTGCAAATTGATATTTGCCTACATCGTACCTTTAAATTCTTCATTAAGAGCAAATGGTAACATCGTAGCCAATAATGATCTATAAAACTCAACTGGCATACCTATGGAGGAAAGATGTTCAGCTCTGTTATGACAGCCTGCATGTGCTTTTGTTAGCACGTCTTTGGAAAGATCTTGGTTGACTTGAATGATCAATTGAAATTATGAAACTTCATGAAGAAGTTCTATAACGTTCAGTAAAAAAAAAAAATCTCTCTTCTTGACCATCTGCTTTAACATTCATCTCTTTGAGATGAATCTATACTGTCATATCATTTTCTGTGTGTGTTTCAGCTGCAGGCATGCAATAGGATAATTCTCTTCTTCATCTTTTCTGAGGCTGATGTCAGTCCTTTGCTAGCTTTTTTAAAGTGTTATACTCCCATCACCAGCCGTCTAACATGAATTTTGATCTTCTAGATCAATTGGTATGTTTCCTCTTCCATTATTTGAAACTCAGATAGAAAAACATTTTGCCCCTTTATTTTTCAAAAATCTCTGTGGTATTTAACAGTCATCTGCACAGGATTGCTTATAGAGATCTTTAACAGTCTGTGATCCTTTCATTGTTAGTGATATACCTTCATAACACCACCAAAAATCAGCTTTATGTGTTGTGTTTTGCTCTTGAGATTTAATCATTAAGATCCTTTTCAGTATTTATCCATACTGGTTTTCAAATCAGCATTGTTGTGGTGCCTAAGCGGAAGCTACTCCTTCAGAGTTTCAGCAGACTTTCTCTAAGACTATTGGCTAGACTGAGGTAACCACGATAGATGACTACGTAAAAGATTTATCTTTCTTTTATTCACCGTTACATAATTTTCTTGGCCTTCCATATCACACACTGTGCTAGGTTCTTCACAATATAATGCTATGTGTCGTTTTCTATTGAGAAGTATTCATTTCCATCTGCCTCTCCATATGTCATACTCTGGAAGCTTTAAACATGAATGAAACCCACCTCCCTTCACACCCTTGTTCAATAAATTACCCTAGAAATATACAATTGCTTCATATACACAAAGTAGTGTTAATTGGAGTCAACAATTATTATCAAAAAATCTCCTTAAATAGGATGAATTCCCTTAATACAAAATACACGCCTACAATCAGACTTCTTTTCCTCCCATCATTTTAGACACCAATTTCAAAGATATAATTTCAGTCTATCGCTCTCACTTCCTATGTATTCATCCCCTCATAAAAAGTCAAACTAGACATTCATCCAACACACTTACCTTACAGACTACATCTACATATCAAAGTACATACAATTAACCAATATTGCCATTAATCATTCAAAATTGTATATCAGTATAAATTCTTTAAAGCCATTGCTTCCTTTTACATAAACATAAGTACAGAGAACTAATTTCCTCGATTCTTTTCATGAGACAGCGCCGACACCTTAGCACCACTGAAAAAACGACAAATCAAACTTGGCAGCAAGAAGGCCTCCTGGTTCAACGATGATCTTAAGAAATCCAAGAAACTCTGCCGCTCCCTTGAGAAGACCTGGAAAAAAGACCCAACCACCAGCACCAAGGACGCCTTCAAAAACGCCACCCGCATACACCACCAACTGATCCGGAATGCCAAGAAAGCCGCTCTCAAGGACCGACTAGATAACAACGCCCACAGCAGCAAGGAATTATTCAACATCGACAAGGAATTTACCAACCCCTCGGCCAACTCCAACGACATCACCCCCTCTCAAGCCCTCTGCGACTCCCTAGCCTCATTCTTCCACAACAAAATTGCAGACATCCACAACAGCTTCGACAGCCGACCCGAAGACCAACCCACCCAAACCCCTACAGGACCCCCACCCCCCCTGAACATCCTCAATGACTGGAAGCCAATCTCCACTGAGGACACCATCCGTCTGATGAACTCTATCCACTCAGGATCCCCCACAGACCCATGCCCTCACCACATCTTTAACAAAGCAGACTCCATTATAGCACCGCACCTCTGAGACGTCATCAACTGCTCCCTCAACTCCGCAACCTTCCCGGAAAGCTGGAAACATGCCGAACTCAGCGCTCTCCTGAAGAAACCCACAGCTGACCCCACCAAACTCAAAAACTACCGCCCTATCTCACTCCTTCCATTCCCGGCCAAAGTCATCGAGAAAGCGGTCAACAACCAGCTCGCCGCATTCCTCGAAACCAACAAATCCCTCGACTCCTCACAATCCGGCTTCCGAGCCAAGCACAGCACTGAAACCGCCCTCATCGCAGCAACAGACGACATTCGAACTCTACTGGACAATGGAGACACAGTCGCCCTCATCCTCCTCGACCTCTCCGCAGCCTTCGACACGGTCTGTCATAGCACCCTTTTACAACGCCTCAGAAACGTCGGAATCCATGGAAATGCACTGGAATGGATCACCTCGTTCCTCACCGGAAGAACCCAGAGAGTCCGCCTCCCACCATTCAAGTCAGAGGCCACTGAAGTCATCTGCGGCGTACCCCAAGGGTCCTCACTCAGCCCCACCCTCTTCAACGTATACATGAGCCCCCTCGCGGCCATCGCACGCCAACACAACCTCAACATCATCTCCTACGCCGACGACACTCAACTGATCCTATCACTCACCAAAGACCCGAACACGGCCAAAACCAACCTGCATGAAGGAATGAAAGAAGTGGCAGAATGGATGAAGCACAGCCGTCTGAAACTGAACTCAGACAAAACAGAAGTCCTCATCCTAGGCACCTCCCCCTCCGCCTGGGATGACTCTTGGTGGCCAGAGGCCCTTGGAAAAGCACCTATCCCGACGGACCACGCACGCAACCTGGGCGTCATCCTGGATTCCTCACTCTCGATGAACAGACAAGTCAACGCCGTTTCTTCATCTTGCTTCAACATTCTTCGCATGCTCAAAAAAACATTTCGCTGGATCCCCACCGAAACTAGAAAAACAGTCACTCACGCTCTGGTCACGAGCCGACTGGACTACGGAAACACCCTCTACGCCGGTACCACCGCAAAAATCCAGAAAAAACTCCAACGCATCCAGAACGCTTCAGCCAGGCTCATATTAGACATACCGCGTAAAGAACACATCTCTGGCCACCTGAAAAACCTCCACTGGCTCCCCGTCAATAAGAGGATTACTTTCCGGCTCCTAACCCACGCACACAAAGCACTCTACGAAATCGGACCCGAATGCCTCAACACACGACTGTCCTTCTACACCCCCTCCCGCCAGCTACGATCCTCCAACCAAGCCCTTGCCACTGTACCTCGCATCAACAAAACCACCATGGGAGGTAGATCCTTCTCCTACCTGGCAGCTAAAACCTGGAACTCACTTCCCACTCATCTTCGCCTTACTCAGAACCACCTAGCATTCAGAAAGCAACTTAAAACGTGGATATTTGACAAGTAATTCCCCACCCTTCCTCAAGCGCCTTGAGACCCTCTGGGTATGTAGCGCGCTATACAAATTTATTTACTTGACTTGACTTGACTGCTGATGCACATTTCAGTCAAACCCAGCAGACACGTACACCTTCTTCAGGGCCCTTAACCACCCACCAAAAATGAAACTGGGGTTGACATGGGAGTACTGCTAATATCCTAATTCCAATAATCATTTCACATCAGTTTATGATTGTACCCTCAGGACAGGAAAAAGTGGATGCACGGTATGAGGATATATTATTCTATGGAGGAATAGTGGTTGTGTATGTACCCCTTTGAGATTCTATCTTGTGTGCCGTATGTTGGATACACATGCATTGCCTGTGAACATTTGGGAAAATGTGGCAGTACACTCGTTGGAGATATGCATCCTGAAATTACCCAGAGTTGGAGGATGAACTTTTGATTATATTGTCCCTGAGACCCAGAAGTTATGAGCTTAAAACAGAATCCTATACGGTGTGAAATGATTTTTGGGCATAGGATATGGGGAGTTCTCCCATGTCATATATATACTGTATGAAGCAAATTTAAAAATGTTTGCATGATACAAATTAGAAGTAAGTAAATCCATTCATGCCAAACAATCAACATACAACAGATGTATAATGAGACACAGAAGTGCATCATACAAGGAAGAAGAAAGGGAAAACCAGAAAGAATAATCAGTATAAAACTGAGACAATTTCTTGTTTAACAGAAAGTATCTCCCTAATTGTTGATTAGTGTAATATGTGATGCGTTCCTTTCTCAATGAAAATAACTATGTAATCCTTCCGAGATGGTGGGTGAGCGGCAAATACATTTTTCTAAATCAAGACTTCAACAAATATCAATACTTGGTGAATAACTTCCAATTAACTCTTTTTAAAAAACCCATCCAAAATAATGTACACTATAACATTCGGATGAAGAAGAAATATCAATTCACCCAAAACTAAACAGATTTTAGCAGCATTAATAAGATGAAACCAAGTTTCTTGAATCCTACTCGAAAATTTGTAATGTAACTTTTCATGTCAATAAAGATTTCAGAGTTACTTTTTACAAGATTAGTTTAACTTGATCACCCACAGGATATTTATTTCCAGTATCCCATTCTGAGCTTGTAAGAACGGATATTATTAATGTGGGTACCATACAGGTTAATAAATCAATGGGGTATCACCCACAGAATCAAAGGACCTGGGTATGAATTAATATAAAGAAAACAATGGTCCTTGACTATCAATCAAATAAACCTTATATGGATATCATTTCTAATTAGGAAATGCAATTAAATCTGCATACTTTGACTCAAGCAAGGTGGGGGAGATATATTCGATTTGACACTGATTTTATACACATTGAATGCAAGGAGAAAACAGTACCCAAAATTAATAAGTATAGCCTAAAAACAAAACGAAAAAGATTGTAACCACACTCTAGGTACTTGTACTACCAAAATTTACATATTTATTTACAATTTCATAAAACAATTATGATCATAAACGGCGCAAAGACTATAAAAGTATAGTCAGTGAGAAGGAAAGGGTGCTCAAGTGTTTAGAAGAAGGAAGGAAAACAATTATAATGTACAATTCTGATATTTACAAAAAACCAAAGCAGGAAACCTTCCGCTATTATATAGGCCTGTCCACAAAAATTGGAGGGGGAAAGGAATTGGGACAAAAATAGGTACAGGCACACAAGTTGAAAAGCATCGACGTGTCGACCCTAGTGCTCCTGGGGTATTTGGGGCCTCGGCTGCGGGTCTTCTTCAGGACAAAGGACAAGGGTGGGATGGAAGGGGAACTTGGCCGTGATCCAACAAGTGGTCTGGATCGAACACCAATGAAGCTGGTCAGGTTGGAACTACGTCCAAACTTCCAGGGGGTAGGTCACCTAATATCTTGATGGTGATCTGGTGTAAAGTCAGTTGGATGTTCAGCCTGATCTTTTAGACATGACCACTGTTTGTGGATACCCCAGGAGCACTAGGGTCGAAACGTCGACGCTTTTCAACTTGTGTGCCTGTACCTATTTTTGTCCCAATTCCTTTCTCCCTCCAATTTTTGTGGACAGGCCTATATAATAGCGGAAGGTTTCCCGCTCTGGTTTTTTGTAAATATCAGAATTGTACATTATAATTGTTTTCCTTCCTTCTTCTAAACACTTGAGCACCCTTTCCTTCTCACTGACTATACTTTTATAGTCTTTGCGCCGTTTTGGGTACTATTTTCTCCTTGCATTCAATGTGTATAAAATCAGTGTCAAATCGAATATATCTCCCCCACCTCTCTTGAGTCAAAGTATGCAGATTTAATTGCATTTCCTAATTAGAAATGATATCCATATAAGGTTTATTTGATTGATAGTCAAGGACCATTGTTTTCTTTATACCATACAGGTTAAGATGTTGAAAAAAACAAGACAGTATAAATACCACCCCAAATTATCAAAATTGAGTAAAATGTAATAAAATTACACTAAAACAATACAAATTATATCGGGGAACCAGAAATATGTATTACTAAAGATCTAAGGCAAAATGAAAAAGTAAAGCTCCAAAAAGTAGTCACTGTTGGTGGATAATGAGGACTTAGGTGGTATTTCAACCCGACCATAATGAAGCACGGTTGAATACATCATGCAGGTTTGTCCTGGTCATAGATTTTACCATGATATTTTGACTCTAAAATGGGGGTCAAAATCATCCAGCAAGGCAAGGCTGTAGAGGGTATCCGAGAAAGTCTTCTCAAAAGCATCTAGCCATTGGAAGAGAGCCCAGTGAATTCAATGATTTTGGCGGGAAAAACTTTGAGCTGGTAAAGTTCAAATTTTACACCTAGGAAAGCCCTTCCATCAGCTGGATACTTTTCCACCTTTACACATTCAAGATTTATGTGTTCAGACGTAGTCACTTTTTTGGACCTCTGTATCCGCCAACAATCTGTATCCAATAATGAGTTCTAACTGTGAGCCT
Source organism: Lissotriton vulgaris (assembly GCF_964263255.1). Classification (NCBI taxonomy): domain Eukaryota; kingdom Metazoa; phylum Chordata; class Amphibia; order Caudata; family Salamandridae; genus Lissotriton; species Lissotriton vulgaris. The sequence continues at coordinate 312,675,146 of NC_141689.1, read as the reverse complement.
ACTGAATTGGATTTGCTGCTGCAGAGATGGTTCAAGAGAATAGTACATGTTTCATCAGCTCATAAAAGCCACAGTTTGGCCTGATCAGCTCTCATGGTTGGTCCCGGTCCTTCGTAGCCAAGAAGTCAGAATTGTCATAACTCCCACAGTCTTTCAGAGATTGCAAGAAAGGTCCAGTTAGACAAAGGCACGAGTCCCAGGACCTAAGGGACAGCTCACAGGGACCAGGAATCACTTTGATAGAGGCACACAGTGGTCCCAGTCCAGGTCCAGTTGCTACTGGTTAGGTGGGCATATCAAGAAAAGGCCTCTTGCAGCTTTGTGTGTACCTGTAGCCACACAGACGGTTAGCCTGACCCTTGGAGTCCAGTTCTTTGTCCTGGGTACTGGTAGTAGCAGGTCCAGTCCTTTAGGTCTCCACACAGTTCTTAAACAGCAGGTTTAGTCCTTCTCTTCTTCCAGAGGTCCAGAAAGTGTTCTGAGGAAGGTGCTTTGGTGTGCCACATTTATGATTGGCACTTGCTAGTCGGTGGGGGTGACTCCTTGCTTTTCCTTGACCGATGGGGTTAAAGTTTTCAATGGTCACCTAACCCACTTTTTCAGCAATTGCTATTTGCCCTACTGCAAACAATACCATAATGCACCTTACTCCAAAATTCCGAAATAGGGAAACTGTTTCTCTCCTATGCAGAACCTCGGTGTCTACCCGAATGTGTGCCCAGGGTAATGAGAAGCCACTCCTTTATGGTCACTGTACAGTGGTTCTGGGGGGTAACTCCCCTATCACTGGGTTTGAAGTAAGTCTGACTAGGGGAAAAGAGGTTTGCCTTCTCCAGGTCTCACTTTACATTTATGTATGAAAATGCAGGCCCTCTACAAGTTAATGAAGTCCTCGGTCCACCCTAAGTGGTCTTCCTGCGAGGGTTAAAAAAAAACTTCAATCACATAGTCAAGTCAAGTCAAGTCAAGAGATTTATATAGCGCGCTACATACCCAGAGGGTCTCAAGGCGCTTGAAGAAGGGTGGGGAATTACTTCTCGAATATCCACGTTTTAAGTTGCTTTCTGAATGCTAGGTGGTTCTGAGTAAGGCGAAGGTGAGTGGGAAGTGAGTTCCAGGTTTTAGCTGCCAGGTAGGAGAAGGATCTCCCTCCCATGGTGGTTTTGTTGATGCGAGGTACAGTGGCAAGGGCTTGGTTTGAGGATCGTAGCTGGCGGGAGGGGGTGTAGAAGGACAGTCGTGTGTTGAGGCATTCGGGTCCAATTTCGTAAAGTGCTTTGGGTGCGTGGGTTAGGAGACGGAAGGTAATCCTCTTATTGACGGGGAGCCAGTGGAGGTTTTTCAGGTGGCCAGAGATGTGTTCTTTACGCGGGATGTCTAATATGAGCCTGGCTGAAGCGTTCTGGATGCGTTGGAGTTTTTTCTGGAGTTTTGCGGTGGTACCGGCGTATAGGGTGTTTCCGTAGTCCAGGCGGCTCGTGACCAGTGCGTGGGTGACTGTTTTTCTAGTTTCGGTGGGGATCCAACTAAATGTTTTTTTGAGCATGCGAAGAATGTTGAAGCAAGATGAAGAAACGGCGTTGACTTGTCTGTTCATCGAGAGTGAGGAATCTAGGATGACTCCCAGGTTCCGTGCGTGGTCCGTCGGGATGGGTGCTTTTCCAAGGGCCTCTGGCCACCAAGAGTCATCCCAGGCGGAGGGGGAGGTGCCTAGGATGAGGACTTCTGTTTTGTCTGAGTTCAGTTTCAGACGGCTGTGCTTCATCCATTCAGCTACTTCTTTCATTCCTTCATGCAGGTTGGTTTTGGCAGTGTTAGGGTCTCTGGTGAGAGATAGGATCAGTTGAGTGTCATCGGCGTAGGAGATGATGTTGAGGTTGTGTTGGCGGGCGATGGTCGCGAGGGGGCTCATGTATACGTTGAAAAGGGTGGGGCTGAGTGAAGATCCTTGTGGTACGCCGCAGATGACTTCAGTGGCCTCTGACTTGAATGGTGGAAGGCGGACTCTCTGGGTTCTTCCGGTGAGGAACGAGGTGATCCATTCCAGTGCTTTTCCTTGGATTCCGACGTTTCTGAGGCGCTGTAGAAGGGTGCTATGACAGACTGTGTCGAAGGCTACGGAGAGGTCGAGGAGGATGAGGGCGACTGTGTCTCCATTGTCCAGTAGAGTTCGAATGTCGTCTGTTGCTGCGATGAGGGCGATTTCAGTGCTGTGTTTGGCTCGGAAGCCGGACTGTGAGGAGTCGAGGGATTTGTTTGTTTCGAGGAAGGCGGCGAGCTGGTTGTTGGCCGCTTTCTCGATGACTTTGGCCGGGAATGGAAGGAGCGAGATAGGGCGGTAGTTTTTGAGTTCGGTGGGGTCAGCTGTGGGTTTCTTCAGAAGGGCGCTGAGTTCGGCGTGTTTCCAACTTTCCGGGAAGGTTGCGGAGTTGAGGGAGCAATTGATGACGTCTCGGAGGTGCTATAATGGAGTCTGCTTTGTTAAAGATGTGGTGAGGGCATGGGTCTGTGGGGGATCCTGAGTGGATAGAGTTCATCAGACGGATGGTGTCTTCAGTGGAGATTGGGTTCCAGTCATTGAGGATGTTCAAGGGGGTGGGGGTCCTGCAGAGGGTTGGGTGGGTAGGTCTTCGGGTCGGTTGTCGAAGCTGTTGTGGATGTCTGCAATTTTGTTGTGGAAGAATGAGGCTAGGGAGTCGCAGAGGGCTTGAGAGGGGGTGATGTCGTTGGAGTTGGCTGAGGGGTTGGTAAATTCCTTGACGATGTTGAATAATTCCTTGCTGTTGTGGGCGTTGCTATCTAGTCGGTCCTTGAAAGCGGCTTTCTTGGCATTCCGGATCAGTTGGTGGTGTATGCGGGTGGCGTTTTTGAAGGCGTCCTTGGTGCTGGAGTTTTGGTCTTTTTTCCAGGCCTTCTCAAGGGAGCGACAGAGTTTCTTGGATTTCTTAAGATCATCGTTGAACCAGGAGGCCTTCTTGCTGCCTAGTTTGATTTGTCGTTTTTTCAGTGGTGCTAGGATGTCGGCACTGTTGGATAACCATTGGGTGAAGTTAGTGGCTGCTTGGTCGGGGTTTGAGGAGTGGTCGGGGGGGTATTGAAGAAGCGATGAGGAGATCTGGTCGATGGTGACTTTGTTCCAGTTTCTTCGCAGAGTGGGTTCGGGATGGTTGTTGGATGTGGACTTGTAGGTAAAGTGAACGCAGCTGTGGTCAGTCCAGAGGAGAGCTGTGGTGTGGCTGAAGGAAACATGTTTGCTGGAGGTGAAGATAGGGTCGAGTGTGTGACCTGCGATGTGGGTGGGGGTAGTGACAAGTTGTTTAAGTCCGAGGTTGGCGAGGTTGTCCAAGAGGGAGGTGGCGTTGCGGTCGTTGTTCTTTTCAAGGTGAAAGTTGAGGTCTCCCAAAAGGATGTAATCCTCGGAGGGGAGCGCGTGTGGAGTGATGAAGTCCGTGATGTCTTCACTAAATTGTGTGCGGGGTCCTGGTGGCCTGTAGAGGAGGGTGCCTCTGAGTGTGGTTTTGGGGTCGATGTGGATCTGGAAGTGAAGGTGTTCAGTGTTGGCGAGATTGACGTCTGAGCTGGTTGAGATGCGGATGGATTTCTTATGGACGATAGCGATGCCTCCTCCTGTTTGGTCGGTCCGGTCCTTACGGATGATCTTATAGCCTTCCGGGATGGCAATGGTGATGTCTGGGGCTGAGGAGGCGTTCATCCATGTTTCTGTTAGGAAGGCGACGTCCGGAGAGATGGTGTCTAGTAGGTTCCAGAGGTCGGTGGCGTGCCTGTGGACCGAGCGGGTGTTGAGCAGGATGCATTGTAGGTGGTTGGGGTCGGATATCTGTTGTGTGTTCGTAGATGAGGAGTTGTTCTTGGTGCCGTCGAACTTGCAGGAGTTGCAAGAGAAGGGTCCATGGGTGTGTCCAGGAGCGGCTTGGACGCAGTTGGGGGAACGGCCGGGGTTAAGGGCTAGGAGGGTGGTGGCATCATAAGTAATGCGGGAAGGTTGGGTGGTACGGGGGCCAGGGGGTCTGGCGCTGGGTGCGGTCCAGGCGCGGACGGGCGTAGACGGGCTTACCTTTGGCGCACCTTCGGCGCGAATGGGGCGCGATCGCTGCGCGTGAACGCTGCGCGCAAATGCTACTGTCATAAGTGGATAGTTGAAGGGGAGGGGCGAGGCAGGCTCAGCTGGGAGGCGGGAGCGTGATTGGAGGGACGGGCTAGGATGTCACAAGAAGCAAATGGCTGCAACAATAACAAATGCTTAATGCAGGGAGAGGTTGGGGCGAGCAGTGGGGCGCTATGACAAAAACATATATTTTAGTAATGAAATGGCTGAGACAAAGTAGCGCTATGAGCACAGCACATTAAAAGTAACCAGCGGCGCTATGAAATTGAGCACAGAGCAGTCAAAAAGCAGCAAAGCAGCGCTGAGGACAGAGCACGTTTAATGCACAATGCGGCGCTATGGTAATCCAGCTGGAAGAATGCAAATATCACAAGCAGCGTAGGAGAAGCGCTACGATACCCAGGAGGACAGAGGGGAGCAACCGGATCTTCAGAGTCAGGACGGTCATCTTTTCTGCACTGGGAGCAGTTAATGCACCTCATTAAGGTCAAGCACCGACGGGGCAACTGCTGTTAGGCTAATGCAAATTTGCCTCCAGGAGCTTTAGGCTGGGAAATGGTAACTTTCTAAAGGTTACTTTTTCAATATAGTTATTAAAAATACACAGTACCATTGGACTGCATGTTGATACATACTAAAAATAGTAGTTGTCATTTTTCTAGCTGGTCATGAAACCAAAAATGGCAGATTGAATATTTTAATCTATACTCCAGTATTCTCTTAGGACTGCCAGGGCCTTCCACAGTGAAAATATTATTTGGGGCGTTGTCACTGCAGGGACATAGTGACTTTATTTATCTACATGTCTCACTTTTAAATACTATGTATTGTACCTTGTGGTATGCAAGGCCTCCATAGGGGCATCTTAGTCATATTTAAAGATATCTTTTTCCCCTGTCAGAAAGGCTATTTTGACAGATTAGGTTGCAGGTATAAACAGCAGCAGTTATGCTATATTGATAACCCTGAAGCCATATATTCTGTGTCACACTAGTGGCTAGCACAATACGTGCTGCAGTCCACAGGTGCCATGCCAATTGCACAGTTCTTTACGCCATACACTATGGTTTTATGAGTTATGTGGAAAATGTGACCCATGGTCCTTGACCATAGCTATTGTATGGCTGTTCTCCTATTAGTTATAATGGGTGTGTTGACAAATGTCGCTAAATGAAGGGTCAACCTAAACCTTTTTGTCTTACTCCTCTTCTTTTTCTGACCTCACTTCTGTTGGCTTTAGGACTCTGCTCACTTTACCACTGTTAACCAGTGCTAAAATAGATGTGCAATTGCCTATAAGCGTGTTACCTTGGCCTTATACCCAATAGGTATATTTAATTTGCTTATAAGTCCCTAGCAATGTGCACTACATGTGCTTAGGGCCTGTAAATTAAATGCTCCTAGTGGGCCTGCAGCACTGCTTGCATCACCCACCTACATAGCCCTCTAACCATGTTTCAGGCCTGCTTTTGCAGAGACTGTGTGTGCGGTTTTAAACTACCAAGTAACCCTGGGCGGACTACGCGGAGTGTCACGGAGTTGGCAACAAACTCCGTGAGACTCTGCTTAGCTCCCCTACACCGCCTGCCTCCACCCCCCTATTATTATATAACTTAATGCATGCACATTTCTCACGAGAAATGCGCATTTGCGGGCGAGCGCGCATTCACAGTTTTCTTAAGCAGTACTTCTAATGGCGAAGAAGAGGAGGAAGGCAGCCCGGGGACACCGCCGTTAAAAGGTAAGTGTTTTCTAATTGCTTTAAATTAGTTTTAAGTTATACATTGATAGGGGGGCGGATGCAGGCAGCAGGCCAACTCCGCTCCGCTGCGGAGTGTATGGAGCTTTGCCTACTCCGCATTCTCTGTGGAACACGGAGTAGGCAAAACTCTGCACACTCCGCGGGCGGAGCTGAGTGCTCTGCCCACGGTTACTACCAATTGGATCTGGGAAGTTGCACCTCTTGCCAAGCCTAAACCTTCTCTTTTTAATACATAGACTTCACCCCTAAGGTAGGTATTGGACAGTAGAGAGGCCAGGCTGCAATGTGTTTTAAAAGTAGGACACGTACTTTTTAAGTTTTGCATGTCCCGGTTGTGAAAAACTCTTAAATTTTTTTTTCACTACACCAAAGCCTATCTCTCCCATAGGATAACATTGGAATTACCCTATTACAAGAGCAATTTTCAATTGTGAAGAGATAGACTTTTCAAGTTTGGTGTCACTGGACTGAATTGGAAATCGCTATTCATGTTCAAGTTGGATTTTAAATTACAGTTTGGCAAATGCCACTTTTATAAAGTTTTAGAAAAGGGGGTGGTGATGAACAGAGTGTCTGAATTAAGCAGACCACTCTTACCCAGTCCAAAGATCAGGGCTTGATCCATCACCGTTATTTATCTCACTGCCCCAGCCCAGCTCAGAACCTGGCTATATGCAAATCAGTCTGTCCCTGGCCCAGTGCATCATGGGAACAGGGCAGACTAAACTACCAAGCCAATTCTTCACCAGAAAGGAGACAAGCTACCGGGGACCGGTTTCTGGCATTTCAGCCGTCTTCGGCCCGACTTGCTTGAATCCTGATGGAGCAGTGAGAAAGGGACTCATGTCTGAGTATACCCTGCCACACCTATAGTGGCCAAAAACGATTCAGAAAAGGGGGTGGTGATGAACAGAGTGTCTGAATTAAGCAGACCACTCTTACCCAGTCCAAAGATCAGGGCTTGATCCATCACCGTTATTTATCTCACTGCCCCATCCCAGCTCAGAACCTGGCTATATGCAAATCAGTCTGTCCCTGGCCCAGTGCATCATGGGAACAGGGCAGACTAAACTACCAAGCCAATTCTTCACCAGAAAGGAGACAAGCTACCGGGGACCGGTTTCTGGCATTTCAGCCGTCTTCGGCCCGGCTTGCTTGAATCCTGCAAGCAAGCCGGACAGACGACGGCTGAAATGCCAGAAACCGGTCCCCGGAAGCTTGTTTCCTTCCCAGTGTAAGAATTGGCTTGGTAGTTTGGTTTGCCCTGTTCCCATCATGCACTGGGACAGGAGCAGACTAATTTGCATATAGCCAGGTTCTGAACTGGGATGGTGCAGTGAGCTAAAAAACGGTGTTGGATCTAGCCCTGATCTCTTGACTGGGTGAGAGTATTCTGCTTAATTCAGAAACTCTGTCCATCACCACCCCTTGTTGTTAAATATTTTGTCCACCCTAAGCGTGGAAGGGTATACTCAGATGTGAGTCCCTTGCTCATTGCACCATCAGGATTCAAGCAAGCCGGGCCGACGACGGCTGAAATGCCAGAAACCGGTCCCCGGAAGCTTGTTTCCTTCCCAGTGTAAGAATTGGCTTGGTAGTTTGGTTTGCCCTGTTCCCATCATGCACTGGGACAGGAGCAGACTAATTTGCATATAGCCAGGTTCTGAACTGGGATGGTGCAGTGAGCTAAAAAACGGTGTTGGATCTAGCCCTGATCTCTTGACTGGGTGAGAGTATTCTGCTTAATTCAGAAACTCTGTCCATCACCACCCCTTGTTGTTAAATATTTTGTCCACCCTAAGCGTGGAAGGGTATACTCAGATGTGAGTCCCTTGCTCATTGCACCATCAGGATTCAAGCAAGCCGGGCCGACGACGGCTGAAATGCCAGAAACCGGTCCCCGGAAGCTTGTTTCCTTCCCAGTGTAAGAATTGGCTTGGTAGTTTGGTTTGCCCTGTTCCCATCATGCACTGGGACAGGAGCAGACTAATTTGCATATAGCCAGGTTCTGAACTGGGATGGTGCAGTGAGCTAAAAAACGGTGTTGGATCTAGCCCTGATCTCTTGACTGGGTGAGAGTATTCTGCTTAATTCAGAAACTCTGTCCATCACCACCCCTTGTTGTTAAATATTTTGTCCACCCTAAGCGTGGAAGGGTATACTCAGATGTGAGTCCCTTGCTCATTGCACCATCAGGATTCAAGCAAGCCGGGCCGACGACTGCTGAAATGCCAGAAACCGGTCCCCGGAAGCTTGTTTTCTTCCCAGTGTAAGAATTGGCTTGGTAGTTTGGTTTTCCCTGTTCCCATCATGCACTGGGACAGGAGCAGACTAATTTGCATATAGCCAGGTTCTGAACTGGGATGGTGCAGTGAGCTAAAAAACGGTGTTGGATCTAGCCCTGATCTCTTGACTGGGTGAGAGTATTCTGCTTAATTCAGAAACTCTGTCCATCACCACCCCTTGTTGTTAAATATTTTGTCCACCCTAAGCGTGGAAGGGTATACTCAGATGTGAGTCCCTTGCTCATTGCACCATCAGGATTCAAGCAAGCCGGGCCGACGACGGCTGAAATGCCAGAAACCGGTCCCCGGAAGCTTGTTTCCTTCCCAGTGTAAGAATTGGCTTGGTAGTTTGGTTTGCCCTGTTCCCATCATGCACTGGGACAGGAGCAGACTAATTTGCATATAGCCAGGTTCTGAACTGGGATGGTGCAGTGAGCTAAAAAACGGTGTTGGATCTAGCCCTGATCTCTTGACTGGGTGAGAGTATTCTGCTTAATTCAGAAACTCTGTCCATCACCACCCCTTGTTGTTAAATATTTTGTCCACCCTAAGCGTGGAAGGGTATACTCAGATGTGAGTCCCTTGCTCATTGCACCATCAGGATTCAAGCAAGCCGGGCCGACGACGGCTGAAATGCCAGAAACCGGTCCCCGGAAGCTTGTTTCCTTCCCAGTGTAAGAATTGGCTTGGTAGTTTGGTTTGCCCTGTTCCCATCATGCACTGGGACAGGAGCAGACTAATTTGCATATAGCCAGGTTCTGAACTGGGATGGTGCAGTGAGCTAAAAAACGGTGTTGGATATAGCCCTGATCTCTTGACTGGGTGAGAGTATTCTGCTTAATTCAGAAACTCTGTCCATCACCACCCCTTGTTGTTAAACTTTTAGAAAGTTGGCATTTACTTTCTTTTTCCATTTGGGGCCTTCTGCCTGTCTATGCTCAGTTTGGGTTAGGTAACATCTGGAATGTGTGTTTTCCCTTGAGACAGCCACACACAAAGGGAGCTGCGGTGTGCCTTGATGGGCTTTCCAGGGAGATGAGAGGGAGGAGCTGCGAACAGCATCACACTTACAGCTGAATAGGCTGTGTCCTGTACACACACAAAGGGCTGCATACCCCTCTGCAGTGAGTCTGGAGCCAATGCAGGAAGGCTGGACCTCAGTGCACTTCAAAGCTTTCTTTAAAGTTTACCTCTCTTCAAAGGCACAACTAGTTATACGTCATGGACCTATTACATCATGACTTCAGTCCATCTCTGGATCTGTCACCACTCTGTCAGGAAGAAGAGGAACTGCTGTGCTGCTCAAGGACTGCCACACTGCTGGACTGCTGTTTGCTGAACTCCTCTCTAGATGTGTTGCCCTGCTGCCAGTTGCTCGCTCTTGCCTAAGTGAGAAGGACTGGAACTGATCACTTGAACCCAGAGTGGCTCCAAAGGCTTTCTGGGTTGCCTCCTGTTTTTAAACTTCAAAGACATTCACGACTTGCAATACTCCTGCTTCAACACTTTAACTCTACTGCTTGTGAGTCTGCCCTGCGAAGTGTGCCACCCCAGTCTTGGACCCTTGGAATTAGACCTATGTGTTTGCTCCAGCAGAACCAACGCACCCTGTGCTGTCAGAGCAGAATTGATACATTGTTGCTGTTCTGGAAGTAGGAAAAGCACCTCACACTTGGAACTGTCACATTGGCTCCCAAACCACTGTTTGGGACCAATGCATCACCGCTACTGAGTGGAGAAGAACGCTGCATTGCTTCTACAGCGTGGAGAAACCCAGCTCATCACATTTGTAACTGTCACACCTCGGAACTGGTGCATCGCTCACGAAACCACTGTATCGCTGCTGCTGCGTAGGATCAAGGTACTTTTGCTCAGCGGGCCTTGGTGGGTCCCTATATTTGGCCTGCACTCCATTTTGATCAGCATGAACTCTTGACTTTGGCCCAGTCTGGCATGACCAATTTACTATTTAGGTGCTTGATGCTTTAAAGCACTATTTTTACATTTAACTAAAAAAAATTGATATCTTAACTTCGATTGATTGGATAGTTGTCATTTTTGTCCTATTTTATTTATTCAATTAACTTCTATTTTTCTAAAGTGGTGTCAATACTTTTTGTGTGGTGTTGTCACCGTTGTACTGTTTGAAGCATTGAACACATGCTTTACCTGGTGGCCGGAAGAGCTGGGTACTGCCCCTATCCCTAAAAAAGTGGTCAAGAACTTAGGTGTCAGGATCGATCACAGACTCACCCACGACACCCACGCCAACACTGCTGCAGGCTCTTGCGTCTACATTTTAGGCCTCCTGCGAAAGATCTTTCCCCTTCTACCCTCCTCCATCAAGAGAACATTGATGCAGGTTTTGGTACTTAGTAGACTTGACTACTGTAATGCCTTACTATTCCCAAGCCAATGAAACTGCCATTAACAAATTGCAGGGGGTGCAGAATACCGCGGCCCGACTCACTGTCAATACCCCTGCAAGAACACCCTCGGCACCCCTCCTGAACCAACTTCATTGACTCCCTATAAGGAAAAGGGTAATAGGCTGTATTATTCATAAAGCTCGCAATGGGCAGTGCCCTTCCTATCTCTCTAAGAAGCTCTCCTCCTACACCCCTGCATCTGCTCATTATCCCCAGAGTTCAAAAGGCACGTAGCGGTGGCAAGGCATTTTCCTATCTTGCCCCTCTATTTTGGAATAAGTTACCTTCTCATCTAAATGGACTAAATTTGGCCCAATTCAGAAAGATGCTAAAAACCCACCTCTTCTAATCTTCCCCTTGTCTAAGATGTTCCTCACCGTCATAAGCGCTGAGATACCCTCATGGGTGATTCAGCGCTATACAAATCAATAAACTTCAAACTTCAAACTTTACATATTAGCTCTTTAGTTAAGCCTGACTGTTCTGTGCCAAGCTAGCAGAGGGTCAACACAGAATATTTTAGAAAGTGTTATGACTTACCCGGATTATGATTGTGGTTCCTGCTCAGACAGGGTTCATACCTCTGCCAACCAGAAACTCAATTTCTAACAGATGGTTTTAATTGAAATTGATTCAGAAATATAGATGTCCCCTTTGTTCAAAGTATCATGTCATAATAAAATAATTTAATATCTATGAATAATTTCTGAATTACTGATATTGTACATTGTTAAAAAATAGTTGAGTTAAGTTGAAGCTGTCATCATTTACTAATCATTCTTGACGAGTAGATAAAAGAATACAGCTCTCAATTATGCCCCTTCATGCAAAGGATGGATAAAGAACATGTCCATCTGCAGGGATCCTTTAGCAATACTTGCAGGCTTTTATAAGTCCCTTTAAAACCATCAAAGGTTGAATGACCCACAACTATCTTCTGCAGTATGCAAGATAACAGAACTGATGTTGTTCAGCCCTAAAGCTTACTTGAAATAACTAGATAAAAACCACATTCAGAATAGCTGTCATATTCTTCTTGTGATTAGAAAAGGGAAGACCCACAAAGACTACTTTGTCGAACAACGTCAATCGAAGACCAAATAACCAAAACTATTGTTTTTGCCTTGGTCAATCAGTAAACTACGCCCATGCCTTGAAGAAAATGATGACAGAATCAGTGCCAAGGCAATTGTAGGCTCCTGTACTGCCTACTGTAATTGTAAATGACTGCCACTAAAACAATTTTTTGCCATCTTCAAAAGTTTCAGAAGCATGCAACAGGTGTGTGTAAGGAGGACCATATTCTTCATACCAGGAGACTAGTTGGGAGCTGTTCCTAATGAATGTGATAATTCATTCATTCATCTCCTGCTTCGAGAGCACTGCAATGGAGCCCAATTGCAGCAAGTGCAGATGTTAATATCCTGTCAGGAGTGTAGAAAACATTGCTCTGAAAAACACGTGGTCATTTATGCAGTATAAAGATCTGTTACTAATCTAGCCAAATAGAAATGCCCCTGTCTCCGAAAGCAGGCAGAGGATTTCTTGCATTTGAAAGAGTAACTTGGGAGCAAATCATTGTCCTTTTTGGGCCTTAAAATGTAGAGCGCCTGGTTACAACACAACACATCAATGGGTCTTTTTTCCTAGAAAGCTTTAAAAATTGACTGAAAAACATGAGGTGTTGAATACAGTACTGAGAAGTACAAGGGATTATAAACTATTATTGAGTTTAGCTAGCGAAGTGTGGAGAAAGAGAGAATGAGAAGCAATAGTCGTAGGTCTCAGGAAACAGGGGATCAAAATGAACAGATGCCCAGGTAGGATTGGCTCCTAAAGATCTAAAAGGATGTGGTTATGCAGCACTTAGCCTTTAAATAATGTGTTATGTTTGTCGATGACCTCTGAGTAAATGTTGTCCTCAAATCAAGACGTAAATAAGCAGTGTCAAAGCCAATTGGTCTTGCCTTTAATAGGCGAGTTGTGACCTGCTGGCATCTCCAACGCTTTTTTTTTGCACTGGCCCTCCAGTGAACTTTTTTCTTTTTTTAAACTTTCTTTTGTAAATGATCAACTTCCCACCTTGGAACAGTGGAAAAACAACTGAAACGTCCCACTGTATGTAATATTTCGGTGTGACGCATTGGGGCTTTTGTTTGAAAAAAAATAAATCACTGTTGGCCAAAGTCCATCTAGAAAAGGACATTTTAAATAAATGAACTTTAGAATCCTAGAATAAAGAGACGAGCGGCAAGTAGTAGCCTTCATTGTCCTAGTAGAAATAAATTGTAATGACAGGCATTGCACATGAAGTGGGGGGGGAGCAACAGACGGAGAAGAGAGCAACATGCAAGCATTTGAAACCGCTGGGCTGTGACACATGCAATACTGAAATAAAAACAATGAAAAAACTAAGCAGAGTTAGTAGGGGTTGGGTAGTATTTTACGAGTGGGGTTAGAGGGTAGGTTAGAGAGAAAGAGCAAGAGATGGAGAGGGGTAGGGGACAGGAATGCAATCAAATGGAGCGCTAAAACACAACCAAGCATTGGGGTTTCTTAATCATGACACATATGGTGTCAAATGAGTGCCAATGCAAACTCGACCTGAAGCTGTGTGCGTGCATGAGTACATATGGTGGCTATTTTGCAATGGTGAGAAAAATCTCTCCAAAATGGCCACTCTGTGCACGCATGCATGTCCATGCATAGTGATGCATGGTGGCCATCTTTTCTTATTCCTTCCAACCATTTGCAAAAGGGAAAAAGAAAAAAACAGAGCGAAAACGGCAATGAGCTGCGGGGCAGTACGGTGAGCTGGATGGCCCATGGGAAATAGATAAACCCAGGTTCCCCCCAGGAGCAACAGGCATGTGTAGGTGTGCGTCAGTGGGTTCCAGCTAAATAAATGTTTATGTTTAGTATATTTATAACAGGCAACATTATGTGGGTTTCTTGTCAATAAACAGAAGACCTTAATTAATAATATTGTTATAACATTCAACAATTAAATAAGTGAGTTTTAGCATCTTTCTACACAGGAAAATGGAGACTCTTTCATAGCAGTACTGGCAGGGTGTTCAATTCTTTTGACAACCTCTAAAAAAGCCTGGTCTCCATATGTCGATATTCTAGGTATTTGGATGTTAAAGGAGGAACTGATGATTACAGTGAACATGTTTTGGACATTGATACCAAGTAATTTTTTTGGCTAGCAAACCTTTTCTTTATGGACAATGGGAAGAGTTTTGAAGATTGACAGCTAATACCGTTTTTTTAATTTCTGTAGTAACCAAGTCATTTTCGTAGGTTGCCTTGTAACCGGCGTTGCCGCATTCTGCACCCGTGGGAGGCGGTTTACGTACTCTGTGGAGCATCTTATTGGACTGAATCAACTTAATCAACTCTCAATAGGATTAGTGCATTTTTTACTGGAATCCTCAGTTGTTTATTCAGGAGTGGTAAAACTGGGTGTAATAATTTCCATTACTGGAAGCACATTATTCTGGTGTAAGTAACAAGAGAATAAAATCAAAGTAAATTCCAAGATTTCGCATAGCATTACCAGGTTTTGGTTGCTGTCCTATAAATGTAGGCCAGTATAGAATATTGAATTTTGCTCAAATATGCATTTGAGAGGAATTCTTAAATTTTATTCGTCCTTCACTCAGAAGATCGATTTTCTTGTAATATAGGTATGGCTCTCTGCCTATTGCTACTTTTACATCAACATGGTCATCATTGCGAGAAAAGTCTATTTTGTGCCCAGAGGCAGAAGAACTTCTATTATTCTTCTGTGACAAGTACTCTAAACCAAGATCTAGGTGGATGGTGTCTATCTGTCATCACTTGGGCCTGACTGGCCGTGTAAATGCCCTTAGAACAAGCACAAGGGATTCTACCAGGGTGCTAGTGATCGCAGTTCCTAAACTCGTGCACGCGGCACGAATAAATATATAGTGCGACTGTCACTCAGGTAACACCACATTTGCTAGTAACACAATTTAAGTGCTTATATGTTAGCACACTTTTCCTTCTTGTAAGAGCCTTGCTCTATAAGTATAGTCAATTAGCAAGACGGTACTGATTACTGATCACTCGTCAGTTGTTTTTGTTTTTGTAGTTTGACGAGCACTTTTTGTGGAACTTTCAGTGATTTTACTTGAATGAATTTTCTTGCTGATTCTTAACCCTTTCGATGCTAGTGACGAAACGGTTCCGTCACGAGCGCCGGTTGGGCTGTGCTTATGATGGAACCGTTCCGTCACGGCCATGCCCGTTTCTTAGAACCTTCAGCACATCGCGAAAATTCGCGCCGCGCTGAAGGTGTTAACCTGTTTTACCTCGAGGCTTATTTATAGTATATGTTTTACTTTGACAATGTATCTCAAGATTGAAAGTTTTAACTTTGTTTTTGTCGATGAACTATTGCGTTCTATCTGACATTTGAGAGAGAGAACTGACGTAAGAGTGCTCTGCTCCACGGGAGGAACTAACACAGGAAAAGGGAGGAAAGCCAATAAATTAAGGTGCAGAGAACTGGACAAGAAAGCTGTACAATAATGAGTAAGGGCCTCATTGAAATCCACTCTCTACATTATAGGGCACAGAGGTGGGATATCCTGGCTTACTGGACTAATACCTCCTGTTTTCGACCACATGGTCACAGGTTCGTATCCCAGGGGTCCACTCAGACTTTCATCCTACTAAGGTGGATAAAATGGGTACTGTTGAGTTGGGTAAGAACATACATTTGTTATTTAGCACCAAGATACCCTATGGTGAACATGCGCTTTACAAATACACGTTATGTTACAATCGTTTTTCAACAGCAGGGGGCTCATTTATGAGCCCTTGCGTCACTTTTACGCCTCTGGTGCTTCACTTTTTGTGACGCACCAGTGGAGTAAAAAATGTGCCTTGTTGCACCATATTTACAAAGTGACGCATCTAGGTAGATGCGTCACTTTGTAAACCCCTGTGCCACATTATACCTGCACCAGGTATAATGTATGCAATGGGGGCGTTTTGACGCAAGAAAGGGTCATGGAAGTGACGCAGTGAAATCTATAAGATTTCACTGCGCCACTTCTAGGACACAAATGTGTCAATTTCTTACGCCTGCATCACAGCAGGCGTAAGACTTATGCAGGGGACACATGGTTGGAGTTGGTGGTGGAGTGTGGCATAATGGTTAGAGTTGCTAAACAGAACAAGATGGCTAGTCAGGATTGTTTTAAGAAAAATTGGGACCCACACAGCCCATGTGTGCTGCGTGACCAAAAGTTTTGTATTACAAAAAATTTATTGTCATTAATAATCAAGTTTCATTAGTTCATCCAAAGATGACTTCAAAGGAAAATCCTATCAAAACAGTCAGTTCAAAAACATACAAATGTGTGCACAATATATACAAGTATACAAACATTTACAGTGAACACTCAAAATACCACTTTTGTGGGCCCTTGCTGGCAATCTTATAAAACATTCCATCACAGGTTTTGTGAGACAGGCAGGCACATGGAAGCAATCCTTTCCAATGCCGCACACGTAAACTGTGTAGGTAAACAATCACAGGTTTTGTGAGACAGGCAGGCAGCCTTATTCCACCTTCAGTTCCGCCTGTCCACTGGTATTCTAGTCAAAGGACTGGTTCCTCCCTGTATGTAGTATTGTGCTTTGTGCAAATGTTTTTCATGTTGCAATTGGCTTGGAATGTAATTATTGTGTATTAAGTTTCATTTTGGTGTTTTGAAATTTTGAGTATTCACTGTAAATGTTTGTATACTTGTATATATTGTGCACACAATTGTATGTTTTTGAACTGACTGTTTTGATAGGATTTTCCTTTGAAGTCATCTTTGGATGAACTAATGAAACTTGATTATAAATGAAAATACATTTTTTGTAATACAAAACTTTTGGTCACGCAGCACACATGGGCTGTGTGGGTCCCAATTTTTCTTAAAACAATCCTGACTAGCCATCTTGTTCTGTTTAGCAATTGTTGAGGTCCGGGCTGGTCAGTTGTAGGATCCAATACCTTCTTTTGTGTACTCAATGGTTAGAGTGGCAGACCGTGATGCAGAGGTCTGGCCCGGGACCAGGGTTCAAGTCCCGACGCGGCAGGGTCTTGGGCTCATTTGTCTGCGGACTCGATAATTCTCGCCGCGGCGCCTACTCTAATCATGGGCTCCCACGCTGCAACTCTGGGCAATAGCTTGCTTAATCTCCACAACGGCCCCTACAACACTGGGATGCCGGGCTTCACCTTGGGGGTGCCCAGGAAGGGCATCTCACAGGAAGAGCCAGGAAGGGTTTCATAGCGTTATACAGCGCGGGGACGCACCAGTGATGGGCAACTGTGTGCTTTACAAGTATCCTACATTTACTTTTGTGACACACTCCAGCAATGTGTCACTTTTGCGCCATACAGATACGTCAGAAATACTGACGTATCTGTAACTCCTTGCGCCATGATGCGCCATATTGTAAATATGAGGCATCATTGGTGTCTCAAGGAGGGTGCAGTGAAAAGTGACGCATTGCTGTTTTCACGCAGCGATGCGTCACTTTTCATAAATGAGGCCCCTGGCTTCTAAAATAGTCCAGATGCGAGACTAAATAGGTACATTAATAGACAAGAATAAGGGTCAGTTGATTGTTGAGAGGAAGAAGGCCAACACCATAAGGAGGCGACTCCCTCTCTGACAATAGTAGATTTGAAGTTAAAAGATGGAGCACATCTTTGGCTGGCTTCTGCACAGCCGCTTGATGGCAGTTTCTCACCAGCCCAATTTGCTTTGCATGCTGCATGTTTGTAAATGCTAGGGAAAGGCATTATTTTTAAAAGTTCATAGAGACTTTCTTTACTACTATCTTTTAAATAGTAATCTAAAACGACAGCTCTGTTTTAAGCTGGCAGAGGCTTCGCTTTACAGAACGGTTGCACTGGGTGCGTTAAGTAAATGTCAACATCTTTAAACTGCAACGCTTGAAGTGCCAAAGTTTTTTCAATAATTTATTCATTAAATATGTGGCAGCTGACATCTATGGATTTATGGCTGCCTATCAGCAATTTTTTATTATCCTGCAGAAAGCCTATGGATGTTCCGGGCTGCCAATTTTATGTGTTTTTTTTTCTTTTTTAATAGTAATTTGGGAAATACCTTTTTACTGGAATTGTGAGCAATTAACAGAGATGATTATTATGCTGCAGTCATACATCCATGTCACGAAGTTTTAAAAAGCCACAGCGACTCATCATAAAAAGTGGAGGGAAATCATTGCTTTTAACACATAAATATAACTTCAAATTGAACCCACACTTTAATGAATAGTCAATAGTAAATGCTTAGCTAATTAGGAGTAAATTGCACCGGATGGGTCACATATCAGCATCTGAAATAATTCTCTCAGAAAGTTGTGTTGTCTCATTTTTTAGCAGTGACATTTTACTAAGAACCTTTGTCACAGGTTTGGCGGTCCCGTCTGCTTTGGGACCGCCAAACCTGTGGCTGGAGCGCACGGCAGATCAGGAGTTTTCTCCTGGTATGGCAGGTGGCCCAGTTTTGGTCTGTCAGGCTCATTAAAGAGCCTAACAGCCCTGCACCTTCCTGCTTAGTATGGCATACATTCCACATTATGCAGGAACTCGTGGCTCAGATTTACAGGGGGGAACAATGTGTGTCCTCCTGCGGGCAAGCCCAGGCACAGAGGCAGAAGGGGGCCCTGTAGGGCTCACTTTTTTGCCTAAATGTCACCCTTTTCAAGGATGGCGGTGAGGCAATTCAAAATATGCTTGACGTGCCGCTGTGACACTGGCAGCATATTTTAACCTCGAACCGCTGCCAGACTGCCCTGAGATTCTTGATCCTCGGCGGTCAATCAATCAATCAGGGTTTGTAAAGCGCGCTACTCACCCGTGAAGGTCTCAAGGCACTGAGGGAGGGGTGGGCGGCTTCGGATCTGTCGCAGAGCCAGGTCTTGAGGTCCTGCCTAAACATGTGCAGGGTTGGGGTGCACCTGATGTTCACCGGGAGCAGGCTTTGGCTGCGATGTAGGCAAAAGCTCTTCTGCCGGTCCTGTGTCTGCGGATGTGGGGGACCTGTGCCAGGGCGAGGTCGGCGGAGCAGAGGTTTCTCTTGGGTACGTGGAAGGATAGTCGTTCGTTGAGGTATTTGGGTCCGATGTTGTGAAGGGATGTGTAGGCATGTGTGAGGAGTTTGAAGGCGACCCTCTTCTCAACGGGGAGCAAGTGGAGGTCATGTAGGTGTTGGGTCATGTGCTCATGGCGCGGTGTCCAGAGGACGAGTCTGGCTGCGGCATTCTGGATGGTCTGGAGCCTGTGTAGAAGAGTTTTGTTGATTCCAGCATAGAGGGCTTTGCCATAGTCTAGCCTGCTTGTGAGGAGTGCGTGGGTGATGGTCTTCCTGCAGTCGGGGGGGATCCATTTGAAGGTCTTTCAGAGGATGCGAAGGCAGTTGAAGCTAGTGGAGGTGACGGCATTGATCTGGCGGTTCATGGAGAGTGAGGAGTCAAAGATGATGCCGAGGTTCTGAGCCAGGCGGAGGTGCAGGGCCCGAGGATCTCAGTCTTTTCTGAGTTTAGCTTCAGGCAGCTGTGTTTCATCCAGGCTGCCACATCTTTCATACCGTCCTGGAAACGAAGTCTGGAGTCATCAGGGTTCTTCGTGAGCGAGAGGATGAGCTTGGTGTCATCGGCGTAGGATATGATGCTGAGACCATGTTGTCAGACGATGGCGGCGAGGGGGGCCATGTAGATGTTGAAGAGCGTGGGGCTGAGTGAGGATTACTGTGGAACTCCACAGTTGATTTCGGTGGGTTTGGAGAGGAAGGGAGGGAGTCGGATCCTCTGGGTTCTGCAGGAGAGGAAGGACTGGATCCAGGCTAGGGCTGCTCACTGTATTCCTGCTTCACGCAATCTGGTCACAAGAGTGCGATGAGACACAGTGTCGAAGGCTGCTGAGAGGTCTAGAAGGACGAGGGCCGCGGTGTGTCCCTGGTCGAGTAGAGTGCTGATGTTGTCAGTGGCGGCAAGAAGGTTGGTCTCTGTGTTGTGGTTGCTGCGGAATCCGGATTGGGAAGCATTGAGGATGGACTTATCTTCTATGAAGGCGGTCAGCTGGGCGTTCACGAGTCGCTCCGCTCGGGGACTTTAGCCACAGAGGGGAGGAGAGAGATGGGCCGGTAGTTTTTCAGGTCCTTTGGGTCGACAGATGGTTTCTTGAGGAGGGGTTTACCTCTGCCCATTTCCAGTCATCTGGGCAGATGCCTGAACTGAGGGAGGCGTTGACGATCCGTCCTAGTTCGGGTGCGATGATGGTGGCGGCTCTGTGGAAGATGTGTGGAGGGCAAGGGTCTGTTGGGTCTCCTGAGTGGGTTTTCTTCATGGTTGTTGTGATGATTTTAATGCTAGCGGGATCCCAGACTGTGATGGTCGGCTTATTGTCGGTGGTGGTTAAGTGGTTGGTGCTTTCCGTACGTTCACTGAAGTTGCCGTAGAGCGCCTTGATCTTGCGGTGGAAGTAGGAGCTGAGTTTGTCGTAGAGTTCTTGGGAAGGAGTGATGTCTGTGGCTTCGCAGGTTTGTTTTGGAACTGCTGTATGATGTTGAACAGTTCCTTGGTGTTGGTCACATTGGTCTGGATCTTGTTTCGTGTCTCTTATGTGCTGGTGGTATTCCTTCAGGGCGTTCTTGTGGTTGTTCTGTGCTTCTGTGGTTTTCAGGTTTCGCCAGGTTTTTTCTAGGTGTCTGCAGTAGCGTCTGGCCTCTTGGAGTTCTGTGGTTAACCAGGCAGCTTTCTACGTGTGTTGGCTGGCCAGGGGGTGCAAGCTTGTCGGCACAGCATGAGATCCAGCGGTGAAACTCTGTGGCTGCGGAGGGCGGTGTTCATGTGTTCCTCTGTGACCTTGCTCCAGTTTCGACTTGGTGGGCATGGTGTGGGTTTGGGTGTGGGGTGGTGTTGAAGGTGAAATGGACGAAGTGGTGGTGAGTCCAGGGTGGCTCGGTCGTATGGCTGACGTGGAAGTTAGTTCCTCCCATGAAGATGGGGTCGAGGGTGTGCCCTGCTCTGTGGGTGGGTGTGTTGTTGCACTGTGTCAGTCCAAGGAAGGCGAGGTTGTCGAGGAGAGTAGTCCAGTCGGGGTCATTGCTGTTGTCTAGGTGGAAGTTCAGGTCCTCGAGTAGGATGTAGTCATGGAGGTGATGGCGGGGGTGAGATGGCGAGCTCGGCGATGGTGGTTGCGTGGTGGGTGTGAGGTCATGGGGGTCTGTAGATGAGGGTGCTGCATAGGGTGTTCCTGGGGTTTGTCTGAATCTGGAAGTGGAGGTGTTCTGTGTTGGAGTGGGGGGTCACTTGTGCTGGATGTGGTGAGTCAGATGGGGGTCTTGTGTGCGATGACGTGTCCTCCTCCTGGGCCGTGTGGACGGTCCTTTCTCTGGATCTTGAAGCCATCCGGGATGGCAG
This sequence comes from Lissotriton vulgaris, assembly GCF_964263255.1. Classification (NCBI taxonomy): domain Eukaryota; kingdom Metazoa; phylum Chordata; class Amphibia; order Caudata; family Salamandridae; genus Lissotriton; species Lissotriton vulgaris. The sequence continues at coordinate 312,654,059 of NC_141689.1, read as the reverse complement.
TGGTGATATCGGAGCCAGAGGTGGTGTTGGTCCAGGTTTCGTGAAGACGACGACGTCGGTAGAAAGGGTGTTGAGCAGATCTCCACGGTGTGACGGTGCAGGAAGTGCACGTCAAGCAGGATGCAGGTCAGGGCTTCGGTGGTGTCAGTCCTGGGCATTCCCTGGGTGGTCCCCGGGGATACGTTGATGGTGAATGATTTGCGACAGGGTCTGCACAAGAACTGCCCGTGGGTGTTGGCGACGAGGATCTAGCACAGTTGGCATGTCTTCCAGGGTTGAGTGCATGAAGGGAGGTAGAGTCGTAGTGGTGAGGTCTCAAAGGGCCAGGGATATAATGTAAAAGGGGTACAGAATCAAACAAATCAAAACATTCTTACATAAGATATATCTACTATGAAACCAATCATATTCATTGCAAACACAGAAAGAAACTTACAGGGTTATTCACAAAAGTAACTTACACTTGTGAGTAAATATACATGAGCAATTTACTCTTACACGTTTGCATAACTTTATCACTTTTGGCTAATCATATAATCCAGGTTTGAACTTACTCAAAAGGTGTAATTTACATCTCTCCACCTCCTTAAAAAAGGGTTTGAAGCCTAATTTATGATTGTAAGCTACCACTGAAAAAAAACTGAGTGCAACACTCTACAATAGAAAATAATGGAAGAAGCAACTTAAAATTTCATAGGTAATGATCTTAAACTAAAATAAATTATGAAAAAAATTGTTACAAAAATGCATGATTATAAATTAATGTTTAAAATAGTTTATAAAAATATAATTTTTTTCTAAACTAATTATAAAATATTTCAATACTTTTTTTTGCAACCAAATATGAATCTGCATTTTTTTCAGTTCAAACAGATTTTTATTAAAATATAATAACACAATGATATACAATAGTGTAAAAAACAATAAAAATAATAAGAGTATGCATAATATATCAGTTGGAATGGAAAACATACAAGGAATAAATAAAAAGAATAAAAAAAGAGTAATCTAATATTATCTAAACAATGAAAACAACTGTATCATGAATCCCAGCAAAAATGAGAAGAGAAATATTACAAAGTTGATAAAACACTATAATGCATGAGAAATATAAGTAAAACTATATAATAACAAAGAGGAAGTCATGGAGGTTTAGGAACTTCTTGCTGTAGAGGAGTAAAAGAGGAAAGGCGTCTGGCACTATTGTCTATGAAAATTATAACCGGGTCCCACAAATCTAAACGTTTGGGTGCTAGGTGTTGTGGATATACAAATGTAGTATCTAATCTATGATTATAACAAACAGCATACCACCATGCTTGATATGAAAGTTTGGTAATATCTTTCCAATTCTTGGTGATTTGCTGAAAGGCTACTGCTAACAATAGATCAATTATTTTTATATTCATATGGTTATTTTCCCAAATAGGAGATAAACTACCCCAAAAAATATGTAGAATAGAGAAGGAGTGATTGGAGTGAAAGATCAAATTGAATTGTGACCAAACCTTGTCAAAAAATCTCGAACAAATTTGCATGTAAACAACATATGAAACAAATCAGCATGTGATGACGAGCAAGACCAACATGTGTGTGAGGTGTCGGAGCAATATGCATTAAGGGTGGAGGGAGTGAGTAGGAGTCTGTCATAGATAAAAAAAGAGAGTCTGTGTCGTGCTAGCTGCTCTAGACGACTTCCTAAGCTTAAGCCATATTTTATTCCAAAAATCTACAGTCCAGAAAATGTCTAGATCTTTCTCCCAGGAGAGCTCTATTTTAGTTTTGTCTCATGGAGTAGGTGAGAAGTGCAAAAAATTATAAATGGTAGAAGCCTTAGAGCTACGAAGCAACAAAGTGCGTACGTTATCTGTATGAGTAAGAGTAGAAGATGCATCAGCAGGGGACAATATGTAATGCATATAAGCAGATTGACCAACCTGTGGTAAAAGGGAATATTTAGTGCGAAATGAAGAAGGGAGATCCAAAGCAACACTTGCCTGTGTAAAAGACATGATTGAATTCTGACAATATAATTGGTGAACCCATAGTATCCCTCGACAATACCAAGATTTCCAAAAGAAAGGTTTATTGTTTATTAAAATGTATGTATCATGCCATATAGGAAAGTCAAGAAAAGATATGAGAGAAGGAGAAGGAATAATTTTCGAAGTATACTTAAGGATAGGACTAGATACAAATTGCGGTTTGCGCGTGAAGGATAAGTATTTGTGAAATGAAAAAGGAGAAATAAAAGACGGTTCGAGCTTTGCCCAGAGAGGGCAACATGTAAAAGGATCTGAAAGCCAATGGGAAGATTGGGCTAGTAAAAAAGATTTATGGTATAGAGAAAAGTCAGGAAAGTTTGTCCGCCCCCCTGATTTAGGACGAGTCAGTTTACGAATAGACATACGCGATTTCTTTTTTCCCCATGGAAAAGCTGATAAAATAGAATTCATTTTCTTAAAGTATTTGAGGGGAATCGGTAACGGGATATTAGAGATTGTGTATAAGACTATGGTGGAAAGCATCATTTTAATGGTGTCCAAACGACCCCACCAGGATAAATATAAGGGGTGCCACTTTGATGTCAATGAGGATAATCTGTCAATACATTTTTCCATACAACGTGAAACTGTCCCTGCAATAGAAGGGTTTAAATTTAAACCTAAATATTTAATAAATTGGGGACTCCGTGAGAATCCGGAGGCAGTAAAATCAGCGCTAAAAGTATACTTCGGCAGGAGTAGAATTTCACATTTATCTTTATTTAATTTGTAGCCAGATACTGACTTAAAGGATTCTACCTCATCCAAGAAAGCAGGTAAGGAAGTTTGGGTATTTGATAAAAATAGAAGAACGTCATCGGCGTTAGCTGCCATTTTAATCTCAGAAACTTGGAAGGTGAAGCCGTGTATTTTTGTGTTTTGTCGAATTCTGAGTAAAAAAGGTTCCAGAGCAATTTTGAAAAGAAATGGGGAGAGAGGACATCCTTGCCTAACTCCTCGTGCAAGGTTAAATTAGGAGTAAATACTCCCATTCGCAGTGACAGCGGCCCTCGGGTTGGAATACAGGATAGATATTAAAGCAATAATTTTGGGGCCAAAGCCAAACCATTGAAGCGTATGAAAGAGATAAGGCCATTCAACTCTATCGAATGCTTTTTCTTTTTCCAAAGCAATGGCAGCCAAGGGGAGGGATACATGTGAAGCCTTGGATAGAATATAAAAAAACAAACAAGTGTTATCTGTAATAGGTCTTCCTTTTACAAAGCCGGATTGTTCGGACCCTAACAACACGGGTAACTGAGATTCTAGTCGTAGTGCCAAAGCCTTCGAGAAAATCTTATAATCTATATTAACCAGAGAGATAGGTCTATAATTTTTGCAATGTTGGGAGTCCTTGCCATCTTTGGGAATGAGACAAATAAGGGCATCAGCAAAGGAACCAGTAGATCCTCCAGATTGTAAAAAGGAAAGGATAAGGGTGTGCAATTTGGGAATCAATATGGAAGCAAAGTGAAGGAAAAATTCTACTGTAAAACCGTCCGGTCCCAGAGCTTTATCTTTTTAAACAATTTTAAGAGCATCATGAAGTTCTTTCTGGATAATATCAAGTTCTAAAGAAGAGAGAGCTGGATGTGATTCTGATGGCAAATACATTTTAGAAAGGAAGTGAGATATGGAATTGTCAGATGCTAAGGTTTCAGAAGTATATAATGTTTTGTAAAATTGAAGAAATTCATTCAAAATATCATCGTCTTTAAATTGTAATGAATTGTCAGAGCCAAAGACAAATTCTATAGCAAGTTTATTTTGTTTGGTTTTTAAATAGTTGGCCAGTAGTTTCCCAGCTTTATTTGGACCGCCATAGAATTTCGCGCTCGATTTTAATAAATAATTAGATGCATTATTGGTGGTGTCTTGATTAAATTGAAATTTGAGTTTTAAAAGTTCAGATAAACAATCTTTTGATTTGGAAGAGTAATAGGAATGTTCCAGATTTGTAATTTTAGTAAGAAGAGCATTAGTTTTTTGGCACTTTTTTTTTCGTTTATTGGAAACAAAGCGAATAATAAAATCTCTAGCTGAGGCTTTAAATGCATCCCAAATTTTATGATAGGCCAAGTCATCCGTTTGGTTAAAAGTGAAATATTCTTTTAAAAAGGAAGTGAAAGAGGAAGAGAAGACAGGTTCCAAAAGGAGAGCATTATTAAACCGCCATTTGCGAGGAGAATTAGATTTATGCAAAACATCAAGGAGTATGGCAACAGGAGCGTGATCAGAAATCAAAATGGAGCCAATTTCTGACCTAACCAATGATTGAGAGATGTTATAGACTACGGCAACACCCTCTATGCCGGAACCACCGCCAAACTCCAGAAGAGACTCCAGCGGATCCAGAACGCCTCAGCACGACTCATCCTGGACATCCCCCGTCGCAGCCACATCTCCGGACACCTGAGGGATCTGCATTGGCTCCCGGTCAACAAGAGAATCACCTTCCGTCTCCTCACCCACGCACACAAAGCCCTACACAGCCAAGGCCCAGGATACCTCAACAGCCGCCTCAACTTCTACGCCCCCAAACGCCAGCTTCGATCGACCAGCCACGCCCTCGCCTCCGTCCCCCGCATCCGAAGAGCCACCACAGGAGGACGGTCCTTCTCCTACCTGGCCGCCAAGACTTGGAACTCCCTCCCAACCCACCTCCGCCTGACCCAGGACCACCTCGCCTTCAGGAAGCAACTCAAGACCTGGTTGTTCGAGCAGTAGCAGATCCCCCCCCCCCAGCGCCTTGAGACCCTCTGGGTAAGTAGTGCGCTATATAAATGCAATGATTGATTGATTGATTATGAGAAACAAAAATGTAGTCCAGGCGGGACTGAGTATGATGTACTGGTGAATAAAATGAATATTCCCTTAACAAGGGGTTGCAAAGTCTCCAAGCAGCAATGAGTTTGAGTTGTTTTATGGTTTGTACAAATGACTTATGAGATCTGTGGGGTATAAAGGGGGACAATGAATATCGGTCTAAAAAGAGGTCAAAAATATCATTGCAGTCACCCGTAAGAATAAAGTTATCATCAAAACAATGTGTGAGTTGCTGGGATATAGAGGGCCAAAAGGAAGGGTCGCCAATCGTAGGAGCATAAATATTTAATAAAGAAACTCGAATATTATCTAACATAAAGTTGACAAACACCCATCTACCAATTTGATCATGACAATGTGATAATATTTTAATAGACAAGGATTTGCGAAAAAGTATAACAACTCCATTGCATTTACCATCACCCAGGGAGAAGAAGACCTCTCCCACCCATCCTCTTTTTAGTTTTGCAGATTCCTCATCTGATAAATGAGACTCTTGTATGCATGCGATGTCTGCATCTAATTTAGCTAAGTGTGTCAAACCCTCTGGCGCTTAATGGGTGAATGTAAACCTCTGACATTCCATGAAACAACTTTTAAGAGAATATAGAAAAGTTACAACAATATAAAAAAATCCAATGAGTAGAACATCTTAAACCAATTAGAGTATAATGAACATCCAACCAACTGAGAAGGGAATGAGAAAAAAGAGTAAGAGAGTAAAAGCAAGAAGAGAGAAGAAAGATTAGAAAATTCTCTGTGAAGAAGAAGGGAGAGAGAAAGTGAAAAGGATGCATGAGCTGATGTGTCAACTAGAAAAAGAAAGAAAGAAAGGATGAAAAAAGTGATAGAAGAAAAATAGAAGATAGACAAAAAAAAGAAACTTACATAAGATCCAGAACATACGGGAGGTGGAGGGATGGAAGGCCACACTGAACAATGACACGTCCAGGACCCACAGGGGAAGGCGGGAAGGAGAACGGAATGAACGAACGGACTTCAAAAATGGAGGGAAAAAGGTAGCATGCAGCAGCAGGTAGCCTGTTGAGACAAAAAGAAAAAATAAGTAAATAGAATAGGGAAAAATAACAATATAAAATGATTATTATTCACCTACTAACATGTTAATGGAAAACAAATGAATTAGCAATTACTTCAAGAGAAAAAGAATTCAGAAAATATAACTCTCGTAACAAAAACCACACTATCTAATTAGAGCTCATTGATGAGGCAGTCTCCATTATGTCAGCGTGAAATGAGTAAAGAAAGCTCTTCAATTTTAGTGGATCGTCGTAGGTTGTGGTTCTGTTATTGATAGTTACTTTGAACAGACAGGGGTGAAAAAGACCATATCGTGCATTTATTGAGCACAATTGCGGTCTTAAGGACAAAAACTCTTTACGTCGATCAGCAGTCGACTTAGCGTAGTCCTGAGAGAAAAACAGAGATTTTTCTAACCACGTTATGCTATTCATCACTCTAGCAGCTGATAGGATCATTAATAAGTCGGTCTATTCAAGAAAATACAAGATCACTCCTCTCGGTTTAAGTGTTGAGGAAGAAGTTGTTAGGCGTGATGGTGATCCTAGTCGGTGCGCTCTCTGGATGTTTAAAGTAGTGCTCTCAGGTAACTTAAGAAGATTTGGGAGAAATGTTTTAAAGAAAGCAAGCAGATCTGATTCTTCTGTTCCTTCAGGAAGACCATAAATGCGAAGATTATTTCTTCTATTTCTGTTTTCTAAATTTTCAATCTGTTTGTGAAGGATGGAAACTTGTGAAGAAGTAGAGTCCACCTTGGAGGCAGAGGAGGAGATAGACTCAACATTTTGCTCTAGGACAGCAACTCGTTGGTCAATAGTGGACCATTTGTCAGGGAGCATCTGAATTGTGGATTTAGTTTACTCCATAAATGGCCTCAAAGCCCTGATTTCTTCAAGTAGTAGATCCATTGTCACAGAAGCCGATTGTTTAGTCGGAGAAGGAGGGTCTTTTTTCAGTCTTTTCGTAGAGGCTTTAGTGACAACAGAACTGTAGTTACTATGAGATTTTGAAGCACCTTTAGGTGAAGAAGCGTCTGAGTTCTCCATGTATAAACAGTCAAAATGAGAGCTAATACGTATTAGAAATCTGCGAGGAGAAGGCTGAGGCAATAAAGAAGGCTTAGATAATCTTCCCATAAACCTGAAACAGGTGTCTCAGCATGGGCGAATTTTGCGAATTCGCGATCTGCGAATTGGCGGATTTGCGAATTCGCGATCCGCAAAATTCGCGAATTCGTGTGAATTTGCGGATTTTTGTTTTTCTGCGTGTTCGCGGGGTTTTTTGCGAGTTCGCGGGATTTTTTGCGTGTTCGCGGGGCTTTTTGCGTCTTCGCGAGCCGCTTGCATAGCGAAGTTACCCATGCAGTCGTTTATGGGAGAGGGAGAGATAGATAGATAGATAGATAGATAGATAGATAGATAGATAGATAGATTGAGAGAAAGAGAGGGAAAGAGAGAGGGAGGGAGAGAACGAGAGAAAGAAAGAGAGGCCGAATCTCTGAAGGGCCAGATTCCTGAGTTGCCCCTACAGAACATACAGCTTTTTATTTTTAGCAAAATGCATATGAAAATTGTGCTGTAAAGGTCTCTTTTAGTTTAACCCCTCCTGACAACTCAAAATGGGTGTATTTGCCATCCTCTCCTTCTTCCTGTTTTTTATATCTGTAAGTGCTTCCTGATGAGGTTTAATTCCTTGGACAGGTGCCTCGTTGCCTACTTGTAACTATTCTCTGACCCTGCTTCAAGGGTCAGAGCAGGGTCAGAGAATAGTTGCAAGTAGGCAACGAGGCGCCAGGAAGCAATTAGCAGCAGGTGTCCAAGTTGAAGTTAATTTGTTTGTACCACTTTTGTAAAAGTTACAAAGAAATTAGGTTCAACTTTTGCACCTGCTGCTGTAACCCTTGCTTGGCTTAAAATTCGTCCCCGCTGATTCGCGGATTTTACCGCGATTTTGCGAGATTCGCGGATCGCGAAATCGCGGAAAATCCGCAAATTCGCCCGCGAAACGGATTTTACGCCCACCCTTAGTCTCAACAATACAATGCAATAAGAGTCATAAAACTAGATATCAAAAAATTAGAGACAAAATCTCTGCGTCATGAGCATATGAAAGTAAAATGCACAAAAATGTTGCATTAGAAGAAAACAGAGCTCAATAATACAATAATATAGTAGTATCTTAAGAACATTGGCATGAATAATGTGTACACTGGTTGAGAGAAAACAAAAATGTGCAATATCCTCTGCTTTCATATAAATAACCTTTAAATCTAAGGTAAAAGAAATAATAGCGCTTAAGTTACATGTCTAAATGCAGGGAATCTATATCATGAGCAAATAGAAGTAGAAAATGTAAGCTTATAAATAGGACATTGCACTATGAGAAACAAAAATTCTGTAAAACACCAGCAGAAAGGTTTCCATCTTCTTAATCCATAATGCGATGTTCCAGAGAGTTCAAGCAAATATTGAATATCATTAGAGTGTTGTCAATATTTGAAACCAGTCTAGTATGACAACCGAAGCCAGATCCCCTTTCCCTCAGAGAATGCCAGAGCCACACAGCTTTCAGGAAACGACTAAAGACTGTACTATTCTAGGAGGAGCCTTTCCGACCTGCTCACCTCACAGTACCGCGCGGAGATACACCTTCGGGTGTGATGCCGGCGCGTAACAAGCCCATAAATAAATAAATAAATTAATAGGACCATCAAATTGGTTCAGTCAAATAAAGGGTATAAAACAGAGTTCGATATTGAAAGTCGCCATTAGTGTAGAAGTTTTTTGAGGAATTAGGCTGTATTATGAGGAAAGAGCTCGCCAAAATGCCTGCGCAATAAGCAATATATGAGGCTCTCAGAGGTACCTGTTGAGGTGGTCAGGGTTTCGCTGGGGTCTTCTTGTGGTAAAGAACCAGTCATGGCAGCAGAGTGTCGCTTGGAGAATCACTCCGTCAGCGACTCACGAATGTCAAAATGGCCACCGCAACTCAACGCAGCTACGCCGCGAAGTAGAGAAGCCACCAACTTTGTCCGCCAGCAGTGAAAATCCCCAAAAAAGGGACTGCTTAGGCTATGCAGCGTCACACATCATGCCCCGCATTTGAGGGACCATGCGTGGCCAAATAGACGCTGTCCGCTCGGTTCAGAGTCTCACCGCCACAGGAGAGTCGCGGAGGAGCCGCCATTGTCGTTGAGCGCAAGCCACAGCCCCCACAAATCTGCATTTTAAAAAAATATAATTAAATTGCTTTAAACAAATTTAATGCATCACCTTTAGGGTAGGACCAGACTTGGTTCCTGTGGCTGCTTTACCATTGGAATCAAGCCACACATGACCGATGAGGTGCAATCAGTGCAAAACGGTCTTGGGTTGCTCGTGTTCCAGCACAGGAAGAACATAGCTTGGCAGTTCAGCTGGGCTGTTCCATTTGGAGCTGGGTTAAGACCGATTTGCATATGCATCCATTCAAACTGAGGTGGCATGCTAAGTAAAAGAATGATGGGTTGGAATGCTACCCCAATAACTTGTCAGAGGGTAAACAAATTGCAAGCATTCCTACCATCACCTTTTGTGAGTTTAATGTACTGCCTTAAGTGGTGAGGGTATGCCCAGCAGTGGGTCCTGTACTCACTGTGCATTTGAAGCTAAGCTACGTCTGTCTGACAAGCACCAATCAGGCCAAAAATGGTCTTAGATTGCTTGTGTTCTGGCTCAAATAGGATCAGGCCTGGTAGCTCAGACTGTCCTGTTTCTACTGGGGAAGAGTTAAGACTGATATCTATACAGTTCCATTAAAATTGAGGTGGCCCTAGGTGTGATTTCAGGGTGATGGTGATGGAGCCACAGTCAGATACACTAAGCGGGAAGTCCTGGTCAAATGTTTTACCCTTTGACTTAGGCTTTGAATGGAAACTGAAATCCTCCAGCTTGGCAAGCTTGAAGGCTGTGTCCGGTGAAGGCTTCTGAAAGTCAGATAGACATGAGAAGCAGTACAGCTGAAGCTATTGGTTTTGGCAAGAAAAACTCAGAGCAGAATATTTCAGATTTTGTATCTGCCAAAGTCTTCTTGTGGGATGGATACTTTTCGCACCATTGCCTGATCACGATTTCCAACATTGGAGCTCAAAATCCTGTGAGGGACAAGCCTAGAAGCTTGTCCTCTTAAAATCTGACACCTTCGCCGTGAGCTCCCAGTGAAGCTCCAGAGGTCTTGAAAGTTCAAAGATTTTATAAGTCCCAACTTTCAGATTTGCTGGTGCAGTTCCATTGGCCTTTGCTAAGGCTTCCAGTACCCAATTGACAGAACTTAGAGGCCAGAAATCACTCCAGCAGAGGCCACCGACATGGTCCAGTTCAAGTCCAGTTACTACTGGTCAACCTGTCACTTAAGGAAAAATGCATCTTGCAGCTTGTTGTGTTACTGTAGCCACAAGGGAAGTAAGTCGGCTGACCATTGGAGCCTACTTCTTAGTGCTATCAATCAATCAATCAATCAGTCAATCATGTGTAAAGTGCACTAAAAACCCACAAGAGTCTCAAGGTGCTGGGGGGGGTGTTCCCTGTCTTGGCGGCGAGGTGGGAGAAGGATCTCCTACCGGTGGTTGTTCTACGGATGCGTGGGATGATGGTGAGTGAGAGGTTGGCAGAGCGTAGCAGGCAGTTGGGGATATAGAAGGAGAGCCGTCTGTTGAGATAGGCTGGGTCGGTCTTGTGGAGTGCCTTGTGCGCGTGAGTGAGGAGCTTGAAGGATATCCTCTTGTTGACAGGGAACCAGTGCAGGTTTCTCAGGTGGGGGGTGATGTGGCCGTGGCGTAGTACGTCAAGAATCAGTCGTGCCAAGGCATTTTGGATGTGCTGTAGTCGTTTGATGAGCTTGTTCGGGGCTCTCGCATAGAGGGCATTTCCATAGTCGAGTCTGCTGCTGACGAGGGCTTGGGTGACTGTCTTTCTTGTATCTGTCGGGATCCATCTGTAGATCTTGCAGAGCATGTGGAGGGTGTTGAAGCAGGAGGAGGAGATGGCGTTGACTTGCTTGGTCATTGATAGCGTTGAGTCAAGGATGATTCCCAGGTTGCGTGCGTGGTCGGTGGGTGTCGGGGCTGCCCCCAGTGCCGTCGGCCACCAGGAGTCGTCCCAGGCTGAAGAGTTGGAGCCGACGATGAGGACCTCAGTCTTGTTCTAGTTCAGCTTCAGATGGCTGTCTTACAGTCGGCAACGGCCTTCATTCCTTCGTGGAGGTTGGCTTTGGCGGTGATGGGTCCTTGGTGAGGGAGAGGATCAGCTGAGTGTTGTTGGCGTAGGAGATTAGGTTGAGGTCGTGCTGTCGGGCTACGTGTGCGAGCGGGCCATGTAAATGTTGAACAGCGTCGAGCTGAGGGAGGATCCCTGGGGTACGCCGTAGATGATCTCGGAAGCTTTGGAACGGAATGGGGGGAGGCAGATGCTCCGGGTTCTGCCGGAGAGGAAGGAGGTGGTCCAATCCAGAGCCTTGTCTCGGATCTCACGGCGTTGTGGCGTGCACGTAGTGTGCGGTGGCAGACGGTGTTGAAGGCCGAAGAGAGGTCTAGGAGGATGAGTGCTCCGGTCTCGCCGTTGTCCAGCAGGGTCCTGATGTCATCGGTGGCGGCGATGAGGGCAGTCTCGGTGCTGTGGTTTCTGCGGAACCCTGACTGGGAAGGGTTCAGGATTCTGTTTTTTTTTAGGTATTGGGTTAGCTGTCTGTTGACGGTTTTCTCAATGACCTTGGCCAGGAAGGGGAGCAGAGAGATGGGCCGGAAGTTCTTGAGGTCTCTTGGGTCTGCCGTAGGTTTTTTGAGTAGGGCGTTGATCGCGGCGTGTTTCCAGATCTCTGGGAAGGTCACGTTCTTGAGCGAGAGATTGATGATGCTGCGCAGGTGGGGTGCGATGGAGCTGCCTGCTCTGTTGGTGACGTGGTGCGGGAATGGGTCTGACGGAGAGCCGGAGTGGATTGTGCGCATGGTCTTGATGGTGTCATCTATGGTCACGCTGGCCCAGGCTATCAGGGGGTCGATGGTGTACAGAGGGTCTGTTGTGTTGCTGTCTGTTGGGGCTGTCTGGGTGTTGAAGCTGTCATGGATGTGTGCTATCTTGTGGTGGAAGAAGGTGGCGAGGTAGTCGCACAGGGCTAGCGACGGTGGGATGTCGTTGGTGTTGGAGCTGGGGTTGGAGAGTTCCTTCACGATGTTGAAGAGCTCCTTGCTATTGTGTGCATTGTTATCGAGGCGGTCTTTAAAGGAGGTCCTCTCGGCCGCCCTGATGAGGTGGTGGTGGTTGTGGATGGCGTCCTTGTGTGCTGCGTGGCTGTCCGGAGTTTGTTCACTGTGCCATTTCTTCTCTAGTTTTCGGCAGGCTTGCTTCGAGGCTAGGAGTTCTGGGCTGGCCCTCTTGCTGGTGTCTCAGTGGGGGGGTTTCTTCAGCTGGGTGAGGGTGTTGGCGCAGTTCTCGATCCAGCGTCTGAGGCTGGGGGGCTGCGTCATCGGTGTTAGAGGGTTTGGTGGGTGGGCTGAGAGAGAGGTTTGCGTGTAGTTGGTCTTTGGTGATTTTGCTCCAGCAGCGGCGGGGGATCTGTTGGGTGCGGTGGTGTGTGGTGGGCTTCTGGAAGGCGAAGTGGATGCATCAGTGGTCAGTCGAGAGGAGTTTTGTGGTGTGGCTGACGGAGATGTCCGGGCATGAGGAGAAGACGGGGTCGAGCTTGTGGCTGGCAGAGTGGGTGAGCGTTGTGACGAGTTGTTTGAGTCCGAGGTTGGTGAGGTTATCGAACAGGGTTGTGGAGTTGTTGTCGTTGTTGTTCTCAAGGTGAAAGTTAAGGTTTCCGAGGAGGATGTAGTCGGTGGAGGTCAGGAGTGCTATATACAAGAAGTAGGCTCAGTCTTTCAAGTCTCCTCACAGGTCCAGGCCCCTTTCCTTCTTCAACAAGTCCAGATGTGTTCTAATGAGATGGGAGTGAAGCATAACTATAGAATTATCTAGCCAGTGTGTGGGTGTGGCTCCTGGCCACTCCGTACCCAACAAGAAAAAAAGTTTCCAATGGCAAACCTTCTCACTTTTGCTGCACATCCTGTTTCCTTAATGCAAACTATTCTACATTGCACTATTCTGAGTAAAACCCAACATGGCAAAACTATTCTGCCCATTGAAGTGGCAGGTGTCCCAGCCACACGTATGTATAGGGAAATGAGCAGTACATTCTTCTTCAACCACACCAAACTGGTGCTGGGACTGGTGCCAAGCTTACTACAGTTGGCCTCTCCCCCAGGTCTCCCTTTAGAATTACCTATAAATGGAGAGGCCACACCCTGTTCCTTTTCGAATTAACAAAGTACCTGAACTCACCCCAACTGCCCTCCTGAGCTGAAAGGAGTCATAAATTTCACCACGCACACTCAAGTCTTCCTTCGAAAAGGTTTAAGCCATTGCTTCTAAAAATGGAAGCATTTCTCACACCTCATTAAGGGGAAAGCACTGACTTGGTCAGTGTGGGCAGTCTAATGTTAATTAGACCATTGGAGTTTCTGGCACACAAAGTCGAAAAATATCCACCTTCACTGGTTGATTGAATTTCTAATATATTTTAAATACAGTGATAGAATCAGCCACAGGGCTGTACTGTGAAAATAGATGTTGGGGGCTCTTCACAGTAGGAACATGTCAACACAAATTGAGGGCATTTACCGCTATATACTAGGCGCCCTACCTTGTGGGCTATAGGGCCTACATTGGGGTGACTTATTTAATATTTAAAAGTAGGGGTCTTTCCTGTCAGCAGGGATAAGCTGTTAGGTTTGCCTGCAAGTTTAAAAGTTGCAGCAGTAGAGTGCACAGGTAAGCCTGAAACTATGTTTTTGTCAGCCAAATAGAGCACACAACATGTATTGCTGTCCACAGGGTGCATTTTCATTTGCATGCCATTGCTGTATTTTCATGCGCCATATATTGTGATCTTACTGGGAATTTAAAAATGCAAATTTGGGACTAGCCAATTTTACCATGTCATAGGGGTCATAGCACATACACAGGGGACTTGACTGTGGTGTCCCAGTGTGCAGGTACCAAAGCCAGCAATAACTGCACAACATAGGGGGTGAGGGTTCATGCATGAAATCTGACAAGTGATATTAAACCACAGGAAAACTTTTAAAAATCTATAAAAATAAAGAAATATTTTGTTCATCACAGAAAACGTGAATGTGGCTAATCAATACAGAAAACAACTACACAACAAGGCATGTTCCCATTTTGTAGCTGTTCGAAGTGCAGTAATGCCATTAAAGGACTACTTTTAATTTTGAAACATCCCAAAAAAGGCACAAATATACAATTAAGACAATACATATCAGTCAAGAAATATAATTAATATAATAACATGTCCACAAAATAAAGGATACGTAGGTCAAACTTCAGCGAAAATACAGATCCTCAGAAATGGGCAAACAACCATGAATCAAAATCGACAAGTGACAAAACGTTTTGAAAACACATTTATAAGAGTAAAGATTTCAAGTGTGTGAGGAAATTGTTCCATCATCACTGGGTGGAAACATTACAATCAGTTTAATTAGAACGGAGAACTGATTAAAAGGTTTTCTTGGAAATCCAGCCAGATGGGTTCAATAGGCAGCAGTATTTCACATGTCTTTGGGAAAAAGTAAAGACTAAAGAATAAGTTGCACAAAGACAGTATTAAAACACTATGTAAGAAGTAAAAAAGTGATTGTAGTAAGGCAATCCAGACTCGAGGTGGTTGTAGGATAAGTATTTATTAAAGTTAAAGTGACAACAGGTGAGGGCCAAGGGAAACGGTCTCATCTCCTCAGCAGCTCAACCTACAATGGTAAAACACTAGAACACAAGTGCACTCCACACTCTACATTCTTAACACGAGGCATGGAGAGAATACACATTAAAGAAATACACAACATAACACATCCCCCCCCCTTATACAATAGAAGGAAAGAAAGGTGAAGTGGAAGAGGAAAAAATAAAAGAAGGGAAAAACACAAAGTCAAAGGTAAAATCCTTAAGTAGGAACAACCAACTATACAACGAAGTCTTTAAGCCAACCGGGGGCAACTCTTGTTCTTTTGTCAGGCAAAACACTGACCTTATCTTGAGTACCAGATGTGCCCAGACTCGAGGAGGAAGATGCACTGGTTTCATGAGTGCAACCCACACCCACTCCCCCCTCAATATGCGGAGGAAGATTGGATAGTCTAGGCACATCAACAGAAACAAAATCATTACCAAGCTGAGATTGAACCTGACTATTTTCAAATTGATCCTCCACCCAATCAAAATTGTTGACACAGGAATCAGGAAGAATCTCAATAAAATTCTGATCAGGATTTAAAGCAATGTTCTTAAGATTCCACACTCTTCCGTCATCAAGTCTCACAGAATTCCTCAAAATCTCCGCGACTTTGCATGGTGGTTCAAAGCGACTTTCCCCCTTGGGTACCTTGAAAGGTTTCTTAACTCTTACCCAATCGCCAACCTTGACCAAGACCTCTTTGGTGTTGTGATGAGAGTCATAAAACTCTCTGCTCTTTTCATGATTAGACAGCAATTTATCCTTGACCTCAACAGGAGACCAAGAAGCTATTTTCCCATCAAAAAGCCATGCAGGATTAAATTTACATCTCGCTGTCCTGCCTCTCAACATGGTGAACGGGGAAGTGCCAGTGCTGTTTTGCACAGTGACTCTGTATGACCAGACAGCCTTTTGAACCTGTACTTTCCAGTCAAGTTTACTATGCACTGAGGCCTGAATGACACCCTTAATTACTCTGTTAAATCTTTCGACAGTGCCGTTCCCACTAGGGTTGTACAGTGCGGTAGTTTTGTGTTTGATACCACACTTGACAAAATACTCCTTAGCCTGCTTGGAAGTAAATTGGACACCATTGTCAGATAGCACACAAGCTGGCAACCCTTCCGTCATGAATATCTTATCAAGAAAATTAAGCACAGTGAGAGTGTCTACTTTGTCTACAAATTTTACAATAGGCCATTTTGAAAAAAGGTCAATGGCAACTAACCCATACTCTTTAGAATCCCCAATGGGTCCAATAATGTCAACTGCGATAGTGTCCCAAGGGAAGTCAGGAATTAGACCATCACTCATCTTGGGCTTAAGCGTTCTAAGGGTCTTGTCAGCGGACCCACAAACAGCACACTTCTTAACAAAAACCTCAGTTTCACCGTCAATACCTGGCCACCAAAACATTCCTTTGACGGTAGACTTGGTCCTCATAATACCAAAATGCCCCTCATGACAAAGTTGCAAAATTCTCTTCCTCAAGGATACGGGTGGGATAATCCTATCACCCCTAAAAAGTAAGTCACTTTCAGATGACAATTCCGTGCGGATTTGCCAAAAGGCGTCCAGTCCAGGAACACTCCTTTTTTTGGGCCAGCCCTTGCAGATATATTCTAAAACACTTTTTAAAACAGTATCCTTTTCTTGTTCAGCCATCCATTCAATTTTACCTATAGCAGGCTCACCACAGTCATGTACTAAAGCCACACAATACTCACTCCAGGGGTCATCATCACATACTTCGAGAGGAGGTGGAAGTCTAGATAGACAATCAGCAACACGGTTGTCCCTCCCAGGTAAGTAAACCATTTTATAGATGTATTCCTTCATCCGCATAGACAACCTGGCTAACCTCGCAGACGCACCAGAAATACCTTCACACGACAATATACGAATCAAGGGTTTGTGATCTGTGCGAATTGTCACAGGCTTCCCCCAAACGAATGCTCGAAAATGTTCTAAAGCCCATGCGCATGCAAGAGCCTCTCTTTCGATAATGGGATACCTACACTCAGCTGGGGAAAGGGCTCTGGAAGCAAATAAGATGATCCTCTCCTTACCATCCTCATCAAGTTGTGACAAAACGGCACCTAAACCCTTGTCACTTGCGTCAGTGGTCAACAAACAGTCAATATTGGGGTCAAAACTGGCAAGTGCATTCACGTTTTGTAATTCACTCTTGATCAATTTAAACTCATCCTCGCACAACTCATTCCAAACAAACTTAGCGTTCTTTTTCAACAGTGCACGTAAATTGTAAACTTTCGCAGCAAAATTTTTTATAAACTTAGCACAGTACTCGGCCATGCCAAGAAATGCTCTCACCTCATCTTTGGAAACAGGGGCAGAGAACTTAACTATATTTTCAATTAAAGTTGGTTTGGGTTCAACACCTTCCTCACTAATGATGTGTCCCAAATATGCAACACTCCTTTGACTGAACTTGCATTTGGATAACTCTACAGTCAGGCCAGCTGACTGTAAGGTTTCCAAAACCTGTTGAAGTTTTAAGTCATGACTCTCTTTATCTTTTGCAGCAACCAGGATATCATCCTGAAAGAAAGAGATGTTCTCCATGTCCCCAAAAAGTTTGTGCATCAACCGCTGAAAAACAGCAGCGGCTGAGGCCAAACCAAAAGGCATACGCCTAAACTGGTAACAACCAAACGGTGTAATGAACGCCGTTAGGTTTTTAGAGTCGGGATCTAACATTACCTGGTGGTAAGCGGCAGAGAGATCCACCGTGGAAAACCATGTAGCACCTTTCAGGGAAGATACCATCTCATTGATTCTTGGAAGGGGAAATTTTTCGATCACAATATTATTGTTCAAATGGCGCAAATCGATGCATAAACGGATTTTTCCGTTGGGTTTCCGGGCAACCACAATCGGAGAAATCCATTCAGATGTTTCAATCTCTTCAATTATACCCTTAGCAAGTAGTCCCTGAATCTCTTTTTTGACCTCCTCTCTTATCAGCATAGGTATCGGTCTTACCTTGTGAACCTTGGGTAGCGCGTCAGCTTTTAAAATTATCCTATGTTCAAATCCCTTCAAAGCACCAAGCTCCTTACTAAACACCCTGGGGAATTTTTCAGAGAGAGTTACTTCCATTCTACTACAGTCATCCAAAATTAAAACTTTTTCTTTAGAATTAGGGTCTAAGATGATGTGTAATTTTTTCTGGTCGAACCATCCTAAAACTGATGGTCCCACCTTTGCTACATATAACTTCGCTCTTGTGGACCTGCCCTTAAATAGAAACGTAAGCCACCTAAAGCCAATCATTCCAATTCTGTTGCCTGTAAAGCTGATTGGGCAAACATCCGACGGGTACAATTGCTCACCAATCTTCTTTACAAATTTTTTTTTCCAAACCTCTTCATTTATAATCGTATATGGGGAACCAGAATCCGCATACACATTTATCACCACTCCACCAAGAGATATCTCACAAATTGGTTTCCCTTTGAGGGAATCCTCAGAGATATTAATCACATAGTTCCCACGAACACTCTTAATGCAACATTCATCCTCATCATCTACTTCTTCCATACTCTCCCCCTCCTCCTCATATACATATTTCACATTGCTGCGTCTGCGACACATTTTACTAAAGTGACCTAAAAGTCCACAAATACCACACTTCTTCTTTAGCGCAGGACACAGTCTACTGAAAGCTAGATGTTCTTTACTATCACATCTATAGCATCTCCTATCCTCCATGTTCCTGTTTGGAAATCTTGTAGGCTGACTAGTCCATCTCCCTTGTTGCTGCTGTTGACGAAAATTCTTATTAGGGGCCTGAATTTTACAAACTGCTCCTGACGTCTTAGACACATCTTTCTCAGTCTCCTTCACTACAGTGGCACACCTTCCTGACATCTCAGACTTTCTCATGATGGCTACCACATCGTCGAGAGGTGCATCTCCATTAACCCAAAGACGATCTTGTAGCCCTGAGTTGTTGTTGTGCATCACAAGTTGGTCACGAATTAAGTCATCATGTAAATTATCAAATTTACAATCAATGGCGAGCTTCCTAAGATCATCCAACCACTCATCTACAGTTTCCTCCTTAGTTTGCCTCCTTTGAAAAAATTTATGTCTTATGACCCCGACACATACTTTGGGAGCAAAGTATTTATCCATGTTTTTGATGGCATTCCCAAATTCATCAAGATCAGGATCATCAGTTTTACTCATTCTGGAAAATGTCTTTAACCCTACTGGTCCCAGTGAATGTAGAAGTAGTCTTTTTTTCTGTTCGGGTTTCATTTTTTTGGTTTCATCTACAGCTTCCAAATAATTGATAAAATACTCTTTCCATTCTAACCATTTTATGCTTGGCTGGGTACCTTTCACCCAAAAAGGTTCCGGAGGACTAATTGAAAAATTTTGTTGTGCCATATTCGTGTCCTTATTAACTGTAGTGACACTAGAATCACCTTCTTCCATGCACAAAGGTAAAATACCAATAGAAAATATGAGCCTTCGCTCGACCTTCTCACCTGTTATAATGTCACAAAATCCAAAAATATATATAACCTTTTTCTTTTTAAAACTAAAATTCACCTTACTGTATTGTCCAGAATGTCCTTGTGTAGATCAACCTTCTCCGTTTATTTTTTTTTTTTTTTTTAAAAGAAAAGCGCAGTCACTTATATGTCGAAACTTCTCCTTACTGAAATGCCGATCTGTAACTGCGAGTGGTAAACAAACTCAACTAAGATGGCCGCCACGTTGGGGTCACGTTGCGTGACCTGCGTCTGACGTAGTTCTTGACAGAGGGCGCGCTGGTGAAGGACGCGCGAGGCTCCTCTGAAGACAGCGCACGCAATGGAACGGCAAGCGAAATTGAACAATGCCGGTAGGCTGCTTAATAACGGCTGTTAAAAGAGGCCTTGATCGATTTAAGCTCGCATGTAATAGTAGACACAGAGTAGGCAAAGGGAGATAAAAAAAAATATGATGTGACTCACGCAAGTCTTTTTTTCCTTTTGCTCCGGTCAACTTTTCTTCGTTATTTTCCGTTTTTCTTTAAATGACAAATTCCTTTGACGCATTCCTTGATGAAATATACGTCTTGAAAAGCGCTTTGACGCTGGTTTCCCTCGTCGCCAATTTGTAGTAAGGCAATCCAGACTCGAGGTGGTTGTAGGATAAGTATTTATTAAAGTTAAAGTGACAACAGGTGAGGGCCAAGGGAAACGGTCTCATCTCCTCAGCAGCTCAACCTACAATGGTAAAACACTAGAACACAAGTGCACTCCACACTCTACATTCTTAACACGAGGCATGGAGAGAATACACATTAAAGAAATACACAACATAACACTGATCATCACAGAAACAAGCATTTGCAATGCAATAGATCTCGCATTTACGTGAGTTTCAGTTTTTGACATTGTAAATGTCAATGCGTTTTATTTATGTTTTCAAAATCAAAACATCAGTCGATGTGCTGAAATTTGAACTTTTCCAGTTCTTGTGGTTTACTTCTGTCAAGTGAAACACAGAATCCACTGGGCACAGATCTCGATGCTGCAGGGTGTTGTGCTGGAGTAAGGCTAAAACCTGACAGCACTGATTCCTAACCCCCTCCTATAAGGGTCTGAATTAAGACAAAAACATGTGTGTCCAGCCCTCAAGAACAACCAGCTCTCAATGTGATAAGAATCAAATCCTTAACTATAGTTAGCAACCATTGCTGCACCTGCTCCCAGGCAGTGCATGACACCTCTCCCTATTTAGGAGGAAGACTTGTCTGTGTTTTTTCAAAACAGGGCTCTCCCGAATCTACTACTATAACTCTTGACTGGTTTTACCAAGAACTATCTCTCTTCTCTGAAATCAATCCTATATTCAGAGTACGTTTCATCTACAATGGGCAAAAATCAATGCCCATATCTCACCTATTCTGATCACTGTTCGCTAGAAGCCCATTAAAGCCAGTACCATACAAAAGACGGCCCTACACGCATCCACTCCTCACTACCTAGCGACAAACCGAAGCTGACTGGAGACCCCAGACCATCGTGAAATGAAGGAGCTCTTGTGCTCAACCTTCCAACCCTTAGAAAAGGGTAATGGTCCACTCCATCTCAGGAAACGCGGCCAGAATATGGCTCTCCTTACCTACACACCACCACCGTGATGTATAAATGAATAAATAAAATCTTTGTCCCTCTTGTAAACACTCTTTACTAGAATGGGTTGTTAATGATAAATGCACTCTTTCGCGTGTCTCTTTAAACACCTCCCTTTCACATGCGCCCATATGTTGCGCGCATGCATTTTTCGGATGAGGGGGTGTGCACAAAAAAATCTGCCAATACGCCAACCCAGCCATGGCTCATTAGGGCTTCCGAGAAAGACGTTGCTTCGGCTTTTTGCTGCTACTAATTGTGAGAGTCCGGCCTCCCCCCAGTCGATGTCGAACCCGTGCCAGGAAACAGCGTACTGGGGCTGAACAAAAGCTCTCCTATTTGACTCAGCAAGAATCAAAGAGTCAAGGAGGGGTTGGGGCAGTGAATACCTTACTAAGTCTGAATCTCAAGCCCTAGCGCCCACGCATTACCGTACACATGCCACGTGTGATCGTTGACAAACTTTAAAACTTTGTGCACAACATATACAATGTCTACCTCAGAGCAAACATTTCGCCATCTCTGTTCTCACTCTATTAGGAGCGAGCAAACTGGCCGATTTTAATAAGCTGGGCAATTCATCAATTGCCCCTCCACCTTTCAGTGGGCACTCACCAGTTTTGCTTTAAAACTTAATGAGCAAAGCTAACATGTCACTGCATCCCTGCGCAACCTGACTGCAGCACGTCCGGAATGAGATAAGATTTAATAAAAACAAGCACTCGAAGTAGTAAAGGGGCCAGTAGCCATGGAAGGATACAAATGTTGACATGGCCCTCATAAGGAGTGACGAACAAGCCTAAAACCTATGGGAAGGCAGCTTTTAGGAACAACAAAGACACAAGCCAATGAAAAAGATGGGGCGAGAATGGGCGGTGCTTTCACATAACTTCCACTGAATACTGCATAGCTCGCATCACGAGTAGCGCGTGCATGCTGCCACTATAGGCTCAATCTAAAAAAAAAAAGGGGTGGGAATGTGGTGAGTAATATGGAAAAAATAATCGAGGAGGATGGTGTTTTTTCTCGATTCACAACAAAGTTAAAAATGTTTGTATTGCAATGAAGGACATGGGTCCCCAAGCTTGAGAGGCATGAACAGACAATCCATACACATTGCAAAAAAAAGTACCCATAAAATGTGTGAAGGATGTCATACTATTTTGTTTGATTTTTTTCAGAGAGCTATAGCAGTCACATGATGCTCCTGTTGAAGAAATAAATGATGAAATGTGTGGAATTAGTTCAAATAACGCTTAGATAGCTAATGAATATTTTCAATGAGGAAAATAAGCTTGTTTCAATATGAAATAAAATAAGATTTTTTGAAAGATAATTCATCATTAAATATGCAAGTAACTAAAAAATTGCTTTAAGATATGCAACTTTTTTTTGCAGGCAGAGACTTAAGTATCAGTATTATTAGTTATGGATAGCCCTCCACCTGTGGTTTACCATTTAATATATAACCAAAGTGAAAGTATTTAAGCTCTATTTTCCACTTCTCATCAAAACAGCGTTTTGTCATTTTTATTAACATATCCATGCATACCACTGCCCAGCAAGTTCTGGCACACAATGTTTTGCCTCAGAATTGAACACGTGGATATGTGTTTCCATGCCTAATCATTTTGTATTTTTACATGTCCATTTCTATTCTTCCATGTTGAAATCTTTGTGTCACTTTGTTAAAATTCATAACAGACCAATTGTTTGGAGCTTTTGGAGGAAAAACGATATTGTGTGGATTGAGCAGTTCTTAGCAAAAATATGCTCCTGAATCTTTTCACACTCATTTTCCCTCTTTAATAAATTCTGGGTCTTATTTACAAGCCCCTTGCACCGCCAGTGTGTCACATTTTGTGACTCACCGGTGGCTCAACCTGCTGCCCCATATTTATAAGGACGCGTAAAGCCACCATGCATGGCTTTTCGTGTCCTTGTAAATGTGGGCAATTAACACACAACAGTTTGTATGAAAGGGGTGTGCCATGGGTGTTTCTGTAAGTGTTCCCACGCAACACCCATGGCCTCTGCCACATTTCCAGATTTAAGAGAAATTGTAAGCTTGGAAATGCGTCAGAATGTTAACCCCCCCCAGGGGAGGCATAGGGAGGTGCAACGAGGAGAATTATTTTCATTTCTCCTAGTTTTTTTCCTCTTTCAATGTGTGCTGCATTCTACAGCACACATAGAACAAGGAATTCACCTCTTGTGACTGTTTATGTAAAGGAAGGTGTCCTGCACTAAACATTAATTGAAAAAAATGCAGTTTTAAGTCTCGCTATTCCATTCCGCAAGGAATGAATAGCGAGAATTAGAGGGTTGCATCAGGAAAGCTAAACCAGCCGGCGGATTTCCACAAGTGCATGTGATCGTCAACGCGCATCAGCCTGCTGGATTAGCTGTCCTGATGCAACTCTAACCGTCACTTCAAAGGGATCCACTCCGCCCCCTGCTGCACGCGCTTTACATCCACTGCGCGAAGCGCGTCCCCACCAAAGCCATCTGTTGCTTCCCCCATCGAGCTCGGCCTCACTTACTTCTCCTCCCCCCTAATTAACATCCCTCATTGCAAATGCTTGTTTGTCATATGAAGCTCTGCCTAAGCCAGGGCAAAGTATGATTAATACCAGTAAGGCGCCCTCGTGGCAGTACTGATGTTGGCTTCCAGTGTGTGCCATAAAAGATGCATTTCTCGATCCATGGCCCGCTCATCTTGGCACCGACACTATAATCTCCCAGAGTTAGAGACGCGAAGTACGCCTGCTGTGAGGTGTTGTGCGCTGCTCACCAAGGGAAAGTCATTCCACTTAGTGAGGGATGCTAAATGAGCACGTAGTGTGTCTGAGTTTGTAATGGTGTCCCAGTACTCTTCGTCATCATAAACGTCCACTGCGAACTCCTTGTCATTTCTATTTTACGTGTCTTTCAAAAAGAAGCGAGAAACATGTCGACCTACTGATACATTCACTAGTCTAGTCTCGCACCAGGGAACATAAATTCCCTCCGAGCCTATTCTATATTCCTTTTTAATTTGGAGTGAGGGACCGCTAGAATAAACCTGATCCTGGTACCCTTTACCCCAATTTTAACTTCCACCACGTCTACATAGCACTGGCCCCATACCCACATTTCACCCACAAGGCAGTTGGATAAAAGATCTCTGCCAAAGAGCCTCTCTTTGAGGTGTTGCCCGTTGGGTATTGCACCGCCGACCCAACGAGGAGCATTGCCGATGATGAAGCATGACACCTGCAAGGGTGTGTGAGGCCATTATATCCAACATATTGGATACCCACGCGTTCTTCCACGACGCACAGGTGCCACCAAGACAAAACCCCTGCCCCCATTAGGAACAGCCAGGTACCTCTTTTGTTTCATGCCACTGTTAACACACACACAGACACTGCTCACGCACACAGATGCTGCTCACACACACAGGCACTTCACACACACACACCGGCACTTCACACACACACACCGGCACTGCACACACACACCAGCACTGCGCGCACACACAAAGCCAAGGGTGCCAGGAGAAACGTATAAATAGGGATGGTTTTAAAAGAAATTTGCACTTGTTGTGCATTTCTGCCCTCTGCATCACATCATCATCACTCAGCGCTACCCCAGCATCACTCAGCACCACCACATTATCACTCAGCACCACCACATTATCACTCAGCACCACCACATTATCACTCAGCACCACCACAGCACCACTCAGCACCACCACATTATCACTCAGCACCACCACATCATCACTCAGCGCTACCCCAGCATCACTCAGAACCACCACATTATCACTCAGCACCACCACATTATCACTCAGCACCACCACATTATCACTCAGCACCACCACAGCTCCACTCAGCACCATCACAGCACCATGCAGCACTACCACATTATCACTCAGCACCACCACATTATCACTCAGCACCACCACATTATCACTCAGCAGCACAACATCACTCAGCACCACCCCAGCATCACTCAGCACCACCCAAGCATCACTCAGCACCATCCCAGTATCCCACAGCACCACTCAGCACCACCACAGCACCACTCAGCACCACCACAGCACCACTCAGCACCACCACAGCATCACTCAGTGCCACCCTAGCATCAATCTGCGCAACAATTCAACAACAACTGGTTCAAATATTTTCTCTCAATGATTCAAGCTTTATTACAAATGTCACAAAAAGATGTTAATATTTCACTTCTGTTCTTGGATTTTCGTCACAATAAAATACACTGAACATAATCTTCACAAAAGTTATTTACAAAAGTTTAAGGTATTGCCGTTATAAATTACAATCACTTTTATGTAAGTATTCTTTAAAACACACGTAAATACAACATATGTTGCATTACAAATGCTATAGGTGTCACATTTGCGAAAGTTATAACTATTGGCATTGTAAATGACAAAGCTATTAATTTAGCTATTTTCAAAACCAACACATAAATAAAAACATTGCCATTTACTAGACCAATAGCTCAAACTTTCCTAATGCTAGAACTATTTCATTGCAAATGCTTGTTCTACTTCTATATGTGCCGCTTTAGGCAGCACACAAAGGTTAAATACACTATTTCAGATTGTTTATGTGCAGGAAGGGACACCTTCCTCCACATAAACAATCATTCCCCTCGACGCAGGCACCCTTGCACATAGTGCAAGGGTGCCTACGTCGACACATTGCAGCAAATTGTGCACCAGTGCAGGGGATAGACAAGGGATTTGTCATATTGTTGTAGATATGACGTTTCCCTGAGCTTTAGAATTAAGGCAGAACGGTGCAGCCAAATGGCTTGCGGTACCGCACTGCTTTAATTCCTTGGACATGAGCCCCTTTGTCTTTATAAATTAGTTTCTTTTCTATTTACAAGATAATCCTCTCTTGTTTTCAGATACTTCTGACTTAACTAATATCACTTTTTAACCTAAAATATCCATTATTTACAAATTTCTTTCATAATCTTCTCCTACCTGTGCCAAGCTTAGATCCAAACTCCTATGAGAAAGGGACTTGGAAGTGAACTGCCATTTTACTTTTTTGAATAAGATATGGTCCTGTTATTTTCTAAATTACTAGCACAGCTTGTATTACTCGACACCTATTTTTTTATTTAAGACATATTTTATTTTACTCCCCGACAATGTTCAACAATTTTCAAAGGATACCTCTTTGTTGCTGGTCTGGTAATTCTCCCAACATTATTATTATTATGTATTTGCTATTTTGGTGTCCCTCTACACTTTCCTTTTGGCATAAAGTCTGGTCACAAATTACCAAAATATTTAAAATACAACATTCCTTTTGCACTCTCTTTTTAGTGACTTTGAGTAATGAGTTTTCCGCTACCTTCCCTACCTGTGGATTGTTAGCTAATTACATAGCTACTGCTTTTCAACAGATTACTTTTAATGGGAAATGTAGTCTGTAAATAATTGTATAAGGTGTGGCAGGAATTCATTTACACCCATCATAAACTAGATGTTACTTATATGTCTCAGTATTCTACTTCTCCTAATGTTCACTATTTAATGTTTACCTAATGACTTCTTTTCTTAACAATACTAAAAGTTGTATGTCATCTATGGTTTGTATATTGTCAGAAAATTTCCAAACACCATGATTTTTTATCTCTCTGTTGTTGATTATTTTTACTAGTTATTATTATCTATTGTTATTATTGATTCATTAAAAAAAATAATCTTGCACAGTGCTATAAATATATACATACATTATAGAGTTCTTCATCAAGACAACGTGCATTTTTCACTTCACCCACCGGCTGGGGGTGGGTGAGTGCCTCTGACTATATATATTTTACATTCTAAACAGTCCTAGCAAATATAGCAAGCTTAAAGATTCTAAAAATAACCAGTGTTCATATAAATCACATACTTCATACAATAATTCTTCACTTCTAAACCGATAAAGTGCAATGTGCCATAGCGGCAACAACTAAGATTTTTCTCTACCCATTCTGTTAGTGGGGCCCATATTTTTAAGCCTTTCATTCATGTTTGTATCCCCCACCTTGCATAAACAGCCTTTTCTAAATTGTAAATTGCCACAAATCGGGAAAGCCACTGCTGAAATCCAGGGGGTTTGGGGTCCAGCCAAGCAGCTGCTATGCACAGTTGCAGAACCACCATACCAATAAACACCAAGGGGTCTAATATAATGTGGGGCGGATCACCACCGCCCGTATGGCGGTGGTGACCCACCCCCCATTAGACACCGACCACCACCCATTTCCCCCACCATATTAATGTGGCGGGGGGACCCCGACAGATGGAAAGAACGCCTGCCGGTTTTCTGCCGGTCTACCAGGCGACCGGGCAGAAAAGGGGTGGAAAAGGGGCTGTAAGACACCGCCATCCATATTAGCATATAGGCGGATTTGTGCCGCCATGGAAAAGCATACAGTTCTCGACTGTGGGGACCTGTTGTGGGCCCCCAGGGTGTTGGGGAGGTTGGGGGTGCACATGGTACCCCCCTGCATTTGCATGCACAACTTGTCAGGCACCGCACGGTGCCTGCCAGGTTGTGCATGCAAATGCACAAGGTGCATCCATGGCATTGTGGCGGCAGTGCTGTGAGCACCGTCCGCCACAATGTTGTGGATGGGGCATGTCACCGCCACTGTGGTGGTGGCATCCTGATTGCTGGTGCAGGACTGCTGCACCATTGGCGGCCTGTCCCAGCACTGCATCCTAATAGACCCCAAGTTTTTTCCTGCATCGCCCAGCTCTTTTTCCACCACCCCTAGCACAATCAAGCTGGAAGAAAGGGAACATGCTATTCCGAAAGCTTTTATATAAAAATTGGTAATATGTTGTTTTAACTTCATGAGCATATTAAAGGAAGCAAAGATATGAACCAGATCGGCTTAAGATAGTGCACAACGAGGGCAGTATGTCCCTTTGCCACTCTCCCATTTAGCTACCTTGTGTGGGGTGTAATATAGTGAAAAACAGGTCTTGTAATATTGTGCCTGTAACCAAGCTGGGATTAGAATATTCTGTGCCATTTTAAATGATTGCTTGAATATATCTTCCGATGTACCAATTTTCTTTTCCCATTTCAATGACCAATATTTCAAATAATCCATACTAATATAATAAAGAGAGAGCCCAAACTTTTGAGGCGGGTAATCTCAGGAACCACAGCACCAATCACAACACCCAATACAGCGTTGGAAAGGGCAGTTGCAGCAGAAGGACATGGGCTATGCAGATGCCCCCCATATACATTTAAAAGGTAAAAGAACCGTGCCAGCACAGTAGTCCCTTGTGGTCGTGTCTGCGTTGTGCTGTGTATTTACAACAAGGGGTGGTGAGGGACAGAGTCTCTGAATTAAGCAGAAAGCTCTCACCCAGTCAAGAGATCAGGGCTAGATCCAACACCGTTTTTTAGCTCACTGCACCATCCCAGTTTCAGAACCTGGCTGTATGCAAATTAGTCTGTTCCTGTCCCAGTGCGTGATGGGAACAGGGCAAACCAAACTACAAAAGCCAATTCTTACACTGGGAAGGAAACAAGCTCCCGGGGACCGGTTTCTGGCATTACAGCCGTCTTCGGCCCGGTTTGCTTGAATCCTGATGGTGCAATGAGCAAGGGTTGTGCTGTGGGCGTGTGCTGCGGGCGTGACAAATGTGGGGGTGTGTGGTACGTCCCGCCCTTCATGCCATATCTCATATCATGTGCTAATCCCACCCTGCTCCCTTTAAATACCCCTGCACCCCATAATCATAACCCACCCTTACTCCTTAAAATACTCCAACACCCTTAAGCACTAACCCATCTTAACCCTTTAAATATACCCTGTACTCCAAAACCCAAACCTATCTCTAAACCCTAAAAATACCCGTGTACCCCAAAACCCAAACCTAGCCCTGAACCCTATAAATACCCCTGTACCTCAAAACCCAAACCTGCCCCTGAACCCTAAAAATAACCCTGCACCCCAACACTCAAACCTACCCCTGAACCCTAAAATACCCCTGTACCCCAAAACCCAAACCTAGCCCTGAACCCTAAAAATACCCCTGAACCCCAAAACCCAAACCTACCCCTGAACCCTAAAAATACCCCTATACCCCCAAACCTAGCCCTGAACCCTAAACATACTGCTATACCCCAAAACCCATACCTATCCCTAAACCCTAAAACTACCCCTGTACCCCATAACCGAAAACTATATCTGAACCCTTAAAATACCTAAACACTTCAAAACATATACCTCAGTACCCCAAAACATATACCCATATACCCATACTTACCTTATCCAAACATTAAAAAACAACATGCTTTTACCATTCATGCATTTACAACAAATTACGTTGTAAATGTATGCGTGGTAAAAGCATATAAAATGTAATGCCATGCGTTATAATGGCATTGCGGAGTCATGGTACTTTCGTAATGAAAGTATGCGGAGTCATGGTATGCGGAAAAAAAGTTGCGGAATAATGGGTGTTTACCCTCCCCCGGTAAGTACATTGGTGGCACACGGCCCACATCTCCAGCAACATACTCATATTTTTTTCACCACCCATTTGAAAAATGCACATGTCTCTCTCATTGATGGCTAGCACTGACATACACTTTTAGACACACCTCCCGCCACAAGTTCTAGAATTGCGAACGTTAGAGCTGGGGAGCTACGTTCGAATCTCGGCATCAGCTCAACATCCTGTGATTCCAGGCAAATCTCTTTGTCTCCCCGTGCCTACCACAAATGAGTGTGTTCTTCTGTAATGTAAATTGTGCTCATGCCATGTTGTCGAGTTTGCGCTATATAATATTGCAAGGAAAATAAAGTAGGGAAACTCGAGTTCACACACTACTGAACGCGCACTCTTAAGTGCATCAGCAGTGCACTGTGAATCGGAGCATTTCAGAGGCCTGTCACAGATAAGAAATGCTATCAAAACGAAATCCTACAAAACAATATACTACTGGCCGGCAGCAATTCATACTCGGGCAACGTCGGGACGGGCTGCTAGTCTTTCATAAATGAGCTAACAAGGCTATAAATAAACTGAATTGACAGGTCCCTATTCTCTACCAATTTCTCAAGTATGGCATTTCTGGAGAATCCTACTGGTCCGCCTCCCTTCTTAAATAAAAAATCCCTCCTTTGAAGATATTTGAAGATATTTGAAGAAAGTGCTCCGATCTATATCAAACATCACTTTAAGATTTTCAAAGGAGACCACACCCTCTAGAGAGGAAAAACGACCCAAGTTTAGTCAAATCTGCTTCCCCCAATTCTTTAGTTGCATGGTCTTGAAAATGTCCGGTAGATTTGGATTATTTGCTAGCGGTGTATACAAATTGAGCCTGCCAATACCGAGTACTCTTCGGACTGTCTTCCAAAATGTAACCCACCTACCCCCCCGGTAATGTCTTAAAACAAACCTTATTTTTGTGATTATCGTTTAAATGACGCCATAGCCATTCCCAGGCCTCTACCCCATTATAAGTTCAAGGGAGGTCGGGAAATTTTCAGTGTGTCTTTCAGCCACTCTCTCTTGCAACAGTACCAGATTATACAATAGTGTGGTGCCCCAATAATAAAGTCTGAGATTAGGTAAAGCTCATCCCCTCTTTCCCAGGCCAATATTAGAAATGTAAAAGCCCTTCTTGGTTTAGCATCTGTCCAGATAAATCTATAGTTTCTTCAGCCAGTCAATTGAAAATTCAAATGCAATTGCCCGAAAAATATATAAAATCTTGGGAAAAAGAATAGCATTTTGACTATATTACATATCCTAGTGATAGACAGATGGAGATTATTTAATCTGAACAGGTCCTGTTTGGTTTTGACTAATAGGGGTTCTACATTGTTTGCTGAAATATTGATCCCTAGATAGGTAGCATTCCTAACCACTCTGATGTCATTTAACGTTATATTCCCATTGACCACTAATTGCTTTTTGCAGCGATTAGGAGCATATCCAGAAAGTTCCCCAAACCTCTTTGCTTTCTCTTCTACTTCCTGTAAAGCGGTAGTAGGGCTAGGGATCACAAGTGCAATATCGTCAGCATATGCCAACACATTTGTTTCCCAGCAATGTGTCACAATAGGTCTGATGGCCCTGCTGCTTTCTAGTTGGCGTATAAAGTGGTCACTATATACTGCAAATAGCAGGGGTGAACTTGGACAACCTTGTCTGGTCCCTGTAGTTATTACAAATGGATCCAATAGTGCTCCATTGACAAAAACCCTGGCTGTTGGATGATAATAGAGCATTTTAATGGCCTGCAATAGGCCCTCCTTAATTCCTGCCCTTGACAGGGCCTCCCATAGAAACTGCCAAGAGACCTTGTCCAAAGGCTTTTCAGGCATCCAGTAGAAATAAATCCGTTGGAATCTGAGATATTGTTATGGCATCAAGAATTGTAATAACCCTCCTTATATGGTTGATTGCCCCACCCCTTGGAATGAATCCATGCTGGCGGTTTGAAATTACCTTGTGGATAATTGGCACCAGATGGGAGGCCAAAATGTTGGAATATATCTTATTATCACAAATGATCAGTATTCTTGGGCGATATGAGCTAGGATCATTCGCTGGATTTTTTAAGAAAGAGCACTATTTTTGCAGAAGACCAAGAGTTGGGGGGTTTACCCCCCTTAATTAGATAAACAAACAGCTGGATCGAGCATTCTTTGAGTTGCTGCAAGAATTTTTTATAAAATTCTGCGGGAATACTATCCAGGCCTGCAGCCTTGCCATTGGGAAGGTTATTGATGCAGAGTAGGATCTCTACCCATTGTGGAAGATCATCTAGCTGTTGTTGCTCTTCCATGGGGAATTGTTCTCCCAGGATTAAGTCCAGATATTCCTTCACTTCTCTAGGATCCCCTTTTCAGTCATCCAGATATAGGTTTTGATAGTACAGATAAAATGCATTCCAAATACTATATGGATCTGTGACTAGCCCCTTGATTGGGCCCGAATCTTTTATATTAGGTTTTGCGTAATGTTTTATCCTACCTGTTCACTGCATTTCTCTCTCCAAACAGTAAGTCTAGCTGCTCCATTTTTAGCTAATATTTCCAGGATAGAAGATTTAGCAACTACCACCTTTGCCTGCGTTTCCTCCACATCCCACCCCTGTTGTAGCATTTTAACTAGATACTCCTCTGCTTGAGCCAGCCTGATTTGCAGATCATATATTTGTTTATCATTTTTTTTAAGGTTCAGAGAATATCTAAATGTTTTTCCCTCATATGCCAGCTTTCAATGCATCCCATACATTATCAATTTCATTACTGCTTATA
Organism: Lissotriton vulgaris; assembly: GCF_964263255.1. NCBI lineage: Eukaryota > Metazoa > Chordata > Amphibia > Caudata > Salamandridae > Lissotriton > Lissotriton vulgaris. The sequence continues at coordinate 312,621,844 of NC_141689.1, read as the reverse complement.
TTTGTCTTCAGGAACACCAAAATCTATTTCGTCATGTGATTACAGTATTCTGCATCAACTAAAAAGGCTCGCTCAAAGCTCCATTTTTATCCCTGGGTTTAGAATTGCTTCACTTGATCTCAATCACTAAAGGGTTGTGATCTTAAAGTATATATGGGATTTCTTTATTGTACACTCATGAAGCAGGGAATAGGAAACTAACATGAAATCAAGTTAGGCGTGAACTTTATGTGGAATAGTAGAAAAGGTAAAGCCAGGGTCCCATGAGTTTTGCCAATTCCAGAAATTGTTCAGCCCATAATCTTAGCATAGTGCCCTGAAACACTTTAGGTTTCCTGCCACAATATGTCAAATTAGTTTCCGAGCTCAGTTTCTTTTTGGCAGGAATGTTCATGTTAAAATCTCCACACAGACCTATAGATAGTGGCCAGATGTCAAGTTCTCTGTTTACCTGCTCAAATACTCCTGGATCATCCAGAATACTACCACTGATCGAGCAGATAGTAAACTATTCTCTAGTACTCTTATGACATTCTGATATAACCCATCTGCCCAGCTGGTCAGCTAACGTTCGGGTAAATTGCAGAGTAGTGTTACATGTCAAAATCGCCACCCCTTGTGTCCAGGTGTTCTGTGTCATTTCCTCAGCCAACCTGTATCCTAGTGAGTTTAAAAGGTACAGTTGGGCCTCTTCTATGTGAGTCTACTGTATGCATACTATATCTGCCTTCCGTAGTCGTAACCCTGCTGCACTGTTGCGTCTTGTCTTGGTGTTATTCAGGCCACTGATGTTAATGGTGCCTATACGAATGTTACTCATCAAAAAGACCATTCTTATACGACACCTCCCCTTCCTGCCAGCCCCCCACCCGAGCCCTCCGTCCACACAATCCCACCCGCCCCGAACCACCTATATTTGAGCTGATCTGGTTCTTGCTGAACCAGGATAATGTCATCCAAGTATCGCATCCTTGTCGCTCCGCCAATCTTCCCACCAGCCACCCCCAAAACATGAAATCAATTATTTGCCTATTTGCTGAGCAGGACCTATTGAGTGAGCCACAATATTAAGCTTCCACATGTTGAGAAACCACCATAACCATAGACCCAAGTGCCTCAATGATTTATTATGTGACCTGTTGGACCTCATTCTCAGATCTACCCGAAATCTACTTTAAATATGATTGAGCCTGGACTTCTGAAATAAAGCTACATGTTGTCCCCCTGAAGACAATTTTTAATGGTTTCATGAGGAAATCCGGCCGGGTGAAAAAAGTCACTCCTTCATATTCCTTCTTAGCAACTCCCCATCAGCCTTTCCATGGCGGCATTGCAGCCAGGAAACGCCTTTCCCCGCCCACCGCCATATTAGTGGCCTAAGTCTGCCCGGCTGATTGACAACTGGCGGAAAAGTGGCGGACGCACTTTGGGTCCACTGCAATACCCCTGCCATTACAATATGGCGGAGGATTACTCATTATGATGGTGTAACGGTCATTACGCCATCTTAATGACACCCAATGTTTCCAAAATATAACAGCATACCCAGTGGCCATTCAGGGGTATTCAAAGGGCATTTCGGGAGCTTTGGGGAGAACGCTACGCCCACCCACACACTTTGCGTAGCCCCACTATGCGCCGCCCGCCTCCCTCCTGCCCTCTTCTACATGCCTCATTTAATTTAAAATAGAGTAAAAGTAAATTAAAAGCACTTACCTTATTGCGGCGTCCCGGGGCTCCCTCTTCTGTTGATGCGCCAACTTCTTCCAGCCGAATGCGCATGCGCGGGTGCCCACGCATGCGCATTTCTTGCAAGAAAGGCGCAGGTGGGAGGTAGGGAGGCGGGTGGTGGGCAACTTCGCTCCATCCACGGAGTGTGCGTAGTGTTGCCTACTACACCTACTTTGCGAAGTAGGCAAAACTATGTACACTCCGTGGACGGAGCGTAGCACTGCGCCCAGGGTTACTTTAAAGCATTAAAGGAAACCTGTGGGCTCAGTGAATTTCCTTGTCCCATCAATCTATCTCACTTGTGCAATCCTTTATGTTATATTGTAATTTAAATACATTCTTATTAAACACAAAGATCTTTTCCCTGCATTAGTGTCTTTTCATGTAGTTTCACACCTTTGTTATTATTCCACTTTCAGCAATAAAGCTTTCTGAAATATATGCAATTTCCTTTCAAATGAGAATTACTAACCCTGTGCAGTGGAGGCTGGAAATTGGACGGGAGAGGTGAGGCAGGTGAGGAAGGGGAGCAGGGAGAAAAAAAATACAAAAACATCTACTTACCTTTTGCTGCTGGATGGCCGGCAGTCTCTCTCCTTCAGTCCCTTCAGCTGCCTTCTGCTCCCATAGTGGAAGGAAGCAGGACACAAACAGGCTCCCGATCAAAGACGATCAGAATGCTGCCATGCAGCATTGTGATTGGTCTGAGTGCCTTGGTTAGGAACTCAGACAGGGACCCTGAGGCTTTGCATGTTCCTCACCAGGCTTTGTAAAGCAAGCCTGGTGGGGAAGATACAAAGTGTGCAGGACTATTTGTCCTGCCCAAGAGGACTGGCCTAGCAGTCATGCGCACTTGGAGTGGGCAAACCACTCCTCCCCCATAACTCCAGCCCAGCCCGCCTTAACCCAGCCCTTAGTGAAAAATAAATTGGTAATAATCAAGTTATCATCATTTTATTTTTCCGCTGCACTGCTCTTAAAGCAGTAGGGCAACGCTCCTCCACTTTAGCAGAGGAGCCGAAGCTATACTTGTGAAAAAAACAAAACAAAATGACGAACAGTTTTTTAAGATTGGCTTTTAAGCCGTCGCTTAATTTGACTTAATTTGCTATTGTTCTGATTATCAATTAATTCTAATTTACATTAGAGCTTGTCTCTCTTTTCCTGTGTGTGTATTTTATTTTTATGCAAGTTTGACTTTTTATGTTTATGTAATTCATCTTTTGCAGAATGTTTGCCAGACTTTGTGGTGCTCAGTCAAAGGGTCGTGCCGCTCAAAGCTAGATGCTGCTGCAGATGGCACAAGATGTGGAGAAAATAAGGCAAGTCATTGCTGGACATTTTATTAAATTTGCTGTAACTTTTTTTCTGTCTGTACGTTGCATTTTACAAAGTGAAGAGAATCACTAAGAACACCCTTTAAAGTCCCTTAATAGGAACTGTTATATTGAATTTTGCAAAAAGAATGGTGGTGCTAATGAGATAGCATTACTTATCTCATCCATTGATAATAAAATATCAGGGAACATTATCCATCTACTTATGTTCCCACTTTTGCAGTTTGTAAATTGTAATGCTTAGCAGTAAAGCATCCCTACATAGTTTGTATATCCACACACAGCACACTTTATGGTATATTTAATGAAAGGCTTATATAAATACCTAAGCTCAATCTATATTGGTGAAAGACATCTTTATAACTATTTTACAAATTATGTCTAGTTTCCCATTTTAATGTTAACTTTTTCCCATCACACGTACACTTTTTAGCATTTTGTGCATCGGAAATGCAACTAATAATGCTCCTAAGATAACCATTAGCACATGAAGAAAAGTTTATATATTTCATGCTACACAAAGATATTTAATTGAAATGTAGATTGAAAAAGCAGTTATAGGATGGAACAAATCAATCTTTTAAAATTGGAAAGGCGATGGCTACACAAATATTAGCTGATGTTTGAATGAATTATCTAACCTAGCATCTTTAAGATAAATCAATTTTTATTGTGAGACAAAGTTGCCACTTCTTTGATGGTATCTCGGAGAAATTACTTGCTTTCTCAACTAGACATTTATAAGAAAATATGTGTGGGCAGAATGTCAGTAGATGCTTTAACCATTATGGAAAATGATTGTGTACACGTTTTAAAAAGTGGAAGAATTGGTGGGGCCATGGGGTGGCGTGACGGCCAACAGCATGTGAGATGAGGAAGCTTGCAAATCCCTGGTAGTATCTGGCATTGTGTCTGTGGGCTAAGAACTAAGAACCATCACAAGGACAGGGCAGAAGAGCGTGCAGATAAAACATACCAGATGGGTGGCCTAACGTACAGGGAATTAGATTTTGCTTGAACCTCAACAGTATAAATCTGTGGTGCGAGTTTGTCACGGCCGTCAAGTGAGAAAATTGCTCCTCAATTAGTGGCCGTCCCTGGCAATAACATGCCCCATACTGTTGTCTTAATTATTTTTTTCTGCCATGTAATTTAAAAAGCGCACTTTGATTGCTTTTTTGCAATATTTTGGCTCGTCCTAGGTGTTTTAAAAATAGTTTTTAGGCCTAGGGAAATCTGTTTATTTTTTATATACAAAAGCCATGGGATCTTTTACGCATGTTTGAGGGCAAGGCAGTCTTCCAGGAACTACTGGGTTAAATCAGCAGGATCCCTTCTCCATATAGAATGCCTTAAAAGGATTGGTGCCTGTTAGATCTGGGGGTCTATATTTGGCAGAGGTACATGCTAATGTCCAAATAGGGACCCTTGCTTCTAGTCAGGGTAAGGGGGATACACTCTTTGGATAACCCCTGCTCACCCCCTTGGTAGCTTGGCACAAGCAGACAGGCTTATCAAAGGCAATGTGTAAAGTATGTGTACTAACACTCACAGAACACAGTGAAAACACCACAAATGGACTCCACACCAGTTTAAAAAAATGAAGTCTTTTTTATCTAAACTACACAAGTCCAAAATGTCAAAAATCCAACATACATAGTTCAAGAATATGATTTTGAAATAGTTCTAGGGTTTGCGCCAAAATAATCCACAGTTGCGTCAGTTTTAGCCCAAAGTACCTGTAGACGCCACAAAAGTTCCTAGCGGCAACTGCAGTGTCGAAAAACAAGCGATGCGTCACTCCTGAGACCTTGAGGAGGCAAAGCCTGCTGCACGCAGTGGGCGTGTTGCGACAAATCCGGTCTGTATGGGGAGTGATGCGATACCTTGTATAGATTCCGGGGTGCAGGTTCTCCGGTAGAAAGCATCTCGCACAGGCACGATGCAACGATCTTCGGGGTGGCGACGATCTTTGGTGAAGCATGATGCGCAGCGCAGAGTTGATCCTCTTCTGCCGTGGCCCGTCGATGCTTTGGTGCTGGACTCTGCGACGATGTTCACAGCGAAGGGATGCAGTCCGCAAGTAAGCGGTGCGACGGTGCTCACAGCGACGACAGGCTCTGCGATGATATTCGTAGCAACAGGAATCTTACCGCACCGTGGTGATGCACTCCGCAAGCGAACGATGCGTCAGTTCTTGCAGCTGCAACAGGCGCTGCGACGATCTTCTTGCACTGTCGACAATGCACTCCGCAAGCGAGCAATGCATGTAAATTATAGATCATCTTCTTTTCTTCCTGTCCAGCTCCCCAAACAGCAGGAAACAACCTCCATAGGCCTCACAAATGGATCAAGCACTCTAGGCAGGTCAGAACTCACACAGCAGAGTTCAGGGGGGAAGCTGGGAGTGAAGTCCTTTTGTTCCTGGGGCTTCCTAATAGGCGGCCAGCTCTCCTCAGGCCCTTTGAGATCTCTTCAAGCAAGGGGACACAGCAACAGCAAATTCCATCCCCTGCCCTTGGCAGAATAGCAACTGCAGGTCCGCCCACAAACACGTAGCAGGACAGTCCTTCCTCTTCAGTCTTCCAGCTTTTCTTCTTGGCAGAGGCTCTTTCTTTATTCCAGGATGATCTAAAGTCTTGGGGTCTAGGTATCCCTTTTTATACCAATATTCTCTTTGTTCTCTGAAGGGAGAGAGGCCTTTGCCTAGCCCAAATTCGTTCTGGACAGTCCAGAAGTACTCTAATTATATGAGTCCTCCATCCCTTTGAGAGAGAGGGGCAGGGCCGTCAGCCACCCAGCAGGAGTTGGAGCTAGCATTTAGGAAGGCAGGCACAGCCCCGTTCAGGCCCGAGTGCTATCCCCTCCCACCACTCAAGATGAAGCTATTCAGCCTAGTGCTGACTCACCCAGCCTCCTGGAGCCACCCCAGCCCCTATCACTCACAAACCAGACAGTCAATTCACAAACAGGCAAAGGCACACAGAAAGGTCAGACAAGAAAACAGCCACTTTCTAAAAGTGCTGTTTTCAAACAAAGGATTTAATAACCAGCCTTCCTAAAAGATGGGCTATTAAATTCTGAGTTCAGGGATACCAGACTTCACTTTCCTATTTTGCTCCTATGGGAAGATATGCAGGTAAAAATTATACACAGCATTCCCCATTCTAGCCTATGGTCAAGAAAGCCTTTCAATAGTGAAAAACTAAATTGGCAGTACTTCACTATCATAGCATGTCACCCACACTAGTACATGCTCTAACGTTCACATACACTGCACCCTGCCCAGGGGGGAACCTTGGGCCTTCCATAGGGGTGTCCAATGTGTACAGGAAGGGTTAGGCCAGGCCAGGTCAGTATGGCAGTTAAGAACTGCACACAGGCCTGAGACACCATTTTAGGGCTACTCATGTGGGTGGCACAATCAGTGCTACAGGCCCACTAGAAGCATTTGAATCACCAGCCCAGGCACACTCAGTGCACTTTACTAGGGACCTACTGATGAAACAAATCTGCCAATCCTGGATAACCAATCATAATAACAATTTACAGAGAGAGCATATACATTTTAGCACTGATCAGCAGTGGTAAAGTGCCCAGAGTCCTAAAAACTACGGGTAAGGAAAAACAAAGGAGGAAGAAGCAAAAAATTTGGAGATAACCCTGCAAAAAGGGCCATTTGCTACAGTGCCAAAGATATCAGGTCTGATATATAAGGAACTTTCAGCTTGATATGGCAATTGTAGCTAAAACTGCTTATAGGGAGACTCACCATATTCTTCCAAAATGGGTCTTCTGCTGCTTGCAGTAATGCATGCTTAGTATGTCTCCACACACCAGCTCGGTAAGTAGCTACTGCAGTGGGCTTGGCTAAAAAACCCTTTTCACAACATCTCAGGGTGTCAAACCTAACTTTTTGGTAAAAGATAATAGATTGTCAATACTTTTTTTTAACATTAGGCCCCTATTTCTCACCAGATGGAACAATGATAGCGCACTGTCAAATATCACCACTAAGTAGGAAAACGTATCTGCCTGAGTCACTTTCCAACCTGCAGCCACGAAGATAAAAGATTTAGTATCACTGGTTTACAAATCTAGAATATGCATTAAATTAACATAAGTGTCTAAAATGTTTCTGAAGCACAAAGCCAGTGCGTGCTATTAGGACCGCATCCTCTGCATAAAGGAGGATGGGAATACAGACTTTATTCATCTTTGGGACGTCAGGGGTTGAATCAAACAATGGGGAATCTACTCCGGTGGTGTACAATAAGAAGAGAAATGGGCAAGTACACACCCCTGGCGAGCCCCCAATTAATAGGGACCCATCGGGGACATTTTATGGTTCCCATAGGGAACACAAGCTACTGCCTCAGCGTATACTTGTCTAATACAAAGAATGATGGGCTCATCCATCCCCATATCCTTCATGATTCTCCACATGTGGTGATGAACGACGCAGTCAAAAGCTGCTGCAAGGTCTTTAAAAGCCAAGTAAAGCTTGCCTTGGTGAGCTTGCAAGTACTTGGCAATAAGCAGGTTCCGGTTTAAACACTGGTCTTGAGTGTCTTTACTCTTCTTAAACCCATATTGGGTTGGGATAAGGACATTATTTGTTATAGCCCATTCCTCCAATCTATTCAATAAGACCCGACCCATAAGTTTAGCCGTACTGCCCAGGAGTGAGTTAGGTGTATAATTCGTTGGCTTCAATTTCTCCCCCTTCTTAAATATCGGAATTATGATGGATTTTGACCATGATTCTGGTGGACTAACCTTAGCTACCAGGTTAAAAACATACATCAGAACTGTGGCCCAAAGGTCCGGGAGCTCAGTAACAAAAGTCTATAAGGGTACCATCTGGGCCCGAAGCCTCATAATTTGTGCATTGGCAGAAGGCTTCTTTAACCTCTAAAAAATTGAAGGTAAGAACAGGGGATGGGTTAGAGTCAATGCTTTTCATAGACAATTGCCTTCCTTCACTCCCTACACCAAATGTTTTAGAAAAGTACAACACCCATGAATCTTCATCCACATGGCTATCTAAAAAGGGGTCTAGGGATGATGTCAGAAATGGGGCATTAAATACCTTCCAAAATTCCCCAGAAATGTTTGAGATAGAGGCCTGCTAGAGTTGTTCCCATGCTTCCTCCTTCAATGCTTGTAATCTGGCCTTCCTAGCATCTTCATATAGTTGTAGTAATAACTTGACCAATGCCCTGTCTCTTAGTTCAGACCTATGAGCCTTATGAAAGTTTGAGCGAGCTCTGGTACAATTTTGATCAAACCACTGTGGGATGATTAGTTTGGTGACTACACCACTTCTTGTTAGGATATTTTTTACCTCACACAGTATTGACTCAAAGACAGTCACCACCTTAGTTGGATCATTATTCGTTTCAAGGCATGACATCATTTTGTTATATTGGTTTGTAACTACTAAAGGGACAATTTTCGCCTTATCAATTTATAGGTTATCTGGTGGGCATGTATCTCTTCTAAGGCCAGGTGGCAAAAGATGGCCGCGTGGTCACTGAACCTAGAGAAGGCTACTTTTAGGTCAGTAGTGGACTTTTTGAGGCATACTGAAGCAATTATATAATCAATAGGGAATCCCTGGGACATGGGTTAAAATGTATTCTGTAACTCACCTTTGGATTCTATAGTGGGATTCATTATTTCTAGATTTTTCATAAAGATGAGTATATTGAGAGCATCACCATGTGTGTTGTGGGTGAAGTGTGCAATGCCTTCACCGTCCTCATCAAGTAACCCACAGTTCGTGTTAGTTGCCGAGGGGCAGCTGTGCGTGTTGAAGTCTCCCACCCATAAAATACTGAGTGTCTTCTTGCAGTTTTTGCTTGCTATATATATTTGTTTTACCCTCAAACATGTCTACAACTTTTACTATCTCACCTCCAAAGTTATTATTAGAATAGTTTATTAGAAATATGGTATTGGCCCCAGGCTCTGATAAATGTAATATGTTAAAATGTGGCGAATCATTACATATGGCAATACTTGGAGTTTCAGGGTGTTTTTTTTAGCACCAAGATGCCTCCCTTCGCTCTATCTGAATTTGACTGTAAGGAGTATGGAAGGTAGGGTAGCCGTCCACATAGATTGGGGTTAATTTCCAAGTTTCTTGAAGACAGATTACATTATAGGAAGTTATATATCGAATACAGGTTTGATCAGACATTTTCAAACCAAACCCTGCGATATACCATACTAATGTGGAGAAGTGTGGCTCACGGTGTAGAGCAGGCAGACCCGGAAGCTGAGGTCAGACCCGGGACCAGGGTTCAATTCCCGACGCGGCAGGGTCTTGAGCTCAAATGTCCACGGACTCGATAATTCTCGCTTCGGTGCCTGCTCTAATCATGGGTTCTCACTCTGCAACTCTGGGCATTAAGCTTGCTTAATCTCCACAACGGCCCCCCTGCGGCGGGATGCCTGGCTTTCACCTTGGGGATGCCCTGTAGGGGCTATCTCACAGGGAAAAGCCAGGACGGGTTCCCAAGGCAAGCGCCGGGAAACCTCCGGGTAGCTGTGCGCTCAATAAATGCAATAATAATAATAATAATAATAATCATCGATAGACCAATAACTTCCATATTAGTTAACATAGGTAACTCATTTCCCTCTCTGTCCCCACTTAATGATGTGTTTTAGGGGCCCCCATCGTCATCTGTCAGTCGCAGGCTTCCAAATCAGCCAATGGTAAGAAATGATTACTGGTTGGTATAGGGTTAGCTAATAGCCTCGGTGATGGTTGATTTGTCATTAAATGCGAGTGGCTCACCAGGTCCTTAGGTCCCAGGTCCCTTTCACCAAGGAGTATGAATAACAGGTTTAGTAAAAAAAACCTGAGGGCAAGGCGAATATCTGAGACATCGATGAGGGGGCCTTAGGTAGTATGCGTAAAAGGTTTTAGGCCATAATGTGTGATTTAAGATTTAATACAACACAGTCTCACCTGAATTTCTTATCTGAATTTCCCACCAAACCCACCTTCCTCACCTTTAGAATACTAGTAAATGATTCTGACCGCCCCTCCATATGTTTATTGGGCCAGTGACAAGCGTTTAGCATTAATTGTTTGGTGGATTTATTTTGCGAACTTTTCAACTCCGAAGTATTAGCCAGGACGTCCACGTAGGGACACAGTGCTGGTGACAAATCTAGTCTCAAATGGGGCTTTTGTCAGGAAAGATCTTTTTGGCTTTCCCAGTTTGTATTATGAGTGCCGGGAATCCTTGGTAGTTTGTGAGGAAGACTCCATGAAGAACTCAAAATTAAATCGCCCTCAGATAGTAACAGAAGGAGGGGAGGACAAGAAATAGGGTGATGGAGCGACTGAGACCGTCCTGTTGATTCTCTCAGACTCCAGAGATGGATAGGATTCTTAGGGTGACCCGTAGTTTTTGGGGATCTACAGGTCGGCCCATTGCACAGAATGTTCAGCGGGCACAGATCATGCCCCTCCAAAACAGTAGAGTTGGCTGTTGGTTACTCTCTCTAGGAGGCTTCCCCCTCGTATGTTCAATGTGGCTAGAGTTGACTCTATTCTAGAGAGACTTTCCGAAATGGGCTGCAACAGCTTTGCAAATACTTTTTCAATTTGGATGAGCATTGCCTTTTGGACCTGGTCAGATTGGGAAGACTGAGTAGGAACAATATCCATATTGCTACTTTTAGTTGCTCTCCTGCCCCTTTTCTTCTTCATAGGTGATTCTGTAGGAGAACTAGTAGCTCTATTTGAGCGCGTGGAAAGTTTAGTCATGCCTGTGGAGTAGATGGTAGTTGAGGGTTCGACTAAAATGTCAGTAATCGTAGTGACTTTCTCCCCAAGAAGTTCCCCAAGGGAAGGTGATACCATTGGGAGGTCAAGCTCACCCATAGAGAGCCTTCAAGCAGTACTTTCGATCTCTTTCTCCAGGGTGTCAGAAGCCCTTAAATGAAAAGAATACACGTATTGAGGAGTCACCTTCATCTAGGGAATGGTAAATGTCATCTGTTACATTGAACACAGCAGTTTCAGTGCTACAACCCTTCCTGAATCCTGATTGGAATGTTTTGTGAAGGTTGAATTCTTTTATGTGTTGGTTGAGTAGTAGTAGAACACACTTTTTCAATGTTTTAGCTAGGAAAGGAAGATTGGTGATGGATCTGAGGTTATTGAGGTCGTTGGTGTCCGCCCAGAGCATTTTTAGAATGGGGTGACTTGGCTGAGTTGGAGGGAGTCTGCTACATGGCCTGAAGAAAGAGAGGCGTTGATGATTTTGTTCAAGAACAGGGAGATTATATGGTTGAGGCTTTCTACTAGGGTGGAGGGGAGGGGATCAGTGATGTGGGATGTGGGTTTCAAGTTAGGTTAAGTGAATTAAGTCAGTCAGGAAGTCAGTAAGGAACATCAGGAGTACTTTTCTCCATTTCAAAAGTATTCTAAAGAAAGTTCACTTGAGGAGGGCTTGGAGAATTCTATGACATACCAAGGTATACAGAGATCTGGATCATATGTTGTCAGGGCAATCAGAAGTCATTGTAGTCTATTCATATTAGGGCTATTTACTTATGGTGCTTTGCAAACCCTGTACTGTGGAACCCCAAACTGGGAGCCAAGTATTCATTTAGCACTTGACTCTCAAGATAGCAAGGATAACAATCTAATGTTCACTTAAGAAAGACCTATGGGGTAGAAACACAGACCTCAGCAAGACCATACATAAAACATAATATTAAAATAACCATTCAGTGCTTTTTTTTAGGAAAATAATACTTTAACACATGCAAACTAAATACTGCATGTAAAATTACAAATATATACAAAATGACAGATGAAAAAGAACCAATGGTAATATTCTCTAAAATGCATCCCAAAGAATACTTAGGGTGCACAGTAAGGAAAGATCACAGTCACCAAACGGCCTTCTAAGCGCAAATGAGTCTCCTTATGTCTGGAGCACATTTTGTCAAACTTTTTATTGAGTTTTAAACCACAATAGGTTTGCCATCCCACTCGGCATTTGTCACCCCGAGTGGAATGGGTATGCTCAGGCGTGAGTCCCATGCTCTCCACACCACTGGAGTTAAGCTATCCTGGCTGAAGACGGCTGATAGCCAGAAACCGGTCCTAGGATGCTTGATTCCGGTCCGGGAAAGACATGGCTTGGCAGTTCGGGCTGGACTGTTCCCATGAGGCACACGGTCAGGGCTGATTTGCATATGGCCATGTTTGAAATGGGGTGGTGTGGAGTGCAAAAAAACTATGGATTTAGGCCCAGATCTTTGTACTGGGGTGAATGTATGACATTGTTCTGCATTCTGTCCATCAACTGTTGTTATTGCATCTTGGAGTCAGGCACAGCTCTGGTACCGACTGAGCCATCCCACTCGTTGCTAATGATGCTTCCACGATATGCAGCTGATGCATTCACGAGTGGTCTCCGCTGGTTGAGGCCTTCAGTATGCCGGCTCCTAGTTCACCGTCCTCCCTCGGTCTCCAGCGTGTTCCCAGTGCTATCTGCCCACTCTGGCACTATCAGGGGGACTACCGCAGCAAGTAGGTCGATCTAGAGCCTAAGTCTATCCCCTCTCACCATGGATTTCTCTCGCCAAGATGCCAGTAGTCCTTCACCATAGGTTCTAACGTTATGCGGCCCCCCAGCATTCACGCTGGGTGCACCCACTTGCACTGCATTCGATAGGCCTCAAAACCATCCACCCGCATCCGATCTCGCTCGGACCCCGGGAGCTGCTTGAGTCACTTGAATTTCCTCTGGGGCGCAGATGCTCTCAAACTTTCGGTGAGTAGATGGTGTTCATCGCTAATTCCCTGCAGAGTTGTGTCGGTGGCAGCTGAGCCATCGTGGATTACGTCCACATGGCCATCTTCGATACCCAATCCCTCAATCTGAGGCACTTTTAGGGGTTGGTGTGCCAGTAGACCCCAACACCTAAAATAACAATACTCCCATATATACCTTTAAAACATGTGATACACAGTTAAAAGAAACCAGGCCAGCAGGCTTTGTCAGGTGCTACCTAAATGCGACATTTCACCAATTGTCATTAGTAAATACTGCAGAATGTTACCACAATATTACATTCATCCTTAAAACCCCATGCCTTTGGGTGGCCCCTGCAGGTGAGAGCGGTGGGGCGGTGTGGCCAGGTGAGGGGGAATTTCGAAAGATGACCACGATGGAAAATTAAATAAATAAATAATTGTTCCTCGTGGTCGTCTCTTGAAATCCCCCCTCACCTGGTCCCACTGCGCCGCCACTCTTACCTGCAGTGGCTGCCTTTGGGGTTTAACATAATTTGATCGCAAGCAGTACAGAGCAATGACCGTTTCAGTGAAAGGCCTATCTCTACCGACATAACAAAGGTTTTCAGTAACCACAGAAGACCAACAAAACCAATGGGCTCAAGCTCTCCAGGGACACATTATAAGGTCTTCCTTAACAGAGCTTCAGACAATCCCCAGGCTGTCCTGCAGCCACTGACTCTCCCTCCTGTGAGGACTAGTCTTACACTAGTTTCATAACTAGATGAGGCTTCTCTGTGGGGCATGCCCTACTCCCAAAAGGCCAATATACTCTTGGAGGTTCCTTTGCTCCTTCTGGGGCACCATGACGCATAAGAAGCAAATTGTTAAATCCTAGCTGGACCTTATGAGACACTCTTTAAGCCCCTAGCAAGGACTTATGATCAAGCCTGGGCAGTGAACTCCGTTCCCTGAGTTTGCTGAGTTTTCTGCGCTCCGCAGAACTCATGGAGTGCAGAACATTTTCCCCCACATAGTTCAGGAGGGTTTTTTCCATGCTCATGCTCTGCTACAGTATGTTGGTGAGCACGAGCTGCTGCTCGGGTAAAACTTCTATCCGAGCGACAGGAAGATCAGTGGGAACTGCTGTTCGCCCCAGCACTGCTCGGCCTGTGGAACTCCGCTGAGTTTTTATGTCCCTTTGTGGAGTTCCACTTACTGGAACTCCACAAACTCTGCCCTGGCCTCCTTATGAGGCGGCCCCAGATTGAAACCCTTTCCTTTTGCTTTCTTTTCTAAATGTTTGTTGCATCTGCCAGTGCTGCCTTTCTAAGCTGCATGTTCCCTTTTGCTTGTGGGGCACCCACACACTGCGAATGAAGGATTGAGTGTTCATGAGATCAAGCAGGATGACTGCCCGCCTGGTCCTCTCATTGCGGTGCCAGTGGGGCGCTGGCTTTCGCACCTTCATACCCATACCCAAATGCCAGACTGAGTCAGAAAACAGTGTTTCTACCTCCTTCTACATATGTGTGCACACTTATGCACCCATAGTCTGTGCAGAGTTTGTTACCACAGCTATGTATCTGCGGACCTTTATTTAAAGGGTGGACATTGGCGGTAACAGAAACTTACTGTGAGTGAGGTTTCCTGAGGGCACTGGACTGAATAAATTATCCAAAATAAGGTAATTTATTATTGACACATCTTCAAACAAAATTCAACAGATTCTGTCTAGACCAGTATAAAGGGTTAACACAAACTTTTGAAAAAGTTCCACCAGGATTACAGTGGAGATCGAAAGTATGACCTGCCCCATGAATAGCACTATAGATTCGCTTTACAGTGTCAGAAGTCTGCATGCACTTACTAAAACCTTTTGTGTTTTTTTCTTTTCAGCATTCACACAGACATTATTAATCACCAATAATGAGTTTTGCACTTTCTATACTAAAAATAATAATGTCCAACTCCATACACATTGATAGAGGGGCTTTGCATCACCTTGCAGGAGGATAGAGGTTTTACAATAGCAAAGAAAAAATATTAGGTCATTGTATTTGGAAACATTTTAGCAGAAACACGTCGGAACGCAAAAACATGTGCCAACCCTTCTAATCACTGATCTGAAAGACTTAATTCAAGAAAAAGGCATGCTCACTCCAAATAAGCCATCCATTATTCAAGGGTATGGTAAGTACAAACTGAAAACACCTTTTGATTGATAGGGATAAAAATCAATTTAGCCCCCGATCCCGCGCTTACACAGTAATGCCGTCCTATAACACAAATGAGAGACCGCACTTAGAACAGCCCTTTTAATTGAAACTGAAAATGAAAACACTACAGCACCGCTTTAGCATCTTCCTGAATAAATCTAACACTCCTCTGTGAGTGCCACAATTTAAAGATAAAGGTCCCCAATTAGTATATTTTGATGCACTGCAGCACAGCAAGCCTTCCTGCTGCCCTGCTGTGCGTCAAAATAAAAGGGCAGGAATGTGCCGTATCTAGAAGATACGGCACACTCCTGTCCTTCTCCCTTGCGCCCACGCAAAAACAGAAGCTGAACACCAATGCGGACACCCTTGCGTCATGTTGCAAAGTAGCCTGCATTCAGGAAATAAATATTTTTGTGCAGGAAGGGACACCATCCTGCTCAAAAACAATCATTGATGGCATTTGCCTCTTTCGATGTGTGCTGCAAAATGCAGCATGCATAGAAAGGGGAAAATATGAGGAGAAATAAAAGTATTTCTCCTCTTCGTGCCACTTCAAGGATTCTGAAGCATTCCCAGCTTGACAAAACATTGTAAATCCGGGAATGCCTCAGGTTCCATGGACGTCAGTAGCGGTCGGTAGTGGGAGTAGCTGCCGGGCGGTGATGTGGAGAGGGGGTAGTAATCTTGGATTACGTAGGATTACAGGTAAGTAAACATATGAATAAATAAAACCAATTTTGTTGTGTGCACTGCATCGTATTTGGGGATGCAGTGCGCACAACGATATTCGTTTTATTTATGCATATATTTACTTACCTGTAATCCTCCGTAATCAATAGATAACTACCCCCCACCCTACCCCTCCCCACGTCACCGCCCGGCAGCTACTCCCACCACCGACCGCTACTGATGGACGTTTTGTGGGAAAACCCACAGCCACACCCATGGAACGCCCCTTTCATGCTGAGTAATGCGTTTTAAGCGGCCCAAATTTACAGGGTCTGAAAAGTCACACGGGGTGACTTTACGTGGCCTTGTGATTATGGGCAAGCCCATTGCGCTGCCGGGCCGTCAAAAAAGTGTCGCCCCGGCAGTGCAATGGGCTTTAAAATGCTAGTATGAAAACCACTCTTGCATATTCTTCACACCTGCCACACCCTAGGTTTTGCACACTGTAGTTTACTCAATGCAAGCTTTTCCCCCTGAATATACAAAACTGTCTTTAGGCCTGCCTTGAAGGCTCACATACTCAGCTAAGCTGCTGGTACTGATGAAGCTGGGATTCTCATACCGATTTTTCCTTACCAATCCTTGAATCCCTGGCCGACTAGATCTCTGTAGTCTGAAAAGAAGTGTAAAGGGAAGTTCTCTATTTTCACAGGTATGACAATTTCCCAAAGACCAAATACAGCTCAATCTAAAGGACCACTGACTACAAAATGAAGTTTAAAGATTTATTAAAAAGCCAAAAATAACTGAACATACAAGCACATCAGCAAGAGGTTCAAGAAATAAACTGGCACTAATACAAACATAATCCTACGCAGGAGTCTCAGACGACTCAAAATAAAGAGCAATGTGAGTTCCAAAAGCATCAGGCAAGCAATAACAGTTCCCACTGGAAGTCTCGACTGCTTCTGCTCCAAAGGGAAAGAAATAATTAGTCTGTCCCTACACTGACCCTAAGGTGACATCCCTACATAACATACCTCCCAGGCAAGAGGAAAAGGTGTCAGCTGTGAAGGCTCCCTAAGAAGCACACACACTTCTTGCAGGTAAGTAGCCCAAGCTACCGAGCTTGTTCTAAGATGCTCCTTAATTTCTCCTGCCTAGGTCTCACTGAGACTCCTGTCTAACTGCATTTCCAATTGGACTGCCTTACACAGGACTCAGTCTGACCCCAACCGACTCTTATCCTAACTCTGACTGCGACCTTCACTGCAACTGCAACTGACTCTCCTCCCTCGTGGCACTTTCCCTAATACAAGACCCCAAAACAGTAGGCACACCCATGGCACACTTCCTTCAGGCAGGTGCAGCCCCTCGTACTTTTCCAGCACAGATTTGTCTCCTTCCAAAAACCGTTGCTGTGTCCTTGGGTCCCAGGCACCTTCTCCGCCAAATGTCGCATCTTCACATTCCTGTAGACTCCCTTTGTCCCTACTGCTACCAACCCAACTCCTAAAAGAATATATTATTCTACCTAATGAGCTACGTGGCCTTGCACCTGCAAAAGAAATGCATGAGAAACAATCTTACACATGCTCTGAATTACATATCGAATTCCACTGTGAAAAGGAGCCTTTTGTCAAGGGATATTATTCAAAGCTGCATCTCTGGTTATGATAAAAAAAAATACTGTTCATGTCTCAGGCCTTTACGCTTTTAAATGCATTTCTAATACAACAACATAAGCAACACATTTAAACCATTCCAAAACAACATTTCATTACATTTCTAAACATTATTCCTTTTTATGTTAATGCATCACACGTTTCTTTAATAGGCAACCTATACGTGCAGCTTTAATATGGCACGTTCAATCTAATGCAACATTTTAAACACTAAGCAATAATTTCTACGCTATTTCAGGCATATTCTCAAATCTGGCACTACATTAGTCCTTTAAGCAATATAAGCACACCACTACATATTGCACTGATCCCCAGTATAGTACTACATTATAAATCACACATCAACATGGTCCTCTAAATATGCGGGTGCTGACTACTTGGGATTATGGTGCACCCCTACAATTTTCAAAATAACATGACTCTCTATCAGTCCCCCCCTTTGATGACCTGTGTCATCACAAAGTACACCATCCTTGGGGAAAGAACCAACTTAAACAGAACTTGTTGCCATTCTACCTCTCCTGAGCATTTCCATGTTTTTCAGATTCTGGTATTGACTGTCCTGCCGTCTCTCCATTCGTCTCTCTTGTACTCTCAAAGATCTTTCCACCCTACTTGACTTATACCACTTATATGCTCTTATCAAACCCCTCAGTCCAATCACACATGCCACAAATATGAGAAGAGGTTTCAACACATAGCCAAGGAACCCTTTTCCAATGTTCGCAAGCCAACTCCCCACTTTGCCAAAACCTTTTCCAACTTTTTCCTACACAGTTTCTTCAGTCAAATCCTCAATCTCATAGGGAATGGCTGTGATGTTACTTATATATTTCTCCAGATCTTTGCTGTTGTCTGGTATATAAGTATAGTACTCTTGAACCTTCAAAGGTTTACAGACTCCTCCCTCTTTTGCTAGAAACACATCTAAAGCAAGCCGATTTTGCAAAACCATCGTCCTTATCGATAACATCTCTCCTTCAACCAACACCAATGATTTAGCTGTATTCACTGACAATTCTTCTACAACAGTTGCCAACCTTCTAATCTTCACATCATTCAAAATCACTCCGAAAGTTGGTATCATTGCTCCAAAAATATCTCCAACCACAGCTGCTGCACCTTCACCTCCATTCAATCTTGCATGCTGTCCTCCTTCTAGGAGTTTAAAATCTTCTGTATGATAAATCTTAGGAAAAATGATCACTAAATAACACGTTCCATACCATTTCTCAGGCAATCGCACATAGGCATTCCTCCCACAACTTCCCCTTCTGCACTTCATCTAGAGATATCAGTCCATAACTTCCTTTCGACTTGTGCAACTTCTCTTCATCTGTTCAGTCTACTTTACCCTGTCCTGAATCTCGCAACTCCTTTTGCTTTCTGTACCTATCTTCTACTTGATCTATAAATTTCTTTTCTGTATCTGACAACAGGCACGTCAGATTATGGCGATGAGCATAAGATGTATCTAACTCTTGAGTCGGAATAAAATAAGTCCTTAGTCTATCCTCTGATTTGTAATAATCATACTTATTCAAATGCTTATAAGCTGGTACTTCAGGAAGAACTGTATCATAATTCGAAAATAAATACTCAAAATGGTTCCGTCCATAGAAAATGCTAAGCAGCAAACTACATGAAATACCATATGTCAATGGGAGATGATGGTATTTAATACCCTTATCCACTGAAGCTGGCAACTGCATACACACATAACAATCTTTCGCATCCATTGCATCAATATACTCATACAACAACTTCGCATACGCATTAATCTTAAAAGTACCTCTAGACAGATCTGCATGTAACCTACGACTCTCCTCTAGCAGCAAAGCTCTTTCATTTCCTACTTTGACCTCTTCTTTTCTAGAAGTAGTAGTTGTAGGTGTTCCCTCTATCTCCAGTGCCTGCTCATGTGGTGCTAAATATGAAACTACAACTACTAAAATTATGAAGAGAATTACTCCTCCTACAAGTGGGCCTACAATGCACCTAGCTCTACTGTTTGGGTTTCCAGCCTCCAGGGTCTCAGGATCTTATGAACACCCAAAAAGTCTCTTTTCTCCTTCTTCAGATGCTTGCAGACCAACTTGAACCGCACCTTGAAAAGCTGGAAGTCCCCTTTTTGTTTCAGTTCCTTATTTACAACAAGCAAAAGACAACCTTAACCCTTCTCCGTCCTCTGTGGAGAACCCCTAAATTTCTTCTTCTTCCACTCGGACCTAGGTAATTTAATTCAGCTTATTTACAACAAAGTCTTTTCAATCCAAAATAAGATTTGCTCCAACAGCTTCTAGAAGATGCTGCCAAAGTTCAAGGCGAAGAACAATAGATTCATCAGATGGTATTTCAGTTCCAAAGGTAGGGAAAATCAGTCTATTCAAGATCAAGTTGCAAATTCTGCTCAGAATTGGAGGGTTTGGAACTGTGATGGTCAGCACCCCTTCAATTTCAAGTCCTGCTACTAACAACACCACATCCAACTTCACGTTAGGGCTGGCACTAATCACTGTCACTGCCCTCACCCTCCCTGATCTCAGCACTCCTGGCATCAGTCACAACATATGACCACTCTGGAGCCGCGTACTTTCGGCAAGGCACTCTCCTCCGTCTTGATCTCCTCAGACCTCCACAAGCTTGCTCTTCCTCATCTTCGTCTTACTCTGTCTCTTCAGACACGGAAGCAAGATCCCTCTTGGAGACCAGTCTCAAGTGCAGTCGCCTCTGCCTCTCCAGCCACTGCTCTTCTGCTCTGCTTGTTCTCCTGCTTTCTCTTGGCTCACCCTACTCACAACTTCTTTCGGCAGAGTCTGACTCCGGACCACTTTCACAGCAACTTCCGCTTTCAGAGGCAGTTTCAGTGTCGCTGTTGTCGTGACCCTCTCAGCTCGATCTGGTGATCAACCAGCTTCTTCAGACACCCTCACAGCGTGGCTTGTCCCCTCCTGTGGCCCTGCCACTTCAGCTGTATTTTCATTTGGAAGAGGAGCTGTTTCTTCCAAGGATGCTGAAACTCAACAGGTGTGAGAAGCATGCACCCAATTCGGCAATCTTCCACATTTCACTGCAGTGTTCATCACCAAGATAACCTGGTAAGGACCTCTCCAGCTAACATCCAAGCAGCTCTTTCTCACATGCTTCCGAACCAGCACCCAGTCCCCCAGAATTAGGTTGTGACAAAGATCACTTGAAGCCGGCACCACAGCAGACTTCACCTGATGGGACACAGAACGGAAGACATCAGCTAGTCCCTTGCAATAATCAAGGATCAGATCATCTGTGATGTTTATTAGAGCTGTCGATGGAACCACTGGTAACCTCATAGCCCTCCTCATCAGTATTTCATGAGATGAGAGACCTCTTCTCCTGTCTGGGGTGCTGCACATACTCATCAACACCAAAGGTAAAGCATCAGGCCATTTTCAGAGACGTGAATGAGCACACTTTCCCCATTCGAGCTTTCAAAGTCCTATTGATCTGCTCCACTATCCCAGAAGCCTCTGGACGATGACTACAATGGAGTCTCTGATCAACATTCAGTGCTGTCCAAAGCATCTTCATGATTTCGCTATGGAAGTGCGTTCCTCTGTCCGATTCCAAAGAGGTCGGAAACCCAAACCTAGGAATGATTTCCCTCAACATCTTCGCTACAGTGAGTGTATCGCACCTACGGGTAGGGTAAGCTTCCACCCACCTTGAAAACACACAAACCACAGCCAAAATGTACCTCAGCCTGGTGCACATAGATATCTTGATAAAATCTAACTGCATCCTGTTGAAAGGTCCTCCTGACCTCCCAATGTGACTCAT
The DNA here is from genome assembly GCF_964263255.1 of Lissotriton vulgaris. NCBI lineage: Eukaryota > Metazoa > Chordata > Amphibia > Caudata > Salamandridae > Lissotriton > Lissotriton vulgaris. The sequence goes on along the minus strand of NC_141689.1, from coordinate 312,600,609 downwards.
TATAACCACAGTTTTCTTTCCAGCATTAATCTGCTGACATGTAACACACCTCTGATACACAGCTTCTGCCACAGTACGACATCGCGGATTATACCACGTTTGTTTGAACACTGGCACCATTGCATCTCTTCCCAAATGCACTGCACCATGAATCTGCCTTGCCATCGGGCTCAACAACTCATCCGGCAACACTGCCCTTACATCTCTTGAGACCCAAATGTCCACATCCTCTTTCACACAGCCTGAGTTGATCCACACATTATTCTCCTGGTCTGAAACCTGTTCCTGCAGGCACTTGAGTTCATCCCAAGCATCTGCCATGGCCAACATCGTGTTGAACTCTGTTCTTTCTTGGCTCCCATCTATATGACTTTCAGTGAATGAACAACCCTGTTCAGCATAGAAACGTGCAACTTCGTCCGCATAGCGGTTTCCAAGTGACACGAAATCCGTCCCGTTTCCATGAGCAGTACTTAACAACAGCAATCTCCTTGGGGTGCTGTATGGCCTCTAGGAGCAACCTCACAAACTCCCCATTTCAGGTGGGTGATCCAGATGTTGTCATGTAACCTCTCTGGGACCATAACTGTCCGAAATCATGAACCACACCAAAGCCATACTGGCTGTCGGTGTAAATGGTAATTCGAATTTGGTCTGCCGCCAAGCAGGCATGAGTCAAGGCAATGATCTCAGCCACCTGAGTATACTCCTTCCAGGCATGCATCTTCAGCTACTCCTGTAATGGTACATACAGCAATTGCTGCTCTCAACTGACCAACACTGTCTCTTATACATGAACCATCGACAAAGGAAATCTTATCGGGGTCAGGCAGTGGTTCATCAACAATGTCAGGTCTCGGTTTGGTGCAAAGCTCAGTCACATCAAGACAATCATGGTCTGCACAATCTTCATCAAGTGTGTTCGGCAACGGCATCAGTGTGACAGGATTTAAAACAGAACAACTCCCAAGGGTCACATTCTCCACAGCAAGTATAACTTGTTCATAGCGTGTGAGCCTATTATTGGTCAGATGCCGTGTCTTGGTCATGGTCATCAACAATTCAACAGAATGTGGAACAAAAACAGTCAATTGGTGACCCATAACAATGCTTTCACACCGTTCAATGCTGACACCAGTTGAAGCAACTGATTTGAGACATCCGGACAACGCTGAAGCTACTGGATCTAAAGTAGCTGAAAAGTAGGCAACTGGTCTACGGACACCTCCATGATCTTGGACTAAAACTGACAATGCACAACCTTCTCATTCACCACAGAATAGTCAAAAAGGTTTGTTGTAATCAGGCATCCCCAGTGCCAGAGCACGACAAAGGTCCTCTCGCAACTCCAAGAACGCCTTCAGTACAGTCATTGTCCCTTGGTACCAAATCACTTACATCCTTGTGTGTCAGTCTCTATAAAGGCTTTGCTTTCAGTGAGAAGTTGGCAATCCACTGACGATAGTAGCCAGCCATCCCTAAGAACATCCCGACTTCCCTCAGAGGAGAAGGCACCATCATTCCCATAATTGCATCTATTCGGTCCGTGACACCTTCCTCTTGCCTTTTTCTATCCGGTGACCCAAATACTGCACCTCATTCAAGCAGTACTGTAGCTTATTTGGCGACACCTTGTGTCCATTCTCTGCCAAATGGTTCAGTAAGGCGATGGTATCAATCCTGCATGCATCTTCAGTCTCTGACGCCACAAGGAGGTCGTCAATGAACTGTACGAGAACGGAGTTTTGCGGCGGTACAAGACTCTCAAGATTCTTCTTCAGGATCTGATTAAAGATTGATGGGCTCTCTGTATACCCCTGAGGGATACGACACTATGTTAAAATACGATTTTCTAGCTTAAACGCAAAAAGAAATTGGCTCTCCTCATGCAATGGAATCGAGAAGAAAGCCTGACAAAGGTCAATCACAGTGAACCATTCTGCTTGACACGGAATCTGAAACAATATGACAGATGGATTCGGTACCACTGGACAACAGGGAACAACTATGTAGTTAACCTGATGCAAATCCTGCACAATTCTAAATTTCCAGCTCGGCTTCTGCATGGACTGCCCATTACTTCCTTCAGAATTCCCTGCTTAATCATGGACTCAATCACAGGCTTTATTCCTGCAACTGTCTTGGGGTCAAATTATACTGAGGTGTTCTGGGGAACTCAACATTCTGCTTGACCTGAATCTTAACTGGCTCGACTCCTTTGATCAAGCCTATGTCTTCACCAGTGAAGTCCCACACTTCCCGCGAGACTGAATCTCTCAAATCAAGTGGAAGCTCTTCCACTGTCATAACAGGGTACATTTCGATACACAAATGTTTATTTGTGGCCTTAAAAGCAGCATCATCATCATTAGTCTGCAACTCCACTCCTTAGGGGTTCAATAAGTGGTGCAATTGAGTTTACACAGGAGATTTCTCCCTAGTAAGCAAACAGGGCTCGAATCGCACACCACAAACTGATGCCTATCTCGAAACGTCCCTATCTTCACAGGAATCGGTTTTGTTAAAGGGCTTGTTATTTTCTTGTTTGCAACACCTACAACTTGGATACATTGTCTCGAGAGGGGTAGGTTGGAGACTACTGCAGATCTCACAGTAGAACGGGTAGCACCAGTATCAACCAGAAAGGTGGTAGGGTGACCATCAACATCAGCTTCCACAAATGGTCCCCTGTGGTCTACCTCCAAGACTGCCCCAAGACGGCAGTCTTCCTCCCCCCTTAGGCACCGTCATGCCAACGGGTCTAGGTAACAATCATCACTGTAATCAAAAAGAGGCATCTGCTGGTAGGTCCGAGACCCTGTCGGGATCCTCGGAGGCAGGGGAACCTGAACTTGCTGAGCCGAAGTCCCCCCTTTTATCGACTTTGGCTTTACTACTGTCTTTGTCACTTCGGGTTCTTGTACCTGCACTAACTCTTCTTCCTGCTGAATCTGATTTGCAGGATTCAAAGGGCACTCGCGTCTCCAGTGTCCAATCTGATGACACTGATGACACTCGGTAGTCTTTTTCAGAGTTGCCAGATCTACTCCTCGCCTAGAGTCCTCAATATTTCCCTTTCCCTTTTCTGACCATTCTGTTTCCTTCCCAGCGTACCTCCGCCTGACTGTACTTGGCCTCCCTTGTCGGCACCTTGCATCTGAACCAACATCATCTTATCCTTGTGTTTCTTATGCTTCGAATCTACCTCATCACTTCAATATCTAGCATACCTCATTATCTCGTCCAGTGGCTTATTCTGCCAACAAATCAAATGCTGCTGGATCATAAGACAAATCTCAGGTCTCAATCCCAGGACAAACTTTGACACAAACTGTCCCATGTCCTTAAGATCCATTACATCCAACCCACTGTACCGCTTAAAGACTTGCAACAACCTTTCGTAATACTCATGCACCGTCTCCTTTGGTTCCTGAACTGTCTGATCTATTTTCACCCAGTCAATGTACTGCTGTGGTACTTTAGATTTCAGCCACATGATCTCCTGCTCATACTTTTTCATAACAAGGGGTGATGGGCCATTAGTGACAACATCCCTGTCTGGTTCAGAAGTGGGCCATTCAACAGCCACCTTACATGCTACCCACAAGTCACTCGGAACCACAAAGTCAAACAATGTATTCAAATCAATCCACAACACCTTTGAAATTTTGACAGACCTCTCAACCTGCTTGTAATACTCAACTGGGCTCTCTCTCAATTTTGGGAATGCCGCCAAATCTCCTCTACTCCAAGGCACATGCACATACCCTCCGCTGGCTACCTCTCCTAAAGGGTAATTCCCAATTCCTTGCACTCCCCCTCCCAGAGGAAGTGTCTCTGCCGCATTTCTCTTAACACTCTTTTCTAGGACAATCTTTCTTACTACTTATCAAGCCTATTCCATGCTCTTATCCCTATAATCAGTTCTCTGATGTGGGTCTTCAGTCCAATTACCCTCTTTTCGTCCAAATCTTGGTCAGTATGCTGTAACCGGTGACCACCCTGCAACATCTTAGTGTTAGACAAGTCCACTTCATACCTGTTCGCCAATTAAGTTAGTTTCTCATGTGCCAACCTTGCTTTGCGAGTCACATCCTTTGCCACAAACAACAACTCATCTGGCTCATAAAGTTCCACCCTCTCTAAAGGCAAGTTCCCTTCAACAATCTCATCCACTTCTGCTTTTCACCGCATCACATCCAGCCTTTTTGCCCTTACTGCTGCCTTCAGGACACCTTGACCAGATGCACCCCTCGACTCTCTGCAGTCACTACCCTGTTCTCTGCTCCTACTCCCTTCAGGTGTTGCCCTTAAAACTACTCTATTGTCGGCACTCCCATGATCTCAGACTTCCCTTTGTCTGTCACTCTGAGTCCCATCAACCGACTCCCATGTCCTCAAATCTGACCTCAATTCTCCCAGGGATTCCGGTCTCGGTCCCCTCAGATCCATCGGTCCTCTTGACGAATCTGTTGTAGCCGGCAACTGCGTGCTCAACTCTACAGGCCTCTGTGATGGGACCAACCCATTCACTACACTGTCATTCCAAAGTCAGCACTTCCTTTCATTCCTGTCTGTGATGGGCTTCCATTCCTCACCTTCTCTGGATTGTACACTGACACTATGGGACCAATGGAAACTCACACCCTAAGAGCATCTGGTAACCTCTGAGAACTGACACTTTCGGCATTCTGCGTTTCCCCCATTGCGAGTTTTCCAACTACTTCAGAACACGGTAGGGCTTGTGGTTCCTTAGTTCCCTCTATTGGAGCTGATCTGTCCCCCTCTGACTCCGGATTATACAGAGGTGATCTCTCAGATAACAGTCTTTCTATCAAGCTATCGTCGGTATCACTGTCGTCATCGTCAGCCTTCTTTTTCTGCTTGTCCCCTGACTTCACCATCAATGGATACAATCTATCCCCCTCGATCATCTGCACTCTCCATTTCTTTTCCAATGCATCCCATCTTGCATCTTGAAATGCCCTAACTGACCTCTTCACGCGTTCCTGTCTCCTGTCCCTGTTTCTTTCGTGTGCCGCCCTAATCCACTCAGGTAGTACCTCAAACTGTGTTGGTCTAGGCAAAGGTCGCAAATAAGCCATAATCGATTTCAACTGGTATAACACTTCCAATATAAAAGTTCCATATCTGGGAACTGTCAACTCCTCATTTCCTTCAGTCATTTTGCACCAATTCTCAAGCCACAGTACAGTATGCAAACCCACATTCGTAGCCAAGTAATGAGCTGGAGTGTCCTCGGGCTGAGCCTCTTCCCACTCCCGGGGCTCTAAATTATTTTCTTTTTTAAACAAATCTCGCAAAACTTAAAAACATTTAATGATGAAACCAGCGTTTCTCTTTTCACAACGCTTGTTTACTTCCTGATGACAATCCACCAATCCCCGTGCGGCTTCACACCAACCGCCCTATCACAGCGCAGCACCTTCTGACGTCACTTTCCCCCGCTCACAGCAGTTCCCCTCCTTTTCAATTCACTTCTCACTCACTCACACATCCCATGCATACACTGAAATAATTACCTGTACGTCCAAGTAATTACTTAGCTTACTGTACATCCACAGTTGTGTAATTGTCTACCAAAAATTGGCAACTGTCTGTCCACAAAACGACCGTACAATCACCTCAACTGATAGGTTATAAATACTCAGCAACCCACGACCAGCTTCAGATACTCACGCACTCACACATTTGTTCCCCCTATCTCGGCCCAGTGGGCAATCGATGGTACCTCACGATCCCCTTAACTATGGTTGACAATTATGGTTTGTTTAAGCTACTCCTTGAGCCTAAGACTTTCCCGGGCTGCGCACCCTCACAGCCTGATCTCCTTTCCTACAACAGGCATTCCAACTCGGCAAAACATCACAACACAAACACCTCAATCTAACAACATATAACACTATTTATACTCACTCTCCTACGAACTGCTGCTTTTCGCCGCACCGTCACTCTCCATCAGTTTCCACGAAACGCTGTCTTCCGCCGATAATCCACTGGACAGTCATCGCCTCAATTCTATGGGCCTTGGGAAAGCTCCTATCCTAATCTAGAACTCCCTTACTTCCAGAGACAAACCCTCCTCTGGCTACCAACTGATGACGCTGGGATTCTCATATAGATTTTTCCTAACCAATACTTGGAATCCCTGGCCAACTAGATCTATGTAGTCTGCAAAGAAGTGTAAAGGGAAATTCTCTATTTTCACACTTATGACAATTTCCCAAAGACCAAATACATCTCAATCCAAAGGACCACTGACTACGAAATGAAGTTTAAAGATTCATTACAAAACCAAAAATAACTGAACATACAAGCACCTCAGCAATAGGTTCAAGAAATAAACTGGCACTAATACAAACATAATCCTACGCAGGAGTCTCATACGACTCAAAATAAAGAGCAATGTCAGTTCCAAAAGCATTAGGCAAGCAATAACAGTTCCCACTGGAAGTCTCGACTGCATCTGCTCCAAAGGGAAAGAAAGAATTACTTTACTTAAGGCATATTCTCAAATCTGGCAATACATTAGTCCTTTAAGCAATATAAGCACACAACTACATATTGCACTGATCCCTGGCCTAGTACTACATTATTAATCACACAACAACATGGTCCTCTAAATATGCGGGTGCTGACTACTTGGTATTATGGTACACCCCTACAATTTTCACAATAACATGGCGCTCTATCAGTACCGTAAATACATATTCCAGGCTGAGAATCTAGTTAATCACCACCTTTAGCTGAAGTACTCATGGCATACAGTCCACGAAAAATTAACACCATTCTTTTATTTGCGAATTTGCACGTTGAATGTCTGGCAAGCAGGAACTGTTTAAACTGCCTGTGTAACTTCGCACATGATCTTTGCACTTGATTTACCTATATACTTTTTAATGCTATTGTATCGATATTAATTAGCCACCCAATAAGCAACATTTACCACAACAAATTGAAAACATTTGTCGATAGGGAATGCAAGTGCTATGTTTCATCGTAGGGTCGAGGGTTTATTGCTACTCTCTTTAATTTACAGCACCGCGGTCTGCGTGTTTCTATATGATACAGCAATTAAGAGGATGTTTGTTCATTTATATAAGAATAACAAAGAGGCTGATTATTGGAACCACGCTGTTGGCTTGGCACCCAGTTAGTATGCGCAGTTGATTAAGTTTGGAATAGGTATACTCGGACTCGGACTGCAAGAAATATGTCTGGCATATACAATTGAAGGACTTTTGTCAGGAAGTGTTGCTTACCATGCAAGGGGTGCATTATATTTCAGGATATTGTAGTGCTGTTAGCACTCTAGTGTATGTACGCTCTCACGCACCCCTACATCCGCAGGCCAGGCGTGGCCTGCGGGGTGAATAAATGGAAGGCGCGCGCTCGGGCACGTCACTTCCTACTGTGGCGAGTTGTCCGAGTCACTGGCTGTCGCTGCGCGCTGCCACCCCTGCGCAAGCGACTATCAATAGGCAGGCCCAGAATCCTGCCGCACCACATTGGCGACGAGCGGAGGGGGCCCAACCCTCGCCCGTTCACCTCGACCCCCAACGGAGCAGCCTGCCCGTCTCCGCGGTGCACACCGCGTGTGTCCCGGCGGTCTCACCGCATCTGCTGGAGCCGGCGTGCTCACTTCTGCCAGCTTCCTGCCTGCCTGAAAGTGCCTGTTCTCACCCCTGATGCCCTGCGGTGAAGGCGTGTGTCACCGCGCTGCCCGCCGCTATGCTGCTGAACCACCCGAGGGGAAGGTTGCCGATTACCACGCATCTCGCGTGGTACGCGAGGGCTGCGAACCCTGCGAATCCTCACTCTTCTGGGGTGAGGAGTAGGAATACTGCCAAGCCAGCCAATCTACCACTGCACACCTTACGTTTCCGGCCTGCTGAGGCCTGGGGAGGCCTGGTTACGCTAGGAGGAGTCCCAGCAGACGCTGTCTGCCCAACTAAGACTTTCACTGGCCAGCCACCAGGCGCGTGGTCTCGACGACAAGCTCGTCGACGGGATAGTGGACGGAACGACTGCTGACCACAGGTACGGACACTGCTGCGTCCCTGCATAGGAACCTCTGCCCTACCCGTTTGTGGGAGTCGCCACCATGGGGGATGGTGATGCTGTGGCGCCCGTCATCAATATTCCGTTTGAGCATGCTGCTGCTGGGGTGCTACCACCATTCAGTGAGGCAAGTGACCCGTCCACGGCCTCGCCCCGATGGAAAATCTGGCTGGAGAGGTTGGAGAATTACTTTGTGGTCACAAGGGAGACGGATGACGCAGTGAAAAGATCCCTCCTCCTTCACTATGCATGGGACGAGGTGTTCAGACTTTTCAAACACCTCCCTAACCCGGGCGCAGCCACCACCTATGCTGCCGCAGTCACAGCCCTCAACAACCATTTTGACCCCCAGTTAAACATGGACTTTGAGGTCTTCAAGTTAGGGCAAGCCCGCCAGCGGGATGGAGAATCCATGGATCAATTCCATACCCGGGTGAGGGAGCTGGCCAGCTCCACTGACGAGGACCAGCCAAAGGCCATACAACGTCAACTGATCCAAGGGTGCCGAGATAAAACGTTAAGGGGTCATATCCTGCGAAAACCGGGGATCTCCCTGGAAGATATCCTCATCCTAGCTAGAGCTCGCGAACTGTCGGACGTCAGAGCGACGGCCATGGAACAGGCCCTTCACAAGACTCCCGCCAAAACCGACACCGTCAAGGTAGAACGTGCTGACGCAGTGCGGCCTCGGACACGTGGCCAGACACAAAAGGGATACCGGAGAGACCCGCCCCAAGCCCGCTGCGGATACTGTGGGCATGAACCCAATGCGGCCAAGGACTGCCCAGCTCAAGGTCAAACCTGTGGGAACTGCGGAATCCCAAATCATTTTGCGTCAGTCTGTCGCAGGAAGAACCAACCCAGGAATCCCAAGAAGCCATGGGCGCCCACGAGAGCCGTCCGTCAGCTATCACTAACAGACCCACCCCCGGAGAAGGCTGAAAAGCACCTGCCCACCATCTATGACGATTCGGACTCGGAAGACGAGGAAGCATACGTGATCTCTTTTGCCCGGGAACTGAAACAGAGGCGACGACCACAACCGACGTGTGTGGTACAAATGGGGGAGAACGAGGTAAAAGCTATCATCGACACAGGCTCCACCGTCAATGTCATGGGGCTGCAACAATTCAACAAGCTACGCCCTCGACCCGTGGTTCTGCACTCAAAAACAAGAATCTTCGCATATGGAGCGGATACACCACTACCTCTGAAGGGGAAAATTGTGATACCCATCAGGGCCGACGAGGCAGAAGTAACAGCAACGGTGCACATAATCAACCGGGAAGCCGACACCCTACTGAGCAGCCACACCACTGAGGACCTGAAGCTAATCGCATTTGCTAACCACATCAGAACCCATCAAGTGGACGAGCTGCTGGAGCGCTTCCCTGAACTGTTCAAAGGGCTAGGGTGCATCAAGTGCGACCCTATCAAACTCCACATTGACAAGTCCGTTATCCCCACAGCTCTACGCCACAGACGGATACCCTTCCATCTTCGGCCATTGTTGGAAAGGAACTGGAGAAACTCGAGAACCTGGGAGTTATCGAGAAGGTAACAGGACCCACTCCATGGGTTTCCCCCATGGTCATAGTCGAAAAACCCAAACAACCCGGTGAAATCCGGCTATGTATCGACATGCGACTGCCGAACGCCGCTATCAGAAGAGAAAGACACTTGACGCCCACGATGGATGACATAGTAGCCGATGTGAATGGCTCGAGATGGTTCTCTAAAATCGATCTCAATGCAGGTTACCATCAACTACCCCTCGCAGAGGAAAGCCGCTTCATCACTACATTCAGTACGCACCTTGGCCTCCGGCGATATAAGCGCCTCAATTTCGGAATATCTTCCGCAGCGGAGGTATTCCAGAACACTATCAGAGAGCTGTTGTCAGGTTTGCCGGGGGTACTTAATGTCAGCGACGACATTCTGATTCACTCTGCCACCGCGTCCGAACATTACAAACACCTGCGTGATGTCTTGAAAAGACTGAGCACACACGGAGCAACACTCCATAGAGACAAATGCCAATTCTTTCAACCATCAATCGAGTTCTTTGGTTACGTCTTTAACCAAGAGGGGGTGCAAATCGACCCAAGAATATCCAAGTCAATAAAGGACGCTCCGGCCCCAAAGTCACCAACAGAGGTGAGGAGTTTCCTTGGGATGGCCACCTACTGTGGCCGGTTCATACCGGGCCTGGCAACCCGCAGCGAACCTCTCCGTGCACTGACAAAAACGGACGCCAAGTGGCAGTGGGGCCCGAAAGAAAATGATGCCTTCCAGGGGATTAAGGATGCCCTCCTTGAAAATGCAACGTTATCGTACTTTGACCCCGCCAAGCGAACCGAAGTGATTGTTGACGCTAGCCCGGTGGGCCTCGGGGCAGTTTTGACCCAAGAACACGAGCCCGGCCAATGGACGGCCCTGGCTTTCGCCAGCAAAGCGTTAACCCCAACCAAAACCAGATACGCTCAAATCGAGCGAGAGGCCCTGGCAATCAAGTGGGCCTGCAGCCACTTTCACCTCTACCTGCAAGGACACTCCTTTGTAATGGTGACCGACCATCAGCCTTTAGTGCCTCTTTTCAAGGGCACGGCGCCCCACCCCCCACCACGCATTGAGAGGTGGGTGATTCAGCTTCAGACATATGGCATGGAAGTTGTGTACAGACCGGGAGCCAAAAATCCGGCCGACTACCTGTCGCGCCACCCACTACCTCAAGAGCCAGTGCCTGTTGATGATGACTGCGACGAATATGCCCGGTGGGTAGCGCTCACGTCCTGCCCTCTATGCATGACCATCGAGGAGATCAAGGAGGCGACGGCGGATGACAACCCGTACATGAGGTCGCTGCAAGCCGTGCAGGAAGGATCCTGGACCAACTACCTACACCCTCCCGACACCTGGACAGCGGCGGACAAAGAAACCCTCACGAAATTCTGGCACATCCGCCACGAACTCAGCACCACAGAAGAGGGTGTGCTGCTGAGAGGGACACGCCTGGTAATGCCAAAACGCCTCAGGCACCGAGCCACCCAACTGGCTCACGGCGGCCACCAGGGATCCACGAAAATGAAGGCACGCATGCGTGAGAAGGTGTGGTTCCCTGAATTGGAAACGATGGTGGAGGACTACGTAAAAAACTGCATGTCCTGCCAACTGTTGAGCGATCCTGAAAGGCCGGCCCCGATCATCACTGAGGAAGCATGCACGACCCCCTGGACCAAAATCAGTGTGGACTTCGGGAGCTTCCCGGGAGAGGGACACACGCTGGTTGCTATTGACTCGTATTCCAAATACCCTTTTGTGGAGAGGGTGCAATCCACGGCATTTACACACGTGGGACCGTCGCTGGAAAGAATGTTCTCTATGTTCGGCTATCCTGAGGAGCTAAAAAGCGACAATGGACCACCATTCCAGGGAGCTGAGTTTGCCACATTCTTGAAGAGCAGAGGCATCACCCACCGGTGCATCACACCCCAATGGCCGCAAGCCAATGGGGAGGCAGAAAGATTTATGCGGACACTCAACAAGATGTTCAGGATAGCGGTGGTAGAGGAGGCCGACCCTGAACAACGGCTACATGAGTTCCTAAGGGAATATCGAGGAACTCCCCACTGCACCACCCAGAAGAGCCCGTGGTCCCTCATGTTCCAAGGCCGACGCCGAGATCTCCTTCCCACAGCACCGGAGCCGGCGCCGGTTCCGAGCAACGTGAGGGAGAGTCAGGAACGTCGACGCCGAAACAATCAGCGGACGAGCCAGCGACGGAGAGCAGCACCACGACGACTACATCAAGGGGATCGGGTAGTCATCAAGAACAGACGCCCGGGAGGAAAATTCCAGACCCTCTACGAACCCGGTCCGTGGACCGTAACGGCCACAAAAGGAACTATGGTGACCGCTAGAAGAGAGGGGGAGGAAGTGTCAAGAAACACTTTGTGGTTTAAAGTGGTTCCACCCAGGCCGAGAGCAGATGCTGAAGACACGGATGGAGTCGATGAGCCACCCCGAGCCGCGACACAAGATGGAGGAAGCCACTCATCAGCCGAGGATCGAGGGCCAATACCTGAATCTGAAGGTGGGCTCTCAACCATATCTACCCCCATCAGAAACTCACCCCGCAACAGAGAACAAGGACCAGATCACATCCCGCGGTACAACCTGAGGCCGAACCCACCACCCAGCCAGAGACTAATGGACTATGCCTGTCAGCTGAGACCCTGAAGCCATAATCAAAGGGACACGCAAGTACAGAGCGATTGATTAAAAATTGTTGTTATGTAACGAACATTTAGGTTTTGGACGTTTTGCAAAAATTGCCATAGTTGGATAGAGATGTAGTGCTGTTAGCACTCTAGTGTATGTACGCTCTCACGCACCCCTACATCCGCAGGCCAGGCGTGGCCTGCGAGGTGAATAAATGGAAGGCGCGCGCTCGGGCACGTCACTTCCGACTGTGGCTAGTTGTCCGAGTCACTGGCTGTCGCTGCGCGCTGCAACCCCTGCGCAAGCGACTATCAATAGGCAGGCCCAGAATCCTGCCGCACCACAGATATTAGATCTACTGAGTCCTGGGGCATTGTTGTTTTCTACCTGGAGACACACCTTGCCTCAGCACTCGCGCATGACCGAAGCATTTTATTGGGTAATTTGAAAATTAACCTAAACCAACCTTTCGCTGACCTTATTCGGAACATAGACTATTAAATTCCACTTTTCAAAAATGCCTACAATTTTTGTTTTCTTATAAAGTTTTCTGCCCTTTTAAAGCAGTATTTTGTAAATTTGCAATAGTGCTATTAATAGTACATCTATACATTTATTGATACCAATAAGGGAGAGATTTATGCAAAATAAATTCCAAAGCATTGATTGAATATACAAAAAGTGAAAAGATCTCCTACCTTTTCAAGGTGACAATTTAGAGGCCGAATGACTGAGCAGACCAGTTTGGAATTCATTCCCCCTCCGCCTCAGCCTCCAATCTCCAACCCCCACTGCTTTTAAGACTCAGAAAACAGAATTAGTGGTTTGGGTGGACGTACTGATGAAGAACGTATCTTATGCAGTTGCTTGCTTAATTTGAATCGCCACCTGCCCGCTACGGACCACCTGAAGAGTTTATTAGGGGTTTCCTTTCGTCCCCCGTCCCCCCCGTCCACCCCTCCCCCCCATCTAGCCATGCTAAGGTACCATCAACTGAGTCTTTGCTCTGTGTATTCGTTTTTTCCTGTGCATCTGTCAGCTCTAAATGTTTTAAATGCATAAACAACTCTTGCTTTCTGTGGCAGTGCTGTAAGGACATTATCCTCTGATTAGTAACATCTTTTGAAGATTAGTGAGACATTCTGACCTTTCCAGATTGGCTGTCCAACTAAATAGTCAAGTATAGAATGCTGTACATAAATAACTGAAATGGATTTTCACTGAAAAGCTAAATCTGTCAAAACAATTTCAACTTCTTTGATTAATTTAGCGCGTTTCTTTCTTTATAATCCCCCGATTACATGTTTTTTTTTTATCGAGTAAGCCATAAAGACACAGCTAGAGAGCAATGCCGTCAAGGAACTAAAAGGCCCCCCGCTAGTTTTCCTCAATCTAACTTCAAACCGGCTGAGCGATTACTAGAAAATTATAGAAGTATAGTTTCTAGGAAAGGAAAAGGCTACTTAAATCAACTGTCTACCACATGCTGGCTAGTTAAAAACCTTTTAGCATTTAGAACGCATGGCACATTCATTGCACTTTATACAGAAATTAAAAAACATTGCGGTCGTGGCATTACTTATTCTCCAAAGGACCGATACATGAAAATAAGTTGTCTGACCTCCAAGTACGTGTTTTTGAATCATTGAATTATTTAACCTTGTGCAGGCCGAGCTGCAAGAAACATGGGGCCTCATTTATGAGGCCGTGCGTCACTTTTACGCCGCTGGTGCGTCACTTTTTGTGACGCACCAGCAGCGTAAAAAATGTGCCTTGTTGCACCACATTTACAAAGTGACGCATCTAGGTAGATGCGTCACTTTGTAAACCCCTGCGCTACATTATACCTGCGCCAGGTATAATGTATGCGGGGAGGGGCTTTCTGACGCAAGAAAAGGTCAGAGAAGTGACACAGTGAAATCTATAAGATTGCACTACACCACTTCTAGGACACAAATGCGTCAATTTCCTACGCCTGCCTCACAGCAGGCATTAGACTGACGCAGGCCCTTTCACATGGGGCTTGCCCCATGTGAAAGGACACAATGCTGGAGTTGCGTCACTTTTGTGACACACTCCAGCAATGCGTCACTTTTGCGTCATACAGATACCTCAGAATTACTGACGTACCTGTAACTCCTTGCGCAATGATGCATCATAAAGTAAATATGGCGCATCATTGCTGTCGCAAGGAGGGCACAATGAAAATTGACGCATGGCTGTTCTCATGCAGCGATGCGTCACTTTTCATAAATGAGGCCCCTAGGGCTTGACTACCAGTGGGTCGGTTAGTTCCGATCCCTGCGTAAACCATGTTTATGCACAACTCGGAATTACCAGTTAAAATGTTAATGTGTTCAAGGTATCAGCTAATTATCGAATGCATTAAATACCTCAAGCTTTGTTATATTTCAGCAGGGCAAATCACACAAAATTTAACAGGGGAAATGTCTGAATACGCTATATACTGTACCGTGCGGATTTTGGTGCGTTAAAAAACAAAATCTGCATGTTTTTCCCCACTAGCCATTATAAGTATTTATCTGGGGTATTGTTATTGATCAGGTGCGCTTAATGGCACCTACACTTGTAATCAGGGCCATAGTGCCGCTCTACATTAGAAGTTTGCTTTACCTAAAACAACAGGGCCTCTATGGTATCATGATGGAGGCCAAGTTAAAAAAACCATGATCGCATTGTGAAGAAGAGGCCGGAATTAACATTTAGTTGGGGCAATACTTATTCGGCATACTGAGTAAAAGTTTTGGGGCATATGTACAAGCCCCTATCATCACAGGACCGTCACTTTTTGTGATGTTCCTGTGGCGATATGGGCCTTGCCTTAACGTGGCTGTATGCTGCCTTGTGAATAAGGCACCCTTTTACGCTATGTTTAGCGTGAAAGGGGCGTGCAGTAGGTGTTGTGGTAGGCGTTCCACCGCAGCACCCATTGTATTTGACGCTGCCCCCTATGTACAAGGGTGGCATACATAGAGGCAGCACCAATGTTAAGACCAAGAAAATCATGGTCTTAAGTTGGCGAAACAAGGAGAAATGCATTATTTCTCCTCGTTTTTGCTTTATCCATGTGTGCTGCATTGTGCAGCACACATGCAAAAAGCAATATTCCATGGTTTGCTTATCTACTGGAAGGTGTCCCTTCCTGTACATAAACAAACCTTTTAAATAAATGCTATTTTGTAACTTTCATGTGTGCTGCACGAAGCGGCACACATGAAAGTTACAAAATTGCATTTTAGGATTGTTTATGTGCAGAAAGGGACACCTTCCTGCACATAACCAATCCTCCCCTGCACACACACACCCTTGCACTCTGGTGGCTAACGATACGCTCCACCACTTCCATTGTACATATACCCTTGGTTTTTTAACCAACGGAGGCCCATATGTATTCACTCTGGTGGACGGATTTATTTTTTAATCAAGTAGTTAAAACCTGATTAGATCCCAGGCTGGTTTTTCCCTTCCAGACTTTCACCTTTACCATAAAGCTTTTATCTTAAAGCAGAGTTCCCTTTGGTTTAATACTTCACATATGGTAAAACCTCCAATTTGGTTGGATATTGAAGCCTCCATTGTGCGGCCCTTTTCTTTACCCTCCTTGATGTCGATGTCATCTACAGCGAAGGTTGTTCATCTTTCCTCTATCATTAAGTCCTCCAGATTGATAATTAATGATTTAGATTCTAATTTTGAATTACCCCTACTCTCCACAGTCCACTTGTCTTTATGGCACAGTGCCCTACTTAAATTGAACAGAAACATTACCTTCTGGTCCTCTTGGATTTCAAAAGGGATTTTATATCTTAAAGATGTATTTAATGGTAATGCTTTTATTCCTTTTGAGCAGCTACAGTTAAAGTTTGGTATCCCAGCTACTGACCTTTTGAAATATCAATTTTTATGTAACTCTATTTTGGATTCCTCCCCCAATGGTATTCCCTCTTCCACCACAAATGACTTATTAATTTACCTTACAGCTGTAACATTGTCCGCAAAAGCTGTCTCTGTTTTTTATAAAAAACTTACCACCTCACAGGGCTCCAATGTTCAGATTATTTCGTCGTTCTGGAACAATGAACTTTCCATCTCCCTGTCAGATGACTCATGGTCCTCTATATGGCTTAACAGTATCTCTGGCTGGCTCCCAGTGTCCCTTTACCAAACCAATGCTTATATTTTATTTAACACTTTATGGACTCCATCACGTCTATGTCGTGCAAAACTGTTACCCTCTGATGTTTGTTGGCACTGCAACGCTAGCCCTGGTTCACTTCGCCATATGTTATTTGATTGTCCAGTTATTATGAAATTTTGGTTGGAAGTATGGAGTGTAATTTTGAAAATTTTACCTTTACAAGATGATATTTCCTTTACTTTGTTAATTTGCTAGATTGCCCTAACTTTTCCCCTTACTGAGTCAGAGGCAAAATTGTTTAATTTTCTAATCACAGCTGCCTTGAAATCCATTACTTTCTGTTGGAAAGATGCTTCTTCTCTTTCAGTCCATGCTTGGTGGTCATGGATCACCTTTACGAGGAGAGGTGCACAGCTATCTCTTAAAGGCGTCACTCATAATTCACAATCATTTCAGTCGTTTTGGTCTCCTATTGATTCATATGTTCTGCAATGATATTGTTGTATATTTTCTTATGTTCTCTTTTTACATTACATTTTCACTGTACCTCTGTCTTTTATGAATTTATGATCCTATGACATGTTATTTCCCTCCCCTCTCCCCCCCTTTTTTCCCCCTTCCCCTTCCTTTTTACTTCCGATTTTCTTTTTATTACTATATATCACTATTGCGTATTTTGGTTTAATGCATTTCTTATTGATTATTTGATCACTTACGCTTGTAACTTCCTTCTTCTTTTTTGTATTGTACTTGTTCTTTTTCATTTTGTCTTAAAACTTAATAAAATCTTTCTGAACATAAAAAAAAAAAGAATCCAGGTCTCAAAGTTTCAATGTCACTAAGCCAGTACTTAGAATAGAGCAGATAACGCACACTTCACCACAACAAAACAGCACATAAAGCAAGCAATGCTTCTTTCACACCCACGAGTAATCATGCAACAATGTGTTAATGGGTAAACTGCAAAACAACACACACTAGCTGCTTATGATAAACTCCATCACATCCTAAAGACGTCTGTCAAACTGACAGCCTGAAGGGCCATTCCACATCAACATAGAGCCACCAGCAACATGAAGAACAAACCTGCACTATCCTGACTTGCCTACTCACACCAACATCACTTCACCCTGACCCACCACTCACCCACCATCTGACAAGTTGAAATGCATTCAATACAAAGACCAATTATTACACACTGAACGAACAGAAGTCTCTCATCTAGATATAGAACACAAAACAAACACCCAACCACAGGTAAGATACCCACCTCAGCACTGCGTGTTGGACTCTATAGTCAGCTGGATACACATACACAAGCACCACCAGGAATACTAAGATATGCTATATAGCCCAAAAAAATTAGTATAAATCATAGCCCTCTTTATCAAAACTGTGTGATCCTGGCCACATCAAGTACTTGACTGTGACTCATTATGCTCATGTTTCTTATTTGATATCACTAGAAAGAGGCTTAACGTCAGGATTTGCATTGGAGGAAAAGGGGGCGTTTGTTAGAAGCCCGCAGAGATGTTAGAGTGGGCATTATTCATCTATCACTGATGGAGGCAGTAATATCAATGGGCTCAATTAAAGGCACACACTGCACCCATTTGGAATCGAAACAATCAATCTGGGTGAGACATTCCATTGTTTCTTCCAAATAGTGCAACACGAACAGCATTCATCGCCCCTCGGCAAATGGTGATGACTTAGATCTGACCTTATATCCAATGACTGTTTCACCTCTCACAGTAGCCAGGGACATAGCAGTGAAACGTGCAATAACTTTCAGATAGTGATCGGGACTGCCATACTCAACACTGATTCAGAGACTGACACGATAGAACCATTTACCAAACATATTTTTCTTTTTAAAACGCCCAATGCTTATGTACAGAAAATACAGACTGCGTGTTTCTTGAAACGGGCAATAAAGACGAAAGAACACTAATAGCCTGACTGTTTACATAAGCAGTCTAAGATATTCTAGTAAATTTCAACATTTTAACACTCTTAACTGTTAGACAAGTATCGGCTGACGCAAGGCCTGTTTTATGCCCTTTCTTCCAAGGCCTTTCAGGACATTAGGAAGACCGAAGGGTTGTCGCATCTGATGTATGTGTGCCACCAGCGAGCTATCCAATCAAATCCTAGAAGGTTAATACAGTCTTTCATCATTTTATATTCAAAAATATATGCAATTGTATTTAGCAACACTCGTGCTACAAACCACAAGACAACAGCAGAAACCTAGAATGCATGGTATCCATTTACATATCATGGCCCAGCGCACCTGAAAGGCCTTTCTTTAGCATGAGCACAAGACCCAACACTTTCAAGAGAACCTGAATCTCTAATCCTGATCTTGAAATCTGTATCCAGAGACAGCTGCTGCCTTTAGGCTGCCATCAAAAAAGGTGTTGCAGCAAGTAGACACTTCATACATGGTCATCAATTAAGCAACAAAGACAGTGGAATCACACTCCCTTTCAGTGTTGGCTGACAGAGATAAAGAGTGGTGGGGTGGGATGATGGGGCGTGGGGGGAACCAGTGGAGCGGGTGGGGGAGCAAATAATAAACATACATTAAAATAGACTTACCTTGTGCTGCAGCCACCTCACACACCTCTGTATTCAGTGCCTGGTCCAAGCAGTCCCTGGGGCAGCCTCACAGACTCCCCATCCAATCTCCTCACAACTGTCAAGCATGAGAGCAGCACTGGGATTGGCCCAAGCGGGCTGGATTAATGCTCGCTCAGGCACAGGAAGTCTGTGATGGTTCTCCAACCCGGCTGTGCAGTACAGCTGGGTTGGAGAAAGCTAAGTGCGCTTGTCAGTTTGGCTGACCTAAGATGGACGGCCAAACTGCTATGCGCCCTTAAAAGTGCACCAACCTTTCCTCCTGTCCCCTTCCATGACCCAGCCCCGCCCCTCCCTGCACCCGCTGCTCAGCCAGCAGTAAAAAAAAATGAATAATAATAAAATATTGCTTTATTTTTCAGCTGCTGGCTCTGAGCCAGTGGGGTGATACTCTTTTGCCATTGCAGAGGGGCCACTGCTGCTCCATTTGAGTTTGACGTCAAAGAAAGTGATATAATTTGATATCATTTGAACCTAACTCAAAGGAAGTGATGCCACATGAACTTCATTTTTATGACATCAAAAGAATTGCTGTCACTTAAGCTTAGGGGCATATTTATTAATATGGCACGCAACGCAACAAGCCACTTTGCAGTCCCGTGTGAAAGGGAAAGAGCAGAAATGCACTGTGCTTAACATTTTACGGCGCATTCTTGTTGTTTCCGAGCCGGTTTCACAAGGTGATGCATAGCACCGAAGCAGGCACCCGTGCACCATGTTGCAAGATCGCCTGCGTTGTAAGCAGGACTGTTTTTGAGCAGGAAGGGACACCTTTGTGCACTAAAACATTCTCCTGTACAGACTGCAGAACGCATGAAGAGATGAAAAATCAAGGAGAAATAAACATATTTCTCCTCCTTATGCCTCACCTGGGGAGACGTAGCAGTTTTGTTGTATTCCCAAGTCTACCACTTACGGTAAATCTCAGAATGCCGCAAAATCCATGGGTGTTGCGTGGGAACGCCCACGCACCACCCATGGAATGCCTCCCTGGGGCAAAGTAACACAACGCAGTGATATGTGCGCCTTGCATTACTCCAGATTTGTCAAGCCACTCAGGGCAACGGAAGGTGGCCTTGCGTGGCTGGATAAATCGCACGTAATAGTTCTGTCACACTTGCACCCCATTGTGTGGTGCAAGTGCACAACAACTACTTAATAAATATGGCCTTATATAAATAATCCAAAGAGAAAATGTAATCATAAATCACATGGAGAATCACAAAAAAGTTATTTTTAAAAATACAATACAAGTCAGGCCCAACAATATTAATCAATGTGGATTAAATGTTGTACATGAACTATGCTATTGGCTTGATATACTCCACCTCATTGTTTATGCATTTTTAATCAAAATAATGTGAAAAGAACTATCTTGCTTGCAAAGCGAAGAGGTGACTGGTCATTAGTAGGTTAGGACTAGAGGAAGCTTTAGCTGTTTTGTCACCCTTATGTAATAAATAATATATATATGGCGGTCGCCAGTAGGTAGTTACAGTTAGGACCTTGTTTCCATTGGAAAAGCCTTTTTTCTTTTGCGAATATCTTTGGGGCCGTTTGACGAATCTTGGGAAAATTTTGAAAACTAATGGCCCACTCACTTCAGCTGTTGTGTTGAAAGTTTCGGGTGATCCATCAAGCGAGGGCCAAGAAAAATGGGGTTCCCAAAATGTTTTTTCTCCAAGTAAATTTTTATAGGAAACTTTAGACACGGCTACAGCCTGAACTTCTGAACAGAATTACACCAAATTTGGCAAAAAGGTAGCTCTTGGTTCAGAAGCACTCTTTTTGTTAAATGGTGTAAATCCGTTTGGTAGTTCCTGAGAAATGTAAACATTTCTCAGATATACACTGGGGGCCGTGGGGGATCCATGAACCCTCCCGGCCTTGAGCCTGGAAACTGATCAGCTGCCAACACTTCAAACCAGAAATTGTTGACAGCTATCTTGTGACTCGGTTGAACCGAGTCGCAAGAAAACAGATTCAAAACAGGAAAATAGTTCAGGGTATAAACAACCTGACTGCCTAGGCCAGCTCGGGGGTCACTAAACCATTTCTTTTTTTTAAATTTTCGTGGGGCTTCAAGATGGATCGGCGAATCCGGCCTAAAATGGTACACAAAATAAAGCGCTGACTCCTGCGCTTCATTTCCTTTAAGCCCCCAGGTCGGCAAGGTCCCGAGGCAATGAAAAAATGAGATTCAGGGGCGTGCGTGGGCACTCACAGCCCCAGGGACCGTCACCTCCCAGGGCCTTATTCATTGAGCATGGGGGGGCTATGAGGCCCCCCCCCACAGCCCCGGGGACTACCAGATCCCCTGGGCTGTAGTGCTAAAAAAATGCATGGGTGGGCTCCTGCCCCCCCCACGCAGACACAGGGACTGCCACCTCCCCGGGGCTATGTATGTTATATGCGGTGGGCCATGTGACCCCCCCACAACCCCAGGGACCGACCGCTCCCTGGGGCTATTTAGATAATCATGCGTGTGGGGCTCCTGCCCCCCACTGAGCCCTGTGGACCGCCACCTCCCCGGGAATATGTTCAAAATAATGTGTGGGGGGCACAAGCCCCCCCACACAGCCCCAGGGACCAACATCTCCCATTTTGAAAGTAACCCCTACTTTCAAAAAAGAGGTTGGGCCACACTGTCCCCCTCCAGGAGCTATAATTGGTCCTGGGGACAGCTGGCTCCAGCAATGTCCCGGGATGCCCACCCCGGGACATTACAGTTTGCTATGGGATGCTACCGCTATCCCATAGCAAACAGTCTGCTCGCTTTGAACAAGCGAGTACACTTTGCTTTTTACCACCAGGGAGCTGCATGTCAGCAGCTCTCTGGGGGTAAAAAGCCATGTTGGCTCCAGCAGGCTCCCCTTTAGGCTCCCCCTGCAGTGCCCAACCAGCTAGCCATGCCCAGGGTATGGGAGCCCCAGGGCAGAAAATGGCCAAAGCCATTTTAATCAACTGTGAAACCATACATAGAAACATGGTCAAAGCCTTTGTGCTCCATTCAGGCGCCCCTCTTTATCACAGTGCTAACATCAGGATTGGGGGGAAATGGCCAGAAGGCAAAATATGAATTGAATTGCATTTGATGTTGACAATCGTTGGCTTCCTTAAGTGCGAGTTCACTCTAGATTATTCTTTTTACTAGCAGCATCAACCTTTTCTGGATTATATCTGCAGATGATCGGGCCAATGATCAGACACTTTGTTGGTTTCCCCCCAAAAATAAATATGTTAAGACCTGGGGTACAAAGAAGGGAGTTTTTATCTCATCTCAGCCCAAATACTGCCATACATAAGATGATTCTGGAATGCTTCATTACGCCATGCCTACTATGAAGAGGGCGAATGTATGTTGTTACCACGCGATGTATTACATTGCGGTACTTTACAACGCGTCTTTTACAACGCAAGTCGTTACCACGACTTGCACTGTAGGGGTGCTGGACTTAGGAATAGTTAAATTTACTATTCCAACACCAGCCTACGTACAGTAGGGAAGGTGTTGGAATAGTAAATCTACTATTCCTTAGCCTAGAGCACCCTCCATCGCAAGTCGTGGTTCGACTTGCGTTGTAAAAGACGCGTCGTAACTGCACTGCGGGGTAACATCCGCGTTGTAAAGGATGTTCCCCGAAGAAGGCTGGTCACTGCTTCTAGAATCACATTATTTACACCTTAGGGAGGCAAGAATAAAGTTACTATACTTCAGAGTTCTGCAAAACCGTTACAGGACACCTGTCCAACTGTGCTCGTCTGGAATGCTTCCCCATTCATGCTGTTGCTATTGGCAGCCTATGACCTGAATCATATCCTCTGGAACTGCCCTAAAACTCTTGCAACTTTAGTCTAACATTTCAGCCACACTGTCCTCTGCTAACTATACGCCTGAGACCTCTTCAGCATATGTAAGACTACTGCATTAAATGAGGGACTTAACAGAACAGTCACATCACAGAATTGGGTGGTTGGTGGCACCACTGGTGCGGAATAAACTCTGCAAACTTTGGCACCAGAGGCAACAGGCATTTCCATCTGAGACTGAATTGTTGTTAGCATCATTAGAACATGATAAGGTCAACAACCAACTAATTAGTTATCTTTAACCAGATTTTGAGCCACATTTTGAAGGGAGGGAGCCCCTGTGGTAGCTTAAACCTCGTTTAGGACGCTCTAGTTTTCCCGCTCCAGCACAGATGGAATATTGCCAGTATGGGGCTTGATGAACTAATGTGGAGAGCCTGACAGATGTTATAGCCTTGGTTTGGCATACCCCTCTACTGCCTTGGAAGTGATGACCCTGCGCAATATACATCGAACACGACCGAAGATTCCGTAGGTGTGCTCCTCACCCAGCCTTCTGGACTTCACTGAATAACCTTGTGATTACATCAAGCAACCTGGCTCCAACACCTGCCAATCCCATTAATGCAAGATGGTGGGCTTGTAACTTTCTGCCCCTCTTCAACTCGCACACCCACCAACCTGACCCCGCAAAATTTCCTCTCTATTCATCACTTTCTTAACCTACATGACACCCAGGTGTGGGACTCATTCACAGTCAATTAGTGGATAAAGGTTTTAGTATTGCTGTATTTGAGACTCTATTGTGAGACTCTAAGTGTGGCTCAGGGGTTAGAGGCGGCAGACCCGGAAGCTGAGATCGGCCCTGGACCAGGGTTCAATTCCCCGCCTCGGCGGGTCTTGGGCTCAAAAATTCCACGGACTCGATAATTCTCGCTCCGGTGCCTTCTCGACTCACGGGTTCACACTCTGCGACTCTGGGCAATAGCTTGCTTAATCTCCACAACGGCCCCTCGCGGCGGGATGCCTGGCTTTCACCTTGTGGATACCCTGCCGGGGTTATCTCACAGGGGAATACCAGGACGGGTTCCCTAAGCAAGCGCCGGGAAACCCTTTGTGGGTAGCTGTGTGCTATATAAGCTCAAATACATTTACATTATTGTCCTGGACAGTTCAAGATCAAATGTCCTCTTAGTTAATTATACCTATTACAAGGCAACATTGTTTAGGTGCATCTTGCAAGTCAAATATACTTTATGTGATGTGTGCATGGAAAATCGGAATAACTAATCTTTGGGGAAAAGAAACAATAATACATTCAAATTGTGAACTATCAAAATAATATACAGATCTATTTTTTGTACCGGGATAAGAAAATATCTATTAGAGCCTATCACCCCTGATCCAGCGCTCCTACTAAAATTCTGCATAAATGAATAAAAGTCATAAGAAAGTTTTATTCAGCATTTATAAAGAGAGCTTAATTCAAGAAAATATTAATCATTAGCAGAAATAAGTGAAAAAGAGCATTTCCAAATCCTAACTAACTCTCTGTCTCTACCCTCATCGCCTGAAAACAAGTCTTTTAAAGTCAGCTTTCCTTACGTGTATTCATCGGACAGCAGAACATGTCCCTCTGGAATCAAGAAGCGTAAGCCAAAAATCTGCTCCTAGAGCCTATTCTTATACCCTAAAACTATGGTTAAACTAACTAATTTCACATTCCAATAGCTGAATTCTGGCTCCCCATTGGCTGAACCACCTCACGCCACAGTAAACTGTGACATCTTCCACCACAAGTCCAGGCTTTTACACAAAGCTATTGTTCGTGCACAGAGTCCTAGCAGCACTTTCTTAGGCTGCTACATTTTGTAGCAAAAGATCGTTCGTATAGTGCACAAAAATGCCGCGACTCACATCCTGGCCTTGAGCCTGTCCGTTCTGAGCTACTCGTGGCACATTAGCAAACCTTTCCACAGAGAGCCTTTTGCAGTTCTTTTCAAACCTTTTCACAATAAAAGTTCATAGGCTTCTCATCCTTTTCAAAATAAGTTTTTCTCATGTGGCTTTTCAACAGCAGGCCTCTTTTCAGAAAGCGTCAATTTTCTGCGCCACTTTTGCTTGCGTCATTGCGCCACTTTTAGCTCACGTCACTTTCCAGAAAACTATTATTTAAACAAACACAAAACAATAATGAATTCAGGAAATGAAAGTCATTCTGTTTCCAACCTACATAGCTAATGTTAACCCATTAGTATAAGTCACCTAGCAGAAGCACACAAATAAAGCAGCACATTTAATATCTACCATTCTTCATCGCGTCCAGCTTTAAGTTTCTGAAAGAGTAAAAAGATGATTAAATAATACACAGACAGACAATCACAACATAGGACAAACATGTAAGCACATATAATAAAGCACATGCCATGAATGATCAGCCGCTTATTAATAGTGACAAAGACAATAGGACAAGCATGACAAACAAAACAATATTAGTTATGTGTTACAAAACAGACTTGCAAATGCAACATAAAGCACATTAGTCCTGTATAATGATGTGGAATCTTACTCTAAATTGGTTTAATTATAACAAATCATGCAAACACTCATTAATATATTATTTCAAGTTATGAGAGTATGACATCACGAGCCAGAATAAAATTATTTCTAAAGCTCGCTCCATCAACTTCCTCATCTGGTGATTTCAAAATCACCAAACAACACCCAAGAATTTTACTTAAAGAT
The DNA here is from genome assembly GCF_964263255.1 of Lissotriton vulgaris. Classification (NCBI taxonomy): domain Eukaryota; kingdom Metazoa; phylum Chordata; class Amphibia; order Caudata; family Salamandridae; genus Lissotriton; species Lissotriton vulgaris. The sequence goes on along the minus strand of NC_141689.1, from coordinate 312,574,949 downwards.
TTTATCTATTGAACATGTTTCAGGCTTACTCTGGATTAGTATTTAAGCTCTAATTTCATCTATATTTCTTCAACTCTCATAATGAGTATTGAGTCTTACATCCTACTAATTCTATATCCTTTACCCTTTCTTTATTCAGCTAAGTTGGATCCTTTCCACCTTTGAATCCCCAACCCCTCAATGAATTTAGGTAACTAAGTTTTAAATTGCATAACTACATTTTGAATTACACCAACAAAACAAATATCAATCTGAGTAGTATAAAACAAAACAAAAAACAAAAAGTAAATTTTTGAAATTTTTTGAAAAATTAGTACATAGTATATACCCCCTCTTTTTTTTTTTTTTTCAAATTCTAAAACATGTTTTCTTCGACCTTGCGTCTTACATAAAAGTGTTTCCAGCTAACACAATTTCTTCGACCTTGTGTCACCTAACAAAATTTCTTCAGCCTTATGCCAAAATAGACCTCAACTTAAAGAAAACTAAACCTAGTCATTGTCACCATTTTCTTTCAAGACCACCTGACTGCTACTGCGCTCCTCAACTATTGGAGGGATAGTTATGTAGGCCCATTCTGAAGACTTGTATTTTACATTTGGTCTCAATGGTCTTTTGCTCTTCCTGGTAATCATTTCAATTTTCTCTTCAGCTTGCTCTTTTTTGTCTGAATCACTCTTCTGACTTGACACTTCATATTTGAATTTTAAATCTTTAGGCCAGACATCACCTTTTCCCAAGAGTTTCTTCTTAGGCTTGTTTTCTTTATATTCAGCTTTCCAAGCCCTTCCTCTGAATTTTCTTATTTCAGACTCTTCATCACTCCCGTCTGTATCATTTTCTGAGACTTCAAATCTGTGCCTAGGAACTTCTTTACTCGGCAGCTTCACTCCATTAGGAACATCATCCTTACAGCTGGTACTTGGTAATTCTTCCTCTTCTTCAGGAATCACCTTCAGCATCCCAGTTTCAGGATTCTTGTTCCCGCATTCAGAGCTACTCTTCTGCTTTTCAATACTCTCCTGGACTTGATTCTCTTCTTGCTCAGAATTTTCTGCTCCTAAATCCCTTTCTGCTTCAGAATCTTCTATTTCTTCTTGAGATTCTTTTCTAGCAGATTTTCATCATTTTCTGAATCTAGAATCACAATCTCTAGATCTTCTTCAATCAATGTTTCATTTACTTTGACATCATCATCCAGATGTCGACCACCTTGTCGATCTTCAAGATCTGGATTTTCTTCAGAACTTTCTTCTGAGTCTGAATCAGTTGCAGTGTCTTCATCAGGGTTATCAGGTGCAGGTGCACAAAGGGTATGATTGATATGCATCCACCCAGTATCTATTGTGACTAGTAACACCTGTCTTGCTTTCTGCCACCTGGGTACTAGGCAGTTTCTCCTCCGATGAATCTTTGTTCTGACCAAGTCTCTTGGCAATAGATCATGAGCCTGCTCCTTTTCTTTTGAAATTACATCTGTTCCCACAGTAATTGAGTCATATTTTCTTGTTGAAAAAGCTTCCACCCATTTTGAAAATAAACAAATGATGACTAGGACATATCTCAATTTGTTATGTTGGGGCATTTCAAAAAGATCTGTTTGAATATTTGTAAATGAACCACCCTCCCGGCCTATGGTTCCAAAAACTCTCAATTGGACCATGGTACATCCGTGCCATGTCAGCAATCATGCAATTGGGCATAACAGGTCTGTCATCTTTGTAAACCCAAATTTTAGCTTCCTCTTGCTGTCTGAAACCTTCTTTGAGCCATGTGTTTTTCTCCTCATCATGTGCCTCATCTTGTAATTGTTTTAAGTCTTGCCATGTCTGAATTGCAAAGATTAGTATGAGGATGCTTGAAACATGTTCAGTGAATTTTTCCCCATTGATTGCAACCCACTCCTGAGCACAAAACTTAACAATGGTACCTGCGTGCTCATTGCCTTTTGAGACAAAATTAGTTTTATCTCCATTTGCAGTACATTTTATCACTGCTATTTTGTCAAGAAGCTCAATTTCTTTGTTGAAGTCTGGCTTGCCCTGAACAGGAGCTTCACTCAAACTCTTTTTAAATTGCTCAATGGCTTCAAGCTCAATTTTTGTTAGACAATTCGATCTCCTATATCTGCTTTTGTCAATCTTTGCAATGGCCTCATAATTACTGAGAAACCATTAATCCATTGGCAACAGTAATCAACTAAGCCCAGGAACATTCTTACCTGTTTTTGTGTCTTTGGGGATTCCATTGCCTCAATCATTTTAATTCTCTCAATAGTTACCTGACTAGGAATTTTCTCTTGGAACCTGAAAGCAAAAATTATTTGACTGTCTGGGTGCATTGGGACCCAATACCACTCAGCATCATGTGGTATCTGACAAAGGATCTCTGCTGGATTGGGCACAATAGGACAACAAGGGATAACTATCTTGTTAACCTTTCTCAGGTCCTGTACTATTTGGTACATTTCATCTGGCTTTCTAATACCCATATCTGGTGAGTTACAAAGACTGTTCTCAATCTTTTTTAGGACACCCTGCTTAATGAATGTTTCAATAACAGGAATTGTTTCTGACTTCATCTTGTACTGTGGAACATTAGGAAATGAGTTTCCCTGCTTGTTTGCAGTTTTAACTGGATCAGGTCTGTTTTCCTTGTCTCCACTGAATCCTGTATCTGTATTGTATTTCTGCTCATTAACATAATTTGGAAATGGCGGCGGATGTATCTCATTCTGCTGAATCACCTCCTGTCGCTGTATTTGTAGCTGTTGATTCAGCAGCTGTTGCTGCTCATTTATCTCATTCTGCATCTGTGGATTTTTACACTCTCTTACAACAGCTAAATACGCTTTTTCCTTCTCTTTTTTCTTCGTCCATTTTGTTTTCCATTTATTCAGATTACCCCGTTTTCTCAAAGCCCAAATTAAATCTTTTATATGGGCAGAGGCAATCCTACCTGTATTGTTCAAGCCTTCAATGTCCTCATCATCCTGTAATCTTTTTAATCTGTCTGTACTGATTGTATTATCCAGTAATTTGTACTCACCAGGCTGTGTCAGGTTAATCAGGTCAACGTCAGAGTCCTCACTAGCTGAAACTAGAGTCATCACTCTCTCTTGCTGAGTTGGAATCATTATTAGCTCATTTTCAGGTACATTAGAATAACGTTTTTCAGCAAACTTTTGAATTTCAGAATTCAATGTGACCTTTAAAGCTGTGGGACTAGTTTAATCTTTTCTAAGCACTGGGAGAACAGGTCCAATTGTCACAGGAACTGTCATTGCTTCCATGTTTCTGGTTAACTGTTTTAAATCATTCGTATAATTTACATGACCAGGAATATTAATTTCAAAAGTACTAGGCATCTCATCATACCTATCTGTTGTGACACCTTGAGAAGGGGTCTGGGCTGGGACTCTATTAATCTGAACTGGGACTCTTGGCTTTACATTAATCTGCTTTCTTGGCGCCACATTAATCTGTTCTGGGAATCTGCTTGAATTTCTGTCCTTATCTGTATTTACAACATAATTTTTACACTGATCAATTAATTCTTCTCTGACAGGTTTATTATTTACATTCGCTGATTTGGGAGTTGTACTCTTCATCTAAAATTATTTCAACAACCTTTTTAACCTTTTTAAATACATTTTTCATTTTCTGATAGCAGAAAAACGTTTTCTTCTTCTTTGGATAATAATTATCCATGTTTTTAAATAGTCAAAATAATTACAATAAGTAAATGCGTTCACTTAATTGGCCTTCCAATCTTTTGCTGATCAATTAATTAATTAATTTAACTATATCAGGTGTAGAAAAACATTGTAACCTGGTCAATTTTATATATCTCCTAATTTACCTGCATCACTAATTTTTAATAAACCTAGGAAAAAATATGCATCTACAAAACAGCAATGTAAAACATTTATTTTGCAACAACAAACACCTAAATGTTATTGGGTATGTTTAAAATGTATTTTATTTGCACTTACGCACTTTTCTGCATCAACAGCTGTGGAAAAAGAAGACTTGATGTGTTTGCCTTTAATTTAAATAAAATGTCTTGATGCAAAAACCTTTAGACCCCTTTAACAATAATTTTAGCTCAAATCTGCTTTCTTCTGACCCACACACCCTTTAATTTGTCTTTAAATCCTTTATTTCAATTTACTGGCAATACTGTTGCAGCACTTAACTGCCACTGTTAGAGAAACGGCAGCTTTTTAAATGCCCCCACAGCCTTTCAATGCCCCCACAAACATCACCAGATACTAGCGCGATCACAGCGCTTTAATTCTGCAAGCCGAGATATTGACAAAACTCTGCTCGTGTATCCTCAATCAGTATTATTACTTCGAAGCCTCAACCAATCCGGTCGCATCACGAAGCCTCAACCAATCAGGTCGCGTCACGAAGCCTCAACCAATCAGGTCGCGGCTCTTCCCGTGACACTGCGGCACTTAGTCTAATCAGTGCGTGCCTTGCCCAATGAGAGCACAGTCACTCCGGAGCCTCGCCCAATCAGAGCGCGGCTCTGGGTATGACGCGACGGCGCCTCCACCAATGGCAGCGCGGCGGCTGTGACGTAGACAGCCTCTGCGGCCTCTAGCTTCTCCCACTCGCTCCTCTCTCAGCAAACAGCCCCTCCCTTGCAAAACGAGCTGACCTTATAACACAGAACGCAACACTCGCCGGTCGCTATTACATACATCCGCTGTAACACACGAGTTATTTATCTTTTGTGCGGCTACAGCAAGAAAGAAAACTAATGTGGAAATACTTTAAACGTAAATGAATCAGTAGATAGTGGTATTGCGCATCGACCAATCACAACACAGCGGCTGAAAATGTTCCAGCCAATCAGAACGCGGCTTTCGCAACGCTCGCCAATCACAGGGAGGCTGTTGCTGTGACTGTATACCGCTGCTGCTGCAGTCTCTCTCTCCCTTCGTGTGCTCAGCCCCTCGTTTTAAAATATAATCCTTGCACAGCGCGCAACTCGCCACAGATATTAGCTGTAACACACTTCAACAGCGCGATTGTAGCGGGACTTTGTTTTACATTCGAGTGTCTTCTCGTTATGTACTAGGAGGAATCAGTTCATGCAAACAGCTGATTCACCAGGACGTGCTTTCCAATACGAAGTATACCTTCACTTAATTTAGCTGGACTACCCAATTATTTCCAAAACGGGGATGCTTGGAAAATACAAACAATTCGGCAGGCAGTGGTGACGCCCATCAGCCAATCACGCGCAACCACTTCCTAACATCAAAACACTGTCAGCGAATCACAGCCCTGCTTTGCACAACGCCTCAGCTAATCAGAGCGCGGCGGCTGTAACGTAGACAGCCGCTGCGGCTGCAGGCTCTCCTCACACGCTCTCGCTCCTAAAAATAGCCCCTCCTTCACAATTTCAATCGGGACACTTTTGAATACAATTTAAATAGCGCGCAATACTTTTAAGTGTATTTAAATAACGCGCAACACTTTACAATACTTTAACTTTACCCTGAAGACTTTAAAATGCTTTACAATTACATTTGGGACATTTTAGTAACTACACAAAAAAAACCATCTGCTTGCTTCTCTAAACAAAGAGATAGTTTTATACATTCATACTAAGGAAATCCCTATTCATGCATACTTGTTTCTTCCTCAGGACTTTAACCTTAGAAATAAACCTCTTTCGCCAGTAAGATAGACAACGCTTATCTTTCTTCGTCAGGACTCCAACCCTAGGACTCTAACCTTGGAAGAGAAATCATCGCTTATTTTTCTTCCTAGGACTCTAACCTCGGTAGAGAAAACAACCTTTACCCTTCTAACAGATTACAAATCATTCATGCACTTTCAAACAGAAAACCCTGATCATACACACACGAATTCTTGGCAGGACATGAACCAACCACAGAAATCGTCAAACGTTGATAAGAATAGACGACGCTATCTCACCCTTCTCTCAAGCTTAGATAAATCTTATTACTCTTTTCACAAAAAGTTTTAAAACGGGCAACAAGTCCCTATGCTTAATGCTAGGATTTCATAGGCAATCCTCACTATACATTTAACCAGACAATCTAAGGTCCCTAAACTTGTGTTGTACGTCCACAACACGTGATATATTCTATACCACAATTTTGAAGCAGAACAAATGCACTGTGTAACTCTTCTAGTCACACTACTCTTGCCATGGCAAACCAGGAATTTTTCACACTGCTGGAAAAACCCTTAAAAGTACATATAACAATCTGACAAAATCAAAAACTCAAAAACTCAACATATGTTAAACATTAATCCTATGTATATACCAACATGTATGTATCATGTATCTAGCATGTATGTCAAAAACAACATATAACCGTACGAATGCTACCAAAAATTGATCCAGCGTTCCTACTAAAATTCTGCATAAATGATGTCACTATCTACCACCATACTTACCAATCAATACCAGGCCCATAAGAATAACAGAGCAGCTGAATCATGAGGCGAATGGATCAAATATGTTGATTTGAAACTAACTATAATAAACAAGACCAGCTTGTCATTTTAAAAGTTTATTCAAACATATTCAGGAAAACTTAGGTTTTGGAACTTTATTAAGCAAGCATTAGAAAAAGTCATAAGAAAGTTTTATTCAGCATTTATAAAGAGAGCTTAATTCAAGAAAATATTAATCATTAGCAGAAATAAGTGAAAAAGAGCATTTCCAAATCCTAACTAACTCTCTGTCTCTACCCTCATCGCCTGAAAACAAGTCTTTTAAAGTCAGCTTTCCTTACGTGTATTCATCGGACAGCAGAACACGTCCCTCTGGAATCAAGAAGCGTAAGCCAAAAATCTGCTCCTAGAGCCTATTCTTATACCCTAAAACTATGGTTAAACTAACTAATTTCACATTCCAACAGCTGAATTCTGGCTCCCCATTGGCTGAACCACCTCACGCCACAGTAAACTGTGACATCTTCCACCACAAGTCCAGGCTTTTACACAAAGCTATTGTTCATGCACAGAGTCCTAGCAGCACTTCCTTCGGCTGCTACATTTTGTAGCAAAAGATTGTTCGTATAGTGCATAAAAATGCCGCGACTCACATCCTGGCCTTGAGCCTGTCCGTTCTGAGCTACTCGTGGCACATTAGCAAACCTTTCCACAGAGAGCCTTTTGCAGTTCTTTTCAAACCTTTTCACAATAAAAGTTCATAGGCTTCTCATCCTTTTCAAAATAAGTTTATCTCATGTGGCTTTTCAACAGCAGGCTTTTTTCCAGAAAGCGTCAATTTTCTGCGCCACTTTTGCTTGCGTCACTGCGCCACTTTTAGCTCACGTCACTTTCCAGAAAACTATTATTTAAACAAACACAAAACAATAATTAATTCAGGAAATGAAAGTTATTCTGTTTCCAACCTACATAGCTAATGTTAACCCATTAGTATAAGTCACCTAACAGAAGCACACAAATAAAGCAGCACATTTAATATCTACCATTCTTCATCGTGTCCAGCTTTAAGTTTCTGAAAGAGTAAAAAGATGATTAAATATTACACAGACAGACAATCACAACATAGGACAAACATGTAAGCACATATAATAAAGCACATGCCATGAATGATCAGCCGCATATTAATAGTGACAAAGACAATAGGACAAGCATGACAAACAAAACAATATTAGTTATGTGTTACAAAACAGACTTGCAAATGCAACATAAAGCACATTAGTCCTGTATAATGATGTGGAATCTTACTCTAAATTGGTTTAATTATAACAAATCATGCAAACACTCATTAATATATTATTTCAAGTTATGAGAGTATGACATCACGAGCCAGAATAAAATTATTTCTAAAGCTCGCTCCATCACCCCAATAGGATAGCTACATATAAATAATAACATTACAGCTTAATTAATTTTCTTATTCCATATTGTCCATACAATCGTCTAAATAATTAACAAAATAGCCTGTTCCACAGAGTATCAATTTAAAAGACCGGTATCACTTCAATGTTAGTTTTCACTTCACAAATCGTATAACCATAATTGTTCTGATTTTCCACCGACGTCTTATGTAAATCCATCATGTGACTCGCCTCTCCTATTAACTTGTTTGTTTTGGGTTAATAACAAGATGTTCCAAACAGTGGAAAATTAAGGCTGTAACACTAAACTTCCTTAAGAAAAATGATTTAATACTGGAAAGGTTATCAATTTCCCATACCTTCCTGTTGAAATAAAATTTCTCATTAAATAATTACATATGCATTTTTCTCTCCTACAAAATATATTTTTTTCCTGAAGTTTGTAAAAATTAACATTGACAACTTTGCACACTCCTACGAAAAATACAACAGTTTTGTTTTTGGTTATATTTTTTATTTGTATTTTTGTGTATCTTTAGTGGTGTTTCACTGGTGAATGTGTAACTGTTGGAAAACACCCGGAAACGGTCAACGGAGGATGGGGCATGTGGTCACCTTGGTCCCACTGCACACGTACCTGTGGTGCAGGAGTTCAGAGTGCAGAAAGGCAATGCAATGACCCAGAGTAAGTATATTTTACCTTCCAATAGAAACTTGAATTCATTATTTGAAACTATGTACAATGTTTAGACAGGGTTCTAGTAATAAAAGACACATAACAGCTATTCCTTATGCTGCAATGTGATGATACCTCCAATTTAAGCTGAACAGGCCACTTTCAGAGTCGTTGCTCTGTACCACAACTTAAAGTTTATACTTTTGAAAAATCACTGTAGACTTCATTTGAAATTGAACACCTTGATATACTTATGTATTTATAGCGACATTAAAATACCTCTTCAAAAAGTGAAAAAAGTGTAACTGCTCAAATTCCAACCTAAATATACAAGTACAGTTCTCTATTTGTGAATGCCAAGATAGACTCCACAAAAACCATGTTGACATGGTTTTTACCCATTTTCTGATAACATACTAACAGCTTCAGGTGGAATAACCATGACCATAATTCTACATAGATCACAAACAATGAATACACTAACGCCAGTAGAGTGGAACAGACACAGGACTAAGCATACCTGTCTTCAAAAGTTGTAACCACACTCCTATAAGGGCCTGATGTATGACCCTTACAATTTGCGACTTGCAATATGTGACCCGCAAAATGTAATTTACAACAGTGTCTTAGACACTGTTGGCGATTCCTAATGGGGTCGCAAACTGCATGCCTCATTAATATTCATGAGACAGGTGCAATTTGCGATGCCATTGGGAATGGCTAGCACTACTAGGAATGGTGGCCTGCTGGGGTCAGCAGACCACCATGTCTGTGACTGCTTTTTAAATATAGCATTTCTTTTTTAAATGCAGCCCGTATTCCTTAAAGGAAAACAGGCTGCATTTAAAAAAGAAAATTGAAACGTTTCTGTTTAATTTTTTAAGAGTAGGCAGTGGTCCTTGGAACCACTGCCGGCTCTTAAAGAATATTATTTGCATCCATTCACAAAGGGAAAGGGCTCCCATGGGGACCCCTTCCAGTTTGCGAGTGGCTTACCAACTACATGAAGTAGGTGGTAAACTGTGAATGTTTTGCAGCCACAATTGTGGTTGCAAAATAATTATACATTGAAGTGCGAGTCGCTATTAGGAAGGGACCCCTTGGCACGCCCCTTCCTAATAAAGAGTCACAAACCCTATTTTTCGAGTCAGTGATAGGGTTTGTACATGGAACAGACCAATTTTGTAGTCACAAAAGGACTGTTTTCCCATTTGCGACAGACACTGTTGGCGATTCCTAATGGGGGTCGCAAACTGCATGTCTCATTAATATTCATGAGGCAGGTGCAATTTGCAATGCCATCGGGAATGGCTAGCACTCCTAGGAATGGTGGCCTGCTGGGGTCAGCAGACCACCATGTCTGTGACTGCTTTTTAAATATAGCATTTCTTTTTTAAATGCAGCACGTATTCCTTAAAGGAAAACGGGCTGCATTTAAAAAAGAAAATGGAAACGTTTCTGTTTAATTTTTTAAGAGTAGGCAGTGGTCCTTGGAACCACTGCCGGCTCTTAAAAAAATATTATTTGCATCCATTCACAAAGGGAAAGGGCTCCCATGGGGACCCCTTCCAGTTTGCGAGTGGCTTACCAACTACATGAAGTAGGTGGTAAACTGTGAGTGTTTTGCAGCCACAATTGCGGTTGCAAAATAATTATACATTGAAGTGTGAGTCGCTATTAGGAAGGGACCCCTTGGCACGTCCCTTCCTAATAAACAGTCACAAACCCTATTTTTCGAGTCAGTGATAGGGTTTGTACATGGAACAGACCAATTTTGTGGTCACAAAAGGACTGTTTTCCCGTTTGCGACAGCAAAAAGAGGTCGTACATCTGACCCTCAGTTTCCTCCTATATAAGGAGTAGGACATCGACTTTTGAGTGATATCTAGCTATCTCTAGGAGTAATCATTGACATTTATGGCAGTCATAGATTGACATAGGTCAGGAAGTGGCTCATTCACTTTGATAGTGGGGACACCTACCACCTTAATAAACATGTGCTGGCTAATTCTCAAACGTGTTTCACTGAAACTCTGCTCAACCTCTGCTTGTTACTGCTAGTTACCACATACACAGCGGCAATTCAGAAGAAAAATGTTTGTTAAGTTCAAGCAGTACCAAATATTCAAGTCAGGAAATCCACACTATGAAACTAGCAAATCAATTTAGGAAAATATAGAAAAATGTTATAAGCAAGAAGAGCACAACATTATTAACATCAAATGAAGGGAACCAGAGATATGAATTTTAGTCGTTACGCAAAAAGAAATTACAATGAATAAAGCACCATTGAAAAATAACAGTTTTAAATCGAATAGGCATAATTTCAGGTAAACCATGTTAACCATCCTGGACTCCTCCCTCTCCATGACCAGACAAGTCAACGCCGTCTCCTCGTCGTGCTTCAACATCCTGCGCATGCTACGTAAGATCTTCCGTTGGATCCCCACAGAGACCAGGAAGACGGTCACCCAGGCCCTCGTCACCAGCCGTCTGGACTACGGAAATTCCCTCTACGCCGGAACAACCGCCAAACTCCAGAAGAGACTCCAGCGGATCCAGAACGCCTCAGCACGACTCATCCTGGACATCCCACGTCGCAGCCACGTCTCCGGACACCTGAGAGACCTGCACTGGCTCCCGGTCAACAAGAGAATCACCTTCCGTCTCCTCACCCACGCACACAAAGCCCTACACAACCAAGGCCCAGGATACCTCAACAGCCGCCTCAACTTCTATGCTCCCAAACGCCAGCTTCGATCGACCAGCCACGCCCTCGCCGCCGTCCCCCGCATCCGAAGAGCCACCACAGGGGGACGGTCCTTCTCCTACCTCGCCGCCAAGACATGGAACTCCCTCCCCACCCACCTCCGCCTGACCCAGGACCACCTCGCCTTCAGGAAGCAACTCAAGACCTGGCTGTTCGAGCAGTAGCAGACCCCCCTCCCCCAGCGCCTTGAGACCCTCTGGGTGAGTAGCGCGCTATAGAAATGCGATGATTGATTGATTGATTGATTGGAGTGGAAGTAATGTAAATAAATTAGATCATCCTGGTAAAACACTTTTATCTTCTGACTTGGTATATTCTTGGGAAGTTTGAATGTTCCAGCGTGACAAGGTCCAAAGCTGATGACGGTGAGGACCCTTAGAAATATGCATTGAGCTTCCACTGATGCTGTTGGATTGGGCATCTGTGAGTGGGACAAAGCTGGGAGACAAGGTTTTACTTTTGAAATTAGCCGTTTTTTAAATCTCAATGTCCTCTAGTGGTGCATGGACGTTTTATTTGGGCTATGTTGGACTTGTTCCTTTTTCTGCAGGGTCATTCCTGAACTTTTTGCTTTTCTCCTAGCCTTTTTTCTGACATGGTGTTGGTGTTTTTAGGACCCTGGGCTCTTTAACACTGTTGTCCAGTGTAAAGTGCATGTGCTCTCTGAGGTAAACATGGTAGGATTGGCCTACACCTGATTGGCCTATTTAATATACCTGTCAGTCCCTTGTAAAGTGGTATATCAGATACCCAGGGCTTGTAAATTAAATGCTACTGGTGGGCTTGCAGTGCTGATCGCCCCACCCACCAAAGTAGCCTTGCAAACCTGTCTCAGGCCTCTGCCAATGCAGGGCCTGTGCGCGCAGTGTTACTGCCGCTATGACGTGAAACCTAAAGTGTGTGCCATGTCTGTGACCCCCCTTTTACTGCATGTCAGTCACCCCTAAGGTAGGCCCTAGCTGGCCCTATGGGCAAGGTGCATTGTAGGTGAAAGGCCGGACATGTACCTTAAGTGTGTGACATGTCCTGGTAGTGACAAACAGCCATTTTGGTTTCTCACTGCTGTGAGGCTGCCCTCCCATAGTAATGCATTGGGATTCCCTGATTAGTATTTCAGTGGTAATTCCTGATATGAGAGGAGCAGTGTGGTCAAGTTTGGTATAATTGGAGTGGCGATAATAAATGCTACGCAATGGTGTACGAAGATTTATTATAACTATTTTAGAAATGCCCCATTTAGAAGTTGGCATTTCTGTGTGCTATGTGTCTGCCTGCCTGATGTAAATTGCATGTCTTGCTTTGGAGTGACAGTGGCTGGTGAGGTGTGTGTTGCTCCAGGAGGGGCAGGGTGAGTCAGCACTAGGCTGAATAGGGCCTCTACCTTTGGAGTAGTGGGAGGAGTAGTTCCCAGACCCTGAATAGGTCTGTGCCTGCCTATGTGAATGCTGGCTCCTCCCCCCTGAGGTGTGTCAGATGACGAACCCCCACCTGACAAAGGGGAAGAGGAGCCTTGTCAACAAAAACCCCCAGAACCAGGTTAGTCTGGCTCCCCCAAGTCCTGTGTCAAGGCAGACAAAGCAAATGTGGATATAAATATTGGGGCTGTGACCCCATGAACATGTTGTGCTGTTCCTGTGCTTCCCTGTGACGTGGGGGCTTGCTGCTGCCGGACCCCAGGAGTAACCGCCTCTCTGCAGGGTCCTGTGTGCGACCTGCCTGGGATCAGCTCTGCCCCTTTAACTTTGAGGACACTAGAGCCTCAGGAGTGCTGTGTGTGGACTGCTTGGAGAAAGCATATTGTGCAAGCTCTGCAGTGCTGTGCTGCCAGAGCAACCTAAGGAAATCACGGCATTGGGATTCCCCTTCATGGCGTAGGAATCGAGCGGGAACCCACCCCGCTTTCATGCCCAATCGAGAGGGAGCCCACCCCGCATTTGTGCTATTCATTTGGTGGGAGCCCACTCCACAATTGCCAGCTTTTAGTTGAGCGGGAGCCTGCCTTCCATGCATATTTGAAGTGCGGGTGTCCACCACGCATGTGGGGTTCATTTCCAGGCGTGAGCCAACCCCGCATTTGCATGCTTTTTTGCGGGAGCCCACCCCGCAGTGATGCCGGTTTGGAAAGCAGGTGCCCACCCTACATTTCACCGCAGAGAGGGGAGGCGCCACGGTTGAAGACCCGACCCGGTAGCCAGGCAGCCGTGCCTGAATATGGGCCGGGCCATAGTCCTGAAGCCTGCGTACTCCTGAGCAGGGCTCCCATGAGTTGGAGAGAGCCCCGTGATGCTGGCCAGGAAAATATGAAGACGCCACACCAATAGAGAAGAGCCTGGAGCCAACCCTCCTTTGTGTGGAGTCTGCCAATGAGGCCCCAGTGAGTCAGGGGGGCTGAATGCAAAGCCGGGCTGGCGTTCCTTGAGGCACATTGTTGGTGCCTAGGTTGAGCCTGCCGGAGGGGTACTGCTGGGGCACATTGTCAGTGCCTCCCCCTTGCAGATAGGAGAGTCTAGTGAGCGGGGCTCACATCGAGCATTGTTGGTGCTCCAGCGGCACTAATAGTGCCAGTGCTTATTTGTTGCCCTCAGCTGTACCGCCATTGTGGACTGCTGCAGCGCAAGGCAATTAGGAGTCCCGGGTTGGGACTCCAAGGGAGCAGTGGTGCCCGGGCTAATTTTGACACAGCTGCACCACACCAGCGCGGGCAGCTGCAATGTTTGTGGCCATTTTGTTTTAGAATCCCAGTGGGGACCCAGGAGGCACAGTGGTGCCAGTTCTTCTTGGTGCCAATCCACCCTGCCCTGCAAGAGCGCAGGCAGCTGCAATGTTTGGGGGCCATTTCTTTCATTAAGGATTGGGTGAGTAGCACCCCATGCCCCTGTGCATCTGCGCACTGTGTTTTTACTGCTGAGGCAGCCGGGGGGCCATTTGAGAGGCCTCATTTCGAGCCCTGACTTTCTGGACAAAGGGCATTTGAGCCCAAAGGAAGGTCAGGTGGCCTGGGTTCAGCTTTATGGGGTGATAGGTCGCAAGGCCCTGATGTGATTTATGCCCCTGGTACCTATGCATAATGTGTTTATGCTTCTAGTGAGGTTTGGGTCTAAGGTGTTTTTTCTCTAATGTTATAATGCTGAGGTCAATATTGTACCAGTAGTTACTGGTTGTGTTTTATGTTTTTTACCTGCATTCTGATGGTTCTGACCGTGGCCTACTTGGCCTCGTCCTGTATATAATCCCCTGTAAATATTGCCTAGTGGCAGTTGGCACAGTGTACATTGTGTGATTATGATTCTAATATGTTTTGGATAATACAAAGGCTATTTTTATAGAACTTTGTGTGGAGTTACTATTGTGGTGTGCCTAGTGCATTGCCGCTGTGCGAGTGTGTTGCGCAAACGCTTTACACATTGCCTCTGGGATAAGCCTGACTGCTCGTGCCAAGCTACCAAGGGGTTGAGCAGAAGTTATCTTCAGCGTGTTGCTCCCTTGTCCTGACTAGAGTGGTGGTTTCTGCCTGGCTTAGGCGCATTCCCTAGCCAACCGGAAATCCAATTTTTAACTGGCTGGATTCCACAAGGCCAGATTCCATTACTGTGAGGGCCCAATAAAATCCATTTCGGCACTGCAAAAAGTTTAGAACAGGTCAAACCTGGCTGTCATGCCCACCTTGTGTGTGGCCTCCCTGGGTAGATCTGAGCGCATTATCCTGGTCCTACAGGGATAGAAAAAATGAAAGCGCAACTTTTCTTCAACTGCTGGAAAAGTTATTTCTGGGCACTCCTGCAGCATTGATATCTTTATAATCACTACATAGTTTTAAGGAGTTTTATAGAGATAGTTCGGTTGTTTCTTAGGAAGTGCTTTGAAGAAAATGCAGGTGGTTTTGGTTTAGTCTAAATGAACCAATGAAGGCCTATTAGTATTGGCATAATATGTTAATTTTTTTGTACCAGAGACGAACCTTGCAACTGAATGTAGAACAGTTGTTAGTTTCTCATTGATGGATTCTGTTATTCTGATTAGAGCTGAGTTCATATAATCCATGGAAGAAACAAAAACATCATAGATAACTAAACTAAAATACAGATGTTTCAGAAAAGGTTTCAACTTTTTTAAAGGTACAGTGTTAATCTGGAAGCAGAAGGTTACTGTGTTAAGCTGGAAGCAGATACCATACACACAAATTTGGAAGAGGTGGTAAGGGTGTTATCTAGCCAGGACCCAAAACCTTAGCTCATGTGAGCAGGAATTTTCTTCCACAGAATTTTTTCTGGGGTTAAGCCTCAAGAAATATTTGGACATCTTTTTTGAAGTTTTAATAGGGAGGTGTTTAAAGTTCCAAAGTCCTGGAACAACCCGATTTTTAGGTACAGGTAACTTTGATAGGCATATTAATGAAGTGTGATGCTATTCCATTTGAAGAGCATTCTCATTTCCCTTGCCAAATATCTAGAACAGGCAAAGGAATTCTGCATCAGGAAAGAAAGGTTTTTACTATCTTGGTTTTGGGTATAGAGAGGCACTGTACGATAGTTTGCAGAAGGGCACACCGAAACTGCTGTAAAGGGGTAGGGTCCCCCTAGGTAACAATTTCCCGAGGGAGGGGCCTGGAGTCTCCACTATCCACAGGCTAGTGTCAGACATAAATGTGGCACCCTAGGGCACCCTCTTGAGAACACCACTGGACCTGTGAAAGATAGAAGAAGGACTGCACCTACTGTTGAGACCCCCGAGGAAAAACCTAGGGCTGAACCTGCTCTCACTTGTGCTCTGGACATAGAAGTAGACAATAAGTGTCAGTTGACTGACCTCCTATTGAGCTACAGGGACACAATATCTGAAAGAAACCCCCTTTTGTAGAAGAGCACAGCTGACCAGTTTCTACAGAACCTGCTGGTGGCTTCTTTTCGGTTGTGTCCTGACTCTCAAGAGCTGTTCCTGGGCTCCTGAAAACCTTGCCTGGTGTCAGGGTGTACTACTGCCTAAACCTAAAAACCTGTAACTTAGAAACGTTTTGCAAACTTTTTGCCTGGACAAGTATTATGGGACCAGGACCAACCTGCCAACTGATCCATCAAGTGTACATCTCTGGTGGGTCTGACTTTGACACAGTTCCTGCTATGTTCTCTGTAGCACCAAATCTGTTTCAGAGGGTCCAATGTCAATGAACATCCAATGACGTCAAACCCTCTTCCGCTGTCGCCTCCAGTCTTGCCCCTCTGAAGAAATCTGACTTACAGAAAAGAGTCTACCTCTAAAGGCAAAAAAAGTGTTTTTCATGTGGCTTTGGCACACTCGCCACATGCATCTGAGCGGCAGCCGCCATAAGTAGTTCCTGGGAGGGTGGTGGAACCCACAGTGGCATGGGTGGAAAACCAGTGATATCACTTCCTGTGCAGTTGGATGATGGGAAATCCAATAATGTCACTTCCTGAGCTGAGGTCAAAATACCTACATTTGTCCATGGAAAACAACAAGGAGATATGAGGTTATTTACTGGTATTGTTGTTCACTTTTATTTTCATTAGTACTAATCCCTAAAATGGGGGTGGCATACTAAAAATAGACAAAGAAATATGATGGAATAGAAAAGGAATTTGCCTTCACTTTAAACATATATTTAGAGAGCCAAAAACTAACTGTGTAAATGTCAGGACTCAACTGAGGGTTTGAGTTACGGTTTCTCTGATTGTGAATCTAGTATCTACCTTGTAGCTTTTCACCCTTGGAAAAACCAAACCAGTAAGGCACATATCAGAATACTATAAATACAAGGAGTTGATCCCACAACATTATATGTTGACTCTTGTGGACAAAAGTGATAATCACCAGACCTGTATCCAAGATTCCCAGGGTCTGATAAGCTGGTGCTTGGTTCTTGGTGGATCATATCATGGAAAACTCAAAAAATGTCTGTACCATTGACCCCACATGTTCCCGGGGGTCTCAAAAGGTGTAACCAGCACATAGAGTTTGTACTATCACAAATCCATAACCAATGTATTCAATATTGAATCTTGTCCTATCTCCTGACAGCTACTGAACCTGCTAGGTGGTAGTGGCTTTGGGTGCAATGATGATTTCAATTTCTTTCACTGGTCTCTTTCTGCATTCCTTCTCTTTATCCATGGAGCTCTCAAAATGCTCTGTCTTCCTTCTCTGCTAGCCTCTCACTACACTCCATGGGCCGTATTACGCATTGGCATTGTTTGCACCTGGTGCACCTTTCAAAAGGTGTGCCGGGCGTAAACAATGCCAATGCAGTCTATTATGAGATATGTGCTGTCCCCAGGGCAGCCGCGACCTTGTGCTTCCCCCAGGGCAGCGCATTCATGTGAAAACACGGAGCAGCAGCTCAATGTTTTCAAAGTGCAGGCGACACCCGCCTGCACTTTCAAAGGGTATTAGAGATCCCTTTGCAGGCTGGTGCAGTCAGTGACTGCACCCGCCTGCAAGGGGATGTCTGGGGGTTCATGGGGCCCCTTTATCCCCTTCAGAACGCTGCTTTCAGGAGGCGCACTGATAGTGCACTACCTTTTTAATGGTGCACTGGTAGTGCGCCTCCTGAGGGATTCGTTGACTCTGCACCCTGGTCTGTAATATGGCGTGGGTGCAGAGCCATAGAATACGCCCCTATGCAAATGATGGAAAACCCTCTGAAGATAGCGCTGGCGCATCAAGTTCACCAGCGCTATCGGTATTATAGAATGGGACGCACGAGCGTCTACATCCCCTTTCTATAATACCAAGGTGCCCCGGGCGTGCAAAGTAGGCACAAATGCCTGTTGTGCCCCCGTGGCACCTTCTGTAATACACTTCCATTTATCTCTCTCCTTATGAGTTTTCCACCACTCATTTTCCCCATCTCTGAATATAATGGAAGAAATTTAAAATGCCTCTTGCACATCACATCTACTCAGGCACCAACAGCAGAAAGGATTTCCTCACCATCATCAAAGATTTCACAGTGATTCATGCCATCTCCAGCAGACCTTTCCAGAAAGCTCTTGGAATTCTTGTGTAACCAATTCACCTTCATATTCGGAAACTTTGACCCTCAACCAGAACCAGTCACCATTGCAACTCAGCTTTCCATCACAACTGAAGAACAAATCACCTACCTCGTGGCCCACCCTCAAAACCATTGAAATTGCTGCTAGTATGAAGACCTTCAACTCAGGAGCCCATCTCACCTTTGCCTGACCACGCCTTATCCAAAGAACTCCTACCATTCAGTAAAGCACTAACACCCATCCTCAACACCTACATTGGCTCAGCCACATCCCCAGACACCTGGAACATGCCACAGGCATGCATCTGCTGAAGAAACATTCCCTGACTCAGCCACACCTTCACACTACACAAACATCTCCCTCCTATCATACTCACCTAAGATCTTGGAGCGACTAATCAACTGATGCCTCACCGTCCACCTCTGCAATCACAAGCAGCTCAATGCCATGTAGCCTGGGTTTAATCCTGTACAGAAACAGCTCTGATCGCTGCCACAGACGATATCCTTATGATCCTAACAATTTGCACAAACAGGTAGTGAGGTATACTCAGCGCATAGCCCAAGCAGTATGTATTTAGTGAAAATATATTCATAGGTTGCATCAAGGGGAACCCAAGACAGAGCCCACCCAACGCTATCAAAAAATAACAATAGGAGACAATTGTTATTTATGACATAGAACCAAAGGAGGAACCCCGAGCAAGAAAAAGAAAATTATTCACAAATATCAATAAAGAAGATTTTTTTGGTCAAATCAATTGTCCATGTATACGCATTCAATAGTCATCAGTCCTTTGTCTTTTATTTTCATATTTACAGATGATCAAGAAGACTTGTAGATGAACATGTTGAGTCTTGATAACACAGACCACAGCCAACATGTGTTTCGTCAGAGGGTATAACCCAAAGACTTCCTCAGGGCTGTAACAATAGATATTGGACTCATTACAATCTTTCAATAAATATAACAAGCCTACACTATCAGTACCACCACCAAAGTAAAGAATAAAACAGAAAAAGATAAAGACACCCAAGAGTGCAAACCAAACTATGCACAAAAAAATCAAAAAGTCTCAAAAAAGGGAAATCTCATAACTCTTATCCATTTTATAGCAGTAAGTTGCCTGACACCAAACCACTATTTCATCACACCCCACTGTGCTGTAACTACCAATGTGATTTAGGCACTGACTCTGGATTTCAAAAGCAGAAAGAAACTCACCCTGAACTGTCTTTTTCACATATGACTAACACAGGGAGTCTTTTGCATATCAGTACGTCCTTCATGCTAGATCCAAAATGAAAGTATCCTCATTACAATTGTACCTCTTATTTAAACAGTAATTATATGACTATAAGGTACATCAGTGTCTTACTAAATCTACGGGACTTTAAAACATCCGTAAAAGCACATTTTGACTCTAACACGTGTGAAACGGACTCCCCCGGGGTACCCGAGTGCACCCCATGATCACAGGGTACTGTGCAAACTGGTAAGGTGCATCGGGGTATGGTACAATCGGGGTACGGTACATCGGGGTACGTCACATTGGGGTACGGTGCATGGGTGTACATAGTGTAGGTGTACGGTGCCTAGGAGTGCAGAGCATAGGGGTATGGTGTGTACCCCCATGATCGCAGGGGTACGGTGCATATGTGTATGTGTGGTTCTCCATACGAATTGCTCATTTGCCGCTTTCCGTACGAATCGCGTACTCGATGCCCGGTCTGGATCGTACTTGGCGGGTTGTACGGCATGTTTACAAATTGTACGGTTCACAACCCGAGTCTGTATTGTACGGAGCTTCGCTTGTTTTTCGTACGGTTCGTAAACATTCGGACGTATTCTTTGGAAACGGATCGTACTACGCAATTCGGACGGCTTTGTACGATTCGTACGGAAACGGCTACAAATACGAATCGTAGGACGGTTTTCTTACCCGAATCGGAATTGACCCCTTAGTGTATCGCTACCTTCCAACACTCACCGATAATCCTGTCAGAGATACCACGTATAATATCGATCGCGGTCCTGTGTGTTGCACGGGCGCCACATTGCCAAAGTATTTTATTTTACTAGCAGTGCTAAAGAGACAAACGACAGACTATCGTACACAACCAGTACCTTTGCACGGGCGCCATATTATTCTAGTCACCAATATGTTGTTTTAGACACTTTCATTACCCCTATTTAATCAATTACAAATAACATCTTCAAATTATTATTTCAATATCCAATTTTGTATTTATAACTCATTTGACTAGACGTCATCAGGTAAGCATACAACCAGAATGGGGCTTAATGTTATCCCTCCTACATGGCCATGATAGAATACCAAGTAATTTAAAACCTACCCTATCATTAATCTACCATTAGTTTAGTATAATCCCAAAGTGTTTTATTTCTTTAGAAATACTAAAAAGATAAACGGACTATCGTACATGTCAAGTACCTTGAACGGGCACCATATTATTGTGGTCATGTTTATATTAGTAAAGCGCTTTCATTCCCAATAGTTAAACAAATTCAGACATCATCTTCAAATATTGTCTGAATATCCAATTCTATGTACATGATTCATTGGCTAAACGCAATTATATAAAAATACAAAAAGAATGAGGCTAAATATTATGCCTCCTACATGGCCATAAATAAATACCATGTAACTATAAAGCCTTATCCTGCCATTAATATACCATTAATTTAAAAAGACCCCTTATCATAATCCTAATGTCACAGTGCAATTACAATAAAAAATAGTTAGAGAGAATGTGTGATACATAATTATAACAGAAAACAAAAGAAAGAAGGAAAAAGGTCGAGGAGTGCAAAGAAAGTCAGAGGAAAAGGTTTTTTTTACCCAAAAGCAAGGAGGACAATTCCAGATATTTGAAAGAGAAAAGAGATTATGTTAGCTCTCCTAAGACACCTTAAATGTGCTAACAACCTATGTCCTACACAACCTCACGCATGTCAATTATAATCCTGTATTTCCTTTCTATGTGTTTCAACATCCTATATTTTACAATTGACATACAATATGTTTATCAATATATCAATCTTTGATTTTAAAACAAATTAAACATGTACATTTTGACAATAGTAACAATTCATGGCATATATATACTCTTCGTATAAATTCTTATCAACAGTTAGATCCAGAGAATATATGCCAGATGGTAAAACAGACAATTGTAATCAACATCCCAAAAAGTACTGTAATTCAGAATCAATATTAATCATTTGTTCAATAGCACGTAATTTTAAAATCCATCGTGCCTCACATTGGCGTAATTGTAATTCTCTATTCCCGCCCCTAATATCCCTAGGTATACTTTCTATACCGTGGAAGAAAAAGGATAGACTATTACCTTGGCTGGGGCAATCACGGGCATGATTTGCCATAGGGTACCGTGAATCCAGATTTTTCATAGCTCTGGAATGTTCAGATATACGTTTCTTTAAACACCTGATTGTACTGCCTATATAGATTTTGGAACATT
This sequence comes from Lissotriton vulgaris, assembly GCF_964263255.1. Lineage (NCBI taxonomy): Eukaryota > Metazoa > Chordata > Amphibia > Caudata > Salamandridae > Lissotriton > Lissotriton vulgaris. The sequence continues at coordinate 312,553,123 of NC_141689.1, read as the reverse complement.
TACAGTTGATGGCATAAACAATATACTTAGTACTATAGTCAATATGTTGATAGATCCTGTATTTAAGAGAACTGTTATATTGAAATTCTACTTTACCATGTTCTGACAATCTACACATGCTGCATCGGCCACACCGAAAGGAACCACAATTCAGTCAGTTCAACCAATTTTGGTCCCTACTATTGGTTTTTGGATAGCTGGGGCTAATTAAACCCCTAAGAGTGGTCCCATTACGGTAAGTGATACTGGGATATTTAGGAATATATTGGCTTATCGTCTGATCCGACCTCAATAAATGCCAATGCTTCTTTAGTATGGTTTAGATCTTATAAGACCACGGATGGTAATTGGTCACTAGCCGTAAATGTTGTTGTTGCTTAGTGGTTTTGACCTTAGGTTTGAGAGTATTGCCAACAATATGGAATCAAGATTTCTGGCTAGGGGTTATGATATTGCCGTCATTAGACATACCAAGAATAGATCACTTAAATTGAAAAGACAGAATACTCTCAGACCAGTGTAGTAAAGCCTTGGGAGTCTGGAGGAGCTCAGGATAAGCAGACTGGTCAACTTAGTTGTGGTACCTGCAAATGCAGGGGAGTGAATACTTCACTCCAAGGGAGATTTCTTCAAGTGTCTTTGAGGCTTCACATGCCTTGGAAGGTTCGTGTAAGATGCACAGGCACAGACAATGCAGCATACTGGAAGGGGGACGAAGTCAGGCCCAGACGAAGTCCAGAGAAGTTCAGAGTGCCCAGATGGTAGAAGAGCAGTGGTGTTTGATCTGAATCTTATCCCACGACGAATCTAGGGACCTACACCCAGGTAATCCCTTAAGTACCCTAGTGAAAGGTTGGAAAGATTCAGGGGACCCTCCCTGGGGAGGGTCTTTGACCGGGGGAAGTTACTCCCATGTCCTTTGTCCAGTTTCGCACCAGAGCGGTAGCTAATGGCTCCCAGGACTGGTTTGAACTAGACTATGCACAAGGACACCAAATGTGCCCCTCATGCAGACTGATTGATGCTGGAAAGCGCACCCACCTCATCCCAAAATCCTGTCTGGGAGGTGGTCACACCTCACTGTGACAGGATGCCTTTTGTGCTGCCTTCCCCTGCTCGAGCTTGGCTCAGCAGCAGGAGGGCAGACTTTTGTCTCTGGTCGGAAGCAACCATTTTGTGCTGTACATGTCACGAAGCCTGGTACCGGAAACACTGAGAGACTAACGGAGGGCTCTTCTAGTGCTTGGAATCATACCTACCATGATGGGGGAATGACTCCAACACCCCATCTTGCACAGTGTGATCTGTAGTTTTCTCTTGCTCGATTAGATTTTTACTCGAGCGGCAGCTTTCTCAACGCGAACTGGTAGTTTCTCATTGCGAGCGGTCGCGAGCATGCGCAACCACTCACAATGAAAAACCTGACCTCCCCGCGTTGAGAATCTCGCCGGGATGTCATTTTGCTTGCTCGCGGTCGCGAACATGATGTTGAGGACCTCGAACAAGCAAAAAATTATCGCTGCACTACGCTACGCTGCACTTCCCGTGTTCGCACTGTGCTACGTGCAGCTCGCGTAGTGCGAAGTTGCGCAAACTTCGCAAACTACGCGAGCGTAGCGTAGTGCTTCACCCAGGGTTATATATTTCATCATCTTCAATGCAGTCTTATGTGCCACGCTATTGTGTAAGCAATTGTTGCTCAGCATACACAGTCTTGATACAGCTAGCAGAGTTGTCCAAAGTCGGTTCTGGAGGGCCGGATTCATGCCTGATTTTTAGGATAACTACATGTATCTAAATAGGGATATGCTAAAAATCTGTCATGGATCATGCCCTCCAGGACCAATTTTGGAGAACCCTGAGCTGGAATATAGGCCAAAGCTCGATAAGTGCACTGATCAGCCCGGCTCCTGTTACTTCTGCAGGAAGAAACGAAAGACCCACCTTTTCAATAGAGTGCCGCATTGTTTCACAGCTCGATTTACTTCATGCTGTATACTTTACTGTAATACATAAATGCTTATTCTCTGCACTTAGGTATTTCGGCTCTTCATCATTCTTTAGCCGTAAGCATTTCATGTACTGCACCCGCAAATAAACCAGTCTTTAAACTAGAAATGCTGGAGGTAAACCGAACTAGTGGAAGCGAAACTCACGCACACGTTAGTTTGAATATGTTAAATGCTTAGAAAAGACTATGAGATATAGGAAGCATTTTCCACAGTAATCATTGTTGGACAAGGCCAGGAGAATAGCAAAATCAATGCACAATCAATCAAACAAAGCCATCGTGCATGTAAAGACAATGTATTATCTCAATCCCCTACACACAACAAAAAACACGTCTACCGATCTTTATATTTCCTGATAGACCCCTGGCTGCAAATCCATTTCACACCATCTCATGATATGCCTCCTACATAAAGCGTATCATGCTTGAAAATATAGCAATTTTGTTGAAAAAAAGGGATTCGGAGAAAACCCTCTATCAGGAAGAATACTTGAATAAATCATGTCCTAATGAAAAATCAGCCTGCCAAATTGGTGAACTGCTTCTAATGATGACGACAATGTCTGGAGTATTATTTGCAGAGTTGCTTGGTAACAGTATAGGCTATTTGAGTTTATTGTTTTATCTATTAATTTATTTCACTATGCGGTTTTATGCCACACCAATAGCAACATTTACTTAAATAAATTTCGAATAAAATAACTAAGCGAAAATGCATTTTAAACATTAGATATATCAAATGTGGTGCAGTTTATGCAAAATGTGACAGCAAATATATGTGAATGTATTTAATAGATTTGCAGGAGGCCCTTTGTGTGTGAAGCGTGTACTTACCGCAGGATCTAATGAGGAGGGAGCGTTTCATTGGCACAATACTAGAACGCCTACTTTTCAGGTGACCGTTAGGCTGCACGTAAGCACAGCCAAAAGCAAAGATAAATAAAGTCATTTATCTAGAATCACACAGGGCGGGGAATAAATCCTAACCATTATGGTTATTAGACAAGTCATAAAACCAGACTCTCGCCGGGACCCCCGAGAAAGGATAGCCAGAACTTTAATTCGGCCGAGCAGTAAGTGGGGTACGCTTTGGATGAAGAGCTACCGGGCATTTCGGTGTGCTGCCGAGCTAAGGGCTCGAGTCTGGGTACCACGTGGGTGGACGGCGTCCCCCCACTTATTTTACCAGGAGCTCAAATACTGGAGCAAATGGAGCCACACATTCACTCTTTGGCCTCTCTGGGTCGAGATCGGAACTCATTCAGAATGCTGCTCATGCGCTGGCTTCTCTGATGCAATTGCATCTAAGGGGTGAGCGAGGGGAGGCAATGAGTCTGATGGTGCACGCCACCTTTTGTGACGTCACTTCCTGTTGTGACGTCAGCGTCCCCCCACTTCTTTTTTTTAGGACTTGCGCCCTGGCAGTGGGGGCTGATTTCGTTGATGGGGACCTGCGTGCGTTTTAAAATAAAAAAAGAAAAAAGAATTTTGTTGAGCACACGCAGGTCCCCATCAACGAAATCAGCCCCCAGCTCGGCAGCACACACAACCTCCAGGTAGCAAGTCCGGCCCTGGGTTCGATAAAGGGCGGAAACATGTTGACCTTCAGCAGGGGTATATTTGTTGTTAACCCCTAGTCCTCTTAGTTTTTAATCCACTTACCAAGACTTCCGGTCCCCTCTAGACACCTCAGCACCTCTTCCATTTTTTTGAGAGTTGAAGCCCACACTTGGAACTTTGCGGCCCCGGTGCGAGGAGGCAACCCTATAATGAAGCACGTCAGCTTTGGGTGAGTTAGGGTTCTTGTCTGATAAGATCTTCCATATCCTCAACAATACACTCGGGCCATATTACCAAGGAAGGGCGATACATTATCGCCGCTTTTATCGTTAGGAAACTGCAGCTAAAGCAGAGATAATGGGCTTGATAATATGCCCTTGTGAATTCCCATAGAAGCCCAGGTTTTGGTGTTAACATTGGCTTCTATGGGAATTCACAAGACCATATTATCAAGCCCATTATCGCCGCTTTAGCGGCAGTTTCCTGCCGTTAAAAGTGGCGATAATGTATCGCCCTTTCTTGATAATATGGCCCTCAATTCTTTACTTTGACATTCGTTACAGAATTTTCTCTGTTACATTCCTTTTAAGAACGTACTTTTGGTGAGTAACATCACAAGTCTTAACACCAGCAAGGGCAGAGAAGACGGTGGTACTAGTACCAAAACCAAAATTAAACCAAAAGTTTTCTTAAACTTGTAGTTTGATTACAAAAATGATAATTTTATTTTAAAGATGTCGCCAGGTGAGTCTATTGGAAGTTTGTTTTCTTTGGGCTTCTTCGTTTAATAGTTTTATTTCCATATATTTAGCAGTGCTCAATTTTAGTTCTTAATAATTAAAATGAAGCTTAAAAACTGATGTTTTCTTCACAGACCAAAGTTTGGAGGCAAGTACTGTACTGGGGAAAGAAAACGTTATCGTATGTGTAAAGTTCTCCCATGTCCCAAGGACACGCCAACCTTTCGTCACATGCAATGCAGCGAATTCGACACTGTACCCTACAAGAATGGGCTGCACCAGTGGACCCCAATTTACAATAAAGGTAATGTCGGAATCTGATGCTATTTGGAATATCTGACCAGTGGCGTAGTACTAACGGTCCACGGACTTGGAGGTGCAATATTTGCCTTGCTACGAGTGCCTTCAAACCACGCTACGCCCCTGTATAATATGAATTTCAAAGAACTCAGAAGTACATTGGCCAATGACTGTATTTCCAATAGATTTGAAGCTGGGTGTGCATTCTTATGCAAACCTCGTCACCTTATGGGCGATTGTGCCTGTGTCCTTTACTCTGTCTCTGATGTGAACATATGTTGTTGCTGTGTTTCCTGGTTGGTCTCCTGCTGCTGTTGCTCACACCTAAAACTGGTCTTTCTTTGGCCTTGGACAAAGAGGGTGTGTAATGGAGTTGTCACCTGTGTCAGGGCTTTTGAGTAATAATGCATGCTGCATGCCATACAGGCCTAATTGTATATCAACTAGAATTGCATTTTATCTTACAGAATGTGTATTATAGGCATAGTGCCTGGAAAAGCGAACCGTTTGACTGGTAATGCCAACAAACGTGTGCTCAAAGGCCATGATTTCGTGTAGATACACAGGGGCATTTTACAAGTCTCTTGCGCCACTTTTGCGTCACTTTCCCCATGTTAAAAATGACGTAAAACTGAGGCAAGGGGCTTATAAATCTGCCCCACAATGTTTTCTGACGCCATTCATACTATCAAAACAGGGAAGGAAAACTTTTCACTTCTCTGGTGCACGTGTTGTGATTGCAGCTGTAGCGGAAGATTACCTTGTGAAGATCCATCTTTGAGGGAAGAAAGGATACTTCTGTAAAGGAGTACATTTTGCAAATGTTTGTAGGAAAGCAGGAGCGAGAATTAGTGACCCCTTCTCCATAAGACATCATTAGTAATAAAGATATGTAAGGTACCGGTGTTGTGGCAGGGTGAGACAAACATGGACCGGTTGCTGAGTGGAGATGCTGAGGGACTCAATTCTGATTGCTATTCAGATGACCGCATAACATATGCGAAGAAGCTATCCTTGGTTTGACATAATCTAGGCTCAGTAGATTATATGGATGACTAACAATATATAGCAGGACCGGGCTGGGAACCCAAAGCAGCCCTGGTAATTTTTGTCAGATCCACCCACCTCCCCCTTGGTGGGGGACAGTGGGCGGTGTCAGCGTGAAACACTACTGCTAAACAAAACCGGCCCCCAGCACTGCTGCTTTTTTTCCTGGTAATCGCTGCAAAACTGACCCGTAGTAACAAAACTGGCCCGACCCTACAATATGGCCCTTTGTGTAAATTTGGTATATGCTTTGTTTGCTGCGAGCAATGCTGAAGGATGTAAGGAAAAGTATGGTGAAAAGTACAGGGAAAAGATTAAGGCCCGAACATTGTTTAATAAATCGATTTGACATTCCTTTAAATTTAGGAAGATGAGGTGGATAGGATAATAAAAGAGCATATATGGCAGTATCACGCAACAATATTGCAGAGTGAAACCAAGAGAAAAAAAGAATCTATGTATCTGATAATTGCACTAAGGAAGAGATTGATTGAAACATTCAGGGCAGTGAAAAAAGCAATACCAGTACTACCCAGGGTCGAAAAGGAATGGGTTGATTACATACCCTACATATATAAACCTAATGAAATGATTCAGGAGAGGTGACTTGCGGCCAGACCAAATGGTAAGCAAAAATCAAAGCTTTTCTGAAACAGAGAATGCAACTGAAATGTTGTCCTTTCATCCAAAAGTCAACTGGAAGTGTTTATAAGATCTAATCATTCTTCTTCCTCTTATGGCCCTTGTGGAGTTTCAGCAAATGTTGTGAAGCTTCAACCAGAATTTTGTGTATCTTTGTTTTAACCACCTACCTTCAGAGCCATGAAATATAATGCTCTTCCAGACTCCTGGAAAAAAGAGCATGATAAATCCTATTTTTGAAAAAAGTGACACGGCTCACTCAGGACAGTATTGGATAATTAAACTGATTAACATTTTACGCAAAATGTTTGCTAGTCATTTATTCGTTAGTGTGGAGGGGTGGCTGGAAAAACAATCCATACAATCAAAACATCACTCAGAAGTAGTCATTCAACGATAGATGCCGGTTGAGTGTTGAATCTGATTGTGGAAAAATATCCAATAGAAGGTTGATTATATAGATCTAATTGCAGGATTCAATCTAACTGATATTAAAATCCTCTGAGATGAGATGCTGGCTTGGGGCGCTCTAATACCTTCATTAAGAATAAGAATGACATTGTAAATGAACAACAGATCCAACTGGGAGAGTCCAGTTCACTATCTCAAATGATCATTACATCCTTTACATTCATACGGGGGTCTGCTTTAGTACCATTGGTAATTCCATTTTTATCACTGTTGTACCCAAAGCTTTAGAATGCTGCAAGATGCTTCCCACTGAAATTACACCAGGAGGTGATACAAAGTCTGCACTATGCCCATAATAAAATATTGTTTGATCCCACCTCTGTTGGTTTGCAATAGGCCTCAGATATCGTGAGTCAATATTGTAAATTACAAAATGTAAGCATCAGTTTAGGAAAGATGAAAGTAATGCTGGTCAGATGAATTACAAGAGGAGTCTGGATTGAATTCCATTAGAGATATTATTGAGATGTTAATATTTGGGAGTAACATTTTCACATAACATTTCATTTCCACTAATGGCTATGGCTATTGGGCGAATCAGAATGGTAGCAGGGGCATTAAGAAAGATAGACTTTGCTACAGGTGGTGATGCTATATCACCATTTTTAGGGTTGGCTTATAATACATATTATTTAACATATCATATTCATATACTAAGTGTGAGTTTTATGTTCAGGTTCACCATAGTGATTTTCAAATTATAATTAACCAAAGTTAAAGTGTGTTCATGTTACATTTGCCATAGTTAATACATTTTCTACACCTTTGCTCGGGATGGCCGGACCACACAGTTTCACCCTATGCAAGATATCTCCTGAAGGCTGTGCAGCTGTCAATTTCCTTTGTATGATGCCTGGAAAGAAAAGCGAAGCCACCTTATCGAGATATGCTGGGTGTTGATTGGCCCCCACCTCTTGGAATCTTTGGGCAGTTGTTCTTCATTCTTGGATGCAAAATACTTTTCCACTTTCCTTACTTAGGAGCAGATGCTGCTTTCCACACTCTTGAGATTTGTTATTTGCCTTTGCTCTTGCTCATAGAGCTTACCTCTTGAGCAAACCCTTTCTCATATACTTGATTGAACCTTCATTTGGTTCTGCCTTTTCGCTTACTGACACCTGCTGCTTAAACTTCCATCAATCTCATTTGAATCCTTAAGTTAGTTTTAGGGAAATTCCCCCCTGGCTGCAGACTAACTACAGGGAGCCTTTAGTCCTTTGTGTTGAGGCAAGGCACAGCCTATTCAAGAATAAGTCGGGCTAGTTTCAGATTTGCCTTTCCATCCTGCCAGTGAGGGCCCGTTCAGGCACACCTAAGCTTTCTATTGTGTGTGCCTGTCTAAGAGATTGTACTAAGCCCAATTGTCAACTACACCCAGCCATGTGACCCCGAGACAGGCAGCAGACACTAAGGGCCTGATTACATTTCTGGCAATGGGACGGCCATGGGACCGCTGCTGCCACCAGGGAACCACCGTTCCCTGGAGGTGGCGCAGAAGTTCAGAGGCTGCAATATGCTTGGCCCCGTGGTCCCACCAAGCATATTATGAGTTTCCTCTCTGCTAGGGTTTTCATGGCGGTTCCTACACCATGAAAACCCTGGCAGAGAGGAAACAAAGGCCCTGTGTATAAAGTGCTCTGGATTCCTATTTCATAGAGGTGTTAAATCAAGATGGAATTTGAAACAGTATCAAACACTGCTGACAGGTCGAGAAGAAACGGAATAGCTGTATTACCACCATCCAGGGATAAGCTAAGTGAGTCTACTACTACTAGAAGAGTGGTTTCATTACAATGGGGATATCAAAAGCTATATTGAGAAGCATCCAGCAGATGATTACTCTCCAAGTAAAGCTGTTTGTTAACATAAGGCTCAAGAACCTAGACTATCAAAGGAAGGAGATGGATAGTATGATAATTTACTGGTTCCTTAGCATCAGCATGACGTTTTTATTGGATGGGTGTAACACAGGCATCTTTCCATTCCAGAGGCAGCTAAGGACAAGGATAAGTTGCACAAAAATGTTACCGGTGGGTGCAAGATGGGTAAAAACGGTAGCTATAATAAGTGGGGGGCACAGGTCAGAAGGAAAGCCAGATTTATTTTTTGCTATCAAATCCAGCAGTTAGGTTTGCACAATAGGCTCAAATCTCTCAAATACTGCAGATGTGTAAAACACTAATACCTATTTGTCCCTCTTTTGCATCTTGCCTTATTGGGTAATAAGGCCTACATTATGGGTGACTTTTAGATAAAAAGGTAAGCTTAGACCTGGCAAAATGTTGAGTTTGACAGGTCAAAATGGCATCTTAAAACTGCACACCCACGGTGCAGTGGCAGGCGGGTAAACATGTTTTAGAGGGGCCTGCATTGGGTAGCACAATAAGTGTTGCAGCCACCTAGTAGGATTTTATTTATTGGCTCTGGGTACAGGCAGGACCATATGCCAGAGACTTCTAAGTAAGTTAAATGTGCCAATTAGGTGTATTCCAATCTTACTATGAGAACATAAGCACTGTACCTCAGTTTTGCAGGGTAAAGTACACAGAGACCTATGGCCAACAAAAACGGGTTCAGCAACAAAAGGCACAAATCTGTTGGAATACCATGCAAAAGATGGTCATTTTCAAAATGTATGCTATTTTTGCCAGTTTAGTGATCCAGGTGAACTACACAGACAAATCCTGTTTGGGACATTGGACCTTAGTTTTTGGATAGGCCTGGTTAAGTGCAGGAAGCACTCTTTCAAAATATGCCAGGTGTTCCTCCCCCCCAAAAATTAAATAATCTCATATATTGATTCACATATGTCAAACAATAATTATATGTGCAAATGTGGAATTAAAATAACACCTGATAGGACTGTTTGTCACATAAAATAGGGATGATTCACAAAACCCATTTAGTAGTACGGTAACAGAATAGTTCTCTTTGACATGTTAAGTTATGTAAAAAGTATATGTAGAGCGCACATTCACAAATCGATTAAATAAATAAATAAATAATAAAAAATTCCTTATCGTCGTTTGTCAAAATCCCCCCACCCAGCCCCACCTCCCCACTGCTATTACCTGCATTGGCTGCTGCTGAGTTTAAGGAGGGCACAGTGCTTTTGATTTGTACTCCTTGAATATGAATATTCTCTGAATACTTCTATCGTATTTAGTTAGAAACAGGGTTTCTGGTTTTGTTAGGGGATGCACCTAAACCAGGCAGAACCCACCACTCTAGTCAGGGCAAGGGAGTTACACACTGAAGATAACCCCTGCTCACCCCCTTGGGAGCTTGGCAGAGCAGTCAGGCTTATCCCAGCGGCAATGTGTAAAGTGTTTGCACAATACACTCACACAACAGTGACACACTAGGCATACCACAAAAGAGACTCCACACAAGGTTATATAAAAACATCCTTTATATTATTCAAAAACAGATTAGACTACAATCACATATATTACTGTGTCATTAGGCACTTGTCATGGCGTCACAGTGGTTTCACAAATCATTCAGCTAATTGAGCAATTGTCATAACATCATCAGCAGTACACTATAGTAAATATCTGTAGAGTGCACACATGATAAAAATATCCTTACTGGACATGTAACACCACATATATCCATATCAGAGCATAAACTGTATGACACATGAATCATAAGCAGGCCATGAGTTAGAACAACAGCAAGAGCGGCACCCGCGCTCCTACGACAAGGAAAACATAACTGTCTTTCCCCATGTAGACTCCTGGGTTACCTGCCAGGCTATACAGTCAAATGCGGTAATTCAGGAGTGTTCCTTCCTCCTCGGGGATCTCCAATACTACTCCTCTTTCCCATTAAGGAGTGGGGGCCTATGTCGAGGTTTGCCCTTTCTGCCCCAAGCAGTGAGGGGCAACTGCCCATGACACGGGCGCATCCAACAATAACAAGGGAGAGGGGCCCCGGCCACTACTTCTGGCCAACGGGGCCATCCGTGCCCCCTCTCCCAGTATGGCTGCAATCTTCAGGCTTCCCCCCAGCAGGAGGCAAACAATTGCCCAATGCAGCCACCGCAACGATATGGTGCCGCTGCCAATCAATGCAGTGAAGGTTGATTCCAGACCGCACTTCTCTGGCCAAGACACCAAGTGAAACGGGGTCACTCACCCACCAACCTTGGGCTGCACCAGTTCCAAGATATAACCAGAGGGGGGAGAGAGAGAGTCAGTGGATTCAGTCTCCCTTGGCAATGCGATTAAACAAAGTGGAATCCACTCAGGAAGTGGTGGTGGTCCCTAAAAGTGATGGGGGACACACGGTGTTGTTTAAATGCCCCTCACACACCAACAGGCCCCTTGGTGTCATGCTTCATCATCGGGGCCTTCGCACCCCTCTACGGGATGCGGCGTGCTACGACTCACGACTACGTAGGAGCACTAAGTAGTGAACTATGTGAGGGAGTGTGTTCTAAAGGGAAGTGTGAGTGAAGTGAGGTGAAAAAGTGGGTAACTAAAAAATACCTGGCACGTAGGAAAAAAATATACTTTATTATGTCCTCGGCTGGTATTATTAAAAAGGTGCAGAGTGGGGTTGTAGGTATACGTATTAGGGTATTACAACCGCTTCAGAGTGTCAACATGTTTCGGAGCGCAGAGGCTCCTTCTTCAGGACAAGGCTAAGCACGTATCCTCACCTTACTCACATGAAATGTAAAAGTGTTAAATAAAAATTACAAAATGTGTAATGTACCTAACAATGTTATTGTATAGGTGAGTTCAGTTGCGCCCAATAGGCGTTGAAGAGAACCTGTGAAGAAAAGACACAATAAACACAATGGTCTAAGGTTCAAGGGCTAAGGAAAAATGGTTCACTTAGTACATGAGGGTAAATGGTAGAACCCAAAAATGAGGTTCAGAAAACCCTGTGAAAGAAGACATTCAAAATATCGAAAACATTAAAAAAGGACATACACAGCAACATACTGACATACAACCACAATGTAAAGGTTCTCCCTGGTGGGAGGGAGAGGGTGACAGGTTGAAGGCTTACTTATTGTTCTCAGTCAGATAACCTCATGAGCCTATGCGTGGTATTGGGGGTGTGGAAAATTAATACGGTTTGGTAAACATTATCTGCGCCATCTTGCCTTTTCCCCCGATGCCACACTTTTTGTCGTGCACACCCGCCATTTTAGGTACCTTAGTCAGAACCACCCTCTGCACGCCACTGACCCCCCAGCACGGCTCTTCGCCCTCACAAGCACCCCCCCACGCACTGGTCACCCCCGCTCTCTCATGCATGGGTCATAAACCCCTCTTCAGCGCAGCTCTGCCTCAGAATCCCATCCTGTTCCCAGCGCGACACCTCCCTTCATTCCTTTCATGGTCCCAGGTCCTTTGATACAAACCCCCTTTTTCTGTGTGCCCGTTTGTCTTCCTCGTTCCCAGGCCTCCACCTGGCCCTGCGGATACTGTTTATTGCCCCCCCCGTACAGTAGGAAGCTTCCCCCATTAAAGGACCCTCGAATTGATCAAAGTTCCCACCCTATGAGATCCGATCAACCCCACGCATTCCGTGAATCGGCGGAATGTCCAGCTGCGCGATAATCATCACCTGTTGTGACCGGGGTGGGGACTTCGACTGTAAATGTGTGTGGGAACGGGCCTGAAGGGGAGATTCCGAGGATGTCCTTTCATACTTCAAAGCATTGCAAGAAAGTGTTACATGCAATAAAGATCATAAACTTGTGTATAAGAGGCCAGGCCTCAGAGATGCGGTTAGAGCACCTCGTGACGATACTTGCTGTCCGAACTGATGTGTTCTCCTCCGGAGAGAATAAACCCTTGTTTCCTGCCTTCCAGTCTCCAGCGCCTGCCTCTTCATTGATTAATATTTTGTGGGTTAAAGAGGCAACACCGCCGGGCAACACTTAAGGATCTTTGTTTATTGGTTGCTTCCCACCTTTTTACAATTGGCGTCCCAAACGTGGGGCCCATCAGCGACTCGTGGATCCAGTGGGAGAGGTCCTGACGACAGAGTGAACAACTGCAACGATCGGGAGTGCACCTGTCCGATAGACCCTCGTCGGACAGCCGATCATCCGAACTTCACTGGTTCCGAACAGACCTCTCTCGAGTGATCTACGGTCCTGACTGGGAACCATCAGGAGTGCCGCGAGGAATACGAAGAATAGAGGACGATCGGGCGCTGGATTCGGAAGACAAGAAACTGTCCATGCGGTCCGGGTAAGGTCGTGTAAACACGACGAATTGCGAAATGATTGTTTGATTGTTTGGAAAATACTAGTATTACTCTTTGTTGATTTGTTTGGAGATTCGCTGTCTGCAAACAGAGAAACAACAGGCTCTCTCTTTGCAAGCAGTGAAGGATAGGTAACGCAGCCGTCGTGCCTATCTTTCTCCCCCACTGATTGATTGTTTGAACCCGAACTACGGTTCGTGGATTGTTCTCTGGAGATTTCCCTCTCCCACACTGATTAATTGTTTGAACCCGAACTACTGTTCGCGGATTGTTTTCTGGAGATTCTCTGTCTGCAAACAGGAAAGAACAGGTTCCCTCTTTGCAGATAGTGAAAGGGTAGGTAACGCAGACCTTTGCGGGCCTACTTATTCTCCCCACTGATTGTTTGATTGACCGAACATTGACTGTTCGATATTGGTTCATGAGGTATTCATTGCCTGCAAACAACGTAGAATAAAAATATTCTGTCTAGTCTTTGCACGCAGTGATAAGATAGGTAGTGCTGACTTTTGTCCCCATTGTGATCCGTCATGCCTATCTTCTCCTCACTGGTTGGTAGCTGGTTCAACCCGGATCGTTTATTATAGGTGGACCATCTAGCTCCGCTGGAAGGCACCCCTAATAAAGACATGTTCACGAAGTATGGATTAGTTACCATAGCCTATAGTAAGCTGTGGCACAAGTATACCAAAGAAAATCAAGAGAAACAGTGGCCACTGATAGGATCCTTCGACCTTGATAAAATAGAAACGTTAGAAATAGCCCTTTGTAGTAGTAAGACAACGCCTATTATGCTCGACAGTCTCGGTATGTGGCGCAAAGAAGCAATGCAACGAAAGAAAAGAGACGAAGTCAGAGTAGGTAAAGAAACGCGACAGACAACCTTCCAAGCATCTGGTAGGCCAAAGGAAGGGATAGCGGCGACACGGTTCCAAGGAGTAAACACAGGAAGGGAACGGTGTAAAAAGATATACCGACAGGACAACCCCAAGACACAACGACCCGAAAGTAATCTCCCGACACTGCGCGCAGGACGAACAGACTTAGGGCAAAACCAATGTGCTTTTTGTAAATATTCCGGGCACTGGAAAGCCCAATGCCCGACTCTACTGAACACAGGTAAGAGCAGAGGGCCGACAGAAATAATAGGCCGGCAGAAAGGGAAAAGGCGTGAGACAAAGATGAATCAGACTGACACGGACAGGCCGGATAGAACCACCACGTTTGATTACGCCCGATGGCACAGGTTTCGCCAGACAGATTTCAGCGACATGGTTGAGTTCTCATAGGTCGAACAACGCTAAGACGGGAAACCCAGGCAAGCTCTAGGTTACCCGGTGACGAGCCCCGTACTACCGCTACTGTTCCCGAACACAAAAGCCACCCTTTCGGATAACATACAGGAACAACACACAGAGTAGTTTCGGACAGATTAGTATACATTCCATCAATGAACTCAAACTTCGAGTGCAATGGGACTGATTACTCTCTGTTGCCCCCCCACTCTGTGGACAAAAGCAATTACAGGCCTGCATAGACAATCCCCCCGTTCAGGAAAACTGTTCTTGTAGACACCCCACCCCACATTACCCAGGCATGCCTGTCCCGCCTCCTACCACGCCCAATAGACAAAAAAAAAAATACCTACCCCCACTCCGGAAGTTCCCGAAATGCAGCAGGTCACCGGTCACGCCCATCCGGAAGGTGAAACACACAGCACGTGTGGGGCGGGGTCCTGCTGACAGCCATCGATCGAAGAGGTCGCCGGTGGGATGTCCAGGAGGCACCACGGACCCGGCATGTAATGGCCTTTCCATCCTCTTCTTCCTGGGGCGGCGTCCCCCGGGCCACGAGTAGGGAGGGGGCGGATGCAGATGACCCCCTCCCTCGTATCTCCTGGTCCGGCCATCACAAATACCTCCGCTGAAGAATTGGTGCAGGGTGGGCTGGGAGAGGGAGGCGGCGCGAACGAGCCTCCCTCACCTCCCCAGGTGGAGGTTTCCCAGCCCCGGCCCGGCGCCGAAATCCTCCAGCCGGGCGACGAACATACTTGCGCAGCACAGGACATAGAATGGCCAGCAACCATACTTGCGCAGCACAGGACATAGAATGGCCAGCAACCATACTTGCAGAGCACGAGACATATGATGGCCCTCAAGTGTACTTGTGGAGCACGGGATGTGGGGTGGCCATCATGTATACCCGCGAAAAGGCACGGCGTGGGGTGCACTGGGAGAGGGAGGCGGCGCGAACGAGCCTCCCTCGCCTCCCTAGGTGGAGGCACCACAGCTGCACCCTAGCGCCCCGAGCCGAATGTCCTGCTCCTACGGCACGGTGTTCCATTTTTCGCCCCAAGAAGTCTCATCCACTCTTGCAGACACGACGAAGGGCGGCTGCTGCGGAGTCTCAAAATGGCGTCTGGGCCCCCTGGAAGTCGGGTCTAGGCCGCCAGAGTAACTTTGACCAGTAATGTAACTCGGACGCTTGCCCACCTGGGCACGAGCCCCCACCTCCAACAGCATCCCCACAGCCTTGAAGATTCTACAAAAGCCCCAGGAGCCCTCGGCCCCTACAGGCTTCCGGTGGGGAACAACTGCCTTGATCGCTAACAAAATGACCACGACGTAGCCACAAGATGGTGGTGCTCTCGTGTCAGCGCCAACTTCAGTCTGAACCATCCAGAAACATTGTGGGCTAACAAATTCGACCAAGTTCCGGCTGAACCTCAACGTGACCCGGTAGGGGAGATTTTGCCTTCCTCCCCTTTTGATTGACGGTCCACATTGCTTGCCCCTCTCTGTTAGCACAAGTCTTTTTAAACTGCCGAAAGGGACTCTGGTCCAATCGCCGGTTGTTGGAAACATTTTGTCCCTGATGCTACTTCCGGACTAACCCGGCCTCACCCAAAATGGCGCCGGTGTCCATAGGAACTCACGAACACCTCGTGGTGTTTTTTAGCTAATAAGACTTGATGTTCTGAGATATGTATATGATCCTTTGTACACTTGACGAAAAAGGGGGAGGGTTCACTTGGCGAACATGTAAAAGGATCCCGGTAAAATGTTGGTTTCAATGTACGATTTATTATGATATTATTGTAACTGATACATAACGTCGCTTATGACACACGCCCACGGTATGCATCTAGGAAATTTGATTGCAACTAGTCTGACTACGCTTCCAATTATGAAATGAATGCCCCCTGATCCCTCAACTATTGATAGACGTTTTTAGTTTCCTGCAAATAACTAAATAAACCCTTTTAAAATGTTTTTAATGCTGCAAAATAGCCCCCCCCCCCCTACTGTACGCGCTTCAGCCATCGCCGTGTCCGGCCAAATACGATTGCACTCTCATATTTACATGCTGATCAAATTGTGCAAATAAAGGTTTTTCAAACTATGAACAGGTATCGCATACTTTTGTAAATATGGGATCAACGGGAGGGTTTTTCTGTGCGCCCTGTTTTGTTCTCTTTTTAAGGTTATTAGAAAATGGTTGCTCAGCCCCGGATTGATGATCGAATCTAAGGCACGATACGCTGCCTCCAAATGTGCGACTGGCTCAGGAACAAACGCACGGAGAAGGACCTCGACTTCTGGGAACGGGTAAAGTGAAGCGGTGTAAATGATAAAATGTTATAAGGGTATGGTACTCAACGGTACTAGGGAACAGGGTTGGCTGAAGAGCTGATATGCCTTAGGACATCACAGCATTGGGAATGATTTAAGGATCCCGATAGCTAGATACATCTACAGACTAGATACCTCGCACTAAGCGCCTCTGATTTTTAACGTTTCCCTACACATGGGCTATAATGCCACACTCGAACCGTCTCCCTCATGAACAATCTATCGCTCGCCATCCTTACCACACTGCCCGCCCCCTGGCTTCAGAAACCAAGACCCCAGGGATTATATCCCGAGGACATAAGACGAGTATGTGGTAAGTAAAGGACTTTCGTGCCCGTACATTTGATATGCTCGAATGTTGTCCCCCCTCCCTTCCCCTCTTTTTCTTCCTCTACAGGTTACATTGGAATCACGACTGAGGCATAGTGAAGATCTGAAGCCACGCTATGTCTGGTACATGAAGCGGACTAACGCTGCAAGGTGGCACCTAAAGACACCCACAAACTACTCTTGTAACGAAAGAGCCAATAGTTGTATGATATGATGAGACGCGATCACCCCTAACCCGTGTTGCGTGAATGAGCACATGTCACGTATGTCTGAAACTATGAGAAAATGTTTTCTATGCGACTGAAGCATTGACTTAACTAGGCAAAGGACCGAGAGTGCGAGAAGTGCGACACAATGGTGCCTTTTACTGAATGCATGTCCCTTTGTACCCGGCCTAATGCTCGTCCGTCCCAAACTGCATGCTTTCTAAATTCTAACACAGACCCGTAATGTCTCATGTTGTGTAATGCGCTGAATAGCCTATCTTAGTACACGGCCACTCTCCATGTCGCACGTGTACTGTTTAGCCTATTGTTGCACATCTCTCTCTCTCTCTCTCTCTCTCTCTCTCTCTCTCTCTCTCTCTCTCTCTCTCTCTCTCTCTCTCTCTCTCTCTCTTCTCTCTCTCTCTCTCTCTCTCTCTCTCTCTCCTCCACACTCTCACTCTTCCTGACGACTGGCACCTAATTGGCGAACCACCATCCCTGGTGCACCACCCAATTGGCTCCAAATACCCCAAGTATTTGCACAAATTTGTCTTAAATAAAATCACATTGATACCATGTTACTACCTCTCCTTTCTGCTAAATATTGATGAAACCTAGATTGGCCAAAAAGGAAAGGACAGGTAAGACGACTGAGGTTCCCTAATCTGACCCGTAATAAGGGAACTACATGTCAGTGGCTTCTATGATAAAAATGCCTCCGGTAACACGACCTTCCCCGTCCCGAATTGTCTCAATGCCCAAACAGTAAAAGTGATCGAAGCATCCCCGTCTTCCCAGAACGCCCCCAGTTTTGTAACAGCTGCCCCGGACGAGAGTTTGAAAAATGTCCCTCACCCCCGGTTGTAAGAGATGGGTCGACTTACAACTGACACAGGCCAGCCGTTGTTCCTAGAAATGATTTGTTGATGAACAAGCTACAAAGTTTAGAATTCGAGAAATGTCCTTGACGCTTACCAACTGAACTGTAGCCTTCTGCTAGATAACGCCCTTATGACACAAAGCAAGACGATAGTCCCTCACCCCAGTTTGCTATGTTCCTAGTTGTTTTCCATAAGACCCCGGCCACCCCAAGGATGAGTTGAGTAGTTATCGCAAGCCCCCCCTCCCCCCGTTTTTAATGAAGTAGCCAGGTTGTAAGAGACTATGTAGAAATTAAAATGATGTTTGCGAAGTTAAGATTAGATCAAAATGAAGAAATTGTTTCAGTAAACCCTGCTGAAAGTAAAATGTTTAGCTGAAAGATAGGATGCATTGATATAATGGAAAATTGTTTAGCCTATGTTCATTCCTCAGAAAGATACCTATCAGACCATGGTGATAGCACGTTGCACCTTTTCGTAAAATACAAAGCCCTGAAGAACGGTATAGCTTTGTAAGACTCGTACTAGAAAAGTGGGTCTCTGCCAGAAGAACTGACGTGACTGTAATAAACAAATGCAATGAATAGGTATCAGACCTCGTACCACGACAATGAATGTAATACCAACAAATGCCAAAGAAATAGTTACGATGGAAAGTTGTAGGGAATCCAGCAAACCTATCATCAATTATCTATACGTTGGTTGTAAACCTCAATGTAACGGATGTTTCCCCAGTTGCTTGGAGTTGGGAGAGAAATAGACTTATGTGATTACCTTCCTCTGCCAGTTCTCTAAAGACTGTCTTTTCAAACTCATTTAAGGGTACCACTGTCGGAGGAGAGAGAGACCGGATGTGGGAGCACGCGGCCTGACTGCAGATCGTTGAACATCTGCGACATTGGCCAAGGCGGGACCGCAACAGTAAGGAGTCGCAGGACGAGGCACTGTTTCCGACAAAATGAAAGGAAAGGGCTGACCTGATGCCCCTGCTCGATGATCAACATGTGCCGAAAAGTCCCCGCCCTCTGAGCCCGGTCATGGGCCCACCTACCTGAAATTTTCCGTCCCCCTGGTCTGTTCCTGATCTGGCCCTGCTCCATCCCCTCATCCTCCGACCTACCATAAGGACTACTCACACACCCCCTTCTTCCACCTGAACTCTTTGACAATCGACTCGAAAAAGAAAAACTGCAGTCAGATAGAATAGGGTTTTGTTGCAAAATAAAATGAAACTTCGGTGCCCTGTCTAAGGTACCCATGAAAGAATAGTTAGGACACAGGGCGAAAAAGGACCTTTTTGACCGGAAAAACGAGGAAAAGGTCATGCCCTGCAACGCAGGACCTGGAATAGAGCTGGACGCATAGCTCCACCGCCGGTGCTCAACAGTGCCAACAGAAGACGACAAAGAATGCTGAGAACTCACTAATAATGGTCCACGACAATAAGACACTGGAAAAAGCAACACCCCTCCTCTTCGAACAATGACACCCCTGATTATCGTTTTTACTACGTCTCATTTCTCTCCCAGCCACCATTGTATTGATTATGCTCCAACCAAGTACGAAATGAACTTACATATGTAATAACCTATCAGTTCATATTCCAAATGACTATAAGCATCTATGAAATGTACCCAACGCTCTCACTACAGAATCATTTTTGTCCGATATTGCATTACTATGACTTTCCTGCAACGAGCTCAACGATGGGCCCGCCTCCTAAGATGAAAGATTTTAAATGTAATGTTTATGCACAGCTCCTTCGCCTGGGTTCCTACTTCTTTACTTATGACTGCCACAGTAGACATGGTTAGGAAATAGGCCAGCAAGATGTCTTGGGAATGTTAAAGGGAGGACTGTGGAAAATTAATACGGTTTGGTAAACATTATCTGCGCCATCTTGCCTTTTCCCCCGATGCCACACTTTTTGTCGTGCACACCCGCCATTTTAGGTACCTTGGTCAGAACCACCCTCTGCACGCCACTGACCCCCCAGCACGGCTCTTCGCCCTCACAAGCACCCCCCCACGCACTGGTCACCCCCGCTCTCTCATGCATGGGTCATAAACCCCTCTTCAGCGCAGCTCTGCCTCGGAATCCCATCCTGTTCGCAGCGCGACACCTCCCTTCATTCCTTTCATGGTCCCAGGTCCTTTGATACAAACCCCCTTTTCCTGTGTGCCCGTTTGTCTTCCTCGTTCCCAGGCCTCCACCTGGCCCTGCGGATACTGTTTATTGCCCCCCCGTACAGTAGGAAGCTTCCCCCATTAAAGGACCCTCGAATTGATCAAAGCCCCCACCCTATGAGATCCGATCAACCCCACGCATTCCGTGAATCGGCGGAATGTCCAGCTGCGCGATAATCATCACCTGTTGTGACCGGGGTGGGGACTTCGACTGTAAATGTGTGTGGGAACGGGCCTGAAGGGGAGATTCCGAGGATGTCCTTTCATACTTCAAAGCATTGCAAGAATGTGTTACATGCAATAAAGATCATAAACTTGTGTATAAGAGGCCAGGCCTCAGAGATGCGATTAGAGCACCTCGTGACGATACTTGCTGTCCGAACTGATGTGTTCTCCTCCGGAGAGAATAAACCCTTGTTTCCTGCCTTCCAGTCTCCAGCGCCTGCCTCTTCATTGATTAATATTTTGTGGGTTAAAGAGGCGACACCGCCGGGCAACACTTAAGGATCTTTGTTTATTGGTTGCTTCCCACCTTTTTACAGGGGGATCCTTCCATACTGCTCAGTAAAGCAACCTAAAGGGTATTTAATAGTGGGTTTTAGTTTGTTTAAAGCACAAGCTATTTAAAGCACCAAGGTAGTACTAGTTGTTCTAACCCTACTCACGGTTACTGCATAGCTAGTCGCCTGCCTTCCCCTCAACGCCGCTCCGATGAAGTGAGTGGTTCGTTGTGGCAGTACCCTATTTATACTCTTCAGTTTACTAATTAGTGAGGAAGATTGAATAATGGGAATTGTAAACTTGCCCAAATAAGGAGTTTTTTAGGCCTCGGGATCCGGTATTGCGCCACCGACTGGGTGTGGTGCCGGTGAGAGCCGCGCATGCGTGTGTGGAACAGTAACGAAAGTGTTACCGCGCATGCGCGAGGCAGGTTGTAGATGCGCCTGCGCAATGCTCCTACACTGATCGCTCGCGCAAATACAGAATGTGAACGCGCATGCGCGATGCCATTCCGCTGATTCCAGGCGCTGGTGCCTCCAGTTTAGAAGACATTCAGTACATGGGCAATATGGCGGGCAAACTTAAAATACATACGGAGAGTGTGGTTTATACTGAGTCCTGTTTGGGGGCTCAGACCTGATAAATAAATAAATGAATAAACCTACTACTTTCTAGGATAGTTCAAAAAAGCGATGTTATCAAGGATGAATAGGTGGGGGTTCAGGATCCCAATGATAACATTGACAAAAAGCAGTCAGTAGGCTTAACAGAGGCCAAATAGCCAGGCCCAGTTCTTATAACGCAGACGATGAGTGTTTTTAAGAGATTTGCATGGTGTTATTCATCGTAAAAGGTTCCATGGAATTGAGTCATTGAGGCCGGTGGTGTCAGTCCCAAGGCGGAACACCCACCGTTGCTCTTTTTCCAAGAGTCCTACCTCTGAAGATAACTGTTCGATCACCGTCCACTGCAGCTCATTGATACAGTGTTGGTGTTCAAGAAAGTGGGCTGATATTTTTGTTGTTAACTTCTTGCACCTGATATTACTTTTGTGCTCGTTAATTCTTATTTTCACTGGTCTTGTTGTCATTCCCACGTACTCTTTTCCGCATGGACATGTGATCAAATACACAACATTCTTGCTGTTGCAATTGGTAAATGTACGTTGTTCCCAGTTTGTGCCATTGGAAAAGGTAAGAGTTTGGCTTTTTTTTGGTAAGATGACAGCTGTTGCAGTTACCACATGGATGGTGGCCCTGTATCCCTTGTAGTCTTGTCTGTGTTTCTCTGACTGGTGGGGGTCTTGTATGGACAAGCATGTCTTTTAAGTTCCTACCCCGTTTGTGTGCAAACAGTGGTTTTTCCAGTGACAGAGTGCCACTTGTAAGTATGCGCCAATGTTTGTTGACCAGTTTCGCAACCTGGTTTGTTACTGGGCTGTATGTGGTAACACAGACTGTTCTACCTGCTTGGTTGTCTTTTTGTGGGTTATCTTCCAAGAGGTCCTCTCGGTTGTTGTTCCTGGCTCTCTTCATAGCTTTTTGGATCACCTGGTCAGGGTATTTTCTTTGTCTCAGTTTCTTGCTGAGATCCTTCGCCTGATTTTTATATTTTGCAATATCACTGCAGTTCCGACGTAGGCTGAGGATCTGCCCGTACGGTAGGTTCTCCCTCAGGTGACGTGGGTGAAAACTGTCAAACCTGAGGAGACAGTTCCTGGCCGTGGGTTTAAAATGGGTCTCTGTTTTCAAGAAACCTGCCTCGTGATAAATGTTCAGGTCCAGGAAAACCATGGTACTGTTTGACATTTGGTGGGTGAATTTAAGGAACGCGTTCTGGTCGTTTAGCCAGTGCATGAACTCAGAGATCGAATTCTCATCCCCTTCCCATATCACCAAGATGTCGTCGATATATCTTCGCCATGTATGGATCCTGCCCCTGAAGGGGTTGTTGGGGTGGAGGATCTTGGAAGATTCCAGGTGATGGACATAGAGACCCGCTAGACTAGGGGCAAGCGTGCTTCCCATGCTGGTCCCATGGCTCTGCCAAAACAAAGTGCCCTCATACTCAAAAAAGTTTTTTGTGAGCGCTAGTGAGATACACTCCATCACTACATTGCGAGGAGTGTGGTATCTCCAATTGGTGGAATGGAGTACTTCCTCAATAATTTGTAGTGTCTCATCATGGGGAAGGCTCGTGTAGAGGCTCTCTACGTCAAGGCTTAGAAGCATTTGTGAGTTTGGGTCAAAAGTCTGGTTCTGTAGAAGTTGTAGTACCGCTTTCGTATCTCTCAGATATGTGTTGTGGCCTGCACAAGAGGTCTCAGAAAGGCGTCGGCAAATTTAGACAATGGTTCCAGAATTGATGAGATGCCGGACACAATCGGGCGTCCTGGTGGGCTCTCAAGGTTCTTATGCACTTTTGGTATAGTGTAGAAATATGGAATGCGGTTATTTTTCTGAACCAAGAATTCCGATTCTTTTTTAGTTAGCCAGTCATGCGCGAGGGCCTCCTCAATCATCCCACCAATTTGTACTCGTAAGGGCTCCGTTGGGTCTTCAACTAAGACCTGGTAGTTTCTACTGTCCGAGAGGAGTCTTCAACACTCTCTGTCATAGGCTGTGGTGGTTTGAATAACCACCGCTCCACCCTTGTCTGCAGGTTTTATGGTAAGGTTTTTATTAAGTCTCAATTCCCTTATTGCCTCATTCTCCAATTTGCTCATATTTTGAAACACCCTGTGATTAGTTTCCAAATTCTTAAGTTCCTGCATGACAGCTTTCTCAAAAGCCAACACCTCCACTGGAAGTTGGTTGTCCAGTGGTGTGAAGGTCGACCTAGGTTTCAACCATGTGTCTGAGTTCTCCAAAGAGGGTTCCTTATCTTTGAAGAAGGCCCTCAATTTAAAAGTTCTTAAAAAATCCTGCATTTCCTTATGCAGTAGGAAAATGTCAGGTTTGTTGGTAGGGACGTATCCCAAGCCTTTGTTGAGTACCCTTTGTTGCAACTCAGTGAGAGGCCAAGGGGTTATGTTGATTACTAGGTCCCCCTCTTGCTCGTAGAAGCTTGATTCGCCGTCATGCTCCTCGTCAGGACCCTCGGGTCTGTTTCCTCTGTGGGTTGCCAGTTGACATTGTTGCCATTCTTGTTCCTCCCTCTGCGGGGTCCCTGGCCCCAGGATAAAAAAGGCTGAGCATCCTTGAAAACCTCGCCCGCCAGAGAGGCTGGCGAGGTTTTCAAGGACCTCAATTCAATCCCTACCAGAACCCTTTCCAGTTTCCGCAGTACCATTTTGTCCCTCCACAAATGGGACAAATGTACCCCCAGTGGGTTCCGGAACAAACCAACACACCCCAGAATGCTCAGGTGCAAGAAGTTAACAACAAAAATGTCAGCCCACTTTCTTAATTTTTGGAAGACCTTTATTTAGAAAAGGGTGCACACAGCTATTCAGCCAAACATCCCTGAGGCATGGCAGCAAAATTAGAGCATCAAACTGTTTTGGCACACCCAGGAGAGATGCTCAGGATAGGAGAGGTCAATATTCTTTTAAAGTAAAACAGGACATTCACGGTAAATATTTAGTACTGTTCCATATAATAACGAAAAGAAGAGAGAGAAAAGTAAACAGGAGGGGGCCGGCTACAGGATCTAAAGTAGATACAATCACCGGGTGGGCAGGGAAGCAAGTCCAACTGCAGAGACACCCACATTTTAAAGCGAACAATATAAGCAAACATACATTTTCGAAGACTCTCGACTAACGCCCCACCCGATGATACCAATGACAGGAGAGGCTAAGCGGCCACAGTCCCAGCCCCTCCCCAAAGTCCGAACAGTAACCCGATACACTGACCCCCCTACCCAGGGAGAGAGGAGAAAGAAAGTCCAGTCAAATTAAAAAGAGAAAAAGGCCATAGAAACAAGGAACGGAAAAACAAAAATACCCCACCCCCTATTCCCCACCCTGCACACCTGCAGATGGCTACGGCCTACCCCCCTAGCAGCGTGCCTATCGCCCAGCGACCAAAAACCCGAAATATAGTAGAAAAGAGATTTATCAAGGAAGGAAACACAGAGAAGGAAAGAAAAGAAAAATTAAGAGAAGAGGAGAAGCACACATTCCCGGTCACACTGCCCCCCTCCTGCGACGTACAGTCCTCGTCATTAAAAAAAAAGCAACAAAGCAAAATAGGTGCGGTAGAACCCAGGAAAGACGTCCTACCGCCCCGCCCCCAATACAAGAAAATGGCGGGTCCCGGGTCCCTCACAGACCCCTAGCATCCGAGTCGAACACCAGTCTCACCCTTGACCTCTACGAGTGTTCACCATGAGTTCCGCACACCGCATCCGCCTATTCACAGGATAAAGCAAAAGTCCAGCCAGTCCACAAATCTGTGCGGCGAGTCCAACGGATATCCACTGTCCACCACAATCCTCAGCCGCCATGACACTCGCCGTGGTACTACCAGATCCCGACCGTCCCATACTCCACCACACTGCGCAGCTCACACGATCGATAGATGTTCGCTGTTTCCGTCGGGTCACAGTTTCAAAGAAGTCAATGGGGGACGAGCTTGTGAACATGACCCCAGGCGGACTCTTCAACGTAGGCGGGCGGTACACCATGGCGGCGAATTCAGCCGCACACTGCGGTACAAACAGTGCTGTCCATGTTTTGGCACTAGGTGGTCCTCGAGTCGTAGATTCCGGGATCAGAGTCGGGGAAACAGCTCGCTTAGGGGGGACCAGACAGATCAGAGTCATTGTACGATCGGGCAGTTTCGGTGGCATCCGCGATCGGCTTATGTGAAAGAGCAACCATGTAGGAGCACAGACCCTGAATGGCGGCCATCACGGTTCGCAATGGTGGCTCTTCTCCACCCCGCACTGTCGCGAACTGATCGACTCCAGACATCAGTGCACCCTTCGGGTCACTCGATTCCCCCAGGGACCGAAGTGCGAGGAAGGCAGGCGGGGGCAGGAGGCACACAGTCCAGCAGCGATAGGGCCTCTCGAACGGGGGCCCCACCCCGGCGGGAAGGGAACGCCGAGAAGGGGACCCCCGGCCACTCAGCCACTCACAGGATCATTACACCTCTGCAATGTGTGTAGAACCGCGGGCTCGCCACCAGTACAAGGGCAGGTTGCTCTCCACTTCTATCGACCGGGTCGTGTCTGGATCCCCCAGCCGCCGTTGTTGCACTGCAGCCCAGCAGGGTCAGTGCTCGAGGTCCCTGCTCTCGGTCAGCGTTAGGCCAAGAACTTCCACTCGATGTAACTCCGGCAATCCGGGTCGTAAGTTTCCCAGGACCACACCGCCAGTATCAGCAACGGGTCACCCTCACGGGGGCGAGGCGAAAAAGCAGGATTTGTAGCAGGATATTCAAGCGGCAGGAGGAGGTCGACGGAGCCGAGAGCTTATGCGGCCATCTTCGTTCGTCGCTAGGCTCCTCCCCCCACTTTCTTGAACACCAACACTGTATCAATGAGCTGCAGTGGACGGTGATCGAACAGTTATCTTCAGAGGTAGGACTCTTGGAAAAAGAGCAACGGTGGGTGTTCCGCCTTTTGACTGACACCACCGGCCTCAATGACTCAATTCCATGGAACCTTTTACGATGAATAACACCATGCAAATCTCTTAAAAACACTCATCGTCTGCGTTATAAGAACTGGGCCTGGCTATTTGGCCTCTGTTAAGCCTACTGACTGCTTTTTGTCAATGTTATCATTGGGATCCTGAACCCCCACCTATTCATCCTTGATAACATCGCTTTTTTGAACTATCCTAGAAAGTAGTAGGTTTATTCATTTATTTATTTATCAGGTCTGAGCCCCCAAACAGGACTCAGTATAAACCACACTCTCCGTATGTATTTTAAGTTTGCCCGCAATATTGCCCATGTACTGAATGTCTTCTAAACTGGAGGCAACAGCGCCTGGAATCAGCGGAATGGCATCGCGCATGCACGTTCACATTCTGTTTTCGCGCGAGTGATCAGTGTAGGAGCATCGCGCAGGCGCATCTACAACCTGCCTCGCGCATGCATGGTAACACTTTCGTTACTGTTCCACACACGCATGCGCGGCTCTCACCGGCACCACAAAAAAGTCGGTGGCGCAATACCGGATCCCGAGGCCTAAAAAACTCCTTATTTGGGCAAGTTTCCGATTCCCATTATTCAATCTTCCTCACTAATTAGTAAACTGAAGAGTATAAATAGGGTACTGCCACAACGAACCACTCACTTCATCGGAGCGGCGTTGAGGGGAAGGCAGGCGACTAGCTATGCAGTAACCGTGAGTAGGGTTAGAACAACTAGTACTACCTTGGTGCTTTAAATAGCTTGTGCTTTAAACAAACTAAAACCCACTATTAAATACCCTTTAGGTTGCTTTACTGAGCAGTATGGAAGGATCCCCCAAATACCACGCATGGGCTCATGAGGTTATCTGACTGAGAACAATAAGTAAGCCTTCAACCTGTCACCCTCTCCCTCCCACCAGGGAGAACCTTTACATTGAGGTTGTATGTCAGTATGTTGCTGTGTATGTCCTTTTTTAATGTTTTCGATATTTTGAATGTCTTCTTTCACAGGGTTTTCTGAACCTCATTTTTGGGTTCTACCATTTACCCTCATGTACTAAGTGAACCATTTTTCCTTAGCCCTTGAACCTTAGACCATTGTGTTTATTGTGTCTTTTCTTCACAGGTTCTCTTCAACGCCTATTGGGCGCAACTAAACTCGCCTATACAATAACATTGTTAGGTACATTACACATTTTGTAATTTTTATTTAACACTTTTACATTTCATGTGAGTAAGGTGAGGATATGTGCTTATCCTTGTCCTGAAGAAGGAGCCTCTGCGCTCCGAAACATGTTGACACTCTGAAGCGGTTGTAATACCCTAATACGTATACCTACAACCCCACTCTGCACCTTTTTAATAATACCAGCCGAGGACATAATAAAGTATATTTTTTTCCTACGTGCCAGGTATTTTTTAGTTTCCCACTTTTTCACCTCTTTTCACTCACACTTCCCTTTAGAACACACTCCCTCACATAGTTCACTACTTAGTGCTCCTACGTAGTCGTGAGTCATAGCACGCTGCATCCCGTAGAGGGGTGCGGAGGCCCCGATGATGAAGCATGACACCAAGGGGCCTGTTGGTGTGTGAGGGGCATTTAAACAACACCGTCTGCACCAGTTCCTTCAGTGCAGTGGGACACGGAGCAAAGTCTCCGTCAGCTTCACTCTCCTCCGCACAACCTTCTGCGGAAGGGGGCCCGCCCCTCTATGACATGGGTGATACCAGGCAACACCAGAACCCCGGACCGGTGATTCCTCTTCCGTTGTGGGCACTGCTGCAGCAGGAGTCTGCGAGGCTCTGGCTTCGTTGCGGTGCTGGTGCCGCAGGTGGGGGCCCAGCTCCGAGACAGGAACTCATAATGCACAGGCCATTCATGCCTCAGGCCCCATTCTGTTCCAGAGGCACAGGGACGTTTACCAGCCAAAAGTTGCATCGCTTCCTTTCCAGGCCCTGAAAGTGATGAGGGAATCACCCTCCAGCGCTCCACTCATGCTGTCAAAGAAAACAAATCACATGATGGAAAGCACAGCATGCACCAAGTTCTGCTTTAAATTACCCAGGGCAAGCCACACAGCGCTAGGAAATCCCTGGGGGTGCCAACAACTGGACACAGGCAGGCCAGCACAAGGGTCCAGGCAACAACAGTGGCAGTCCTTCTCTCCACCCAACAGGCAGCAGGGCAGGCACCCTGAGTAATCAAGTCCAATGGTGGTCCCTCCTGGCCAGGTGCAGCAATCCTTGGTTCTATGTCCCATGCAGTGTCTTCTTCTCATCATGGGGTCACAGCCCCTTTACTTACACTGCCAATGTCTTTGTTCTGAGGAGCACTTCAAACACTATAGTGAGGTGCACAACACCCCCATTCACATTTACAGCCCAGGTACCAGAAACACCACAGGGGGGATGTAGCCAGCATTATAGAAGGCAGGCACAGCCCAATTCAGGTGCAGGTGCAACTCCTCCTACCACTCCAAATGCAGACCAGGCCTGTTCAGGTGCAAGGGAACACCTCCCGCAATTCTAATTCAGCCAAGGTCTATTCAGCCTCGCGCTGAGTCACCCAGGAAAAGGCAGGACACACCATAACCCCCCTTGTGACTGGCTGGAGTGAGTGCACATACCGTCTCTCCTGTCAGTCAAAACCAGATGCTCAATGCACATCCAGGCAGGGCACTAAGACACATAAGGACACAGAAATGGCATTACTAAAATAGTAATAATAAATCTGCTTTCACCAATAAGCAGGATTTCTCACGACCATTTCAAACATATCAAACATGGTCACTTTCCCCTCTCAGTCAGAAATAACCAAAGAAGCACATATCAGGGAATTCCCAATGCAAACCTATGAGAGGGCAACCTCTCAGTAGTGAGAAACCAAATAGGCTGTTTGTCACTACCTGGAATTGCCACACAGTTAAGGCACATGTCCTACCTTTCACCTAAAGGGCACCCTGCCCATAGGGCTAGCTAGGGCCTACCTTATGGGTGCCTTATATGTAGTAAAAGGACATGGCAACCACTTGCCGTGCCATATCACTGCGGCAGTAAACTGTGCATATAGGCCCTGCAGTGGCAGAGGTCTGAGACATGTTGGTGGCGCAAACCCACTGGTAGCATTTAAGTTACAGGCCCTGGGTATATGGGATACCACGGTACAAGGGACTTACTGGTAAAATAAATATGCCAAACAGGTGTAGACCAATCTTACCAAGTGTGCAAGAGAGAGCACATGCACTTTAGCACTGATCAGCAGTGATAAAGTGCCCAGAGTCATAAAACCATCAACAAGTGGTCAAATAAAATACAGTTGGAAGGCAAAAAGTTCTGGGATGACCCTGCAAAAAGGGCCAAGTCCAACATATTTCCATTATAAATATTTTCATTCACTATGGCCTGTATGAATTTGCAAAAGGGTACTAAAGTAGCACATCTTTCTGTACTCCAAATAGGCCTATAGCTGAATACATTTATGTTCCATCTAGTAATCATGCAACAATTTTCTAAAGATACGTTCCAAGGGTGTAACGAGAAGCAAGTACTCTGCTTCAATCATGCGGCGAATGTTGCCATATGCCCACGCTGTTTTATTTCTTGCCACTCATAGAAGAGACCTGCATAACAGGTTGCAATGTGTAGCCTTAGCCGCGATTGTATCTATAATAGATGTCATGTCGAAATAGGGCACACCAATGTATGCAGGAGCTGGTAATACATGTCTGTGCGCAGTCAGGAATTTTTCAAATTTTGTGACTCCAACATGGAAAATCACTTGATAAAATTGGCTGAAAGCATAATAATAGTTGTGGATGAAATCTTGTCAGCCACTAAGCTGCAAAAACTATAATTTGGTGCAATTTTGCTAGACCTTTCAAGCTACCACTTTGCACGTTTTTGTTCTGATGTAAGTTTTAAAACCTTGAAAAGGTAACACTCTGCTGGAGTGTACTAAGTAATAATTTCCATTATAACCAGAAATGCGGTCTTGGTCATGTACCTTGTAATGAAGACCGTCAGGGTGCCGGGCTGTTTACTCTATCTGATAATTAAGGCCATTTCATGTAAATTGCATTCCATGCCATAATGGGAAAAAACTGCATATCAAACACTTAGCAGCCTTTCTTTTCCCTTTGCCATTTGACTAATGGTAATCCTTTGTAAGCCTTCTACATTTAATGTTAATTGGGAAAATAGCTTAAAGCTATGTAGCTCCCAGATACAGCTGGTCTGAAGCTGCCACTACAAGTTAGTTTGCAGCTATGTTTGATCATTTCTTATCTCCTCTCAATGTACATGGCAGAAATGACCAAAGTCTAGGTAAAAAGTTATAACTTATTCCGTTTGTAAGTTGGATTTACTCACGAGTAAATTATAATTTTTTGCTAATTCACAAACATTTCCCCTGACACCTGTTCTCAGCATCCATTCTAATCTTGACTAAACTATGCATTGCACTCGTTGGTATTCAGGTGCATAACCCAAGTATGAGAAGGGTTTAGAATTTTTTTTGTATTTCTCTGTTCAATCAGGCTTTTCTTCATTGCACCTTGTCAAAGTGTCTGAATGTCAAACTGGCAGATTTACAAGCCCTTTGCGCCTCTTTTACGCCGCCATTGTGTAACTTTTGTGACGCAGTGGTGGCGCAAAGGCAGCGCCATGCTGCTGGGTATTTACAACGTGACGCATCTGGGAGATCCGTCACATTGTAAAGCCCTGAGCCACATGTAGGCAATCCGGCGCAGAAAAGGGGGGGGGGGTGGTTCTAGTGTAGGAACACCTCATAAAAGTGGCTGAGTGAAATCTACAAGATTTCACTCAGTCACTTTTAAGGCCATGCTGCGTCAAAACCCTGCGCCTGCTTGAAGCAGGCGTAAGGATTGATGCAGCATGTTAGGGTATAGGGCACCCCCGAGCCTTGCTGGAGCTGCTTCGCGCTTGCGGCGCAACTCCAACAATGCGCCACCTTTCGGACCGGGGATGCGACACGCATCTGCCCATCCGTGCGCCATGGTGCGCTGCATTGTAAATGCGTTACAGAAATGGGGGTGGTGATGAACAGAGTGTCTGAATAAAGCAGACCACTCTTACACAGTCCAAAGATCAGGGCTTGATCCATCACCGTTATTTATCTCACTGCACCATCCCAGTTCAGAACCTGGCTATATGCAAATCAGTCTGTCCCTGGCCCAGTGCATCATGGGAACAGGGCAGACTAAACTACCAAGCCAATTCTTCACCGGAAAGGAGACAAGCTACCGGGGACCGGTTTCTGGCATTTCAGCCGTCTTCGGCCCGGCTTGCTTGAATCCTGATGGTGCAGTGAGAAAGGGACTCATGTCTGAGTATACCCTGCCACACCTATAGTGGCCAAAAACGTTACAGAAATGGGGGTGGTGATGAACAGAGTGTCTGAATAAAGCAGACCACTCTTACCCAGTCCAAAGATCAGGGCTTGATCCATCACCGTTATTTATCTCACTGCACCATCCCAGTTCAGAACCTGGCTATATGCAAATCAGTCTGTCCCTGGCCCAGTGCATCATGGGAACAGGGCAGACTAAACTACCAAGCCAATTCTTCACCGGAAAGGTGACAAGCTACCGGGGACCGGTTTCTGGCATTTCAGCCGTCTTCGGCCCGGCTTGCTTGAATCCTGATGGTGCAGTGAGAAAGGGACTCATGTCTCAGTATACCCTGCCACACCTATAGTGGCCAAAAACGTTACAGAAATGGGGGTGGTGATGAACAGAGTGTCTGAATAAAGCAGACCACTCTTACCCAGTCCAAAGATCAGGGCTTGATCCATCACCGTTATTTATCTCACTGCACCATCCCAGTTCAGAACCTGGCTATATGCAAATCAGTCTGTCCCTGGCCCAGTGCATCATGGGAACAGGGCAGACTAAATGCGGCGCATCAGTGGTGGCGCACAAGTGGGTAGATGCATCGCAACTCTTCTGGCGCATCCCTGCTGATTAGCAGAGATGCACCAGAAGTAGTAAATCTGCCCCTAAGTGTTTTACTTCTTCGATTCTGGTGTAGGTGCACTGACAACATACTAATCATTTCGCTATACTTTTTTTCATCAATTTGTATTGTAAAAGGTGTATACCTCTTTTCTGCTCTCTCATATAGTTGCAACACTGTCTACTCCTTGGTGTAGTTCTGCTGTGTGCATGCATAGCGAGCACAGCCCAGTCCGAGGCAATATATTGGCTGATACACTCATGGACAGGTACACAGGTATGATGGGCTGAATGTGGCCATGGATTGTGAAAGAGTGTGTGTGAGAGAGAGTGTGTGTGTGTGTATGTGTGGGTGTGCGTGCGTGTGTGTATGTGTGTGGAGGCAGAGGAATGAGTTGTTGCGTGCCTTTGCCATTTATACAGTGGCTGTGCGGATCAAATTACTATGTGGGACTGCACCAGTACCACAGTTAGCTCCACCATTATAGTCAATGGGTTAGCTGACGGAACAGCAAAAGAATGAAGTCAGAGCCTCACACATACGTGAGTCTGTGGTGTCTCAGTCACCATTGCTTCTGAGGAAATTTCCTGAAGAATCTGCCTTTGGTGTTGCTTTGAATGTGTGCATGGTGATGCCAAAGGCATAAGCGACAGGACGGTAAAATGACAAGAGCTAAATCATGGCTAACCCCATATTGGAGACTACTACAAGGCTTCCCCAACTTTGAGGAAGTTTCCCCAGAGCACAGCGCTGGTAACACTGCGTGGTCTAAAAGTTTTGTAAACAGTTCATTATACAGTAATCCTCTAGCAGTTCAAAGTTTCCAAGTGTTTTAACCCCTTCACTGCGGGGCTAATTTCCCCACGGTGCGGGGGGAAGGGGGGCCGCGCACGGCGCCGCTGTGCTCATGACGAGCCCAGGCTCGTCATGCAGCACGGTGCTCGTGTGCTCATGACGAGCCTGGGCTCGTCATGAACCCGCCCGCGCAATGGAACGCTCAGCACAGCGGGGAAATTAGCCCCGCGTGTGAGCGTTCCACGGCTCATGACGAGCCCAGGCTCGTCATGAGCACACGAGCACCGTGCTGCATGACGAGCCTGGGCTCGTCATGAGCACTGAAGGGGTTAATCCACACTCATTAGCGTCATGAGTACTTCATACGTATTTGAAAATGTTTTCATTAGTATGTTCCAACAATGTATCATCCAAGATTAACAGTCCCAATGCATTTTGGGCTGAAGACTAGCCCTTCCTCAAGGGAATGCTCTACAACATAAAAGAAGACATCTATCTGTCACTAAATGGTTCATCAGAGCGCCTTAATTAGCAATAACATCAGCTGGTGTGGGTGACTATGTACCATCATGCTCTACAGGCAACCAAGTGAAAAAAACAGAAAGTAGTGCCATTTAAACGCAAATAAGGGACATGTAGGTGTGTAAAATAGCACGGGAAAATAAACTAACAATCAAATGAAAAATACGCAGTGTAACCAATCAAAGGCCAACCAACTACGAAACCCAGGTGTTCAAACATCGGATGAAAACGGTGATCCACATGCACCACAACAGTTAAATCGTTGACAACGTTACTCACGGAGCTGATTACATCCGCCTGTCAAACAGGTCACCAGAACCTGCATAAAGGTGAAAGGCCATTAAAAAAATGTAAAGTCACCCACACCAGCTGATGTTATTGCTAATCAAGGCGCTCTGATGAACCATTTAGTGACAGATTGATGTCTTCTTTTATGTTGTAGAGCATTCCCCTGAGGAAGGGCTAGTCTTCAGCCCGAAATGCATTGGGACTGTTAATGTTGGATTATACATTGTTGGAACATACTAATGAAAATATTTTCAAATACGTATGAAGTACTCATGACGCTAATGAGTGTGGATTAAAACACTTGGAAACTTTCAACTGCTTGAGGATTACTGTATGAACTGTTTACAAAACGTTTAGACCACGCAGTCTTACCAGCACTGTGCTCCGGGGAGCCTTCTTCCAAGTTGGGGAAGCCTTGTAGTAGTCTCCTGTTTGTTTACGCTGATTGGCACAGACAGCGTCATCCCTGGAAGCACGCCACAGACCGTTAAAAGCGATTATTTTTGGTTCACCTAGCTGTGCAAGTCCTTTCCAAACATTTGTCATAACCCCATATTGGTACATTTTTTGGAATAGTCAATGTGATGACTTGTTCAACACAAGAGGGTTCATCTTTGAAAAGTAGTTGAGTTTTACACCTGGTTGACATAGTTTGAACTTTCTAGGTGAAATTATTGAACAATGAGAGCCATTTGTGAGACGTGCTATCATTGCTAAGAATGATCTAATTGTATGACATGAGAATGTTTTATGTGCAGCAGCATTCGTGGCTACTTTTGCTAGTTTGTTTTATTAGTTCTTTGTTTAAACATGTATATGGTTGTGAAAATAATCTATTACTGCAGCCATTCTGTCTTACCTCCAAACTATCCTTTCAGAGCCCAGGGTAAGGATTAATGTGGTGGTAAGATTGAAGAGACTATTAAAATATATCTTGATGCTGAAAGATATGTATATGTAATCATGCATAAACCAGCCTTGTTAACACGCAATTTAGCTATGGAAGGATAGTACTAGAACCTCTGCCAGTTTCTGGGACAAAAGGTATGACTGATGATATGAAAAATGAGAGTACCGATGAATCTGAGAACGCGTCAGTGGCATTAGAGGACTGTTGTGGAGCAAGGCTAAATACAGTGGTAAACAGACATACATTTTTCTCCAGAGTGCAATTAGTGACTGAGGGCCTGATTTTGATCTTGGTAGACTGGTTACTCGTTCACAAGTATGACGGATATCCTGTCTGCTGAAATATATCCCATAAGACATAATGGGATTTATGGGAAACCTTTACAACGCAGTCATTACATCACAACATCACAACATCCTTTACAAAGCATGTAATTACAACGCAGCCATTACAATGCATGTCACTGTAAAGCAGGAATTACATTGCAAGTCATTACAGCGCATACCTTTACAACCCATAGTACCCTTACACTATCCGACACTTACCCTACTGTTGCACTCACTGGAGTTAGAATAGTAAATATTACCCCTATACTATCCAACACTTACCCTAAATGCAATGTAATGGGATGCATTGTAATGGTATGCCTTGTGAAGGTATAATGCGGTGTAATGAAATGCGTTGTAAAGGTAGTTTCTGAAAATGCGATGTAATGGCATGCTATGTAAAAGAATGTGTTGGAAAGGCTGTAGCGATGTAAAACCTGCGTTGTACAGTCATGCATTGTAAATGTATGCATTGTAACATCATACATTCGGGATTTATATATCAGCAGACAACAGAATGTCCATCATCGTTGTGATGGAGTAACCCGTTCGCCAAGATCTAAATGAAGCCCTAAATATGTAGACCAGTGTGTAGAGGAGCTCCATAAATTGTTTGCAATATGCAAGTTTAAAGATCTTTGCAAGGAATTAATTGGACATCAGTTAACAAATAACCTTAAAATCGTAAAAGCATTTGTGACTGAAAGAACAAATACTGTAAGACGTTATAAACAGTTTTATTATTTAAAGAGATATATATGAATGAAATAAGAATAAGTGCAATAAAAAGTTTAATTGAGAAGAGTGGATATGTTTTCCAAGAAGAAATTGGTGGAAAACTTAAGTTTGGAGATAAATATTAAGGGCATCATTACGATGCTGGTCCGGCAACGTAG
The DNA here is from genome assembly GCF_964263255.1 of Lissotriton vulgaris. Classification (NCBI taxonomy): domain Eukaryota; kingdom Metazoa; phylum Chordata; class Amphibia; order Caudata; family Salamandridae; genus Lissotriton; species Lissotriton vulgaris. The sequence goes on along the minus strand of NC_141689.1, from coordinate 312,517,079 downwards.
TGGAAGCAGGACCACCGACAAGGAGTTGGCTGTCTTGCTGCCCTTATTACAATGTGACCACCTTCACAGTGGTTGCAAAGTGTCTATTTTCCATTGGGGCTTGTGCTGCTAGCTGCAGCACAAGACACAATAGTAAATGTACACTTTAAAAACATTCCTGCACTGTGTGGCAGGCACCATGTAGTGCCTGCCAAGTAATGTAGGCATGTTTAGCGGGCACCATAGGTGTCCCCAAGATCCCATAGCGGAGGGCCAGGGAGGAAGTCACTTTCAGCCTGCCTTTTTATGGCAGGTGAACCGCCATGAAAGGGCAGGTGGAAAGGGACATTGTAATCCCTACGGCGGTACCTGAACAGGCACCTTCCCTATTGTAGTGATTACTGACACTCCGACGGAGCCCGACAGAAAGCGTTGGACTGTCCCTCCACCTGCTGCCTCCGATCGCACGCATTGTAATGCGTTGGTCAGGCCACAGCAGCAGACGGAGGTCAGACGGCAACTGACAAGCCTCTGGATGCTGGCCGACCCCCATCATAATCGGTCCCTAAAATGTTAAGTATAGAGTGAGGTGTTCTCATTATGGTAGTGAAAGACATCTTGCAGCTTGCAGTCATTTTCCTTGCACAAAGGTGAGGTTTTACTGGGGGAAAGATAGTGTGAGCATGACACGAAAAGGTTGAATAATATTGGATGATGCTGATGAAGAGGAAAATGGAGAGGCAGAATTGAAGTAGGTAGTGTAGAAGCAGATATATTAACATATGTGAGTTCCCCATATATGTTGATTGATGTGGATACTTTCAAAAGAATGGATAAATGCAAGGGGGAAACCATCAAAAATTCTTAAAACTGCAAAAAATGTGTAATTTTTGTAAACATTTTGTACTCTAATGTTTCTCCAAAACCTCCTTTTTGCCTTAATAGCCTCCCTTGTGTTCTATTTTATTAGTATCACTAGCATCAGGATGCCCCCCAGGATCGCTATTGCTCTCTACAAATCGCAAATCAAAACAGAGATGGATTTGAAAATTTCAGACACAAATCCAGTGGAGTATTGTGATGTTAAATTGCCCTTTATTGTGTTTTATACGGTGAAGTTGGAATACAAAGTGAGGGTTATATTGGAAGAACGAATCCTAGAACAATTTAATATCTTACAAAGATTATATTAAACAACAAAAGAGTAACCAAACAATCAAAAATAGTATTACCACTAGCCAACAGAAGGTAAAACAAGGGGTTAGTAGGAGTCACTCTGAAGAAAGAACCCTCCAGCACCAACAGTGTAAGTGACCATTTTTCATCCTTGGGTTCTAGTTGAAGGCAAGTGTATTAGTGCCCAAAGTGTTGGTGAGTGAATTAAAACTAGGTATCTCTGATCCCCACCTAAATTTTAATAAGGGACGAGTATTACCTAAAGATAAAAACAAAGTGAAAGTAGACTAGAGATGGTTAAGTAAATTTGAACCACTGTGTCCTTAAAAAAATAATCAAGTGGTCAACATGTTTCTGCTATCATGTGCTTGTTACGCACAGCATTCATCAGGACCATATATCTCCCATCCCATTGTAGCAGGGTTTCCATTCTCCCACAGAACTGTGCATAGAGATCTAGAACCTTGTGAATTAGGGTGACCCAAAACCCACCTTAGTATCCAAAATCCCCTTACCGAACTAGCTACAGTGTCTCATTGGTCATAACAAACTCCCAATGACTTAGACAAACCAGAACATGAACTTAGGTTACCTCAGGTATCGTGGAACACATGAACACTCTTTCGCTCTATAATCATTTCAAACCAGAACGTGGAGTAAAAGAAGACACGAGAAAGTTTGAAAAATTTATTTTTCAAAGCAAGGTTCTTAAACGCAGTATCTTATATAATACCAGAATACATATTATAAAAATCAGAGTTATCAGCATAGTCACTAATCCTTAGTAAGCGAACGGTGATAGCATATTATAATGCAAAAATCAATAGAAATCTGTATCACCTATATTTCGCGCACCCTATTTAGCATACTATATTATATCTAAGAAGGTCTCATTTGGGTTTTAGCAGGGCAGGCCCATACCTCTAAATGTCAGTAGGAGAAGATCACATCATCAGCTACCAGCTCTCTGCATGCGAAGCACCATCAAGTGTGTTTTTGCATTCTCAGTAACTCTGTCTTAAACCCGCTTAGAGCCCATTGTTGGCAACAACTGTATTTGTGTTATGTCTAGTGGTGCGAGGATCAGAGCTCCCAGCAACCTTGTGTTAGGTTATTCTTAGAGCGTTCGGCACCCACTGTTCAGACAGTGTACCAAGCATGACAGATATCAGAGCAATAACATATTATTCTCAAATAAATCACATCTTTCGTCTAGGTTATTATTGTTATTGCATTTCTTGTATAGCGCCAGAATCGACCCCCGAAGGAGTATCTCCGCGCTTGCCTTGGGAACCCGTCCTGGTTTTTCCCTGTGAGATAGCCCCTACAGGGCATCCCCAAGGTGAAAGCCAGGCATCCCGCCGCAGGGGGCCGTTGTGGAGATTAAGCAAGCTTAATGCCCAGAGTTGCATAGTGTGAACCCATGATTAAGTCAGGCACCGAAGCGAGAATTATCGAGTCCGTGGACATTTGAGCTCAACACCCTGCCGCGTCGGGAATCGAACCCTGGTCCCGGGTCTGACCTCTGCTTCAGGGTCTGCCTGCTCTAACCAGTGAGCCACACTTCTCCACTACAATACAGCTACAATAACAATTATGTGTCGTGTGCAAACTGAAGCCAAAGGAAAATATGTCGTTTAAACATTTAATAAACTCATGCTAACTTAACACAATATATAGAAAAGCAGCATCTATATGACACCCCCCAATGATCCGAGGACGGTCAAAAAATATAAGCCAGTACTAAAATAAAGGCATAACATGAAAGCAGAGTTCAACAATATTGAGCCAAGCTAAAAATGTATATAAAAGTATGTATGAGTGCCTATAGTGGCCAAACAAAAATGTAATATAAGTCTTGAACTTTAGGCCAAACATAAAATCATAGGCCCAGATCATATTGAAAGTTCGTAAGAAAAAGGCACCATTTAGAATTACTAAAAAGTCACGTGCCATTATAATGAAAGTCTCCAAAGCCACTCATGGGTGGATAGAATATGCAAAATAGGTAGCAACAGCTTCCGACATGAAATCACTGTCATCATCCGAAAACAGTTCAGCCATCCAATTAAGCAATAGGAAAGAACATACGTGCTCCTCCAGCACCGGACCCTCTAGCAACATCAGAGGACAACTCGGTGGGTTCTCAAGAACGCTATGTGCCAGAAACTCATGCGCCGCTGCGGGAATGTCCCACTGACCCATTAGTCCATGCATCGCTGCCAAGGCCATAATCCTTTCGCCAGAACAAACCAACTCGTGAGCAACTACGGGGCCCATCAGGTGATTAAAATCGACTTCAGGAGATAACAGCAAGCAGAGACACAAATCAATGGCCCAGTCAAAATCGCAGCTCAGGCAATGAAACACAGGCTGGACACATGTGAAATAGGCAAATCGAAACGATAATCCAAATGCCGTGCTTAAAGCGGCAGGGTGCCATAGTAATCAAGCATCCGGTTGCGAAACAGCGTCAGAAGGAGCTGAGCGGCTTCTTGCGCAGGATGGGCATCCATGTTTTAGGAAGCAGAATAATATCAAAACGCCTGCAGCTAAAGCCAGCAAAACAGGGAATCCGCCAAACAAACTCGAAAATATTGAATGGAAGAAAGCGGGGATGACACCAAACATTTTTTCAAATGTAGTCACGAGACCACTGCTAACCAATTTAAAAAAATTAGCTAAGCCAGACGTGAAGGAGGCATTAAAGATTTGATGAACTAATTTGCAGAAATGAAACGGCAAGTCAGTATTTAAAAGTGCCTGCACCTCTGTGCGTGTGTTAGCTATGTGAAGGACATAAGTTTCACGGGCTGAGCTCAGGGCCACTTCCTTTTGAGACAAAAGAGCCCCCATTCTGCTCATACCATTGAACTCCGCTTTCAAGGTTGCGTTGCGTGGCCAGATGGAAACATCTGAATTCCTATGCGTGGCTGGATATAGCACGTTCTTGCAACACACCACACGTTCTGATACAGTAACCACATAAGCAATACCGACCATTAACCCACAATGCTCCTCGTTATTCAAAAGTAAATAACTACCGTTTGTCAATATTGTAAATGTGGGAACTATTGCTGGAACTGGTGTGCCTTTCAAAACACAGGCCTAATTAGGCCGGTCCTGATTACAAGAACCATGCAACTGGATGTGCCTGCATATCAGTGAACGGTCAGGCGACTGTGTGCATTCTTCACCATTCAAATTCACTTCCTTTCCATCCTTTAGACATCTGTACGTGTATGGTAGAGACCATGCCTCATGGAGGAAAGCACTGCCTAGTAGTTCATATCGCCCAATTGCAATATACCGCATACAATTAGTAAATTTGTACAAGGCAAATGGTAACGTAATAACTACATGGATAAGCCACGTTGCAGCAGTTGCCTCAGCTACAGAAAAGGGCAAAGATTCTAACTTTTCAATGTGTAACATAGAAAAAGATGCATCTCGCATGGAAAGCATGCGCTGCTTGTCAGTCAAATTAAATGGGGCAAATAGGGAGGACACGTTCATGTAACTCCAGGGAACGCGGCCCGCCTTAAGAGTCTGTAGTGTCCACGCAAACTGCATCACAGAACGCAATTGATTTTGACCATGGTACAATACAGACACCTCATCATTCACAATGTCAACTACAGAAGAGACCATATTATTCAACGTGTAAATTCGGGAAGAAAGCATGTTAATACTGTTATCGACAACTGCAAGCACTTTTTCCAAATGTGCTTGGTCAATCGCCCTTAGGCGCTTAGCAGCCTCAATTTGTGAAAATTTCCAAATTTCATTGTAAACCGCATAAATCCACCGTTTAGACCTACCATTAGCCGGGCCTTTTATAAAATCATTTAAGTCCACATTATCATTTAACTGAGACAGATGTAGTTTAACTGCAGCTAACGTGGAATGTTGTAACCAATTCTGACACAGTTTCCCCACAGAGTAAGTAGTGACAGTATAATCAGTTTCAAAACAGGGATCAGGTCTGACTTGTGTGAACCCTTCAGCCAAACCCAGAAAACGACGTTGGCAAGAATCAGCACTTCTATGCCACATCAGCCAACCCTTCGGATCCAAAGTGGATACATTAAAGGACGAATTGTGCAATAGAGCTTGTAACTCACGAATGGACAATTCAGTATAATTACCCCATCCTGAATATTCTTCCAATTCGGGGATAATTGGTGCATTTAAATTTTTTAGAAGTCGCCAATCCAAAGCATGTTGTTTGGGAAATAGTAGAATTTAGAAACAACATGTGATTCGGGATGAGAAATGCACGGTGCAAAGCCTCAGTGCCTTGTACCTGCCAATCTTTGGTACCCCAAACCGATTTAAGGTCAATTGTTCCTTTCCACAACTCGTAGCCATCTACAGTTAACTTGTCTAGAAAGGACTTCGAATACAGCAATTTTGTATCGGAAAGTCTAACTTTGGACATGGACTTTTGTGTCATTTTGAAATAAAATGACTCAGGATTTGATTTATTAAAGTCTGTAAAATAAGTGTATTTTTTCAGAAATGTATTTGAGCTGCCTCCCAATGGAGCTGGGCAATGTTCCCACTGCGTGTAATTTACAGCAACCCTCCTGGAATTTGTCTTATGCAGAAAATGATTACCATAATGTTAGAAGCAAAACAAATCACCATAATTAACAGAATCTAAGTATAAATCCTCAGCATCAAAAGCAGCATAATATTTCAAATCAGAGAATAATGCTTCTACGGCCTGAATATCCCAATCATCAGAACGTATATTTTGTTTAATCACATCCCCCATGTTTACTCTAAGCACATTCGGAACATTAATCACTTCAGTGGGGCCATGTATCTCAAATCTAACCACATCCCACACAATCCCATCAAGGACAGGCCAAGCAGTAATGTTGACTGTATTCAAGTCTCGTTTCAGTCTGTGTGCTGAATGTGAAGAGGAAAGAGGGGCCAATGTTCCATTAAGGTACCGAATTCCTGTTCTTTCTCTGACATAGTGGCCATCGATCAGGCGGAAAAAATAAAACACAAATCCAATTGACATAAAAAGGTAAAATGAAAATAGAATCAACCAAATGTATGTCCAAGGGGGAATTAAAAAATGTTTCTTAAATAAAGTGGCATATTTAGCAATAGTTGAGGGTTTCTTTCAAAGTTCCGAAACAGAGTCAAAAGAGAATCTGGACTGGTCGGCCAAATGAGTCTACAAATCTGGCATTGATAAATCAGCAGGATAGGTGTAGTTCAGCTCATCAATGTTAGTAACAGGAATAGTATTTAATAAAGGACTGGAAATAGCAAGCATCTCGAGGGACACCTCCGGTTCTGCACCAGAAGTAATAGCCAGCACAGAATGCCTCACCATGGAAGGACAGGATATAGCCGGTATCATGCTATGAAGAATCGGCCACCCTGTGTGTCTTGACATTGTCAATTGAGATAAATCTGTTTTCCTTACGACCTGGAAGTGGTGGTAATATGACTGTTCTCGTGCCCTTCACTCCAAGAACTCGAACCGGTGCACGATATGAGGGACCAAACTCTTTCTTGTTATCGATCTTCTCTCGAACCAGTTCTCCAACTTGGGGTAGCCAGCCAACTACCGGGATCTGCAACGCATAATCTGATGTGGAGGGCAAATGTTCCTTTGCTAGACTGTCTCTGGTCTTTTGTAGATCCTGTAAAACATTGCAATGTTCACCTACGTCAAAGGCCGCGGCCTGGGCCTTGCAGTCTAGACCGTCGAGGTCAGGGACATACATCTTGATACCAAAGAGCATTTCGTATGGGGTCCGCCCACCGAGAGACCTTCTAGGGAGATTATTAAGCGCACGCTGCACGCCATTGAGGTGGGCCAACCAGTTTCTGCCAGTGCCTATAACTTGAGCTGTCAAAGATTGCTTTAAGTCACGGTTTATTCGTTCCACTACACTGTTACCCTCAGGTCTGTACGGAGACGAAAACTTGACTTGGACCCCCAACGAAACCATAGCATCCTTATACGCCTTAAAGGCGAAAGCCGGACCCTGATCCGAATGGAAGGTACCACAGGCAAAAATCCCTACAAAGACTCGCAAATCCTTAATGACAGTCCGTGAATCAGCGCTCCGATGGGGCCAGACCCACACCAAGCGTGTGCATGAATCAACTGCTACTAAGATATACTTATACGCAGCATCAGAAGAAAAAGGACCGCAGTGATCTAAATAAACGCACCCCAGTGGTTTCTTAGAAATGTACAACTGTGTCTGAGGCGGACGCGCAGCAGTTGAAGGCTTAATCTGCTGGCAAATGTCACATTGAAGGACATAATCGCGCGTCTGTTTGTACAGTCCCCGCCACCAGAACCTCTGTTGTAGCTGAGTTACAGTGGCTGAGACGCCCTCATGCGCAGATGCCACACCTTCATGAGCTGCTGTAATCAAAGAAGCTCTGCGATCCGAGTTGGGACTTAAACGTTCGCCAACATCAGGAATTTTCACATAAGGAACCTTATCGGGACTTAAGTGGTATGTGCACTTCGAAGGGAACCCCGCAGGATATTTACCTCCCTTCTCAGTGGCAGCAACAGCTGCCAAGATGCCATCATCTATCTTACTTTTGGACCGCGTGACTGCTGCAACTAAGTATTTTGATACTGCTGACTTCGCCGCTTCATCAGCAAGCGAATTACCGACAGCGTGGACTCCCACGCGCTGATGGCCAAGAGTATGAATCACAAACACTAGTGGCAACTTTTCTTTAAGTTCCGCCACTCGGACCCAGATCATTTTATGTTTTATTGTGCTACCTTTGGAATCACAAAATTCATTCTGAATCCAAAAGAACAAGTTTTCATTGTAAGACTGACACAGTAGTAAGAGTCACTTACGATCAAAGCCGTCACACTAGGATCTGCGTAGTCCAATGCAAGCATCAGAGCACGAAGCTCTGCAAATTGTGTGGTGCAGTCCCCAAGCGTCTGCGTGTGCACGACACTGGACTTGAACTCATCGTTCACCATGGCACCGACCACAATGACGCACGCGGAAACGTAGGCATGTTTAGAGTCATGCGCAACCTGCGTCGAACCATCAGTGTAAATGATGCAATGGAAATCCTCCAACGGCCGCATTGCTAAAGGAGCAGGATGAACAAATTCATACTGTAAATACTCCTGCGACCGTAAAGTGGCGTCAAAAATAAACGTGACATCCTGGGACGTCAAGGATGCAGCCCATTGAATCCACCTATGGTGCAAAGCTTTGGAATTCGGTACACTGGCTTTCGTAACTGCCTCCAAGGCAGGACACGGGGTAACAACCAACATGCGTTTTCCCTGTGACAGGGCACGTTCCTTGAGAATTGCCATCTGTACAGCCATCAAAACTTTCTCCACAGTGGAAAAGCGCATTTCAGCCGAAGTGTACAAGTGTGACTTGTAAGCCATAGGTACTGTATCTCCTTCATTAAAAGTTAGGTATGTGAAACCCACCGTCCCAGCGACAGTCTGTAAATATTCAGAAGCGAGCAAATCAGCTTGCAAAGACTGCAGTATAGCTGAATGCTCAGGCAGCCAGCATGATATGGAAAAAGATGGTTGTATCAAAGCATACAAAGGCTTGATACGCTGGGCATATTCCGGAATGTATGTTCTCCCGAAATTCAAAAAGCCCAGTAAAGATTGTAATTTTTTCAGTGTGAGTGCGCAACTGTGCGCATTTCTCCAGGAAGTGAGGAGCCAAGCCTTTTCCTTCATTGTTCAGTTCATAGCCTAGAAACAACAATGTGTACTCTGCAATGTGCAATTTTGCAAAGTTAAACTTGTAACCCATGACTGCAAAGTTACAAATAATACTGTTCACTCGACACAGATGCTCCCAAAGTTCGTCGTCTGTGAGATAGATATCATCCACATAGGAACAAGCATCTGGGTCGAACAGAGAGACAATGCGGGTGGAAAATACTCCAGGACTATTCTTATAGCCCATTGGGAGACGCCGAAACATTTTTTGGACACCGCCGCATGTGAAAGAAGTCCATTGGGAACTTAGACTGTCCAATGAATGGGCATAAAAAACATTGGAAATGTCAAGCATGGTTTTGAACCGCTTACGCACAAGACTATTTACAAGGGCAGAGCCGTGAGTATTCTGTACTGCACAGTTACGGCAATGCGAGTTTAAATGCCGGTAATCCAAAACCAAACGGTAAGAGCCGTCCGGCTTGTTTACAGTAAAAAGGGGGTTATTCATCGGTGACACACATGTTTTAATTACACCTTGATATTCCAATTGTTCAAGGATCGCTGCGAACGAAGCTTTGGCTTCACGTCGTATGGGATATTGAGGTTGAGGTTGTGGCTGAGACCGTAAAGGAATCTCGTGGCTAGGGGACAATTTATCCCAGCCACACTGATTGCGGTACACAGCCGGTGCAAGCGCCAGAGCCCACTCTTCTGAAAAGTGCAGCGCTTCCACTCTCGAAACAGTGTTCGCGAAACTGGGGAGGATTACCTCCTCCCCTCTCGGAGCTGCGAGCACAATACCCCTTTTATGGTACGCTGTATGTCACCTTCAATTAACAGGACAATTTCAAAAAGTCTATCAGGGGGAGCAACTCTTGTATCAGCTGTTTCAATCACAACATAAGTGTCAGTCGCTGTCACCTTCAGTAGTGGACGGAGGGCCTCTCTCACTATGGTAATCTCCGCCGCGCTGTCCAGCAAGGTCAGAGCCCAAGTCAGATTCCGAAGCAGCGTTCTCACAATCTGGGGCATATCGATGCGCCGTTAAGGCTGCGACTTTTTTCTTGGCAAACTGCGGTCTCTGAGGCGTAGAGCCTTCCTGCTTGTCTGCACCGTTGCGCGGGCTGGGCTGACCACCTCCTTGCTGGCCACCCCGGCCCCTGCCGCCTCCTCCACCACCGGTTGACGGAGCCGATGAGTCCTGAAAGGAACGAGGAGAGCGTTGGTCAGAAGCCTGAAACCGATCAGGAGATTTAATCATCGCGCGGTCGCGCAAATCATAAACACGTTCCGACTGCGCAGGCAAGGGAGACGCAGGGCGAGATGTTTGAGCCTGTTGTTGCTGTTGCTTACCCTGATTCTGTTTTTTAGGCCAATTTTGTTTTTTATTGGTATTGGGTTGTACCGCTGCTGCCGAAGTCTGTCCCTGGGGCTGCTTTTTCTCTTTATCAGAAAAAGGCTTAAGACCCTTGGCATTGCGGCCAACCGTTTTATAGGCCGCCACAATTATCCTCGCTAACTGACGGGGTTTTTCGGGTTCGGGAACCGCCTTTAACGTGTTAGCCACCTGAAAGTTCACTGCATCTCCCTTGACATTCGCAAGGATCAGATCGCAAACCACATCAAATGTGCCACACAGCCGCATACCCAATTGAACCGCAGACTCCGGTCCGTGGTCATCTTGAACACGTTTAAGGACCACACACAGATTGGACATAGACGGGGTGCCATAGCACCTCGAATAGACCGCTGCAAAAGTCTTACCCCAAGATTCACAGTCACAAAGCTCAGGGGCCAAATCTTTCGGCAAACTACGCGTAAGAATCCGGTGTTTTTTACCGGGAGGCGTATCAGGAAACACAGCCTCCAGCTGGTCAAATTTCTCGGCAAGCCAGAAAGGAAAATCATCTTTATCCTGGGGCTTTTTGCCCATCACGGAATTCACCATGACTGGACTGATCTTCAAATTAGCCTGTCCTGCTGCAAGGTGCGCACCTCTAGGTGCCGTACCATGAACATTACGACTTGTGTAATGTACAAGCGCTCTAATCACGGCAATAGCGACAACATGAAGTCGCCTTAGTTCCGCCAAGGAACAATTGACGTGAAGAGGGTGAGGAGTAAACCCAGCCAAAGCGGGCCAATTAGTGCCCGGAATGGACAAAGGACCTAACCTCGGAGCGGTTAAAGAGTGGGGTAGGGCGCCACCAAACCAAACTCCATGCTGCCAAACATCAATAGGTATTTCCTGTGCTCTGTACGGAGCATATACAGCAGGTACAGCTGACGCAGTGTACGAGTGGAACACACCAGAATTAGCGTCCACCGGCGGAAATGTCACCCACGAATAAAACAGTTCGTACGGGTAAGCATATTCCGCACTCACCACCAGAACCACAGCCAAGCCTTCAACAGGAACATCATAAGCCCGCAAATGATCATGCACTGCAATACGACTATGCAGCGGGATGTCCACGGCTTATGGAATATGAAAAAAACAAAGAATACTTTGTAGCACAACTGGGTAGTAATTCAAGGAAACCGTTTTAGATAGATTCAAGCTTGAAAAGACCTATTTCAAAAATAGGTAGGTTTTTCCGACACCACCGTTTTCCAGAAACGGGAATGCAGGGGTTAAGGTTTGAATGATATACTACTCGAGTGTCATGATATAAGGCCAACAACGTATGGGCGCCATGTAGCAGGGTTTCCGTTCTTCCACATAACTGTGCATAGAGATCTAGAACCTTACCGAACTAGCTACAGTGTCTCATTGGTCATAACAAACTCCCAATGACTTAGACAAACCAGAACATGAACTTAGGTTACCTCAGGTATCGTGGAACACATGAACACTCTTTTGCTCTATAATCATTTCAAACCAGAACGGGGAGTAAAAGAAGACACGTGCAAGTTTGAAATATTTATTTTTCAATGCAAAGTTCTTAAATGCAGTATCTTATATAATAGTAGAATACATATTATAAAAATCAGAGTTATCAGCATAGTCACTAATCCATAGTAAGCGAACGGTGATAGCATATTATAATGCAAAAATCAATAGAAATCTGTATCACCTAAATTTCGCACACCCTATTTAGCATACTATATTATATCTAAGAAGGTCTCATAGAGGCCCATACCTCTAAATGTCAGTAGGAGAAGATCACATCATCAGCTACCAGCTCTCTGCATGCGAAGCACCATCAAGTGTGTTTTTGCATTCTCAGTAACTCTATCTTAAACCCGCTTAGAGCCCATTGTTGGCAACAACTGTATTTGTCAGTCAGTCATAAGCTTTTATTCGATATGCAAGATATCTTGTAAGCACATTAAAAATACAACATTACAGTTCCCAAAATAGTAAAAACATTGCTACAAGAAGTCAGTATAAAACTCATTAGAAAAATAAAAGGACATGAAGTGCCCGTTAATAAATTAGCTAAAAATTGAATTAAACAGCTACTGACAGTCTCTTACAACGAATAAGCCAAAACTGCTTTAAAAATTTTGCTATTCCACACACCATAGGGGGGGAAGTGTCAGTGGTTAGGATGCGCAAGGCTACAAGGTGGTTACGTGTGCCCATATTTTGGCAAAGAGGTTTCAGCCAAGAGCTCCTAGGCCTAGCATAATCCGGGCATTCGAAAAGGATGTGCGCAAGGGATTCCACCCTGGTCGGGCAGCATGCACAATTAGGGGAAGTACGGGCCGCCAAAGTCCATTTCGATACCACAGCTCCTAGGGGAAGGGATCCAACTCTAAATTTAAAATAAAGGGCTCTATCAAAAGGGAGGGTAATCATGTCCAGGTAAGGTTCAAAGGCCACAATATCCTTAATTTGCAAAAAGGCAACAGTGGATTTGCAGTGGTTAGAGTTTGTATTTAGACACTCCGAAATCCATTTCCAGTAATGCGCCTTAACAACTTCTTTTGGAGGTGCTGAGCGTGATAGCCAGCAGTCTCCTAGACCGATCTTCTCCAGGAGATTTTTAGTTTCTCTTAACCATCTTATCTTGGCCCAACCCCCCATGGACATTATTTCCCCCAGGGCATCAGCATGGGGCCTTAGTTCATCACCCCTCCAAATTCGTGACCATAATAGGAGCGGGCGTAGCTGGGCCAAATCCTTGATATTTTTACAGCCCGTGTCCAACCACACTGGTACAGATGGAGTGCTCAATGGAACGGAGATTATGGATTTCAGAAACTTACTCTCCGCTGTCACTAGGGCGTCCATTCGACAATGTCCCCACAGTTCTGCCCCATACAAGGCTGATGACACTACTTTGGCCTTGTAGATGTCGATTACTGGGGTAAGTGAACTCCTCGGTGAGGCCCTGAACTCCCTCATAAGAGCTCCTCCAACTCTCCTATGGTTGAGGACCATTTTGTCGATATGATTTGCCCAGGACATCCTATCCGTGATTCGAATGCCAAAATAATCGAATTCTGCTACTTTTTCTAAAGGGATCGAATTAAGTGAAGGAGGGCGGCCCAGTTTCTTAGGAGGGTTTAGGACTAAGTATTTTGTTTTGTCCACATTTATTGTTAACCCTTTTGCAGTACAGAACTCCTGAAATCGCATTAATAATTTCTGTAGGCCTTGTGGGGTCTTCGAGATCAGGAGAGTATCGTCCGCAAAGAGTAAGGTTGGAATACGGACTCCTCCAAGACAGGGGGCGTCGGCTGGTTCTTGCTGTAGGTGTTTAACCACCCCATTCACATATAATGAAAATAGGGTGGGAGCCAATACGCAGCCCTGTCTTACACCCCTGGACACTGGTATCTTCTTAGTGAGCTCGCCGTTCTTACCCCAACGGACCTGTGCATAGGTATGGGTATGAAGGCTAATGAGAAGGGACAAGATGTAGGGAGGTAGTCCCAACTCATATAGAACCCTCCAGAGCTCTTCCCGGGGAACCAGGTCAAAGGCAGTCTTCAGGTCTATAAAGGCCAAATAAAGACTACCCTTGCCTAGTTCTACCACCTTCCACCCTAGTAATGCCAACCTAAACACCTGCTCTATTGTCCCCATACCTGCCCGAAAACCTGCCTGATAGTCTGATAAGATTTTGTTCTCCTCCACCCAATGTTGGATCCTACCAAGGATAGCTTTACCAGCTATCTTTTGGGTGGAGTCAATCAGACTTATAGGGCGGTAATTCCCCGGTGTTTCCCTACACCCTTTTTTGTAAATCGGGACCACCACAGCCCCTTTCCAGGATTCTGGCACTGCCCCTCCCATCATGATATCATTCAGGAGAGCTGCTATAACCCTTGCCCACTCCGATGGGAATGCCCTCATAAGATCCCCCGGAAGGCCGTCGGGGCCCGCTGCCTTACGCGGTGCTACCCAACCTATAACCCCCTCAAGCTCTAGAGGTGAGAAGAGATCGTAGGCATGTGGTTCAATTTCTCGCGTAAGGTCCATTCTCCCGATCAATTCCCCATCCGGAGGGAGATATAGGTTCCCAAAGTGTTTTACCCAGTTTTGGGGCGGGATGTTACAGGGTCTCATTGATGCATCAGGTTTATTCCGTGCGCTAATGAGATTCCAAAAGGCCCTTGAGTCCCTGATCTTACTGGCCTGGAGGAGGTCGTCCCAGAATTTTTCTTCCCACACCCTCTTGGCAAGATTAAGGGATTTATTATAGGCCTTTCTTGCTTGCTGAATCACGCCTTGGGATTTTAGTTTAACAGCCTCAACCAATCTTGTCTTATGAACCCTACAGGTTTCGGTATACCATCCTTCGGCTGGTTTTTTCAGTTCATTATTGCTCGACTTCTTTGGGTACATGGTAAACATGTTGGTTAAGGCTTCTACCAGGGAGACAAAGAGCCCACTAGCTCTAACTACCCCTTCTAGGGAGGATCCGAGGGTTGTTACTGCTTGGATTAAAAGGGATTGAATTTCCCGTACCTTAGCCTCGGATAAGACCAGTTTCGCCCATTTAATTCGTCTGCCACAAGGGGAGACTTCGGACTCATCCGAGGGAGCGGCTACCAGGTTGACATTATCCCTCTTTAAAGTGCGCCACCACTGGACCATACTTAAAGAAATTGGATTGTGGTCGCTTTCGGTCGAGGCGACCACCTGCATATCCCTTACATAAGGCCAAAAGAATACGTCTATCAAGAAGTAATCTAGCCTAGAGGTGTGTCCTGGCCTATTATATGTGTGGGCACCCCCCCTATCCGAGGGTGTCCTCCCGTTTGCTGCCCTTAAGTTAAACTCAAGGCACAATGAGTATAACTGGAGCGCAACTTCTGTCCACCTTCTAATCGGTGGGATTTCTAGTACCGGAATCCCCATCCTGGAATCCTCCTCATCTTGGTCATGGGAGACGTCCGAGCCCAAGGGCTCGAACGTACAGTTCATATCACCTGCAACCAAGGTACGTGTTTTATAAGGGGTATTATTTAGCAAAGTCTCTAAGAGAGATATTACAGGAGACTTTTTACCACCCTTGGTTCCCCGGGCATAAACATTATAAACATTTAGGACAATTCTTCCCCTTAGATCTATTAGGGTGATGTTTTGTATGTCCGGGGAACCTGTGTGTGACTCCACTACTCTGCAGTCTAAGGAAGCCGCGACCCAGATGAGGAGGCCGCCCGAGGGTCGCCCCCTCCCTGTTTCCGAGACTCGTGCAGTGTAGAAATAGGAGGAAAATCCCACCCTGTGGGCCGGGACCAAACTCCATGTCTCTTGGAAGAGGCACAAGGAGTGCTCGTCAACCCAAGCAGTAAAGTCCGGAAGAGCCAATTTTTTTGCAATCCCTGCGACATTCCAACTGAAAACCTTAAAAGATAGGTCCGTCACAGTTGGAGTGTCGTTGGGCGCTACAAAACCCTTATCTGAGGGCCTATTCTCAGGGATCTGAGGAGATGAGGATTCCTGGGTGGCAGCTATAGGGGCTCCTATTTCGCTTAAGGGGTTTGTTGGGGTGAGAGATACTCCTGCAGGCTCTACTCTGCTCCCAGTTTCCAGTCAGTGAGAGCCTAATGCCCACAGTTGGTTCTCCCTTGTACCCCCCGTGGCCCCAACCCAGTTTTGACCGGTAAAAGGGGAACCAAAATTTCCTTCCATTGGGCTGACATTTTGCCTGGGGTAAAAATAGGCAAGGTCTACCACCTTTACCCCTGGGGCCCCCATGCTTTTAATCGGAGTACAAATCGATGGAACTACTCTTGGATCTTGGAAGTTTATGATTATACGGTCCCCCTCCTGTGTTTTTCTCCCCTGCCCTACCCAACCCACTCTGCGGACACTTAGAATAATACCATCCACACCCTGCGGGATTGGCTTATTTGCTTTCAGCCAGTGGATACACTTATTTTTAAGTGATTGATGATTTTCCACCTGGCCGTCCTTTAAGGGGGCCACGTTAACCATGACAGCAACGAAGGGTTGGCAGTCTGGTGGGAGGTTTATTGGGGGGATCCGTCGCACTGAGTTGTTGGGGACCATTGAGGGGGTAAAGGGGGTAGTAGATTGGGATGCAGATTTAGGGGCTTTCCCTGTCACTAGCCCGTTTGATATACTGCGTGCCCCTGGTTTTTGGGAGGCTTCCGTTTTACCACTAGCTGACTGTGGCTGCTTTTGTGGAGGAGGCTTAGGCTTATTTTTGTCAGGTTCTCCATGTATTAAAACTCCCTTATGTTTTAGCCCTGAATTGGGACGGGGAGGGGATTTAAGAGCTGAATTTGATGGGCTATTAGGGACAACTTTTTTTGGGCCAGTGGGTGGCTTCGGGTCTCTCTGGGGTGGTGGTTCATTCCCCTTTACGCCCAAGTCCTTATTTTCAGTCACTCAAGTTATTTGTTTAAAAGTTGTCTTGAGTGAGTGAAACCCATCAAGGGTTGATTGCTCTAATTTATCTATCCTCTCTCCTAGGCCCTTGACTTGCAAAAGTAACGGTTTCAAGAGACCATATACTTTCTCAAAGATGTTTTCAGCTGTTACTAAGTTAGAGAGCTTATGGGCCTTGGCAATGTTAGCGTCTGGGTGTAGACCCGTGGGAGAGATCTGGACATCCCCGTCTAGGTCACTTTCATTCGCTATGGGAATACCCCTTGTCGTTATTGCACTCATTCCGGAGCGACTTCTCACTCTTTGATAAAGAGCGGCCTGGCTCACTAACCTACCCTTTTTGCGTTTTCTTTGCTTTTTGTTCAGGGGCCTACTCTCCTGCCTAGTGTCTGGGGTTTGAGTATTGGGGGACACCCTAACTGACTCCCCATCTAATATGACAATGGCCGGAGCGAGAGGGTTAGGGGACTCAGGGTCACTGTTCGCTTCACTTGGGGGTTTGGGTGATAATGGTATGGCCAGTTTGCTGGGGCCATCATCTTCCACTGTAACTATAGGGAGAAGAGCGGCCAGATTTTCCAGCCTGTCAATGTCGAGCTCTATGCCGGCCAGCTGAGGGGGGTCTGTGAGAACACCAGGCACACTGAGTGGGGAAACAGGCAGGGTCCGGGAACAGGCTGATGTAAACGACTGGGCGGCAACCCCCAGAGATGAACGCCTTGAGGGGAGGTATACCTCAGATAAACGTCGCTCAGACATGGCAATTTCCTTTTCAATCACCGCCGCCACCCTGGTGATGAACCGGTCCATGGTTCCTATAACGGGGCTTGCGGCATTTGTCCCCTTGACAGCATCGCTCCTAAGAGGCTTTCCGGAGCGAGTAGACATGATTAATGGAGACTTGTTGAACAATACACCTGACGAATGTACTCACTGATAACAGGAAGAAAGGGACGTGGCCCAGCCCAGCCTTGACAGTCCCTGACTGCCACAGACTGCCCGCCCTTTGCTCGGGCTTCGCTCGGCGTCCCGCTCGCGTCCCGCGGAGCGCCTGACAGAGCCTTAAATCAGAGAGCGTTGCAGGCGGGGGGCGTGGCTGGTTGGTGGGCGCGTCCACTCGCGCAGCTGCGAGAGCAGGGACTCCTGGACCTTCGAGTCCCTGCTACAGCGCCAACGCCGGTTTGGTGATACTCTCAGCGCCTCCAGAAGCCCAGCGCCTACACGGTGTTCACACCCTCCTTTTCCGCGAAGCGGCACCCGCGGAGCGGGTGCGGCGAGGGGCTGAGGTGAAATGCAGAAAACAGTCCCTGGGTCAGCGGGACATGCAAACGGCTCCCAACAGGCAGCAACTCACTTCTGCTCACAGGTAGGGTCCCGGGGAGCGGTAGAAGCACGCGCCTTTTCTGGCTGGTCAGGCGGGGGGCGTGGCTGGTTGGTGGGCGCGTCCACTCGCGCAGCTGCGAGAGCAGGGACTCCTGGACCTTCGAGTCCCTGCTACAGCGCCAACGCCGGTTTGGTGATACTCTCAGCGCCTCCAGAAGCCCAGCGCCTACACGGTGTTCACACCCTCCTTTTCCAACTGTATTTGTGTTATGTCTAGTGGTGCGAGGATCAGAGCTCCCAGCAACCTTGTGTTAGGTTATTCTTAGAGCGTTTGGCACCCACTGTTCAGACAGTGTACCAAGCACGACAGATATCAGAGCAATAACATATTGTTCTCAAATAAATCACATCTTTCGTCTAGGTTGAAAGCTACAATAACAATTATGTGTCGTGTGCAAACTGAAGCCAAAGGAAAATATGTTGTTTAAACATTTAATAAACTCATGCTAACTTAACACAATATATAGAAAAGCAGCATCTAGATGACACCATAGTCCGCGCACCCTAAAGCGCAAACTCCAATGAGGGAGAAGAAACATTCTTTGTATACTAACACAACTCACGAAACTGTCGTGGATTTGAACTTATTTCAGTTTATAAAATCTCCAATCTGAAAAGACAGAAGACATTAATGCAGCATAGCCAGAATCGTGTCATGCAGTATTACCATCTGGTCATCCTAAGTTCAAACAATTGTATCATCTTTTCTAAACGAAATTTAAGATGGTATAATAGTGTACAGCTGGCCCCAAACGAAGACCCTTAATCACATCATGTAAACAGAACTTTTTATGCACAGGACGTATTTTTAAATTTCATTACGAGAGATTTTCCCGATCTAAACGCACGTGTTCTATGTTAAAAAACCGCAGTGTTTAGAATCATGATGTTTGGAAAAAGATCACCAAACATACATCTCACTGTCTGTTTTAAATCTAACAGACCTGCTGAATCCTTCAATGTTTGCCATCTCTTAGGGGACTACAATAAAGGTTCAAAAAATATTTATTTTGAAGTGCCCGTAATGTAATAAATAAGTTAGTTAAATAAAACCACACCGCAATGAAATGGAAGATTATAAAAGCAAAGGAAAATGTCAAACTCACTAGGAGAAAGTAGTGAGATTACCTCATAGGCTTGTGGCAGGGAAAACCTTCCGCCAGGAATCTCTACAATAGTAAAAGAAAACTCGCTGTTACAGCCGTCAACTAACAGGCGTGCACTCACAAAGCTGGCACTTGGTTTATACTCAAAATAGCGTGTTTAAAAGAAAGGGTTACTCACTTCAGTCCCGGCGACCGCCCACAGGGTAACCTACTGCTTGCACATCCACGGCCCGAACGTAACTGAAGTTCGGAGCCGGATGTGTTTACTAAGGCTTCCCAAGCGTGGCACCTGACCGCAACGGGGCTCATACTTTTTAAAAGGAAACACACCCCCTCACAAAAACCAGTACGTTGCTCCGTGTCAAACATTAAACTATATTACATTGTTCAGTGTGGTACTGGGGTGTTGAAGTACCTCGCTTAGTTAGTAAATCATACTCTATCCTATATATAGAGAAATTCACATTGAGGGAATGGTGCAAATTTGCAATGTATACAGAAAATGTTGTGACGGCTCTCTTTTTTATTTTTTGTCTCAAAAAATGTATTAGTAAGATTCTAGCCATCCTCAGCTCTTAATCGTTTGTTGTACACCCAAACCTTAAGGGAATACCAGAACAAAATCAAATTGATCGATGTGATGCAAATGATCTACTAGACTGAGAACAGGAAGGTAGGTGAAATTTTGACATGATTAATACAGGTTTTAACCTGGTCCACCAAGCAATCGGAAAGACCTTCATGTATTAGGTATTCACTTCTGGGGTATCCATATAGAAATCAAAGACATATTTGGAACACCAGATCAAGGATATATTTAGAACACAAGATCTTGCGAGTCACCAAACATTTACCCCTCATGTGTCTCGGTAATATTCGTTTTTTTCATATAAGAATATCGTCTACCTGAGAGTGATAATTGTCAGTGTCATATTTCGCAGATGGGACGTCCTTAATCACAGATCAATGTCTCATAACAGTATGGCATCATTGAGGCCAGACTCATGCGTGGAAAGACAATATATCTACCGTTGTTCCTTTTCGAAGATTTTACCTTCGAAACCTGGCTTAAGTTGCTCAATGATAGTCCATTTAATGACATTGGGATTATGATTAGACTGCAAGAAATGTGTGGTCAATTTTGTAGTGTTTTTGCGACACCTGATGTTGCTGCGGTGCTCGCAAATCCATTGCTTAATCTTTCTAGTGGTCATGCCCACGTACCTCAAATGACACGGGCACGTAATCAAATAGATTACCTGACTAGAATTACAGTTTGTATGGCTCCTTTGGTGCTAAAGTTTGCCCGGCTCTAGGTCCAGTGTCCTAGTACTTGTGGTCAGGTGGCAGACACTACTCCCTCCGCACGGGAAATGACCAGTTACTGGTGGTAGACCCCAGGTCGTCAAAACGTCCTGATCTCGTTTAGTGTCAATGACTCTTGGGCGGGTATGTACTAGGGAGTCTTGCAGGCTTCTTTCTTGTTTATATGAGAATAAAGGTTTCTGCCAGTCATGTTTGTTACTGGTTAAAATTTTCCAATGTTTCCTTATACAACGATTCACAGCATTGGAAATATTACTGTAGGTCGTCACACAGGTCAGCGGTACATTAACTTCAGAGTCTTTAGGATAGTCTTCCAAAAGCGCCTCTCTACTTTGATTTCCTGCCCTCTTACAACTTTTGTTAAGAATATTGTTAGGATAACCCCTCTTCTGCAATTTCGTTGTTAGATCGCTGGATTGAGTTTTAAAATCAGATACATTGCTACAATTCCTGCGGATACGCAGGTATTGTCCAAAGCGAAGATTTTTCCTGAGGGGTCGAGGATGAAAACTCGTAAAATGTAAAAGATTATTCTTACTAGTGGGTTTATAGTAAGTTTTGGTTAACAAGTGGTCCGTATCTTTAGTGATGGTGACATCGAAAAATACAATGGAGTCAGCATTGTATTGGTGAGTAAATCTGAGATGAGGGTCACAAGTGTTCACCCAGTCAAAGAAAGCAAGGAGGCTATCTTCCAAACCCTTACAAATCAGCACATCATCAATGTACCTTTGCCAGAGGATA
This sequence comes from Lissotriton vulgaris, assembly GCF_964263255.1. NCBI lineage: Eukaryota > Metazoa > Chordata > Amphibia > Caudata > Salamandridae > Lissotriton > Lissotriton vulgaris. Next base: position 312,495,829 of record NC_141689.1, on the reverse strand, counting down.
ACATTGGATGTGTAAGGGTTAGTAGGAGAGAGGATATGTGTACATTCAAAGTTGTAGACATACAGGCCCGCAATACTAGGGGCAAAAGTGCTGCTCATCGATGTGCCAGTCTTCTGTAAGTAGATGGTATCCTGGTGCTGGAAGAAGTAACGTTTAAGTGCCAGGGTTGCACAATCGATTATAAAGGCACGAGAGGTGGTATAGTCCCAAGTTGTCTTATCCAGGAAATCGGCTAGAACCTTTATAGTTGCATCCTGCGGAATGCAGATATATAAGCTTTCTATGTCAAAAGAGACAAGGAAGCATGGTTCTTCTGGCAATTTTACCGTTTGCATGCAGGGCTAGGAGACTCTTGGTGTCTTTAATGTATGTGCTGGTTGCCTGGACTAAAGGATTTAAAAAATAGTCACAGTATTTAGATAAAGGTTCCAACAAAGAACCAATACCCGAGACTATAGGTCGTCCGGGTGGAGGAACGCGGTTCTTGTGCGTTTTTTGTAAAGTATAAAAATATGGAACCTTGCCTTTGAGGTAATAGAAATTTTCAGGTAGCCAATATGTCCCCCACTCGCACCCTATCCATGCACCCATGTTCCATGTATGTCGTGTAACTTCTGTTCTGTATGTGCTAGACAGACGCAAATACATTTGCGTCCATCCTTGACATGCAAGCTATCCAAACATACCAAGAAATCTCGTTAAATATGTTCCTAGGTATACGGTGCCACCGTCTTTACATGGTGCACTTCTGAATTTCGCACACGTTTTCTCCATGTTTCCTGGCCCAGTCGAGCTAGGCCCCTAAACGAGGCCTCTCTGCCTCATCTCTCCTGTCTCCGAAAGCTGTACGCATCCCTGACCCCTGCCTTACTTCCTGCCAGCGCAGCGGTGCCCGGCTCGGCCTGGACTGTCTGCCAAATTCATGTTTTACCTACAGTTATCTGCTCAGCCTCCTCGAAAACACATTCCAGTCTAGTGAAACAGGTAAACATGTTCCCGGCTGCAGAGCAAAGGGCCCGGCCTTTTCTGTCCTCCTTGCAAGTGATTTACTGACTCCGTTACCATGGTAGGCCCATGGCTCCAAACGTTGCACCCAGACACGTATGCACGCACTAGCTTTTTCAGTATTGGATGCCCCCTGCCCGAGAGACCTTTTACTTCAGACACTACATCCTCTAAACATAAGATACCAGATATGCTATAGGTACAGGTTGCCCTGACACTCCAGACACCAGTCTCCTCCACTAGTGCTAAAGTCAAAGCCCCCAGTTTCACGTCATGCTAGTTGCGCGCGCATCCCGGTCAAGGGTTTCTGCCGATTCTGCAACTTTTCTCTAAGCATCCACCCACATGTGACGATTCTTGTGACGTTTCTCTGACATGTACAGTGCACGCCCATGTGTACGCCTCTTTTTCACGCCTCCTCTTACGCACATGTGTTCTTATCTCGCTCTTTTCACCTGTTACGCCTACTGTATTGGATTCAATTATGTTACTTTACTATATATAATGTGTAATGTTAATAAAACGTGGACTGTCCCTTCCCGAACCTTAGTGGTGACGGAACATGATATCCAACCTCGAGGTTCATTGTTCATTGTCCATTAAAGCCCGTATGACTCAGATACCACGGACTCCGCCTCTCATTTGAATGAGCTGTCTTGTAATGATAATTATACAGAAAAAATGATTAGGTAAAATTATTTACCACATAATTTGGCGCCCGAACAGGGACCCCCCTTCCCCACTCGCCGGTGAAGTCACGCGACTTTCGACCCCTTCTACAACCCCGACGGAAACCGTGCACGTTTGCGGGGTTTCCCGCTATCTTCCCTCGGGTCCACGAGGGAGACGGAGACTGCGGTCCGGCGTCCAGACGAGGCGGTGAGGAATGCGGAGGATCCCGACCAGAGCCCTAGTCGAGAGAGCAAGGTCCGAGGTGTCCGGAGGCCCACCTGTTCCGAAGCGCATGCGTGGAAGCGTGATGCGTCGTCGTCAGATGTCGTAGCAGTCCAGTCCAGTCCAGTCCTGTAGTGTAGTTCCTAGTTTCCCACTAGGCCCTGCGCATTGGAATAACATAAACAGTAGTATCGACGTGGAACTGCTTATATTCCAGGCCTCCACTGACTATGCTAAACTTAATTGGGTTGTGTTACCAACTAGCTCAGAGGTCACTGGAAACTTTCTTCTCTGCATAGGAAGTGATCAGCTTCCTTGGCACAGACAAGAAGGGATTCAGTTTTCCAACAACCGTGCAACATGACAACTTTGCTCCTCAGATCAAGAGTCGATCTCTAGGGTCGTGTGAAACAATAGACACAGATTTCACTCGGTCAGTCTAGTGCAGTTTACTTTCACAGTATGTAGAGAATAGAGAGACGGGCGTTTATCAATAAAGGGTTAACATTTATTGAACAGTCTTTCTTCTCGTACAAGAGAAATGTATTGCCACAATTGCAATAACGGTTATTATAAAAAGTACGTACAGTAAGATAAGTATTGCGAAATAGAACTGTAAAAGCATTGATATGGTTTCTTAGCCATACAATGGTTTAAAAGTAATAAAACATATATACAGTCATATATACATTAGGCTAACATACTCAACTGGTGCTTCTAACTAAGCCTACCCCAGTGTGCCTGACCTAAGCCTAACACGTGAAAAGGGGAGCAAGTAAGTAGCTTTAAGTTAAGTTGGTTTTGCCAAGGTTTGTTTCAAGAATTCTCGTCTAAGGGTTTAGTCAACACCATACCTCTGAATAGAATGATGGAGGATTGGTATCTCCTTCAGGGGTCTCTCTCGATATCCCAGTCACCCGCGAGGGTAAACCGGAAGCGCCGGGACTGGATTTCTCTGCACGAGAAAGGCAGCGGCTCTCTTCAGCGCGTCGAGGAAGGAGGGGGGACAGCGTCCGCGGGCAGCTGGAATCTGCTGGATGTCTTCGCAGAGGGACGGCTGTTCAGCTCCTTAAGCGTACTGCACCATAGTTCGCGCTGTAGCGGCGATAATGGTAATCAGCAGCTTCACCACCACAGGATAGCAGGCTGCAGCGACAGAGTGCTAGTTTTTACCAACACAGGGTCATGCAGGCAGCTGGCATCAGCAACAGGCAACGAACTCACATTGCTTAAGGCAACGTTGGTAATATTTATACCTGACAGGTGCCGGGTTTGACGCAAGTTTGCTGGACATAAGACGTCAATTAAAGATGTCACTAGGAAGTGACAGTTATCAGTTGCTCATTAGAGTTCCATTACTAATCAAAACATAGCAAGCGGGGATTTCCAGGTTTGCTAAGTTTTTATCTTGTTGAAGAACTCGGAGTGTTATCTAGGAATATCAGATAGTGACTGCTGCTCTGTCATTGCACTAATTGGTCACAAAGGAAGTAGCAGAGAGTCATGCTGGAATGTGGCTCTGTTCGTGTGAGGCCAGAGATGACTTTTCAGAAAATCGCACTTGAACGGTTATGCCAATATAGGGAATAAATGGATTTATAGCCGAATAGGGGCATAAGGTCACAGTATCGATCAGGAACCTAGATAAGCACGCAACACCCACTCCACGTTTTCATGTCCATCAAAATTACTAAAACTAAGCAATAAGATGCATGTGTAACATTGCCCACCCCAAAATACATAAATGCATTCGAAATAGGCGTACTTGTAATACATGGAATTTAGGTACTGTACGTTTTTTTAAAGCATAGTAATCATTCAAAAAATTATTGCATATGAAGTCAATGAACGATTATGCAAAAGGAATTACACATGAAGTATCTCTGACAGAAGAAAGGCGAGATAAATCATCACATAAAAATGCATTGTAATAACATGTGTGCTAGAGGCTGGTGTTATGTTGTTATGTCTCCAGATGTGTTTAGAAATAGCAGTGTGAAGCTTCTGTTCTCTAAGAATAGTTTTTACGTTAAGCAAAGAATTGTTCGTGCCAAAAAGGGTCAATATTAAAAAAATTGTCCAATTCAAAGAAAATAGATTTCCAAAGCTCCTGGCAGTTTTTGTTGATCAAAACTGAAGGCCGAATTCAGAGTTCATGGGAACGCTGTGTGTCGGAAAGCTTCTCAAAAGTTATTGTTTCTCTGTGGGTGAGAACATCGTATCAGACAGGCTCTCAAAGAATTGGTCTACAAAATCAGGTGATAGTTCAACCAAATTAGATAGCGCTGTAACTTGGCAGGTGTGAGAATGATTGTTGTCATCGAAGGCAGGACCAGCAATGCTCACAGAACGTTGTACCTGGATGATGTTGCTTTTGTCACTCGCTCCACTGTTACCACTTGGCTGTAGTACAGGAGTCTCCACAAATGCCGTCATCAGGATTGGTAGCCGCTGGGGACAACACAATGCGTGAGCCGTTATTGGACTGAGCAAAGTATCGACGTCCATTGGTACTGCTGATGGAAGTGAAAGACAGATGTCCGACACGCATTCATCGCCGCAAAGCATACACCGTAGCACAGGTAAAATGCAATTTTGCCATATCGGTCTGAATGAAAGGAACCAGGTCATGTTTAGATCTCTCAGCCTGGCCAATCCGAGGACGTTAGTTATCCTGTCCCTGTAGCGCATTGCTAGGATTGTCTCTTCCATTCCCATGGGAGCTATGTCTGAGCCGAGGCTTGCCACAACGTAGCAGGAGGGTCAAAAATAGAATCCCTGCAACGAGTCCCAAAAATAGTGGTATGCCGCCAAAAATGGAGTGCACAAAATTAGGAAAGATTCCCAAAATTGCCTGGAAGGGTGTTAGCAGTCCAGTAAAGACTGTCTTAAATATGCCTGGGATGCTTGTTGCACTAGACATGTTAAGGAGTTGGCTGAACATTTCTACGAAATGCACGGGGCAATTTGTTGATAAAAGGTCATGAACCTCAGTAGCCGTCCTTGCGACTAGAAGATCATACGTCTCTTTAGATGACGTTATAGGCATGGTTGTCTGTAAAAGAACAGATTTCATTTTGCTTAATGTATCAATTCGTATAGAATAGAGATTCAGACGAGGCCAGATGGGAGTCACTATGTCTGGAGGCCCGCTCGGGAACAATGCTTGCATACAACATTTGACCATGGACGTTACTTGTACTAGATAACTTTTCCCTGGCGCGAGGCCACAACATCTGTGATCCGTTCTAAGAATGTAACTCCCGTTTGCGAGTTGCATAAAGAAGGGCTCTATCTGAGTTGCAGGTGTGACTAGCTGGTGGCATGGAAGGTTGTTTGAATTTCCATCACATGCTCCGTGTAAATTAATACCCTGACACAAAAGTATACCGCTTAGTGAATGTTTACAGTTCTCACCACTAAGAAATACATTTTTGTCACTGTCACTATAGCAAGAATGAGTGTATGGTAATTTCCATTCGGATTTTACATATCCTTTACCCAATTGTTCATACTGGCCAGCAGGTATGTACTCAAGGCACTTTTTAAATCGGAAAGTTGTTATCGGAATTGTGATAATTCCGTGTATTATCCATTCAATGACAGGACTCTCTGACATTGTCAATGGTAATCTCTCGAGTTTTTCGATGCTCAGGATTGTATAGTCTGCTCCTTTCTGTGCCAAACTGATCTGTTTATCAGTAAGGTTAAAACTGGAAAATAATGACGTTGTGTTGATTAAACGCCAAGGCACATAGCCTGAACGAAGATTTTGCAGCGTCCAGCCTAATTCTATAATAGAACGTAATGGAGACTGGCCATGTTGTAACATAAGCAAATCTCTGTCTATCACATCAAAGGCAGAGGATACAATATTGTCCAACGAATATATTCTGGAAGACAGAGTCGTTAACCCATTGTCTACCACAGAAAGTGATTTCTCCAAATGAATACGATCAATTTCTCGTATTTTTTCAGCAGTTTCAATTTGCTTTACTTTCCAAGCCTCGTTGTATGCGGCATAGATGCTGGTCGCTATGAAACGCTTTTGACGCTGTTTGCGTGGTCCAAGAATGAAATCGCGCAAATCAGCACCATCTTTTAATAAAGACAAGTGTTGCTTAATTTCAGCCAGTGTGGATGTAGTTAGCCATTCTAGGCAGAGTTTCCCTACACTGTATGTTGTTATAATCCCTGGATGTTGTCTCTGGGAATATCTAGGGTCTAATCTGATCATTTTTAACCCCTGTGTTTTATTCAGGAACCTATCTTGACAGCTATTTGTGTCTGTAGGCCAGATTAACCACTTTTTCCAATCAGGATTTGTTCTGTTGAAATGTAACATTTTTGACACGTCTAACTCAATATCAGCGGTTGCATTTTCAGGTATTGGCTTTGGTATAGACTGTGTTTTCATTTCTTTGATCTTAGCTAGGCCAAGACAAGATGTTTGGTGTACAGTGTCATTTAAAAATAACATTTGTTCTGGTATCATGCAGGTTCTAAATAGTGCTTCTATGCCTTGCACCTGCCAATCTTTTGTACCCCAAATTGTTTTCGTTTCAATATTATTTTTCCAATAATCAAAACCAAATGTCATCATTTTGTCATAAAATGCTTCTGAATATATCAATTTAGAATTTGTCAGCATTGTTTTCATACCTGTTTTATCTAACAGTTTGTAATAAAACGTTTCTGCATCACTGGTGTTAAACCCTGAAAAGTATTTGAATTTCTCAAAAAATGCTTTAGAACTGCTTTTAGGTGGTGTAGATTTATGCAAGTAATGATCCCCATAGTGGGTGTAACAGAATAACTGCTCATAACTAGATGAACCTTGTAAATAATCATGATCTGTGAATCTAGCTGACATTACCAAATCAGACATCATGTCATTAATACTGTTAAAGTCCCAATCATCAGAGAATGTACTAGGTGTCACAAAGTCACTTAAGGAAACCTTTAGTTGATGAGGATACTTCAGGATTTCGACCGGACCATAGATCTCATAGTCTGTTTTCTCCCATACTACCCCACCAGGTATTGGAATTGCTGTGACATTTACTGTTGACAGTTCTCTTTTCTTCACGTGGGATGATCTGTGTGGTTTCAGGACTAGGTTGATGTTCTGACTTGCTGTGTCCATTCAATTGTAATGAACTTCCCTAAAATTAAAACTAAAATTAGGCATAGTAGGAGTATGAATACCCCTGAGATAATCCAATGCTCAATCAACGGTGAATCCAGATATAGTTCTTTGATTTGTTGAAGGAGTCCTGTTGTATTTTCTTTAAAAGTCTTTTTTGTTTCTGGCATCACTTCGGGGTCGTTAAAATCTTCAGAGAAGTTGTCGAAGTTGATGAAATAACCAGAGGCAGTTCTGTCAATTGATGGGATTGTTTTTTCAATCTGTCTTTCGGTAGCACTTTCTGATGCTACATCATTGTAGACTGGTGTTGTTTCTTGACGAACTGTTTCAATCTGTGTTTCAAGAGGCACGAGTTCCATGGCATTATTGCATAGTCCTTCATTGTGCATTGCAGGCTGATCGAATGTGATGAGTCTTTCAGTTTGAACCTCTTGGATTGTTGCAAGTTTGGGTATTCTGTTGTTTCTTGGGAGTCCACTGGGCCTACTGTTGATTATAGGCCACATGCTTGTGGTTTTACCAGATCGATAGACACGATTCTGTTCTCCTTTTTACCAGCAAGGGGCGGTAGCACAACTGATCTTGTTCCGGTGACTGCTAAGACAGGTACTGATTTTCTGTAAGAAGGCCCAAATTCCTTCTTTACCGCGATCTTTTCTCTGACTAGATCCCCAATCTTTGGAATCCAGACAGGCCTTGCTGGGGCTGTTGCGGGTGGTGCCTCGTCAGTGGTACTTGGCTGTTGCTTTAACTTTATGTTGCTTAGTGATTTTCTTGTTTCATTCAGTTCCTGTAAAACAGCCAAACGGTCTTTTACATCAAACTGCGTTGTTTCTTCTTGTACCACTGACATCTGACTATCGAGGTCCTGAACGTTCATTCTAATTCCGAACAATAGTTCGTATGGGCTGAAACCTTTTAGAGAATTTCTTGGCATGTTGTTAAGACTAGTCTGGACACTTATTAAATGTTTGACCCACCCAGCGCCTGAACCTAATACCTTCGCTGTTATAGATTGCTTTATGTCACGTTTTTTTCTTTCTACCACACTATTCCCTTCGGGGTGCGACGGACAAGAATACCGCAACCCAATTCCCATGCTGGCCATGGCCTCCTTATAGGCTCGAGAGCTGAAAGCAGGACCCTGGTCAGAATGGAACGTGGTAATTGCGTATGTGCCGATAAAGACTCGCAAATCTTTTATAACCGTTCTAGCGTCAGCCGAGCGCTGGAGGCCTCATTTTTTTAAGTGCTTTTCGTCTTAACTGTTAATAGGACGCAGGATGGGGTGTAGGCAGCGTTACGCTCTTTCTGACTGGTAGCCGGTAGCAAGGTTCGCTACTGCGATCCCTATTGCAGTTTTCACAGTTGTTTGCATATATTTGGTGTTCTACACTCATTCCCGGCCACCAGAATACTGATTGTAATTCAGTCAGTGATTCCTTGATCTCTCTGTGCCTTAGACCCAAACCCATGTGTGCGTCTGCTATTAAAAATATTCTCCTGTTCATGTTTGGAATTACTCTGTCCCCCACTCCAGGGATTCGAGCAAAAGGAACGGAGTTTGCATCGATTATGTATGCATAATTGAGTGGATAGTTTACGGGTAGTGCTGCACAGTCGCCTTTTACGGTCGTTTTTACTGCTAGCATGGTTTCCCCGTCTATGTATTTATCTGTACGCTTTTCTGTGGCTACGGAAGCCGGTTTAGTTGCTTCCGCGGTGGCTGTATTAGCCAATGAATTCCCTGCAACATGAACGCCATCACGTTGAAGACTCTGTGCGTGAATCACGTGAGTCTTTTGTAGTTCTTTGCTTCAAAGAGCTACCTCGTTCCAGAGCAATTTATGCTTTATTGTGGCACCTGTGTCATCTTTGTAGTCGTTTTCGATCCAACTCTGCAGTTTGTTATTGTAAGAGTTGACGCAAAAATGAGAATCGCACACTATAAGTGTCGGGAATTCACGTTCTGCATTTTCGAGCGCCATCTTTAAAAATCTGATTTCAGTTCTCTGAACCGAACACTCTCTTACAGATTCAGTTTTTGTTACTTTCGGTCTGAATTTACCGCACAGCCAACGACCTTTAATGATCGCACATGCTGCATCGTAGGATTTTCTCTCTACGTTGAAATGTTGTACAAAGCTATCTGTATAGATTATACAGGCGTATTGTGGGAGAGGCAGGATTTCGATTGGCAGAGGATATTCTTCTTCATATTCTAAATCATTCAGTTCTTCAAATTGCGGGGCGAAATAGTATTTCACGTCTTCCGCTCCTAGAGAATCTATGCACTGTATCCATTTCGGGTCCAGTGACACTGTAGGCAGGTTTACTGGGCTGAATAGCGCCTCGAAGGCGGATTCCGCTGTAAGGATATTAATCCGTTTGCCGTGTGCTAGTTCTCGTTCATTTGCTAATGCGATTTGCACTGCGTTCACAGTTCTTTCTGTGCGACTGAATGCTTTTTCTGCTTGTGTGTACAAGTGAGATTTAATTGAAATTGGTACCTTTTCTCCCTCATTAGAGGTTAGGTACGTGAATCCGCATCTTCCTGGGATGACTCGGATTACAAGATCACGTGTGTTGTCACGTGTATCTAATTTAGTTTTTGCTAACATGTCTGTTTGCAGTGATCTCAAATTTTCTGTGTGTTTTTGAGTCCAATTGATTTGTTTTAAATCAGGTTTAATTAGTTCGTAGAGAGGTTTAACCCTCTCTGCGTAATTTAGAATGTATGTTCTTCCGAAATTCAGAAAACCTAGTATTGATTGTAAATTCTTCAGCGTTTTTGGAGCTTGGAGTACAGCGCACTTCTCTAAGAAGTTGTCCGCTAGGCTTTTCCCTTCACTTGATAATTCGTACCCTAAGAACAGTACTGTCAGATGGGCAATTCGGGACTTTTTAAAGTGGAATTTGTAACCCTCTGCTGCGAACCCAAGTATAATGGTGTTCACTCTTTTCAAGTGAGTATCCAAGTCGTCGTCTGTGAGATAAATATCATCTACGTAAGACAATGCTTCATCATCATAGATTTGTAGTAACTCTGTTACCCTAGCTGAGAATAGTCCTGGGCTGTTCTTGAACCCCTGTGGGAGTCGACAGAATTTTTTCTGTGACCCAAATGCGGAGAAAGCGGTCAAATATCTGCTTTCTGGTGCAATGTTTTGACAAAAGAAACCATTAGATATGTCTAATGTTGTTTTATATTTTTTCCTAACTATGTTATTCATTAGGGCTGCACTATGCGAGTTTTGTACTGCAAAAGTTTTGCAACATGTATTAAGATGTCTGTAGTCCAAAACTAGACGATATGAATTGTCTGGCTTGGAGACAGGAAACAAAGGATTGTTCATTTGAGAGGTGCATGTTTCAATCACCCCCTGGTACTCAAGTTGATCTAAGATCTCCCTGACTTGTTTTTTAGCTTCTTGCTTTATGGGATACAGCCGTTGGGCAGTTGGTTCACTTTTTAATTGGATTTTGTGAGGTGGTGAATCCTCATCCCATCCTACATGATTTTTATATAATGCAGGTGCCTGGGCTACTGCCCATTTCCTTGCATATGTATATTTTTTGTGAATCGGAATGTGATTCGAGAAGGCAGGCATAATCACTTCTTCGCCACGAGGGCACTCCCTGACAAACTCTGGGGGCCAATCTTTTTCAGCTAACAGAATATCATAGCCTTTTGAGAGCTTATCCCAAAATAGACCCTTAATTTTCCTAGTCTTATCACCCTCTATACGCAATGTTATTTCGTATATTTTATGGGGCTCGCTAAGCCTGGCGTCGTTAGTTTCAACTTGAATGTATTCATTCGTGTCCACTGTCTCCAGATGACTCATCAAGATCTTGCGCGCTATACTGATTTCTGCTGCACTGTCCAACATTGTCAATGCCCACTCCCCGTTTTTCAACTGTGTCCTCAGTATTCTCGGCATGGTTGATTACTCTAATACTGGCTACCTTCTTTTTCTGAAATTGAGATTTTTTACTCTGAGCAGGTTCCTTGTCTTTGGACTTGGTGTGCTCTCCTGGGTCTGACCGTCCTCTTCTTTCCGAATTCTGTGGAGAAGATCGAGAGGGACGTGTATCAATACTTTGATATCTATCAGGTTTTTTCAGATTATCCCTATTTCTAAGGTTATATCTTTTCTCAGAGGGCTCCCGTTGGGGAGACTGGCGTTCTCGAGTCGGAGTTCTTTCCCTCCGTCGAGGAGACCTTCCTCTGGACTGGAAAACTTTTTCCTTGGGAGTGGATTGTTTATTTCCATCCCAGCTCTTTTTAGGAGTGTTTGAATTATTTTTAATAAATAATTTTTCAGGATTTTCGAGCAGTTGGGGTTTTACCGGTTTCCCACCCAAACTGTCTCTACCTAATTCTTCATAGCATTTTTCTATGATTTTTGCAAGTTCAACAGGATCTTTTATATCTGTTTCCCTCAACTTCTGGCGGATCGCCACAGATGCTGCTTCTCCTCTAATGTTGGCTAATAATATAGCCGTGACCTGCTTGAAATCTTTCAGTAATTTCATACCTAGATTTAAAGCGGGCTCTGGACCGAATTCATTTTGAATCTGTTTTAGCACTTCTGGTATTACCGCCATAGACGGAACACCGTGTGTTTTTGTGTAAATGGAAGCAAAGACTGTACCCCAAGTGTCACAGTCCTCCACGTGTGGTGCGATTCCTATAGGAAGGCAGATGGTCAAGATTCTGTGTTTCTCTATAGGGGTAGTATCAGGAAATACTGCCTCTATTTGAGTGATTTTCTGGGCTAACCAGAAAGGAATTTGTTCCCGTTTTACGGGTGTTTTACCAAGACATGACTGTATGTTCTGTGGTGTAATTTTATTTGTGTTCCCCTGATGAGGGGTCAGCTGTGGTGTATTAACAGCTGGCTGGACTGTTGCAGTCCGCATTACATATTGGACTAATTGCCTATGTATTTTAATTAGTGTTTTGAGCTGTGCTAACAGCTCTTCCTTAGACATTTTTGCAATGTCAGGATGTGGTGTGTAGCTGGCTAGAACCGGCCACGTGGCTCCTGGTCTACCTAGTGGACCGAGCCTAGTTATGTGATCATTGTGTTTTAGGGCGCCATTAAACCAGAGCAGGTGCTCTTGAAATTTAAGTGGAATTTCAATCTCCTCGAAAGGAGCGTACTCTTCCGGAGGTTTCTCTATTTTGTAATAGTGAAACTCTTGTGTTATAGCGTTTACCGCTGGAAAGTTTATCCATGAATAGAATACCTCTGTCTGCCGATACTCGTGAGCCTCTATCACGAAAATTACTGTACCACCTTGAGGTGTCAGTCCATTTTCTATAAGTTTTAAAGTTATAGATCTTCTTAACTGGACCGGGATGATAATAGCATCCGGGTCTGTGTATTCGGGACCTTGCTGAGTCGCATCTACTGCGGCCCCAGTGGTTCCGTTTTCTCCTGGCATTGTAAAAATGCGAGGTTTGCAGAGTAGGTCTCCAAGGAGACAAAGATTAGGTGCACAATATTTTGGAACACTGTATCCTTCAACGTTGAATAAACCAGAGCTTTACATAGGAATCTCTTCCTACTAAGGTCGGGCGGATTTTAACCTTTCACCCACTCCAGACGTCTATTGGAGTATTTACGGGAGAAAGGGGTGTGAAATATGCACGACTGAGTTACTCTACAAGTCTTGCGTTAGTTTATCGCCTTACCAAACGTTTGGGTGCCATGTAGTGTAGTTCCTAGTTTCCCACTAGGCCCTGCGCATTGGAATAACATAAACAGTAGTATCGACGTGGAACTGCTTATATTCCAGGCCTCCACTGACTATGCTAAACTTAATTGGGTTGTGTTACCAACTAGCTCAGAGGTCACTGGAAACTTTCTTCTCTGCATAGGAAGTGATCAGCTTCCTTGGCACAGACAAGAAGGGATTCAGTTTTCCAACAACCGTGCAACATGACAACTTTGCTCCTCAGATCAAGAGTCGATCTCTAGGGTCGTGTGAAACAATAGACACAGATTTCACTCAGTCAGTCTAGTGCAGTTTACTTTCACAGTATGTAGAGAATAGAGAGACGGGCGTTTATCAATAAAGGGTTAACATTTATTGAACAGTCTTTCTTCTCGTACAAGAGAAATGTATTGCCACAATTGCAATAACGGTTATTATAAAAAGTACGTACAGTAAGATAAGTATTGCGAAATAGAACTGTAAAAGCATTGATATGGTTTCTTAGCCATACAATGGTTTAAAAGTAATAAAACATATATACAGTCATATATACATTAGGCTAACATACTCAACTGGTGCTTCTAACTAAGCCTACCCCAGTGTGCCTGACCTAAGCCTAACACGTGAAAAGGGGAGCAAGTAAGTAGCTTTAAGTTAAGTTGGTTTTGCCAAGGTTTGTTTCAAGAATTCTCGTCTAAGGGTTTAGTCAACACCATACCTCTGAATAGAATGATGGAGGATTGGTATCTCCTTCAGGGGTCTCTCTCGATATCCCAGTCACCCGCGAGGGTAAACCGGAAGCGCCGGGACTGGATTTCTCTGCACGAGAAAGGCAGCGGCTCTCTTCAGCGCGTCGAGGAAGGAGGGGGGACAGCGTCCGCGGGCAGCTGGAATCTGCTGGATGTCTTCGCAGAGGGACGGCTGTTCAGCTCCTTAAGCGTACTGCACCATAGTTCGCGCTGTAGCGGCGATAATGGTAATCAGCAGCTTCACCACCACAGGATAGCAGGCTGCAGCGACAGAGTGCTAGTTTTTACCAACATAGGGTCATGCAGGCAGCTGGCATCAGCAACAGGCAACGAACTCACATTGCTTAAGGCAACGTTGGTAATATTTATACCTGACAGGTGCCGGGTTTGACGCAAGTTTGCTGGACATAAGACGTCAATTAAAGATGTCACTAGGAAGTGACAGTTATCAGTTGCTCATTAGAGTTCCATTACTAATCAAAACATAGCAAGCGGGGATTTCCAGGTTTGCTAAGTTTTTATCTTGTTGAAGAACTCGGAGTGTTATCTAGGAATATCAGATAGTGACTGCTGCTCTGTCATTGCACTAATTGGTCGCAAAGGAAGTAGCAGAGAGTCATGCTGGAATGTGGCTCTGTTCGTGTGAGGCCAGAGATGACTTTTCAGAAAATCGCGCTTGAACGGTTATGCCAATATAGGGAATAAATGGATTTATAGCCGAATAGGGGCATAAGGTCACAGTATCGATCAGGAACCTAGATAAGCACGCAACAGTCCAGAGTCCAGTCCAGTTTCTGAGGCCTTCAGTTCTTGCTTCCCGGTGAGTACCGTTGTTGGGAAGGCATCTAGACAGGTTCATTAATTTGTGCCTGGTAAAGACCGAGTTGGGTACACAATTCTGGTACTGACGTGTTCACTTAAGTGGATACGGTCTGACGTGTCTCTTTATGAGACCGGTCTGTACTGTTTTAGCAGTGCATCTAGTTATTCAGTTCTATTCCGAGAGTTTTACTGTGTTTTCTGTGTTCCAGGTAAATTCAGTCCGACATGTTTTAATGTGTTTCAATGTTGTGGTATGGATGATTATTTACTGTACATTACTGTGTATTTTGTGTTCACGTCCGAATCACTCTAGTCATGCCGTTGTTTTCAAAGTTACGTCAGATAGGTACTAGGAAAGGGATACTTGAAGAAGCAGTTCCTCTCCCGCCTAGGGACACTCCAGGATATTTCATGTACCACAAACATGGCTTAGATGCTGTGTTGTATTTAGACTTATGGGTGGACTACACAAAGAATCTGGAAGAGAAGTTTAGATGGCCTGTCTCAGGGACATGGGATGCCGAATGCATCATGAGAGTAGAAGAAGCGTTATGAAAAAAGAAAGCCAGACAATCTCAGAAAGATGCCATAGAATTGTGGCGCAAAGAATCACATAGAAGAACAGAAAAAGCAATCAGGAAAGCAGAGAAGAGTAGAGAAGAATCCGAAAAAGCCAAAGAAAAAGAGTTACTAGAGGAAGGAGAACAGGTCAGATCAGAACAATTAGACCGCCAAAGAAATGCACTCATTACAGGCATGTATCCAGTTCTTGCCGAGGGCCTGCCCAAAGCAGCCCCGGAAGTACCCCGTAACTTGCCACCTCCATTGGTTCTGACTAAAGTACGTCACAATAAGACCGCAGCAGATATTTTCCTTTCTTCCTATTTAGATGATGTAGCTCCCGCATATACCAATGTACCCGTACATCCTGCTAATAATAATCTGCCACAGCATGTTCCGGTTGATCAAGCCACGACCCCTCCACGCCAAGACTTACTTCCCGCACCTGTTGTCACTGCCCCTACTAATGCTGCTACTGGTCCCCCTACTATTGGTCCTCTTAACCCTTTTGCTACAGATGCGACTCAGAGTCAGTCGTCCCCGTTACATGTACCTTTCCCACCCGCCATGACGTCAGGTCAAGCCCAGGCCTCCACTTCAGAAGGTGCTTCAGGAGGTCCCTATCACACCCCGCCACAATTACATCGAGTGACAATGAGAGAATTAGCTACACAGCGTACTCCGGCAGCGATGCCCCATGAAAAACTTAAACAGTATCTAACGGATATGATCCAGTACCTGGCAAGGCAGGAGACATGATGTTAGCCTCGTTACGTCTACGACGTGTTACAGATTATCTGATGTTATTACCAGAAATGCCAGAACATCTAGACAACATATATCATTTTTTTAGAACAGGGGAGAGACCAGAATGTGTTCGTGAAGCCATGGCATATCAGAAAGTTGAGACACAAGGTTTACTATTACGATTCTTGGTTAATTGTTTGATAAGGGAACAAGATCAGACAGGTGTTGTTAAGGAAGAGATGAATGTACTAACAAGATGGAGTCAAAATATTGCGGAAGGTAAACATGACAGACAGAATTGTATAGATGCTATGACCAGAAAGGTCCGTAAAGAAATAGTAGCGATACATACCAGACAGAAAGCCGAAAAAGAAGCCGAGTTAGACAAGAATGACTCCTCGGAGGAGGAGGAGGTAGAAACAGAGACTACAGCAGAGATTGAGGATAGAGTAGCGTACGTAGGTAGAGTGAAACTCCCTAAACAGTATACTCTTGATAGACCTTTCGACAGACCCATTCGTCCAGAAAACAAGAAACGTTACCTTTCCCCGATACCAGAGCAATGTTCCCTTGAACATATTTTCCAAGTCACTGATAAAATACTGAAAGAAAGAATAGGTTATCATGAACTCACTACTTTACGTGATCAGGAACTAGCCCGGTCCGCAGTCCAATGGGCCGGGGATGACAGTATATATAGTGATGATTTAGTAGTGCAAACGTTTTTAAGCCTTACTCCAGAAGAACAGCGATTAGCTGGTATATACATGACCCAACATCTCATTACACAGTACGAAAACCACCAATCTGATCCAGGTCCATTGTATAATCTATTGCAAGACTTACTCCTGAGAAGATGGAGAGGTCTAGGTACCGATTTAATTGACATCATTCTAGAACAACGTCACAAATACAGAACTTTCCTGACTCCACGTCTTGTTTCCGTTCCACCCCCAGTAAGACAACCATATCACCTAGACAGACAGAACCCTTTACGAGAAGTACATCCTATCCGAAAGCCAGATAATACTCTTGAACGTGTATTCGTATATACTCCTTTGACTAAAATGGAATTATTGGAAATGAAGAAAATTGTACCTTGTCACGATAAAGATCCTGCAGGTTTCCACCGTGAATTAAAAGACATGTTACTTATGGGTGATTACACGTATTCCGACATTCTTAAAATGCTAAAAGTATTGTTGCCAGCAGGGATTTACGAAAAACTGAAAGAAAAGGAATGGGAGGTGGGAGATAAAAAGATTGTTTGGACTGAATTAGAAGACGAAGAAAAGACACGTACCCCAGGTTTAGGTCTTGGGGACAAAACTAAAGCATTACCAGGATTGTTAGATTATTGACAGTTAAAAAGGAAGATTGGGATGCAATCTCAGCCTGCAAACAGAAACAAGACGAAGACACTAGTGATTTTTATTCGAGATTCGAGAAATGTTTTATTATTAATAGTGGCCTGAAAACAAGTAGCGAGTCATTCCCACATCTTTTTGTGACCAAATTAGTCGAGAATTCCTTACCCCAGGTTAAGAACAGAGTATTGAAGGTCGAAAGTACATGGCAAGCTAATACGCCTTCCCAAATGTTACAAATGTTACAGTATCACCAGAACAGAATTAGAGAGGAACACGATCATGAACAGAGACGCATGAAAGACACTAAAATGAAAGTACTAGTTGCCCAGTCTGTTCCAGCAGATGGTCAGAAGAGGGGTAACACTCAGAACACACAGATTAGTCATCCTACAGGTCCTGTTAAAGGAAATTGCAATTATTGAAAGCAGCCAGGTCACTTTATAAGTGATTGTGCCGTTCTCAGACACAATATTGCTACAGGCAAAACGAAAGAAAGACCACGTCCACCTAGACCAGAACATGTTCAACAGAATTTTCAACAGAATCCGCAACCTCCCCCACAACATACACAGCAACAGACGGTAGCTGTACCGCAACCTCAACCCATTGCCGCAACACAACACGTCACACAACAGATGTATCAGTATGCACAGTCCGAGTATCCAGATTATCAGCAGTACACATGAAACAGCCTAGAGAGGGAGGTTGGCTTGCCCCTTATCGAGGTTCCTGTAGATCAAGATGGTCCCTATGTACATAGTCAGGTGTTAGGGAAAGACAGAAAATTTTTGATTGACACGGGGGCGAGCAGAACTACCATTAGTCATGACGAGGTCCCAGGGGCACCCCTCTCAGGCTCACAGAATGTTTCCCTTGGTTTTTCAGGAAAGCCTATTTTTAACGAAGTATCACAGCCAGTTCCCCTTGCAGTTGGTCCATTGTCCCGTACTACAGATTTATTGCTTACTAAATCATGTCCTGAAAACTTACTTGGTATTAAAACACTGAAAGCTCTAGGAGCTGTTATATGTTGTTCCCCGGAAGGAGTGAGATTATTCCTTCGTGATTTCAAGGGCCATTATGTGTTGAGAGATTTTGATGTCAGATTGAAAGATGTTCCACAGCATTTATGGGCGCAAGGTCCAACTGATGTAGGTTGTATGCATATTACTCCCTATCGTGTCACACTCAAGCAAGGTGTTGTTCTGCCCCGCATCCGACAATACAAATTGCCCCCTGAGGCTGTAGCAGCCTTACTGAAAATTATTGACGAACTCATTGTCCAGGGAGTAGTTGTAGAAACTGACTCCAATGTATGTAATTCTCCTATCATTCCGATTCTTAAACGAACTGACCCAAATGCCCCTCCAGTTTATCGTTTGGTGATCGATCTTCGAGAGCTGAACAAATGCATTGTACCACAGTACCCAGTGGTCCCAGACATTGCATCCCTATTGACTGCCATTGATTCCGAAGCAGCGTTCTTTACTGTAATTGACCTCAAGAACGCCTTCTTTAGCGTCCCCATTCATCCTGACAGCCAATACTTATTCGGATTCTGTTTAAATGGCCGAAGCTTTAAATTTGCACGTGCACCTCAAGGGTTCACTGAAAGTCCGAGTATTTACAGCCAAGCATTGAAAAGACAACTAGACAGTATTCACATGCCTACTGACACTGCTCTACTACAGTATGTCGATGATCTACTGATCACAGCACGGACCGAACGTGACTGCGAGCGCGCGTCACTGACAGTCTTATATTTCCTTGCCGAAAAGGGGCACAAAGTATCCCCTTCGAAGCTCCAATTCTGTGCCCAGCAAGTGGTATACCTTGGGCACTTGCTGTCCAAGTGGGGTAGACAGTTGACACCAGATTGTATCCAGTTAATTGCACATCTGCCACAACCCAAGACACAAAAGGAAGTACGGGCCTTTATTGGCCTCACTTCGTACTGCAGACAATGGATTCCCCAGTATGCATTTCTAGCCAAGCCACTCATACAGTTGACAACACAGGAGGCAGCGACTTCGACTGTCCTCCCTTGGACTCAGGAACATACACAAGCTTTTAATGACTTGAAGAAAGCCTTATGCCAAGCACCAGTTTTAGCGACACCATGTTACAGCAAACCTTTTACACTTTTTGTCACTGAACGCGATGGCACAGCGTTGTCCGTTCTCACACAAGATCAAGCAGGACATCACAAGCCTTGTGCTTATTTTTCTAGTACATTGGATCCAGTAGCCCAGGCTCTGCCTGCGTGCTTGAAGTCAGTTGCAGCAACAGCTCTAGCTATCAGACAAAGTGATTCAATAGTGTTAGGACATCCTTTGACAGTACAGGTTCCACACTCCGTGGAAGTACTTCTGAACCGTACACAGACTCAGCACTTGACCATAGCACGACTGACAGGTTATGAATTGACACTGTTCCAGCCACACATAGAAATCAGACGCTGCAACATACTCAATCCTGCCACATTGTTACCCTCGAGTACTCCAGATCCGACACCACACGACTGTGTTGAGGTCATTAATACAGTAACGAAGCCCCGACAAGACTTGACAGACATTGCATTGCCCGATCCAGACCTGACACTTTATGTGGATGGTTCATGTATGAGAACAAGTACAGGAGAATTAGTGGGCGCCTATGCCGTGACCACTGAAACTGAAGTCATAGAAACACACCGTATTAACACATTATCTGCTCAAGCTGCAGAGCTCATTGCTCTGACTCAAGCATGTATACTGGCCAAGAACAAGAAAGTCAACATATACACGGATTCACAGTATGCATTCGGAGTCGTTCACGACTTCGGAGTTCTTTGGGAAGAGAGAGGTTTTTTAACTTCTCACGGTACCAAGATCCAGCATGGTCTCCTTATTCAAGCTCTGCTAGAAGCAATACATTTGCCGACAGCCATAGCCATCATGAAGTGCAAAGCACATACTAAAGTCACCGACATTATTTCCCAGGGTAACGACCTGGCAGATCGTACAGCCAAATTCACAGCTCAGACAGACACTCCGACTAACATGACAAAGATCGATTCGACTACACTGACACATTGCCTGACAGTTAAGGATCCCATTCTAGATGTACTCGACATACAGACACATGCCACACCAGACGAAATCAAGAAATGGACTGAACAAGGAGGGATCCGAACAGATCAGGGATGGATGACGAAGGGACGAGCCACATGGTTCCTCCCCGACTCTATGGTTCAAATCATTATTAACACAGCACATAGTCCAGCACACTTAGGAGAGAAAGCTATGTTAGACAGTTTACAGAATCTCTGGTACAACAAACATTTACGAGCAGCCGCAAAACAGAAAGTGCGTACTTGCATGATCTGTTGTCAGTTCAATCCAGGAAAAGGTGTCCCCGTGGAACAGGGTGGATTTCATCCTCCTGACCATCCTTTTGAAGTCCTCCAGATGGATTATATCCAGATGGACAGATGTCGAGGATTTAAGTATGTCCTCGTAGTCGTATGTGCTCTTTCCCGATGGACAGAAGCATATCCAGTCCCCGATTACACTGCTGTAACCACTGCCAAACAGCTGGTACGTGAGTTTTTCCCGCGGTACGGTTTGCCCCGTGTCGTGTACTCTGATAATGGACAGCCATTCTCGTCCGAACTCATGAAGCAGGTGTCACTCCTGTTAGGTTACCAGTGGAAGTTCCATTGTGTCCGACATCCTGAAGCCGCAGGTCTCGTTGAGAGACATAATCAGACCCTGAAAACACGCCTAGCCAAAATATGTGCCGAGAAAGGTGTAGATTGGATAGTTGCCTTGCCAGTTGCACTCTTTTACATGCGAATGGTAGCTCATTCTAGGACAGGGCTATCCCCGTATGAGGTGGTCTTTGGTAGGCCTCCTAATATGTGGGGGACGCCTCTGCCCCGTAGAATCACAGATGTTGACAGTACTATGCTGACGGATTACTTGGCTGCATTGATGTCTGCACTACAATCTTGTCGTTCACAGGTCGCGGCTGCCTTTCCGGACAACACCCAAGTAAAGCCACACGAAGTCCGTCCAGGAGACCTTGTCCTCGTCAGGAATTTTGACCGGAAGAGTCCGCTGGAACCCAGATGGAAACAGCCGAAGTTGGTTTTGTTATCTACAAGGACTGCAGTTAAGGTGGAGGGGAGAAAAGGATGGCTCCATTCGAGCCATGTTAAAAAAATTCACGGACTATTGCCAGCCTCTCCCCTTAAGGACTGCCCACTTCCAGAGACTGAGTCTAAACTCCCCCTGCTAGAGAAAACTCAGCAACAGGAGTATCGTATGAAGTTGAGGTCTAGTAAGTCAGACAGTTTAATTGTTTAAGTCCCCTCCTGGGTGAAGCGGTTAGACAGGTTCCTGACATGTATAAGATAGACCCCACTAGTGAGAGAGATAGACAGGAGATCAAGAAAAGAAAATATTGTAAAAATCTCCGAAGTCATTGTGTTCTAACACTACTTATTATGTTTTTTCTGAGTCTTACGATTATCTGCACGAGCTGGATGTTACATATATTCTTTCCTATTGCACATTCTTTTTCTAATGACACTGCAGAGCACACGTTTAGTGAACTGCCCCCACATGAGCTTTCCTATCGTTTAGCGATGCGCAACAATACATTCATCCGTATGTTACACCATTCTCACCAGACCAGCAATGCCACTAATTGCTGGATATGTGGCCGACTCCCTCCCTATCAGAACTACAAGGGAGCTCTGCCCCTCTTTCCTTACCCGTTCACACATAATGGTTCATGTGGTGCATTGTTAGTACAGGTTTTGCCTAGATTATTGACATTTCCCGATGGACAGAAGCACATCCAGTCCCCGATTACACTGCTGTAACCACTGCCAAACAGCTGGTACGTGAGTTTTTCCCGCGGTACGGTTTGCCCCGTGTCGTGTACTCTGATAATGGACAGCCATTCTCGTCCGAGCTCATGAAGCAGGTGTCTCTCCTGTTAGGTTACCAGTGGAAGTTCCATTGTGTCCGACATCCTGAAGCCGCAGGTCTCGTTGAGAGACATAATCAGACCCTGAAAACACGCCTAGCCAAAATATGTGCCGAGAAAGGTGTAGATTGGATAGTTGCCTTGCCAGTTGCACTCTTTTACATGCGAATGGTAGCTCATTCTAGGACAGGGCTATCCCCGTATGAGGTGGTCTTTGGTAGGCCTCCTAATATGTGGGGGACGCCTCTGCCCCGTAGAATCACAGATGTTGACAGTACTATGCTGACGGATTACTTGGCTGCATTGATGTCTGCACTACAATCTTGTCGTTCACAGGTCGCGGCTGCCTTTCCGGACAACACCCAAGTAAAGCCACACGAAGTCCGTCCAGGAGACCTTGTCCTCGTCAGGAATTTTGACCGGAAGAGTCCGCTGGAACCCAGATGGAAACAGCCGAAGTTGGTTTTGTTATCTACAAGGACTGCAGTTAAGGTGGAGGGGAGAAAAGGATGGCTCCATTCGAGCCGTGTTAAAAAAATTCATGGACTATTGCCAGCCTCTCCCCTTAAGGACTGCCCACTTCCAGAGACTGAGTCTAAACTCCTCCTGCTAGAGAAAACTCCGCAACAGGAGTATCGTATGAAGTTGAGGTCTAGTAAGTCAGACAGTTTAATTGTTTAAGTCCCCTCCTGGGTGAAGCGGTTAGACAGGTTCCTGACATGTATAAGATAGACCCCACTAGTGAGAGAGATAGACAGGAGATCAAGAAAAGAAAATATTGTAAAAATCTCCGAAGTCATTGTGTTCTAACACTACTTATTATGTTTTTTCTGAGTCTTACGATTATCTGCACGAGCTGGATGTTACATATATTCTTTCCTATTGCACATTCTTTTTCTAATGACACTGCAGAGCACACGTTTAGTGAACTGCCCCCACATGAGCTTTCCTATCGTTTAGCGATGCGCAACAATACATTCATCCGTATGTTACACCATTCTCACCAGACCAGCAATGCCACTAATTGCTGGATATGTGGCCGACTCCCTCCCTATCAGAACTACAAGGGAGCTCTGCCCCTCTTTCCTTACCCGTTCACACATAATGGTTCATGTGGTGCATTGTTAGTACAGGTTTTGCCTAGATTATTGACATTTCCCGATGGACAGAAGCACATCCAGTCCCCGATTACACTGCTGTAACCACTGCCAAACAGCTGGTACGTGAGTTTTTCCCGCGGTACGGTTTGCCCCGTGTCGTGTACTCTGATAATGGACAGCCATTCTCGTCCGAGCTCATGAAGCAGGTGTCTCTCCTGTTAGGTTACCAGTGGAAGTTCCATTGTGTCCGACATCCTGAAGCCGCAGGTCTCGTTGAGAGACATAATCAGACCCTGAAAACACGCCTAGCCAAAATATGTGCCGAGAAAGGTGTAGATTGGATAGTTGCCTTGCCAGTTGCACTCTTTTACATGCGAATGGTAGCTCATTCTAGGACAGGGCTATCCCCGTATGAGGTGGTCTTTGGTAGGCCTCCTAATATGTGGGGGACGCCTCTGCCCCGTAGAATCACAGATGTTGACAGTACTATGCTGACGGATTACTTGGCTGCATTGATGTCTGCACTACAATCTTGTCGTTCACAGGTCGCGGCTGCCTTTCCGGACAACACCCAAGTAAAGCCACACGAAGTCCGTCCAGGAGACCTTGTCCTCGTCAGGAATTTTGACCGGAAGAGTCCGCTGGAACCCAGATGGAAACAGCCGAAGTTGGTTTTGTTATCTACAAGGACTGCAGTTAAGGTGGAGGGGAGAAAAGGATGGCTCCATTCGAGCCGTGTTAAAAAAATTCATGGACTATTGCCAGCCTCTCCCCTTAAGGACTGCCCACTTCCAGAGACTGAGTCTAAACTCCTCCTGCTAGAGAAAACTCCGCAACAGGAGTATCGTATGAAGTTGAGGTCTAGTAAGTCAGACAGTTTAATTGTTTAAGTCCCCTCCTGGGTGAAGCGGTTAGACAGGTTCCTGACATGTATAAGATAGACCCCACTAGTGAGAGAGATAGACAGGAGATCAAGAAAAGAAAATATTGTAAAAATCTCCGAAGTCATTGTGTTCTAACACTACTTATTATGTTTTTTCTGAGTCTTACGATTATCTGCACGAGCTGGATGTTACATATATTCTTTCCTATTGCACATTCTTTTTCTAATGACACTGCAGAGCACACGTTTAGTGAACTGCCCCCACATGAGCTTTCCTATCGTTTAGCGATGCGCAACAATACATTCATCCGTATGTTACACCATTCTCACCAGACCAGCAATGCCACTAATTGCTGGATATGTGGCCGACTCCCTCCCTATCAGAACTACAAGGGAGCTCTGCCCCTCTTTCCTTACCCGTTCACACATAATGGTTCATGTGGTGCATTGTTAGTACAGGTTTTGCCTAGATTATTGACATTTCCCGATGGACAGAAGCACATCCAGTCCCCGATTACACTGCTGTAACCACTGCCAAACAGCTGGTACGTGAGTTTTTCCCGCGGTACGGTTTGCCCCGTGTCGTGTACTCTGATAATGGACAGCCATTCTCGTCCGAGCTCATGAAGCAGGTGTCTCTCCTGTTAGGTTACCAGTGGAAGTTCCATTGTGTCCGACATCCTGAAGCCGCAGGTCTCGTTGAGAGACATAATCAGACCCTGAAAACACGCCTAGCCAAAATATGTGCCGAGAAAGGTGTAGATTGGATAGTTGCCTTGCCAGTTGCACTCTTTTACATGCGAATGGTAGCTCATTCTAGGACAGGGCTATCCCCGTATGAGGTGGTCTTTGGTAGGCCTCCTAATATGTGGGGGACGCCTCTGCCCCGTAGAATCACAGATGTTGACAGTACTATGCTGACGGATTACTTGGCTGCATTGATGTCTGCACTACAATCTTGTCGTTCACAGGTCGCGGCTGCCTTTCCGGACAACACCCAAGTAAAGCCACACGAAGTCCGTCCAGGAGACCTTGTCCTCGTCAGGAATTTTGACCGGAAGAGTCCGCTGGAACCCAGATGGAAACAGCCGAAGTTGGTTTTGTTATCTACAAGGACTGCAGTTAAGGTGGAGGGGAGAAAAGGATGGCTCCATTCGAGCCGTGTTAAAAAAATTCATGGACTATTGCCAGCCTCTCCCCTTAAGGACTGCCCACTTCCAGAGACTGAGTCTAAACTCCTCCTGCTAGAGAAAACTCCGCAACAGGAGTATCGTATGAAGTTGAGGTCTAGTAAGTCAGACAGTTTAATTGTTTAAGTCCCCTCCTGGGTGAAGCGGTTAGACAGGTTCCTGACATGTATAAGATAGACCCCACTAGTGAGAGAGATAGACAGGAGATCAAGAAAAGAAAATATTGTAAAAATCTCCGAAGTCATTGTGTTCTAACACTACTTATTATGTTTTTTCTGAGTCTTACGATTATCTGCACGAGCTGGATGTTACATATATTCTTTCCTATTGCACATTCTTTTTCTAATGACACTGCAGAGCACACGTTTAGTGAACTGCCCCCACATGAGCTTTCCTATCGTTTAGCGATGCGCAACAATACATTCATCCGTATGTTACACCATTCTCACCAGACCAGCAATGCCACTAATTGCTGGATATGTGGCCGACTCCCTCCCTATCAGAACTACAAGGGAGCTCTGCCCCTCTTTCTTTACCCGTTCACACATAATGGTTCGTGTGGTGCATGGTTTACTTTAATGTCTTCTCTAGATAGTAAGTCCCAGGTTTCCCAAGGCAATTGGATATGGGGGAACCTGAATACAGTCATGAATAGAATATGTTTCCCAGACCAAGAAGGTCTTCCCCAAAGGACAGGGACCGATCTAGAAAATGAAGTGTATGGATTAGGTAATTTTACACTTAACCTCATGATCCTGAACGTGCAGTCTGAGACTAATTCGGACTTGCCGTCTATTACAGTTTTACCAGTAAAAGGTGAATTATGCGTCAGAAAGAATGGTTCAGTACATCTAGGACACAGTGATTGTGATACTGTTGTCGAGTTCAATGATAAAGGAAAGTCTACTTTCAAAGCCTCCCGCCATTCTTATTTCATATGTGGTCAGACAGCCTATGTACGTCTGCCATTGGATTGGGATGGGACGTGCTATATTGCATTCCTGTTGCCACCTGTTTTTCTAGCCCCATCTGATTATCACAGGAATTCCCGCCTCACTCACGTTAGACAGAAGAGAGATCTCCCAATAGTTGATCAGACTGAAACTACATGGGAACAATATACAGATTTCAATAAAGGATTCTTTCCTTATTTAGGCACTGTCTCCAATAGTAAACTTATATGCAAATTGACCAGAATCCTCGAAGCAGTAGTGAACGAAACTACCTCTGCCCTAGGTAACTTAACAGAAGAGCAGTCTGCTATGAGACTTGTTGTTCTTCAGAACCGCCTTGTCCTTGACGTCATCCTGGCCGATAGGGGCGGGGCTTGTAGAGTCATCGGATCCAGTTGTTGCGTGTTTATTCCAAATAACGCGCCATCCGTGTATAAGGCCATAACTCGGCTTCATGAAATAGCTCACCTGATACACCAGAATCCAGGCTCCTGGACTTGGTCCGGTTGGTTCTGGAGTGTAGTATCTGCCTGGGGATGGAAGTTATTGTCATTCCTAGGAATCGCACTGCTCATAGTATTCAGTTGTTGTCTATGTCTACAATGTGGGCCAGCGATTTGCGGCTTGTGCGCCACAGCTTGTATTCCCCGTCCAAGTACACGTTCCCGTTCCCGTATCAAGAAAGATGAACAAATGATGCTTTATGAACAAATAGATGGTCTTATGAATATAGATATATCCTAAAGGGTGTAGTAGGGTCAAAGGAGGGAATGAGGTAATAGAAATTTTCAGGTAGCCAATATGTCCCCCACTCGCACCCTATCCATGCACCCATGTTCCATGTATGTCGTGTAACTTCTGTTCTGTATGTGCTAGACAGACGCAAATACATTTGCGTCCATCCTTGACATGTAAGCTATCCAAACATACCAAGAAATCTCGTTAAATATGTTCCTAGGTATACGGTGCCACCGTCTTTACATGGTGCACTTCTGAATTTCGCACACGTTTTCTCCATGTTTCCTGGCCCAGTCGAGATAGGCCCCTAAACGAGGCCTCTCTGCCTCATCTCTCCTGTCTCCGAAAGCTGTACGCATCCCTGACCCCTGCCTTACTTCCTGCCAGCGCAGCGGTGCCCGGCTCGGCCTGGACTGTCTGCCAAATTCATGTTTTACCTACAGTTATCTGCTCAGCCTCCTCGAAAACACATTCCAGTCTAGTGAAACAGGTAAACATGTTCCCGGCTGCAGAGCAAAGGGCCCGGCCTTTTCTGTCCTCCTTGCAAGTGATTTACTGACTCCGTTACCATGGTAGGCCCATGGCTCCAGACGTTGCACCCAGACACGTATGCACGCACTAGCTTTTCAGTATTGGATGCCCCCTGCCCGAGAGACCTTTTACTTCAGACACTACATCCTCTAAACATAAGATACCAGATATGCTATAGGTACAGGTTGCCCTGACACTCCAGACACCAGTCTCCTCCACTAGTGCTAAAGTCAAAGCCCCCAGTTTCACGTCATGCTAGTTGCGCGCGCATCCCGGTCAAGGGTTTCTGCCGATTCTGCAACTTTTCTCTATGCATCCACCCACATGTGATGATTCTTGTGACGTTTCTCTGACATGTACAGTGCACGCCCATGTGTACGCCTCTTTTTCACGCCTCCTCTTACGCACATGTGTTCTTATCTCGCTCTTTTCACCTGTTACGCCTACTGTATTAGATTCAATTATGTTACTTTACTATATATAATGTGTAATGTTAATAAAATGTGGACTGTCCCTTCCCGAACCTTAGTGGTGACGGAACATGATATCCAACCTCGAGGTTCATTGTTCATTGTCCATTAAAGCCCGTATGACTCAGATACCACGGACTCCGCCTCTCATTTGAATGAGCTGTCTTTTAATGATAATTATACGGAAAAAATGATTAGGTAAAATTATATACCACACCTTCCAGGATGGTCAGAAAATCGGCTTCATGTTTGCTAATCAGGCCATCCCGTTCGGCTGTCATTACCAAACTGTGATTTCATCTTTTAGAAAAGGAGAGGGGTCTTCACTAAGAACAACGTAATTAGTAGTACCATCAAGGAGTCGTCTACACTCCTGATCATAGGTTGTGGCATCCTGAATGACAACACCTCCCCTCTTGTCTGCACTTTTGATAACTATATCAGTGTTTTGTTGAAGTGTTTGTATAGCTTTATATTCCTCTGTTGTCAGATTTTTATATGGCGTTGGTTCTTCCAATGCCTCCAATTCATTAAACACTGCTTGCTCGAAGGCAAGTATTTCAGCAGGTACTAAATGGGAGGGGGGTGTGAAGGTGGATTTGAGCCTAAATTCTGTGTCACTATTGGAACTATTTTGGGTCTCAGAAGTATGCTGTTCAAAGAAATCTTTTAGTCTAAGTTTCCGGAAAAATGCGTTTAGTTCGCAATGCAACCTAAATCGGTCAAGGCGAGATGTAGGAATAAAACCAAGTCCTTTCTCCAGAACTGCTACTTCAGATGGATTTAGAGTAATGGATGATAAATTATTTATCAAGCTCTCACAAGGCTGGGGCCCGCCCGTTGTTCTTGGGTTTTGCTCCTCGTGTTGTCTCCTACACTCTCCGCTTGGTCCCAATGCACCTGATTGCCCCCTCTTCTCCTGCCCCTGCCCCTCCGGCCAGTCTCTAAAAAAGGCTGGGGAAATATATTAGGTTGGTAGAGATGGGGTGGTACAAAGTGGGGATTCCAACCCATAGCAGGGGGGAAAGGTGGTTGCTAGTAAGCATTGTCGTGAAAACCACCTCCCTGTTGTTGATAGGGATACCATTGTTGGACATTCTGATATCGTCTCGCCCTGCCTCTTCCTCGTTGTCCATTACCTGTGCTGCCAGAACTTGACCCACTTTAATTTGTATCGGCAGATGCGTCCGAATTATAATTTGTACGTTCTGGTGGAGTGTATTTTGTACTGGCATAAGGATAGACTTTAGTGTAGGACCATTTTTCAAATCTTTTTGGAATTTCTGAACCTGCTAGGTTATCTTTATACTCATTGAGCTCTTTATTGAACTCATAGAGTTTCTTCTTGCAGCCGGTTATAGTTGTTTTAATGTGTGTTTCTATAGCCACAATTTCTATTTGTAAGGCTTCAGAAAGGCGAAGGGCTGTTTTTATAATCAAGATTGCCCAGTCATGTGTGCAGTGCCAGGCAATTTGCGCCCTCTCTTTCCTGAACACACTATCTTCCAGGAAGATGCATGGAGCATTCGTCACCAAGAGACCTTTAGGGGCGGTGTTGTTTGTCAAATACTCCATGAGCAAAGTGCCATGTAAAATAGCTCGTATACGACTCCTTTTCATTTCACCCAGTTTGTCCCATTCAGTAGTTTGCGAAATAGTTTGGGACACAAGTGGGTCAGCAAAAAGAGAAGGGTCATTTAAAATAGCATTGGCCTCCTCTTTAGAGTAGGAGAGGCCTACAACTTCCATTATTGCGGGGTGAACGGTGCACTTAGATAACTAAAAAGGGAAAACTCTTGCAGCTGTGTGCTGCCATTAATATCCAAACAACAAGAGAGAACAGGGTCAAAGTGTTACTCTTATACCCCTATATTAATTATATTAAACCACAAAAGAGTAACCAAACAATCAAAAATAGTATTACCACTAGCCAAGCAGAAGGTAAAACAATGGGTTACTAGGAGTCACTGTGAAGAAAGAACCCTCAAGCACCAACAGTGTCGGTGACCATTTTTCATCATTGGGTTCTAGTTGAAGTGCCCAAAGTGTTGGTGAGTGAATTAAAACTAGGTATCTCTGATCCCCAACCAAATTTTAATAAGGGACCAGTATTACCTGAAGATAAAAACAAAGTGAAAGTTGATACTAGATGGTTACGTAAATTTGAACCACCGTGTCTCTACGCACAGCATTCATCAGGACCATATATCTCTAATCCCATAGTCCGCGCACCCTAAAGGGCAAACTCCAAGGCGGGAGAAGAAAAATTCTTTGTATACTACAACAACTCACGAAACTGTCGTGGATTTGAACTTCTTTCAGTTTATAAAATCTCCAATCTGAAAAGACAGAAGACATTAATGCAGCATAGCCAGAATCGTGTCATGCAGTATTGCCATCTGGTATCCTAAGTTCAAACAATTGTATCATCTTTTCTAAACGAAATTTAAGGTGGTATAATAGTGCGCAGCTGCCCCAAACAAAGACCCTTAATTACATCATGTAAACAGAACCTTTTCTGCACAGGACGTATTTTTTAATTTCATTACGAGAGATTTTCCCGATCTAAACGCACGTGTTCTATGTTAAAAAACTGCAGTGTTTAGAATCATGATGTTTGGAAAAAGATCACCAAACATACATCTCACTGTCTGTTTTAAATCTAACAGACGTGCTGAATCCTTCTATGTTTGCCATCTCTTAGGGGACTACAATAAAGGTTCGAAAAATATTTATTTTGAAGTGCCCGTAATGTATTAAATAAGTTAATTAAATAAAACCACACCGCAATGAAATGGAAGATTATAAAAGCAAAGGAAAATGTCAAACTCACTAGGAGAAAGTAGTGAGATTGCCTCATAGGCTCGTGGCAGGGGAAACCTTCCCACCAGGAATCTCTACAATCTTACAAAGATGCCAATATTAAAAGGAATTTGATGCATTGTATAACCAAGCCATACTGATTAACTGTTGTTGAGTGGTGATGGTGAGATGGACACGTAAAATAATGAAAGTATCAATTGCTTTAGGAAAATTCTTAAAGGGTGAGTAGAGTAGAAGAAGGTTGACAGGTGAGTGTTGGACACCTTGGAAGAGGCAGAATTGACTCTGGCAATACTTCAGCAGAAATGTGCTATAGAAGAATTAGAATACTTGGATCAGTCAATTTTAAGTGAGAAGATTAGACCAAAGATTAAATTGGTGATTGTGGCAGAGAAGTAACTGATGCAGTATACAATCAGTTGAAATCATTTTTGTAGTTGGTGGAGTCTTGTGCTAGTTTTGTGAATCATTTTTGCCACTATGACTTGTGTGGTCAGCATCTTGATGAAAACAGGGGCATAGTTTACTCGGCGCAACAAATAATTTAAATAAATGCATGTGGAAGATTTAAATTAACTTGTCTACAAGGATAAGAACAGAAAGGAAAGGGTTCAATTGGTTGTGGAAAGAACATCAGAGAGTAGCCATTCGGGGATCAAGAAAGGGTACTGGCATATTGGTGAGATGTGCAACATCGCTGCACATATGTATAGGGCACAAGACTGAAAGCAATAATTGACAATATAGCCCTGATATTTACTTTACTTCATAGGGTACTGGTTGGTGCTATTAAAGCACCGCTCCAAATAATAAAGTAGATAAACTCCGCGATACAGGTCTTCTATCGGCCAGCCTTGCAAACTACAGGAGATGGCCTATATATGTTTATATCATCAATACAAGTTTAGTTTGAGTGTAAAACCCTTAAATCTAACAGTAAAACAACAATAATTTATCTGCAACATCCGTATACATAAAAAACAGAAAGTGCAACATAAAATTGTGCAATATTGTTTGATAACTGGCATGTGTAAATTAAAATACACCACTAGAATAAAATGCAGTGCAGTTCATAGCTGTATTGAGACAAAGGCTAACGACTGAGGTCACGCTGGATTGTCATTTATATTATAGTCCATAAAGGGCACATTTTGCTTCTTTTGGTTTATAAAAGGAGACCTCAAAAGCCATGCAGAATATAAAAATGTTGTCAAGCCAATGACATCTTTCGTGACTGATTTCACAATTTACTGTCCTTAACGATACTGCCTTTCACCCAATAGTTGGCAAATAGGGACACAGCAATTGTCTGTCCTTAAGGGTGCATCGGGCAATACCTCACATCTTTTGGAACTAGATTGTCTGTCAGGCTCAGCAAAGGTCATCCTGAGAGAAACTCTTTATTTTTCGGTCAGGCAGCCAGGAACTAGACTTTCACTAAATGCGCAGACTCATGGCTGCCTTAGCTGAACTTTGCTGGGTTGATGATATCACAGCTCTTGTGGACGTGACCTCCTCAGGTGGGCAAAGGTCCTTGAGACCCTCCTCCTTGTGATGGGGGATCGTCAGTGATAGCCTGATACTGGGGCGCTTCAGTTTTAAGCCCTGAAGTGTCCAGGGCCGAGTGTCTATCACTGACATCTCGTCACAAAGTGGGTGGAGTCAGCAATCTCTCTGATCCCATCCTACTCTGTGTTGAGATAGAGACTGCTCAACATTTCCAAACTCAAGAAGTGAAGCTCAGCCTTCACAAAATTGAACCAAGGAGTACTGCAATTTTTATCCATGGCTTGTAATACCGCAAGTGCTTAGGACACTGTAAATTCAGATGTGGCCCAGAGTCTTATGCAGTAGAACAGTGGTCTGAGGTTAGCTACATGGGCGATTTTCCTAAGTTCCCTGGCAGGTTCCGGGGGAATCTCTCTTCTGCTGCTTACTCTCCCAGGCAGGTCCTCGGATCTCCCTGAAGGTTCTTAAGTATTTCTGTGCTCTTTGTTCCAGACTCCCAAACCTCTTTTTTCCTTCAAACTCGTTTATTTTTCAGGGCCCCCTTTTCTTTCCTTCTAACTCATGTATTTTGCAGGCTCCCTTTAACTCTTTTTCTACTTCTAACTTGTTTAATTTTGCAGGCTTCCTTTAACTCTTTCTCTCCTTCTAACAAATGTTTACTTTGCAGGTTCCCTCTAACTCTTTTTCTCTTTCCAACTAGTTTTACTTTGCAGGCTTCTTAATGTTGTTCTCCTTTGAAACTAACTTTTTCCCCTCTTTTTTTTATTTTTTTTTTAAGTTCAAGTTTATTGAAACCAAAAACACAGCATAAAATACAAAATGTAAGACAGCTAATCAATGAGAGGCATAAAAGGTACACAAATAAAATTTAAGAAGGTATAATAAAACGGAATCAATAAACACCTATAACTAAATCATGAAAAGGAAAAACAAGGGAGGGAAGAAAAAAGAAAAACAACATAAGAGGGAAATGGAGTATGACAATTCATAAAACATAACATTGTATGCAAATACTAAGTGTAAATAAAGAAAAATGTAATAGACAGCAAGCAATAAATAAGCGTAAAAAACATTGTAAATCAAAGTAAAAAGAGAAATAAGCAAAATCATGGTGGTTTGTGAACATCATCGGATGGATTTTGGTGAGGAACAATAACAGTTTGAGGAGAGGGAGAAGTCTTGGAAAGGTAGGTAGTGAGAGGAATCCATAATATGTCTCGTTTAACAGCTAATGAAATGGGGGTAACATAGTTGGTGTCAAGTCTATGGTGAAAACAAATAGCATTCCACCAAACTGAATAACTAACTTTAGCAGAATCCTTCCAATTGGAGGTGATCAGATGGAATGCAACGGCCAAAAACAAGACAAGCAACTTATAGTGAAAAGGGGAAAGTGGTAAGTCAGGGGATAAGGAACCTAAAAGGACATTGGGTAGGGAGAAAGGGAGTGTAAAGCTAAAAATCTTGTGTAAGCGAGACCAGACCAGTTGCCAAAAGGAAACTTTTTCCCCTCTAAACATTATTTGTCTTCCAGACTAACTGCTCTTTCCCGCTTTTTTCATTCCAGCTGTTTTCTTGCCTGCCCTCTCCCTTCTGCTTCCTGCCTCCCACTGACCCCGCCCTGTGCCTCACCCCCTCCTAAGAAACCTAAGTAATGAAGGCCACAATGCGACCACATTGAGCAGGTCCCCGTTCCAGCTCTCCCATGCTGCTCACTTTGTCAGGCAGGTCCTCAGATTTCCCAGAAGGTTCTTAACCATTTCTGTGGTCTTCGCTCCAGGTTCCCTAATCTCTTTTCTCCTTCAAACTCATTTATTTTGCTTGCCCCCATTTTCTCTACTTAAAACTCGTTTACTTTGCAGGCACCTAACTCGATCAGTTTGCAGGCTCCCTTAACTCCTTTTCTACTTCTAACTTGTTTTCTTTTGCAGGCTCCCTTTAACTCTTTCTTGCCTTCTAACTAATTTTTTACATTTCAAGCCCCTTTTAAATCTTTTTCTCCTTATAACTCATTTTTACTTTGCAGGCCCCCTTGAAACTCTTTTTCTCCTAGCTCATTTTTATTTTGCAGTTTTTTAAACAATTTTCGCCTTTGAAACTCACTTTTCCCCTCTAAACCTTGCTTAATTTTTCTTCCAGGCTAACCTCTCTTACCCACTTTTTAGGTCTCGACCTACGCAACGTGCATGCGTTGCATAGGAAAGAGGCCTAAAGCCGTTGATACCCTTTTTGAGGCAAACTCGTGCACGCGTTCTATTGCCTTCAATGGAACGCGTGCACAAGGGGCGATTGCCTCACGGGAGCGAGCGGCGATAATTAATACCATATGGTGCTGCGAGCGGCAGCGCCATATGATATTAATTATCGCCGCTGGCTCCTGCGAGGGAATCGGCAGGCCCTCTCCCCCTGCTGCCCTGCGAGGAGCTCGCGCGTGGAACCACCAACTGCAAATGTCATCTGCCAGGCGCTCAAAAAAATGAATGTACAGCATTAGATGTTATGCCCAGGGGCTTGCAGGGTAGAAACATTTTACTTCTAGACGGTATTCTGCAAGCATCACTCGATCTGCACCTTCTCTTGGCCGCATTTCCCCTTGGATGCTGTGTGGGCTCTTGATTAATCCTGGGCATTTCAGCTTTCCCCCAGCCTTTTAATTTATCGAAGTTGCTGTTTTACGTTAAAGAATACAAGGGGGTCTGTGAGGGCTGCTGGAAGAGGATGTGAAGATAGCGAGGGCGGGTTTAGTGTGCCGCTCTGGGTGCACAGCAGTACCCCTGTGTCCGAGTGAGAGTCCGGCAGCGCTGCCCCTCTCCCCCCACAAGGGCCTGCTTGCTTTCGTTCAAGACAAAGCTAGGAGGAAGGTGTCCAGTCTTGGCACAGAGTGCGGATGAGCGGATTGACTCGGGAAGAGAGAGGGCCACACGCGAGGCAGCACCTTTCTTTCCTAGAATGGGCTTCTAGGAGCGCACCCTCCGCTCACAGGACCAGTCCACAGCGCGTCACGGCAGGATGAAACAGGTGACCAGCTTAGCCGATGTGTACACTTTCGACAGTTATGTTGAAAACTGCAGACGGGTGGAGAGAGGGGGCTGTGTGTCTGCACCACAGAGAGGCACACACCTGCACCCAACAGGCAGACACACACACGCACCCCGAGGCAGACACACCAGCACTCCACAGCAAGACACATACCAACACCCAACAGGTAGACACACACCAGCACCCCACAGACAAGCTTTTCCATATAAAAGTAAATACACTTAAACTCCCCGAAGCCCCAGCACCAAAGCCTAAAATCAGATCTCCGTGTAAACACACCAGAGGCAGAGAACTTCTTTAAGATCAAGTGCGTCCCCAGCGAAGAAGAATGCAGCGCGTGCACAGTAGAGAGGCTCGGGCGAGCTTCCCTATCCCTACATACGAGCGAGCACAAGGGCTTAATGCAGTGCATGCACACACCTCAGAGGAATGGGAGGCTATTTGCAACACCCCCCCTGTACCGGAACCTAATGCAGTGAGTTCACACCTCCGAGGCTAAGAGCTTCTGTATCACTACCCAATCATCTCACCATAGCCTGTTGCAGCGGATGCAGACCTCAGTGGAAGATGGCCTCTGAAAATTAACACTTTATCTCAGTACCAGCTTAATGCAATGCTTGCCTACATTGGCGGCAGATAGTTTCTCTTCTAGTAGCTAACACATGATCCCACGATCAAGAGCTTAATGCATTGTCTCAACGCCTCAAAAAGAGGGGCTTACTGATCAGTAACAATCAACAGCACAAAAGCCTAATACGATTTCTGCACATCAAAAGGCATGGCGGTTATTTATCACTGCCAAAGCATCCCCAGCGTATGATCCTAATGGTGTGTTTGCAGACCACAGAAGAAGGGAGTTGATCTATGATTAATAACTAACAACCTATCCCAGGACGTGGGCCTGCAACCCTGCATGTCCACCACAAAGGCGAGGGGGGAGGGGATTTATCTATCACTAACCGATCATTTCAAGTGCATGAGCCTAATGCTGCCCCAGCCCACCTCAGAGGCATACCTGTCAATAACAGGCCATCTCCAGAGCAGTAGGAAACATATCTGTCACTAACTGGCCATGCAGAGCAGCGCATGCACAACCCAGGGCAGCCGCCGCCGCCATGCAGATTTCTGTCAAGACTTATTAAGCCTTGCGTGCCTCTCTCCAATGCTTGTTTGTCTTAGCTGCCGGTGCAGGCAGCTGCTCACTGCCACACCCGCACTTCTCCGACATGTTGTTCTTGTAATTTTGGGTGTGTTTTTCTATGGTTTGTTTGCATTAGCGTGCAAGGTAACGTTTTATTTGTGTTTATTTTTTTGCAGCGCAACATGCCGCGCTATATATTGAACAATGGCACCTGTGCATCTTATCTTTTGTTGAGTGCAGGTCGGCCCACTCAACGTACATTTTTTTTAGCCTGCATGCCGCGATTCGTCTTTAACAAAGGCACCAGCAAGGTAAACGCATTAAGGCAACTGCCCCTCTTGCATCGCCTGGCAAACCAGACCCGACCTGTAATTACAATTGAGCATTGGACACCCAGCGCAGGCGCACTGTTAAGATTCAAATGGTCAGTCAAACTTGGTTATATTGGAGCATGCTTTATCCGAATGGCTGATCTAAGAGGGGGGTTCTACCCAAGGAATCCACATGGGACCTGGGTGCTGTATGATGTAGGTAAGAAGGGCCCCAGTAGAGCTTTTATACATTTGCTTGCATTTATTATAGAAAAATCAGATATAATAACATACAATGTCAATTAATCACAAAGCATGATCCATATCCTTCGGTCAATGAAAAGTGCCCCAAGAAAGGAAAGGGGAGTGGGATAGCGTGATGCTGTGGAGGAAAAGGACAGTGAGGGAATAAAGTTCGTGACAACTTATATATTGCAATATTAATTTAGAGTGCAATACAGTTTCATGGCTTCAGATCCCTGAGCCGAAGAAATTGGGGGATTATAACATATCCCAAAGGTTAGAACTATTTCTGTTGATACCGAAGAGTTCAGAATAATGGGGGAGTGTCAACAGAACAGGACATAGAAGTAGCCGTCGACGTTTCGATTGCATTCAGCAACCGCGGTAAGGCTGTAACTGAGAGCTCCGTGACCGTTTCATTAAGATGCGGCAATTTTGAAGCGATCGTTTTGACGCACCGCCGAGTTTTGAGATAAGGACTCTCCGACCCTCATGGGCTATATAGATCCAGTGGGTTCATGCTACGTGAATTAAATCCCTCTACAAGCCACGCTCAGCTACTGCCAAACTGCGAAAGGCTTCAAATTCATACTCCGTGAATTGCAACACAAGAGACACGGCACACCGGCGCTGATCCGTAGTAATGCACAGCCGTCACGGAGAGATGGTATAGGAGCTGGATACTCCTAACCATGGGTGACTATATAGATTCTGCCTAATTACCCAACGTGAATAATGAGGACATAATCCTGCCACTTGCTCGACTTGAGCAGATACTGTAGTGCTCCTTTGTTGACTACCCTGTCCTGATGAAGACCCCGATGTAAGGCTAGACAAACGCCTACAAGTGTAGCGTGGGGTCAAAACGTCGACGGCTACTTCTATGTC
The DNA here is from genome assembly GCF_964263255.1 of Lissotriton vulgaris. Lineage (NCBI taxonomy): Eukaryota > Metazoa > Chordata > Amphibia > Caudata > Salamandridae > Lissotriton > Lissotriton vulgaris. The sequence goes on along the minus strand of NC_141689.1, from coordinate 312,458,009 downwards.
CTGTTCTGTTGACACTCCCCCATTATTCTGAACTCTTCGGTATCAACAGAAATAGTTCTAACCTTTGGGATATGTTATAATCCCCCAATTTCTTCGTCTCAGGGATCTGAAGCCATGAAACTGTATTGCACTCTAAATTAATATTGCAATATATAAGTTGTCACGAACTTTATTCCCTCACTGTCCTTTTCCTCCACAGCATCACGCTATCCCACTCCCCTTTCCTTTCTTGGGGCACTTTTCATTGACCGAAGGATATGGATCATGCTTTGTGATTAATTGACATTATATGGTATTATATCTGATTTTTCTATAATAAATGCAAGCAAATGTATAAAAGCTCTACTGGGACCCTTCTTACCTACATTATCCGAATGGCGGCAACGTCACCTTTCCCCTCAGAACTTCTCTGTCACAGCTGCACGGTTACCTTGGTAATTGTATCATACCGTTGATTAATTATTTTGTGAAAGTTTGGGTATACAACATTAGATTTCAAACTCACGGCACTCTTGGCGTGTTTTATAATTGAATATAAGTTGACATCTTTGGAATTTCCTGTCCAAAACGTGCAACGTGCCTTGTGCGCACTCGTAAATGAATGAATGGAAAGCATACGTTATCAAAGCCTCATGGGCAGTGCTCTCATTCATAATACTCGTTCCGACTACTTCCTCCCCACTCCCATTTGTCTAAAACTATAACAACACCTTCAAAGATTAGATAACTATCATAACTAACAAATACCCCATTGCAGGCGAGTCTTCTTGACATTTTTTTGCGGTATTATAGTGCTCAAACTCGACCCAAAGGTATTTGAGCGAGCCGTTTCTGGCTCTCCGAACTGCTTTACTAGGCAGCGTGCAGGATACCGCGTTGGAAAGGGTTTCTTTCTTTTTTTTTTATTTATAAAAGTTTTTATTGAAAAATATAAGTGGAATATACATTGGCAGTTGTATACAGTACATTTGTGTTAATTATATTTCTTGGATTGTCTATAAGTAGAAAGAAGAGAGAGAGAAAAAAGAGAGGGGGGGGAGTTTGTGGGCAGTCTTTAAGTCTTTAAGTGTTCATCGAGTGGGCCCCACATGAGTCCCCTAGGGGTGTGCTCTTTCGAGAAGTTGCCCGCTATGTTGTCTGCTCCTCTCAGGAAGGTGACCCAGTTGATCCATGTTTTGAAGTTTGCCTTCGCCGTGTTTTTCCAGTTGGTTAGGATTATCTTTAGGGCCGCTATGAGTAGCAGGTCTAGTAGGGCTCTTTCTTCTCTGTTGTTTAGGTCCGCTGTTAGGTACCCTGTCGCCAGGCTCGCGTAGTTGATTGTTAAGTCTGTTTTGAGCATATCGTTTATGAATGCGTTAATCTGCGCCCAGTACTTTTCGACTTTAACGCATCCAAAAATGAGGTGTTCGAGGGTGCCCTCCTCCTTCCGACAGTTCCAGCAGTTGCTTGATTCTGTGATGCCGACCTTGTGGAGCCTGGATGGGGTCCAGTAGGCTCTGTGGAGGAGCCAGTATTTTGTTTGCGCCAGTTGCGGGGTAACTTTGTTCGTTGTGGCTGCGCTCCACATTTGTGCCTGTTCTTTTTCATTTAGCTGTCTGCCTAGGAGTGTCTCCCACGAGTTTGTCGTTCTTTTGTTTAGCGACAGGGTGGTGGGGGTCAGTAGTTTATAGATCTTTGCGGTTTGGTGTCCCGCCGAGTTTAGGGTTTCTACGTATTTGACGATGCCCGGTTGTTCTTTGCGTAGATTGGCTCTGGTTATGGCAGCTCTGATCTTTAGGAAGGTGTATAGCTCCTTGTTGGGGAGGTCGTTTAGTTGTTGTATGTTTGTGAATGTCAGCTGTTTCCCCTTGGTTTCCATCTGTTTGGGGAGGCTGATTCCTCTCTTTATCCATGTGTCATTGTTCATTGCTGCCCCTTGATATGTTATTTTTGTGTTGAACCAGATGGATTCCCATGTTGTACCTTTCAGCTTCTGTATCATTCGCCTGTCAATTTTCATCAGCGCTTCTCTGGTGTGTTTCAGTATCGTGTTTGACCTTAGGGGGTGTTTGTTTGCCGTTATTATAGCTATAGGGTGCAGGCCTTCTAGGAGGTCTTTCTCCAGCTCTAGCCATACTGGTTTGTACTGTTGTGTTTCGTCGATCCATGCCATCCCCTGTTTCGCCAGGCACGCTGTTTGGTAGACTTTAAAGTTTGCCAGGTTGAGGCCTCCCAGTTCTTTCGGTAGTCTCAGTTTGGGTAGACCGATTCTGGGTCTCTTGTTTCTCCATAAGAAGGTGTTGATCATGTTGTCCAGTCTTTTGTGGAAGCTATCTGTCATTGGGATTGGTAGCATGTTTAGCGTGTAGTTTATTGCGGGTGTTATCATCATTTTTATCGTCTCTATCCTTCCCCACCAACTGATATATTTTGGCGACCACAGTTCTAGTCTCTCTTTAACTTTTTTTAGCAATGAGTCCTCGTTGTGCTTTATTGTGGATGTTAGGTCTCTTCCAAACTGTAGCCCTAGGTACTTAAGTGGTTTGGTTTGCCAGGCTAGGCCTGAGTCCCCGAGTACTGATCTTGTGGTGTGGATGTTCATTGGTTTGCATTCCGATTTGTCTTTGTTGAGTTTGTACCCTGATGCCTCTGCGTATTCTCCTATTGTGTCCATAAGCGCTGTGATTGACGTTGATGGTTTGTGGTTGTGATGAGGATGTCGTCCGCGTATGCTGCCAGTTTGACTGTTTCCTCTTTGATCTTGACACCCGTAATCCTCTCATTGTCTCTTATTTTTGCTAGTAGGGGTTCTAGTGCCAGTAGGAGGAGGCCCGGTGACAGTGGGCATCCCTGCCTAGTTCCTCTTCCTAGTGTGAGCGTCTCAGATGTGCTTCCGTTCACCACTATTTTTGCTCTGGGTTTGTTGTATAGGGCCATTGCCATTGCTATGTATTTCTCCCCTAGGCCGAACTTTGCCATGCAGTTCCTGAGGAAAGGCCACGAGACTCTGTCAAAAGCCTTCTCGGCATCCAGCGCTATCATGACTGCCTGCTCGTTACTCTGTGTAGTGTGGTTGATTAGGTGGCATAGCAGCCTTGTGTTGTCTTGCGATAGTCTGTGTTTGATATATCCCACTTGTGAGTTGTGGATGATGTCCGGTAGAACTCTGTTTAATCTATTTGCCAGCACTTTCGCATAGATTTTGCAGTCGACATTTATGAGCGAGATGGGTCTATAGTTCTGCGGGTATTGAGGGTCTTTCCCTTCCTTGGGGATTATTGTGATGTTGGCTTCGCTCATGGTGTTTGTCATCTTGCCGTTTTGTATGCAGGCGGAGTATGTTTCCGATAGTACTCTTTTGACTTTTTGGCAGAAAGTTTTGTAGAACACAGTGGTGTATCCGTCGGGTCATGGCGCTTTGTTCCGTTTTAGTTGTCCGATTGCCGCTTCAATTTCTTCTTCCGTTATGTCAGCCTCGAGTGGTGCTCTGTCCTCCTCTTTGAGTTTTGGCAGGTTGATGTCTCTTAGAAGAGCGCGGCCTCCATCTTCGCTCAGGTTCTTATCTTCGGAATATAGCTCTTGGTAGAACTGTCTGAAGACTTCTAGTATTCCTTTGTTTGTTGTTAGCGATTTGTTTGATTTGTCTGTTATTGCTGCTATTGCGTGTTGCCTTTGCTTCGCTTTGAGGTGGGACGCCAGCTGTTTCCCTGCTTTGTTGGCCCTGCACAGATTCACTGATTTGAATTTTGTTAGCCACGAACCCGCTCGTTCGCTCAGGATTTTGTTCAGTTCATATTTTTTTTTTTGTGAGCGTGGTCAGTGTGTTCTTGTCTGCTAGGTTAGCGCAGTGGCCTCTTTCCAGTGCTGCTATTTCGCCTTCTATCTCCGAGATTTTCATGTTCCTGCTTCTGTTCATTCTTGATTTGATGTTTATCAGTTTGCCTCTCAGTGTCGCTTTGAGTGCGTCCTAGATGGTGCCTTTTCCTACTTCGCCATTGTCGTTGTGTTCAAGGTAGTCATTTAGTGCCTCCTCTATTTCTTTTACATTCTCTTTGTTCTGTAGGATGTCGTCGTTCAGTCTCCATCTTCTCGTCGGGTTGTCGTTGTGTTTGCCGGTCAGGGTGAGGGATATGTGCGCGTGGTCAGAGATAGTTATTGGGGCTATCTCCGTGTTGTCGATTAGATGTGTGTGGTTGTTGGACATCAGAATATAATCGATCCTGCTGTATGAATTGTGCGGGTGCGAGTAGAAGGTGTACTCACGCGCTGTTGGGTGCTGTAGCCTCCATGGGTCTGCTAGGAGGTGTTTGGTGCATAGGTCTTTAAGGGTGTTGCTGCTTGGGGAGTTGTGGCTCCGTCTGGTCGGGTGTCTATCCGTAGCCTGGTCCATCGTCTTGTTCATGTCACCAGCTGCGATCAGGAGGTCCTCTTGCGGTAGATCGCTGAGTTTGCTGTCCACCATTTGCCAGAAGTCTTTGTCTTCGGAATTTGGCCCATAGATGTTGGCCACGTGTATCAGATCCTTCCCTCTCTGGACACTTGCTATCAGCAGGGGACCGTCTTCATCCGTGTTCGTCTTTTGGATGGAGAGATTGGCTTTCTTGCTTAGGATAGTTATTACGCCTCGTTTCATTCCCTTTGCTGGCGAGCATAGGACGTCTCCTATCCATCTTGCCTTGAGTAGTTTTGTTTCTTCTTCTGAGAGGTTGGTCTCTTGTAGCGTGTATATGTCCCCTTTAAGTTTTGCCAGATGATCTAGTATTTTCCTGCGTTTGATTGGATGGTTTAGGCCTTTAACGTTCATGGACACCACCTTTAGGTTTGTGGCTAGGCTGGCTCTTGTCTGGTCTGTCATGGGGGTTCCGTGTTCTCGCTAGTGTGTCTGTCTTCTTCTTGACCAAGAGTCCGAGATGTCAGCCTTTGTTCCCTTGTGAGACCTGAGTGCCCCCCCCGGGGTTTCGGTGTGTGGAAAGGGGTTATAGGTAAGGTATGGATATAGCAAAGGAAGAAAAAGGAATTATACATTGCACAAATGCCTGTTGTCACGTTAGCCTTCATGCCCACCTGTCCCGCCTGCCCCCCCTGACCTCCCCCCGCCCCCCCTCCCCCCGTCTGTAGAAAACCGGGTGTGCGACAGCAAGGGTCCTCACACTCCCCCCCCCCCCAAGTTCTTGCATAGTCTCTCCCGCCGGTGTGGAGTGATAGTTACCACGCCTGGAGTCTGAAGGGAGATATAGGCATGTACAACCCATTGCGGAAGCAAAAGAAAAAGGATATGCTGTTGTTTGGTCCTTCTTTGTCGCTTCCTGTCGTTCCCGACTTGAGGTAGATGCGTTGTTATGTGTGTGCATGTTCGAGGTAGGTATGGTCGTTTAAGTTTACAGTTCAGGGGTTTCAATCTCAAGAAAGGGTGCACACTGTCCATGTCATATGTCCTCTTCTTCTGCCCCGTCCGTGGAGGCTCTCCTCTTTGCTCCCGGGCTTTGATGCTCCATTTCTTCTGGGGCCGGTCCTTGCAGGTACCTGTGCAGCTCGTTGGGGTCTTCGAATGTTTTGCTCCCATGTCTGTCTGTGATTCTCAGTTTTAAGGGGCCTGCGAAGGAGAATGTAATGTTGTTTTTACGCAGGGTCTCCCGCTGGGCTAGGAAACCTTTCCTCACCTCTACCGTTAGCCTAGAGAAGTCCTGGGTGATTGTTACCTTTTTCCCATTTATCACCATTGGGTTGCCTTTCCTGGCCATTGCGAATATAGCATCAGTGTGGTTGTCTCGTAGTGGTTTGCATATTATTGGTCTGGGGTGTTGCTGTTTGTCTGTTTCTTTGCTGGTATGCGGTATGCTTTGACGAGTTCGAGCGGTTTGTCGAAGGTGAGGCCGGTTAATTTGGGGATTATGCTTTCCAGCATCAGGGCACATGCTCCCGGGGTGTCTTCTTCGTCCTCGGGTATACCCAGCAGTCTTATGTTCCCCTTGCGGCTTCTGTCTTCTTGCTCTGCCATGGTTCTCTGCAGTGCTGTTGTTCTCTTTATGACTAGGCCTAGGTCCTTGTGTGTTACATTGGCGCGATCCTCTAGCTGGCTTATCCTTTTCTCTGCCTCATCAATTCTGCCGTTAGCTTTGCTTTGCTCAGCTCTTATTGCGATTAGTTCCATTTGGATGTTGTCCACTATTTTTTTTGTGGCTTTTGCTAGGTCATTGCCCTCTGTTATCTTCCTTAGTAGCGTGTCCAAAGTGGTTGTTTCGTTGCCCTGCTCTCCTCGCTCTTTCGCGGGTGAGGCCGTAAGATCGTTTTTGTTCTTCTTTTGGACATTTGTGATCTGGTTCCCATCTTTCCCTGCCATTGCGTCGAACCCCCTTCTGACCTGATGTGTTTGAGGTCTCACTTCTGTTGGTTGGTGCTTTGTGGGTACTTTTTTTAGTCTTCTGTTCTCTTTGTTGCTTGGGATGGGCGCTGTGGTTAGGTTGCAGTCCCTGAATCTGGGTGGCCACTTGACCACTCTGGTCTTGGTCCTGGACTCCGCCAGCCTCCTGCGGTGTCTCCCTCTCTATTCCTTATGCTCTTGTGCCACTGAGGGTGTGTGTTTATTGGCGGATGGTCCGCTCTGCGGGCCCTCGCAGGTCGGCGCTTATTTTTGCCCAGTTTGGTTACCTTCTGCTGCGTTGTTGTAGCGCTTCGTCTTGAGACATCCGCTTGTTTACTTTATGCCTCAGTCAGGGTGACCGCCCCCTTTTCGCCGGCGCAGGCTGATTTGTCTTGGTTGTTTTCCATCCGCAATGGCTTGGCGTGTGAGAGCATGCGGTGGTTGTCACCTTTGCGTTCTGTACGATTACTCTTTACACTTATGCAAGGTGGCCGCCGCTCGCTTTTTAAAACTCCTGCCCAAGATGGCCGCTTCCGTCTCTCTCCTCCTCCCCCTTTCCCCCCCTTGTGTTCAGTATTGCGGTTAGTAGGGTCGTTTCCGGGGGGTTTGCCTCGGGGGCCCCAGTTGAGGCGGGGGCTGCTTGCTGTTGTGCGCGTTCGTCTGTTGGTTTGTTTGTTTTTTTCCTTTTGTTTGGCGCTGGTCGGCGTTCCGCTCTTTCCGCCTGTTTGAAATGGCCGACGGTGGCTTCTGTACTAACCAATATGGCCGCCTCCTGTTGTTCGCGTTATGCCCCCTCTTCCCCCTGCGCTATGCGTTGGTGTCGGTTAGGCTGTCTTTCTAGGGCTTCGCATAGGGGGGGGGGGTGGCGGCAGCTTGGCCGGAGTATTGTTGAGCGTCCACTTTGCGGCAGGCGGTGCGTGTCTTGACCTTCCCTCAAGAGTCGGCCGCTGTCAAAACGCTGCACTCTGCCCTCCACCTCCCGGATTACTTCCCCGAGTTGAGGCGGGCGGTGCTTGCTGTTGTGCGCGTTCGTCTGCTGGTTTTTTTTCCCTTTTGTTTTGGCGCTGCTAGGCGTTCCTTCCTCGCTGTGTTAGGTGGCAATAAAAACACAACGGCATGAAAACACGTTACCACATCTAAGGACGGGCTATGCCTAATCATTCACCTGAACACCAGATTCCCTCCCATCTGCCATGCCCATACCAATCCTCTCCGCTCCTACCCTCTTTCCTGATCCCTCCTCCTTCTCTCCGGTTCCACAGCCGCCTCATCAGTTCCATTACTCCCTCTCATGTTCCCTTCTACTCTCTCACTATCTTTCTCACCCCAGTTAATTCCTTCCCTGTCCTCAGTCCCTGACTATCCTATTTCCTCCTCCTTTATTTCCTCTACTGGTCATTCCTTTTGTTCTCTGGTTCCTCTGTTCCGCCACTGCTCTCTCTTTCCGTTCTGTTCCCTCCTTGCCTGTCCTGTTCTATCTTGCATCTTTCGTCCATTGCTCTATCTTCTGTTCCTCTCTAGTCTCTCTTGATCCCTCATGCCTACTGTCCTCCTTCCTTGGCTCTAACATTCCCTCATCTGCTCTCTCCTGTGCCTCCCATTTCCTTTATGCATGTCCTGGTCTCTCTTTTCGTCTCACATTCTCCCGTTTTCACTCTCTCATGCCCCTTTCCCCATCAACAGTTTCTTCCTCCTCTTTATTCTCCCTCTTCTTTCTCCTGTTCCTTGTAATGTTCCCTCCTTCAACACCTGCTGCCTCAATGGTGCTTCGAAGTGTCATTTTGTCGGTATAAGCGCTATTCCTCCCATGAGGGGAGAGAATGTGGCGTAATGGCCAGAGCTGCCGACTTTTTAGTTGGAGCAGCAGGTTCGATTCTCGGCGCCCGCTCAACATATTGTGATTCTGGGCAAATCACTTCATGTCCCCGCGCCTATCAACAATGAATATGCGCTTGTGTAATATAATTAGTGCTAATGTAAAGCGCTTCAATACATTAGGGTGGAGTTCGCGCTATCTAACACTACAGAAAACAACCAGTGGCATAGCCAATAGGTCTCACCTTTAGGACCTTATAAATGTTTAGCCACGCAACAGTTAATGTTGTTGCACCAAGGATATTGTGCTGCATAAATACTTATAAGGTCCCAAAGGCGAGACCTATTGGCTATGCCAATGCTTGTTTTATCAGAGCTGTTTTCTCACCTGTCCCTCCCTCCCGCTTCCCGCCTCCCACCGACTCTGCTCAACACCCAACCCACCTCCTGGGAAACCTACTTAAGGCCGCAGAGTGACCCCATTGAGCAAGCCCCTGGGCCAGCTCTCCACTGCTGCTTGCTCTGCCAGGCAGGTCCTTGGATCTCCCTGAAGTTTCTTAATCATTTCTGTGCTCTTAGTTCCAGGCTTCCTAATCTCTTGTATCCTTCCAAACTCGTATATTTTGCAGGCCTCCTTTTTCCCTCCTTCCAATAAGTTATCTGTGCAGGCTCCCTTTAACTATTTTTCTCCTTCTAACACGTTCATTTTGCATGGCCTGTCCACACCAGCCTGAACCATTTTTTTTTTCTGTAGAAGAACGTGTCAGTTGCCAGGAGCTTCACCAGAGGTGAATAGTTAAACTATGATCTCTTTTGGATTAGAGGGGACATCCAGTGTGGAGGAGAAAAGGCTGTTCTCTTTACCAAGTCCCTGCCAATCATTAACACTAGGCATTCTGTAGTGTTGCGTTGTGTGAAGACGTCTGTTTGAGTTTGAGATTGTGACACCCATTACCGGAAGGGCTTTTAAATGAACCACTTGAGTTTGCATGTACTTCTACACTTGCATGTGCCAAGATACATAAATTGTGTCACCCGGATTTGCACCGCCGATTGAATCTCTTGACAAGTGCAAAACAGACATTAGTACAACTTGCCTAGTTCAAATGGCATTTTGCACCCATTGACAGTCCATGTGTAAATGCACAAAACATGAAGAGTTCCCCAATTAATGTCATTTGGTAAATAGTCATACAAATTTGTGATGATGCCAGTGAAATATACGTTGAACTATCTAAAAAGCTGTAAGTGCTAGCGCCTCTCTGGACCACTCGAAGGGTTAATTTGTGTGGCTCCTGATTTAATTCAATGACGATCCTCAAACATTACCATTCCTTTTCTCTGCAGCCAGACCGTGTGAACTGCACTGCAGACCTATGGATGGCAACTTTGCTGACAAGATGCTGGACGCAGTCACTGATGGTACCCCGTGCTTTGAAGGGACGGACAGCAGAGACATATGCATTAATGGAATGTGTAAGGTATTTGTTACGTTTCTTTCTTTAAAGCTTCCGTGAATGCAAATGAACATTTTACTTCACAGAACTTAGTGACTCGGATATAGTTTCATATCCCATAGAGTTACAGCTATGCAACTTGTTTTATTATTGTTTATATTTGTTTTTGGAAATAGGATCACGACTTGGGACTCTATCTTGAGAACTGCTTGACAAAGTTTTATGATGCGAGGATTTGACACTTTAATAATAGGGTCCATATGTTGTTCAGTGTAATCGGTTTCAAATTCCTATGCTTTTCGATGGCAAGCTTGAGTTGTATTTACGGTTAAATGATGTTAAATTATGTATTAACATATGCTTTCAATTTGATTTCATTTCATGCTCAATCGCTGCACTCGGTGCAGCAAAGTTTATACTTTGCATTTGTTATATTCTAAGCTTCCCACGTGGCTGGTTTCCTTTAGTAAGATCAGTGATATGCTCATTATGTTCGGGTAGGTTTTTATTTAACTATATTAACGAACAGAGCCCTTCAATAGACAGCTTATGCCTTTCTTACAGCATAGTGCGGGGATCTACCCGTACACTGGGTGCAGTGAGGGTGGCAGCCCCTAGTTCTTCTTTGAATGGTTTGAAATTCATGGCCCATTAGCCTCTGCAATGGTTTAGTAATTACTTAAACATTAAAACAGGTGATATATATCTAGAGGTTAGCCTTCATGGTGTATTTTAAACTGTATACACACTGTAAAACAGTAACATAGAACAAATCTGAAATATAGTTATGTGCATGGGCGATTCTGAAATTCATATAAAAGCCATGACAGTCCTACATTTCCACTCAGTTCCTACGAAAATCCAGATACTACCCATTTATTACAGTCAATGACTTCTCTGTTCAGGCAGGTGGTGTTCGCCTGATTACAAGGGTTCCTCGCCATAGGTCTTGCTTATTGCCCTCCCCCCAAAGATGGGCAATTCATGCCCTCCCTAAAAAATATATTTTTTTTAACTAATTGTTATATATCATTCATAATTTGTTTTATAATCTCCCTCACTTTTAGCTTCTATAAAAAACCGTTAGATGCACCAGGCCTCATATATGATCCTCATGCCTCCCACCACCTGCTACTGAGATCTGCTCTTAAATTGAAAAAAACTGAGATTATTAAGTGCATCAGGCGTGAAAAGCGCGCCCCAGTTTGCCACGTATCACCGAAAGCTTGGATGCTCCAAGACTGAATCTTGTGAATACACGGACTCCTAGAACTGTGCATATAATGAATCTGGTCAACATCACTCCCATTAGACCAACCTAACTCTACCCTTGATGGAAGCGACGCCCTTCTGAAACCAAAAAATAATGAAAGTCTACAGTGTGATTCACTTTTAGTCCTTGACATGGGACTGACCTCTCTTAGACCATCAGTGGGACTTTATTTTATTGAAAGCCTCCTTCAGCTCCGAAGCTCCTAAAGAGAACAAGATGACAGATTTATTTCTTGGAGTGACAACTGAGAACATTTATAATCTCCTGTCCTGCTCCCAACAGAGGTCTGAGCTGAAGGGAAACCGAGCCCAGGCATTCTGCATGGGGTATGTGTTTTAAGGAGCAAGATCTTCATCTGACCTGGTCCTGACTTGCACGTCATGGGCAATGTCCGGTGGATATTGACAGTTTGTCAACCTATTCATAGAGACGTGGAAGGGCATTAGGAAGGTTTATCCAAGGATGGAGCAGGGTGCATGCTGACAGCCTTCTTTCTATTCAACAGGGGGTGTAGTAAGCTCTTAGAAAGAGGAGTTAAGGAAAGGGACCATTGATGAGCATTTTTTTCTGACAAACATTGTTACTTGCCCACAGAGTAAAACATCACTGAAAGTTAAATCAAGGCCATCCAGCTGGGCACAGGCATATCTTTGCAATTGTAAACATGATGTATTGCCCCTGAAGCTGTGCATATGTAGAGTATGAACTCTGTGTTACACTATACCATGGTTACACTGACAGAAACTGCTTGAGACAGTGCTTTCCTTAACAACAGAGGGAAGACATGTTTATACAGATGTAAACCTTCCTATTGCACAAGTCTAATCCCTCTACTAGAAGTCATGAGAGCAAAGATTTGTCCGACATTGTCATATGCTAATGAGATCTTCAGGGGTAAACTAAACACGAATTTAAACCAACATGTGACTAAAATGTATAAAAAAAAGTCCTCCATTTGCCCAAAAATGCCTCTGCTGCACAGATTAGGCTAGAATTGACCTATTAAACTACGAAGTCTCCAGCATCGGCACATTCCTAAATCTCTGCCATAAACTCAGACAGGCAGACACAGGCTCACTGGAGTCACTTGTCTGGCAAGACATCTTCGAGAAAAACCCAGGGGGCACGTATGGTCGCCTTTTCAAGGAGTCCATTCAAGAACTCCCCGCAGGCGACCTATGGGATCTCAACCCCAGTATGACAGTATTTAAATCCCTCATTAAGAAAAATGTCTGAATAAGTTCCCTTATTATGGATAAAAACCATCTTGCCAAACGTAGACACGCATGGGCCATTATGAATTCGTACGGGCGATTAGCTCCCGCAACCTATTTGTCCTGCACCTACTCCTCATACCTAAAACTTAGTTTTATGGCCATCAGACTTGGTGACTGGCAATTTTTAAAAGATCTGCCAGGCTGTCGTCGCACGACAGATGAAATATGGTGCAGAGGGTGCGGCAGGGCGGCTGAAACCCTGGAGCATGTGGTTTATCTTTGCCCAGCACTCATGGCACAGCGCAGACACACACTGAAAGTGGCGTGGAATAGGTTGGGAATCCGGTCCTGCAGACAGGCAATCATTGCGGCCTTATGTCCAGAAAATACAGCTTTAAATATCGGCCTTACATTGTTTATAGGCCTTGCATATCGCAACTTTCTGCATGCTCCCCTCGTGTTGGGAACAGCCTAAATCTAATCGTATTATTTGTAACTTGATCAAAAAAGTTCCTCATCCATTACTGCACTATTATGATTTGCTGCTATTGATCTGCTGTTGCTATTTTTATCTGATCTTTTTTAACATTTATAACTATTTATTAACGGTGGGTTGGCCTATAAGTTTAATACTGTAAATCACTGTACAACAACCTCCGTACTTTTTAAAGTTATTTTTAACGCAACCCGGACTGTTCAACAGGGAGGTGAACATTGCAATGTGAGAACTCTGCATCCATTTAAAGTTGATTATTGATGTCAGTTTTGCTTTTACAATGTATATTGCTGTCGGTGCTTCTTTTAAGGATATTGTTTTATATCCAAATAAAGATTATTATTATTATTATTATTATTATTACTGCGGAATACTGTTGTGGTATACCTGAATACGTTGTTTGCTGGAGTATTGTCTATAAAAATGTATATATAGAAATGCAATAGTCAAATTAATATAGAGTACTGAGCCATTCAAGTGAACATGAGAGCTATGTGGTAGAACCGCTCCTGACTAGTGTCTACTAGAAAGAGATCTTGAAATTATTTTAAATACTGTACTGGAAACATATAAAAATCTGGCGCGTTTGTCACATTATTAACACCACAATGTTTTAACTGCAGTTGTTCCTCAATGCACAGAAAACAGCACTACTAATGGCCAAGATAATTAAATCTCTCAGTCTGGGACCTGAAGCAGTGTCGTAGCCTGAAAACGTTCTAGTGGTCTAGTGAGCAGGTCTTGTGACAGCCCCACCTATCGCCTCTCCAACAGCACCTGCCTTGCTGCTGCCTGATTGATTCTTGTTGCCGTCCGGCTTGTTAGCTTTCATTTTCTCTCTAGTGTGCCCTCCTCTGGTCAGCCTTTTGTTTTTGTATATTTATTTACCCCCTTACTTTTACCTGTCAGCCTCTGTTTCCGCCACTTGTGAGGCCTCCCTAGAGCCTTCCGTCTCCTGCCGTTTCCAGTTTCCTGCTGTTCGCCACCTCCCACATGTCTCCTGAAACAAACCAACCGCTGACCCAAGCGAACTCAAGAATTACTAACCCATCTCGCTATTCCCCTTCCCAGCCAAAGTCTTGGAGAAAGCCATCAACCTTCAGCTCACCAAAAACCTATAACAGAAGAATTAGGTTTCCGAGCTAGCCACAGCACCAAGACCGCCCTAATCGCTGCTCAAATTACATCAGATGCCTCCTCAACAAGGGAAAAACAGCAGGCCTCATCCTCCTTGACCTCTCTGCAGCCTTTGCCACCATCTTCCATCACACCCTAATCACTAGACTCCATCACTTCGGCATCCAACACAACTCTTTTATCTGGATCACCTCCTTTCTCTCTTGCCAAACTCAAAGGATCCATCTACCCCCTTTATCCTCTGAATCCAAGTACATTATCTGTGGCTTCCCCAGGGCACCTCCCTCAGCCCCACCATCTTCAACACCTACATGGTTCCTCTTGTAGACATCGCTCGCACCCATGGACTCAACATAATTTCAGACGCCGACAACATGCAGCTCATCACTTCCCTCACAGGTGACATAGACAATACCAGAGCCAACTTCCAGAAAACCATGTCGGACATTGCGAACTGGATGAAGGCCAACCGCTTTAAAATCAAATTGGAGAAGTCAGTGGTACTCATTTTCAGAAACAACTCCTCCCCTTGTGTCAACCCCTGATGGCACACCGCACTTGGCCCGCACCTATTCCCTCCAACCACGCTTATAACCTTGTGATTGTCCTGGACGGCCAACTAACCTTGAAAAAACACACGTCAACACCATCTCCTTGTCCTGCTTCTACACCCTCATGCCCTGCAAGAGCTTCTGATGGAACCCCACCTCCATCAGAGAAACAGTCACCCAAACCCTCAACACCAAACACCTCGACTATAACAACGCACTCTTTGCCGGTACAACCAACCAACTTTTTCAACCACCTTCAGACTACTCAGAACATTGTCCTCAACCTCCCCAGTAGATCCAGCACCACCCCCACCACACAGCCCTCCACCGGCTCCCTGTGCAGAAAAGATGCCTTTTGAAGCTCCAGTCTCATGCCTACAAAGCCCTTCATGACTCTGGACCCACCTACATCAACTACCACCTATCATTCCATCGACCCACCAGGAAACTCCCTCTTCTGGCGCACACCCTTGCATCCGCTGGAGCAGATGCTGCAGTCGTTCCTTCTCCTACCTCATCACCAAGTCCTGGAACAACCTTCCTCTCAACCTTCACACCTGTGTGTTCCGAAGAATTCAGAAAAAAGGCTTAAGACATGCCTCCGCAATCAAGGACGTTAGAACCAAGGGACCCCCTGAGATGATTGAGTGGGCTTCAAAGAAACCGTTATTGGCTTTGTCCGTGCTTGAACCAAAAAGCATGTTAGGGTGTATTTTCAGTAATGCTGCTTGCTGATTCTTTGTATGTTGTAACCTTTGGACCCCTCTTGAGGCGAAATAGCCGGGAGGTAGCTGGACTGCACATTAATTTGTGATTAACTGCTGAAAACGAGCATTTTTAAAACGGCGTGTTTTAATTCACCTACCTTGTTGGCACTAGCCTAATCATTGCACTAGACATAACGTGAGCCTGCACTTAGTCGGTGACAGCCGATTTTCGGGCTGAATACCGATCTCTCACCTGCAAGGTCTCAAAAAACGGCGGACATCTTGGGTAGGGGCGTGAGCCTAACAGCGCTCTAGCCACCACTACTTAAGGAGCCCCAAGGTAAAGAACGCGAGATTCTTTGTGTGTTGTAACCTTTGGACCCCTCTTGAGGCGAAATAGCCGGGAGGTAGCTGGACTGCACATTAATTTGTGATTAACTGCTGAAAACGAGCATTTTTAAAACGGCGTGTTTTAATTCACCTACCTTGTTGGCACTAGCCTAATCATTGCACTAGACATAACGTGAGCCTGCACTTAGTCGGTGACAGCCGATTTTCGTGCTGAATACCGATCTCTCACCTGCAAGGTCTCAAAAAACGGCGGACATCTTGGGTAGGGGCGTGAGCCTAACAGCGCTCTAGCCACCACTACTTAAGGAAACGTAAACTCTCCGCGATAGTGGACGCGAATAGAGGACGCGCCTGCATCAGCGCCGGAGTCATGCCTGAGTCAGCCCGTCTGCGCCCGTCCACGTCTCGGACGCGCCCAGCGGCCATGACTCCTATTCCCCAGCTAATTTTACCGGTATGTGTTAGTAACCAGACAATTAGCGACACTATTGCTTCCCCCTATATAAAATATAGTGCAAATCAGCTTTTAGCTTTAAGAACATTTAGACAACCAGATTGCTGTCTCTTAGACTTAAACAGACATCATAACATCTGTGACGGCTGTTCACTGACAACGAATGCTGTTAGAATTAAAAGGCTTGAGACCCAAACCAATGCTACATGCGTTAAATCTAACTCTAAAGTATTCACCTTCTTCAGTCTGAACTGTCGTTCTTTGCCCAGACATAAAACTGAAATTTTTAATTTCCTACTAGATGAAGCCCCTGATGCATTGTTCATCACTGAAACTTGGCTTCATGCAAGTTCTGGACCGGATGTGGCCATGGCCCTCCCAGACTCATATGCGATTATACGCCTTGACAGAATAAATAAAACCGGAGGAGGCATAGCTGTTATTTTTAAAAAAGTCTATACCTGTGAGTTTATAAACCTCCCATGTCCAGGGTGTGAAGGCGCCACCTTCAAAATTATACTCTCACCCAATTTTACCTTTTTCGGTGCACTTATCTACCGTCCTCCTGGTGCTGCTTCAAATTGGCTAAATAACATTTCGGAACTTCTAGGCCCTTTCATTATGAATACTACCAATTTTACAGTTATTGGTGATCTGAATCTTCATCTGGATAACGAGCATTGCTCCAAGGCTACTGAACTTATTGATGACTTTATGTCCCTCAATCTAAGTCTTAAAAATTCTGGCCCTACCCATACTGCAGGTCACTTACTGGACCCAATCTTTTCTAATATTCAGAATTTAAACACTTTCCCAGCTCTACCTATTCCTTGGTCAGACCACTTTCCCATTAAATTTTCCTTTCAAATGCCAACATCCAATATCCCTCCTATGGCGCTGCCCGCCATGGTGAGAAAATGGAAAAAGCTAGATATTAACATTCTTAATACCTTGCTAGAAGACACGATACCATGCACCATTTCAGGAGTACAAAATCTATCAATCTCTGTCCAATCATGGCTCTTAACAGCCATTGACTCCTGCCTTCCTCAGACGAAGCTAAAAGGCATTAACCAACGCCCACCCGCTCCGTGGTTCACTGACTCTCTAAAGCATGAAAAAACCAAATGTAAGAACACTGAGCGTCAATGGAGAAAGTCCTACTCCGTTGAAGCTAAAAATGAATACAAAAATCAATTAAATTAATACCAAAAGCTGTGCAGTAGAGCAAAAGCCAACTTTGTCTGCTCAAAAATTACTGCAGCTTTAAATCAAGCTAAAACACTTTTCAAAACAGTCAAAGAGCTAGCCGGCTCAAATACCTCACCAACTCCACCTCATCTAAATAAAACTCAATGCAATCAACTCGCCGCATTTTTTGTCGACAAAGTTGATAAAATTTATCAGGCCATCCAACTTAATCAGGACAATCATGAGGAAGATCATTGTGGGGGTAGTGATGCTAACAGATCAGACAGTGAAGAGACCAATTCTGCCACCCCTTCGGATAAAACCTCTACCCCTTCCCTCAGTGCTTGGCCAACACTCAACGTTGACACTGTCACCGAACTTCTAAGTACGATAAAATCAGGTTCGCCAAAAGACCCGCTACCCTGTTCCATCTTAAAATTACTTAGTAAGAAAGCCTTATCTACCATCACAGACCTTCTAAATAAATCCTTGCAAGAAGAATGTGTTCCACAGGAGTGGAAGCATGCCATGATCCATCCCCTTCTAAAAAAAGCTAATGCTGACCCGAAGGTACCCGCAAACTTCCGACCAATATCTCTCCTACCTTTTTTTGCAAAAATTCTAGAAAAACATGTCCACCGCTGTCTTTCAAATTATATAACGACACACGACCTGTTACCTCCCCATCAATCTGGCTTCCGAGCAGGTTTTTCAACAGAAACCACCCTCCTAGGTGTAACAGAAAATATTCGTTCAATGATAGACAAGGGTGAAACAGTGGCACTGGTGCTTTTAGACCTCAGTGCCGCATTTGACACTGTTTCACATGCGGTACTAATAAAAACTCTTCGTTCAATGGGCATCTGTGGCCCTGCTTTAAATTGGATCATATCCTTGCTCGAAAATAGAACTTTTCAAATTTTCTCAAATTCTGCGTACTCTGATACCTATACCTTTAAACATGGAGTCCCTCAAGGCTCAATCTTAAGCCCACTACTTTTTAATTTATATATGAGCCCTCTTGCTAAAATAGCTAAGGATACTGGACTGATAATGTTCTCCTATGCTGATGACTCTCAGCTTCTTTTTTCCCTTCCACCTACAGGCAATAATGATCCTTCTACCTTGAGAACAGGGCTTACAAAAATCGCTGGATGGATGAAAAATAACTTCTTAAAATTAAACGGTGAAAAAACCGAATTTATAATCCTAGGAAAAAATAAAGAACTCTGGGGACCCCAACACTGGCCCCCGGAAATGGGCTCTCCTCCAACTCCAACTAACCAGGCCCGAAACCTTGGCTTTGTTGTTGATGACACACTTAGGATGCACCAGCAGGCCATTAAAACATCAGCCACCTGCTTCGTCATCTTGAGGTGGCTAAAGAAAATCTGCTGGATGCTACCAGATCATACTAAAAGAACTGTCATTAACGCCCTAATAACATCTAGATTGGACTACGCCAATGTACTATGCTTAGGGTCCAACAAAGCCACAGTCCGCAAACTACAAACTGTGCAGAATGCTGCTGCTAGACTGTTAGGTAAAATTCCTATCCATGCACCCACTACCAAACTCATACGTGAATTGCACTGGTTAAAAATTGAGAACAGAATCAAGTTCAAATCACTATGCTTTATGCATAAAATGGTCAGCGATTTCGCGTTTCTCTCATCATACTTGCTTGCTCGTACAGCTGTATTAGTTGGTCAGAAAACACATGTACGGCTCGTACGTTTTCCAGTCGGATCGCGTTCGGAGCCCTTCCGACCGAGATCGGAATTGGCCCAAGTCTGGCTGGTGAGTTATCACAGCGTGTCAATTAAGTTTGGGAGAGAAACTGACACTTTGTGCACTATGTGGGAGTAACAGTGAATACCCTGTGTGCTTGATACCATTTATAGTGAACTTGCCCACTGGCCACTCCCACTTATTGTATGTAGGGAATGTAATATTAATTTACCTTGTGATTGGTCCCAGGAGGATGCGTGGGGGTTTGCGGCTAGTAAACTAAAGGTGGTTCAAGCATTGTAGACTTTGTGTCAGGTTCATGGCCTGATTGATTGCTGGCCTATCTTAAAATCAAACGATTTAGGATTTACTTATTTGTCCAATCTGCATATGACCCACTCTAGACTTGATTAAATGTTTGTGTGTAATATATTCTTTTTGAAATGCCACATAGAGAAGCTACCGCAAGATTTGTCTGACCATAACCCGCTTCTCCTTGACTTAGAGATGGATATATCTAACACTAAATCAAGATTGTGGAACTTCGAGACAACGGTGTTAGTAAATAAAGAATATTGAAGCAATGGATCCCTATGTTGTTGGGGTATAATTTCGGGGGTACATCAATTGGGATGGTATAGGATGCCCTTAACGCGGGCATTCAGGGGTAAACACAGAGATATTCCCTGAATTACAACAAACTTTATAAGCAAACAAAAAAGCATTTACAGGATGACATAGTGGCTGCGGAGGAGTGTTTACTGAGGGCTGTTCATGGGGAGGGTCGAAGAGGCAGAGCAACAAAGGGTTGCAATCACCAAAACAGCTATTGTTGACATATTGGTGGACAAGGCCATTAGTAAATTAGCAACTCAAAAGAAGTGTCACATGAGCTCAGTGACCAGATCGGTCATCATCTGGCAGTACGGACTAGGCAACAAGTAACATCTAACCCAATCCGAGAAAGTATAGATCTGGTCAGGGCTGCATTTATGAGGTGTTACCAAACCCTATATATGGCTAGTACTGGGATGGACCAGAATAATATTATAGAATATCTCCACTCAGCTCCATATTCGGAATTCTTTAAAGAGGATCAGAAATGTTTAGGCAACTTTCCGCAATGGATTGAGATTTGATTGTCCATAAATAGCCTAGCGAAGGGGAAAGCAGCCGGTGACCACATTTTATCTCACCTTTTCCCCTCAGCTAAGAGGGATAGTGAATTAATTATTTTTACAAATTTTTAAAGGTGGATGGCCCCCTAGCTCCTGGGCCTCAGCTAAAATTGTGTTTCAAAAATAATAAATAAATCTACTATCGAATTGGGTTCCTACTGCCCGATTACCCCCATAAATGTTGACTCAAAAATGTTTTCAAAGATGTTGTCCATGTAACTCGCACCAATAATTCATAAGATTTTTTCAGTGCATCAACATGAGTTCATTCCCGCCAGGTTCACAATAGATCATATGCGGAGAGGTATAACACTCTTTGATGCTACCAATGTTGCTGGAGACCTTATAGCTCTTATCCTATTGGATGCAAAGAAAGCCGTCAAAAGGGTCTCCTGGCAATACCTCTGGACCGCTATATCTATAGTTGGTATTGAGGATGGTTTTATCTAAGCAGTTAAAACCCTATATGTCATACCTACTTCGGCCGTTGCTGGTCAATGATTCTCTCTGAAAATCTTTTAATCTCACATGGAACCAGGCAGGGAAGTCCTTATTCTCCTCTTCTATTGGGCTTTTTATTTATCCATTCATCCAAAGGTTAGAAAATAATAATCAAGTTCCTTCAATATGGTCGCAAAATTAGGAATCTAAGACATTGGCCTATGTGGACAAAATTGCTCTCATAACACCTGATCCAAGTTCCACAATAGTGGCAATTGAGGAGGAGGCTGAACACTTTTCCGGTTATGCTCTGAACAGAGCTAAATTTGTAGAGTTTAACAAGTGCACACCTGTTCTTCCGTTTATTCATACTTTTATCCAGCATTTAACTTTTGTTCGCTTGCAGCTCAGCCACGTGATCTGCCCAATAACCACGAACTAATAAATAAAATTGAAGTGGACCAAAGTTACGCTCCAAGGCTGAACGCACAGCAGTGCCGGGGTATCATCACCCAGATACTTTCAATATCATCCAAATTTCAGTAAATTAACTCCATGTACTCCAAAATTCTTTTTCAAGTTCTTCACTTTATTTCTCTTGTCACAAGTGTAACACTTATGTAATCAACCGTTTCTATTAATGCTGATATGCCCATCCAGGCCTTTTTCAGTAGTAAGGTGAATACATAAAAGATCCTTCGGAGTTAAAACAATTGACCCAATGCATTTCAGGTGCTTTTTGGCCCTTCCTCAGGGGTTCACTGCAAATATTAAAAACATTAACATTAGATCTATGGTTTTAAATCAATGTATGCATTGTGTGCTCACATAAATTCGATAACTTGTTCTTGCTAACTTTTGTTCTCCCCAAAGCAACGTTTTTCCCTCTAAATGCGGTGATGTAAGCGCAAAATGTGTTTAGAAAAAAGCCTCTTTTCACCAACTTAAACCTCCCTTAGATTGACTACATGTACAAGCTCGTACCCCCACTGTATCTCAATAATGACCCAAATTGCTTCCTTCATTTAATTAAACCGCACCCACCAGCATTCTTTCATACCTCCTAGCTGCCACAAAGTAATCTCTTTCCATGCGTGTTCATATCCTTCCCAAACAAAGCACTCACTGCTCCCCTTCGCCGTTACCCTTTTTGTTTTCCATGATCGTAACTCCTCCCTTCTATTCAACCTATCACAATCAGCGCTCTTCGCCGATATTCCCTATGCTTACTACCAATCCCAGAATGCATTACTTTCAACTCAACCTCCCACCAATATTATACACTAATGACTTACCGACAGTGACCCTCACACATTTATCCTCTCCAAGACTGTCCCAAACATTTATATAGTACCCCGCCCTCCCTCAGATGTTTTCTAAACGTCGATTTACGAGATGTTACAATTCTATTAATATAACCAAACAATACAATGTCTCGAATCCTGATATTTACTTTAAGCTGCCTGAGCCAAAACTAGTTCAAAACAAGTTCTGCAACTTAACACACCTCCAGAGCTGAAATACAGATCCTTGCCTGGTGAAGGTAAAAACCTGGCTCAGGTAACAGTGGCTTTTCTGAGAGCCCAGGAAAGGCCAATGGGTGTTAACTGCTGACCACTAGATATTAAGTATGTGGAAGCAAGCTGGGGCAGTGTGCAGAAAAAAGGACAGCTATAGCGATATCTCTTTTGAAATGGAGATGCCAGGGAGGGATTCTCTTGAAACTGGGGCTCCTGGGTTGTTTTACAGTGAGACAAAAAGTAAGCGCTGCAGGGCTTTGAGACAATTGTTAGGATTAGCTGGTATAATTTCTCCGTCACCGGCTAGTGCACAG
Source organism: Lissotriton vulgaris (assembly GCF_964263255.1). NCBI lineage: Eukaryota > Metazoa > Chordata > Amphibia > Caudata > Salamandridae > Lissotriton > Lissotriton vulgaris. The sequence continues at coordinate 312,435,836 of NC_141689.1, read as the reverse complement.
GATAAATTTTGCATCTCACCACCACCTGCTTAGAACATTCCTGGAACTTAGAAGACTCTAACAGAGGTTAGGGTTGTCTTTACTAATAAGAATTTATTTCTAACAAACAATCCCTTTTTATCAACATAAGGTTAATGAAAGCCTAACAAAAATAGCTCCCTAACCTGTACCATAAAGTTTACACAAAACTCTTTGATGGCTGTTCTTAACTCACTGTGCTAAATTACAATTGCACCTTATGAACTGCTCAGTAACAAAAGGATCTCTTAAACAAATGTAGTAATCCACTAAGCTATGCACATAAAATACTGTTCTGTGATGTGCTTGGTACCTTTGCAGCAGGCATATTAACCCTATGTGCTACCTTAGATAAGTCAAAACTGCCACTAGATGAAACTCCGATCTCTCCCCTGCAGGTACAATAATTACTAGAGTTGTCTTGACACTTTTTTTATTACCTATAAACTGCTCGATATACAAGAAACTCTGCAGTGAGTACTTTCTAAACGTATTCCAAGCCAGCCCCCCAGTAACAAAACCGGACCTCACCCTTTGAGCCTACCACGGAAACCCCCAAGGCAGGGACTGTCAGTCCGGTCTTTTTTTTCAAGGTTCAGGGATACAAAAAGTGGGACTTCTGACTCCAAGAGTAAACAGCTAATAAAAGAGAACTAGACCATATAGGAAACAATAATGGAAAGTTACCTGGTGACCAGAGGCTACTATGACAGTCCGGGAGCTGCAGGACTGGCCAAATTGATCTTTCCCCACCAGTTAAAGGCTACGTTTGAAAGAAAAAACCTTTGACCGGGACAACATGCTTGGTGTGTTTAACCTCCAATTACATTGAGGTTGACCTGAAATTGCTCTTAAGTCCGGATCAACAATCAACACTTTTTTTCCATAGCATTTGACTTTTTCTAGGAGCTTTTTGCCTTAAACTTAAAAAAATTGTATCTCTGGTACCCCTTAACCTATTTTGCTGATCATGGTGCCTTTTTACTCACTACATTTTTCCTTAGTTTTCAAAATTGTTTAGGAATTTTATTGACTTTTGGTCTTTACTCCAGGGCAAGTGGTACTACTTCAACATCTCACACACTTTTTGGGGGTGACCTGCTGCTTGTGCCATAGCTGCATGGGATTGAAAAGAGAATTTCTAAAAAGTGTGGTTTGGCCTAACCAGAGTAGGTTTGTTGAATTGATAGAGGTACCACACTCCCACATTAATAGCCCTATTTCTGACAGAGTTACAAATTGGACGTCCTCATTTTGGGGCCTCACAGATTAACCAGAATGCAAATGGCATACCCTTAAAAAATATCACAGGTAGTAAAAACCCTGTAAATGTAGTCTGCTCCCCTTGTCTGTGAAGTATCATGTGCTTTTTCCTCACCTGTAGGCTTTAATTCTAAAAGAATCAGCCACTATTCCTACATGAGCCTATTGAAAACATTATGTTTTCAAAATCAAAATTGTTAAAACTAATAACCTAAAGGCCCTTCCTGTTGTATTTATTAGAAAGCTTGTGACGTGAAATACCTATTAAAGATGCAAGAGAGAGTTCACATTGTATAAACATTTGTCACAAAGTTAACAAAACAATCCTCCTTTCTATGGTGTTTGGCAAGGAGGCCACAATTTAAAATCCACTCATATTGCATTGGAGACTTTCAGCGCAAACCCTCTTCCCATTCTATTTGAGAAATCTGGTTTGGGGCTCCCTGGACATTTGATGGTTATCTGGTCCCCACAGTGTCAATGGAATGCCATTGGTGTTCTGGAGCTTCCGAACCTCAGTATCTCTATCTGGAGACCAAATAACCTGTAAAACACTTGAACCTGGAGGTAATGAGGCAAAGCAGCATGAGGCTGACTTTGGGAAGTGATGCGGGCAAGAAAACAAAACTCAGCAGCACACAAAAGTAAATCTAATTCAAATTCTGGCCAATGCTTCTACAAAGAGGAAAACTACTAATCAGAAGATCACAAATAGTCACTAAATAGACCTCACAGAATTGTTGGGTGTAAATCATATACCCCAAAGAAACAGTAAGAAGGAAAACCAACTAAGTACTTCATCTCTGTTCCTGTTATTTGTGCGGACAATATGCATGCCAAGATGTTCTCATGCTATAGGGGAGTGCCCCCACATGGCTTATTGCAGCGAATAAAGATTTCACCATTAGTATTATCAAGCCTATAGGGTTTGTCAAGTCTACACAATGTAAAACAAAGAGCCGGCTGCATTTGATATCACATTTAAAATTAATAACATAACCAACTATTATCAATAACTATTGACTTGAACATGAACATAAGCATGACCATATGATTTCTTCTAGAGAACTGTGTGGTGATTTCAGGAAGATCAAGAGTATTTTAATAAAGCTATACCTAAACATACACCTATGTAGTAAACCCCTTCTTATTGCATAGTACAGAGAGTTCACAATTTAAAATCACATATTGATATACTTTTCACACATTTACAACTGTAATGCCCCCTGCCATGGTATTTGTCATGGTGTTCAGAATGTAACACCACTTCCTATTGTATATGACAGACTGTTTACAATGCAAAATCCTTCCTATGGTATTTGGCACGACTTTCACAAAGTAAATCGCTTTTCTATTCTATTTGAAAAATCCAATTCAAGACGTCAAAAGGCAGTCAAAAGTTACTAGTCTGAATTGTGTCAAAGGGGGTCATTCAAGTCTGGTGTCTTGTGGCTTTCTCAAACTAGGGACCAATTGGCAATTTTTACACTTTTCTTTAATGTAACCTGTCCAAGCAGTCCTGGGCTTAACCAGTGAGGTGCTGTCAGCTAGATTAGAGGCTGGCAAAGCACCTTAAGGCCCCTTCCAAGGACCCAGGACTGAGGTGGCAGCACGTGGCAGGGTAGACTCAAAGATGGCAGAGTCCAGGTGCAGATGTAAGGTTGTTGGAAATCCATTATGTCCCTCCGACGTCAGATCAGGAGGCCAACCAGCTGGCCCTTGGAGTCACTGTGGCTTCTGGTGTTAAGAGATGAAGGTACATTACTTATCACTCGGGCAGGAGGGGCAGCCGTCGGCAGGTCAGCACAGCAAAGCAGAGTGCAGTCCAGGAAAATGGAAGTCCTTAAGCAGCACAGCCGTCTTTCCTCCTGGCAGAGCCTCCACAGGTCAAGAAGTGTACTAAAGTGTTGGTGTCTAAGGTCCACTTCTTATACCCTGGTACCTTGGTTCTGGAAGGTTGAGGAAGCTCCTAGACATTGTCTTTGAAAAGCATGGAATACCCTACCACCCCTGGCCCTGACTCCAAGCTGTCATAAGTGACGATACAGAAAGCCAGGAGACAACCTATTCAGGTATAAGTGAGGCTGAGCCCAGCTCCTCCCTCCCAGCCTTCCAATGATGGCCCATCCCGTCACACCTAAGCTCCCATTCTGTGTGGCTGTCTAGGGGGATTACACAAGGCCCAGCTGTGAACTACACCCAATGATGTGGCCAGAGCCAGGCTGCAGGCACAATATCTCTAAGGTAAGAAAATGCCAACTTTCTATAAATTGCATTTTCAGAATAGTAATCTGAAATCTGACTTAATCATATTTTAAGAGTTTAAATTGTGATTCCAGGGACACCAAACATGAACTGGTCATGTCTTTCAATTTGGAAATTACACCTCTGAAATAAGACCACTCCTGTGTTATCCTATGGTAGCAATAGGCTTTGTTATGTTAAAATATGTGAATTAGTAGAGAGCGGCTAATCACCTGTGAAGGTATCCAGGTGCTGAGTAGTGCAAACCTGAGGGGGCAGGAGGAGATCATGCCTTTTTTTCTGGAAGAGCCATGCCTAGAGGTTCCTTCGGACATCCATGAGGTAGGGGTAGGGGAGGTCATTCCAGACCTTGGCTGCAAGGTAGGCAAAGGAGTTTCCTCTGCTTCTGGTCTTCTTGATGTGAAGTTGGTGTGTGCTTGCCTGGGACGCAGGCGGAATGTTTCTGGTGTGTTAGTAGATGTTTAGGCGGTGGTTGAGGTAAACTGGACCAGTGTTGTGAAGAGCATTGTAGGCTTGAGTGATTAGCTTGAATTTACATCTTTCATGGACTGGGAGCCAGTGGAGATTGTTGAGATATGAAGAGATGTAGGTATTTTGTGGGATGTTTAGGATGAGTCTGGCGGCGGCGTTCTACGTGGTTTGGAGTCGGCGTAAGAAATGGGCTGGGATTCAGATGCAGATGGCATTTCTGTAATCAAGTCTACTTGTGATAAGATCCTGGGTGACTGTTCGTCTGGTGTTCAGTGGATTCCACTTGAACATCTTGTGTACCATTTGCAGGATGTGGAAGCATATGAGAAGATGACGTTGATCTGTCTGCTCATAGAGAGATTGGTGTCCAGGATTATCCCAAGGTTCTTCGCATGGTCCTCAAGGGTGAGGGGGGTCCAGGTTCAGTGGGCTACCAAGAGGCGTCTTGTGGAGTGGTTGTGGTCAAAGAATTGGCCTTGCAATAGTGAAAAATAAATTGGAGTGTTTTCCACTACAGGCATGTGAAACATTTTAAAAGTGCATGTCCTGCTTTTTTACATACTTTGCACCCTGCCCTCTGGGCTGTCTAGGGCCTACCCTTATTTGTTTTAAAAAGGAAGGTTGTGCTTGACAATAGGTTTTATTGCCAAAGCAAAATTACCCGTTTAGTCTTCACATACAGATTCTGCTACGGCATGCCTGAGACATGTTCAAAGGGCTACTTAAGTGGATGGTAAAATCAGTTCTGCAGGCACACTGGTGGCATTTAATTTACAGGACCAGCACATGTAGCACCACTTTATTAGGGATTTATAATAAATGTAATATGACATTTGGGAATACACCATTATCGCCATGTTTAGAGGAGAGAGTACAAACACGTTTGCACAGGTCAGCAGTAGTAAAGGGCCCATAGTTCTAAAGCCAGCAAAAACAAATTCATTAAAATAGGAGGAGTAATTTGGGGGTGACTCTGCAGAGAGGGCCAGGCCCAACAATAACTAAATTCATCAATCAGTATGACAATGATTTACAATTTTGTTGTTGAAATTACAAATTAGAACACCTCCTACCAATGTCGTGCAGATTAGCCAGAGCGCAAATCACTTGCTTCAAAGAAATATCACCAGAGCAACTTTCCTTATCTGTGAGTTACTGTAATAATGTGCCCCTCAGCAGGAGCGAATCATATAAACAAGCAAAGGCTCTATGTGGGTCAATGAGAAAACAGGAGGGTTTTCACAATCAAAAGGTGAAATCTACATTCTTTGTGAAGTTATACACAATATAAAATAAGGATCTTAAAAAATAATATAGCAAGCCTATTAATTTTAACATACACACACAAATTGTCATATGCTGTCTGCTAAAGAAATCCATGAAACATTTAGGCGGATCCAAAGCATACATTGATATGAATATAAGTTCTCCTTCTGGAGACCACAAACATTCATTGAGGATGAACCTTAAAAAAGATGTATGTGGGAAACCCCTTCCTATTGCCTATGTCATTGGCTTGCAATATAAAACCCAGCCTTATTGTATTTGTCAAATATTTCAAAATGTATTGCCTCTTCCTGTTGTGTTTGTCAAGGAGTTCCTAATGTAAAACTCATTTTTACAACATTTCTCAGGTGATTTGCAGAGTAAAGCCCCTGACTGTCACGGTGGGATTTGCAAAGTAAAAACCCTCCTACATTTGTTAGTGAGTTCACAATCTAAAGCAACTTTCTATGTTTTGTGGCAAACAGTTCAATGTAAAGACCCTTCCTACAATAATTGTCAGAGTTCATTATGTGAAACCTTTTTCTACTCTATTGGTTATGGGGTTGCTCCATGTAGAGCCCCCTACCTACGTATTTGACCTGGAATTTTGAGTAATAATGTCACAATCAGTTCTGAGCAATGATACAACTTTTTAGGCAACCTAACACATATGTTTGAATGAAATGCTTTTTGAGTAGAAGATCAGCATGGGGGGTCAATATGAGCCCAGCCACTCACTTAGTACTACTTTTTACAGCTGTTTTTCTGGTGACCAAATAAGCTCTAACACCACTTCCTATTGTATATGACAGACTGTTTACAATGCAAAATCCTTCCTATGGTATTGGGCACGACTTTCACAAAGTAAATCGCTTTTCTATTCTATTTGAAAAATCCAATTCAAGACGTCAAAAGGCAGTCAAAAGTTACTAGTCTGAATTGTGTCAAAGGGGGTCATTCAAGTCCGGTGTCTTGTGGCTTTCTCAAACTAGGGACCAAGTGGCAATTTTTACACTTTTCTTTAATGTAACTTGTCCACTCAACCCCCGATGCATGCCTCATGATGTTTTGAGCAGAGACAGTTATTAGTAACAGTGCAAAAATGTTTAATGCTCTATTCAAAATAACTTTTTGCCACTGTAGTACTTGCATCTTCACTAACAAAACTTGTTGTTTTGCCTTTATTCATCCTTTTGATGCCAACTTCTGGTGGTACCTAAATGTTTCTGCCTTACTTTAGCTAGTCCTCGATAGTATATCTCTTTCTGAACTAAAAGGGATATCCACAAGCACTTGTGGATATCGACCTTGGCATGTCAACATCACCAACTACCAATTGTAACATACCTTTACCCCTGGATTAAACTGACCACTTTGGCGCCCCATATCCCTTCTTAGCAAGATACATTTTCTGAGATTCTCGGGAACACAGCCCAGAATATGGCTTTCTAGACCCTGTCTATAAGGATTTTGGGCAACTCGAGATAAAAAGCCACTTAGCCTGCAACCTCCCCACAGCCATCTGAGAAACAAATGATTGATATGTGCTTCTGGTAAGGATCAAGCCATCGAGTCATCATTGGGATAGTTAGTGAAATTCAAACGCTCTTTTATTAAGGAAGTGCACCCTCAAGAACACTAGAAAACAATGGATATGTTTACAAATGTATTTTAAAATCAAAATTCTATCCTAGTGTATAGTGGGAATTGTAAATACAATGTAAATTATCAGAATGGTAGCTGCAACATTTGCCAAAAGCATGAAAAACAAAGGAAATACTTATACGCAATGGCTTATATTTGCTAAGCTAAAACAGGCACTAAAAAGAAAGGTTGGATTGAATTTGGGAGATGGTTCACACCTGCAAAACCCTTTAAAGTATAAGGTCAAAATATTAGCAGCATCTGCTATTTTCCTCTGTTGGGCTGATAAGCTCAGCAATTAAAAGCTCAATGCCTCCTGTTCGCCCTTAGCAAAAGTAGGGCATGTGATTCTAAAGTTGCCTGTCTAGTATGGGTTGTCAGGCACAAATCTTCTCTATAACCTTTCTTACCCTGTGATTAGCCTATATAACATTATTTAGACATTGCTGTACCTTTCAGAAGTAATATTTAGCAGCCATTTTACTTATTAGCATTCTATATTAATATTATTAAATGAGAATCTTAGTCATCAGCTTTATATGAAACATTGTTCCGAACTCATTAACAAATATATAAAACAGAGCAGTCAACTTTTTTTAAATACTGGAAACATATTTAAGCAGACTTCCTATTTTATTTTTGGGTTTTTTTGGAAAAAATAGGAGGAAAGTTGTAAATGTGTAGATATTTCTGACAGTCTGTTCATGGTGTATTCGAGATATAACCTCAAATAAATGAAAGCCTACATCGAAGAGTGGGTGGATGCAAGAGGAAAGTAGTCTGTTATCATGTTGCACAGAAAAATGACATAAAATAAATGTGTATTCTTTATTAATCACCCGCATTCACATCTAAACAATTAACATGTTCCACCTAAAAGGGGGTTACTTAGAACTAAAAAACAAAATATTCATATGATGTTTCCTGCCAACAAATCAAGGTCAACACAAACACTGCCAAAACAGCCTCCTTCCTCGATGGATGGCAACATCCAGAGGTCAGAATCCTCCTCAAAAAACTCTTTACCGAACCCAGTGAACAAAAGAGCTACTGCCCTATGTCTCTGCTCCCCTTCCCTGCCAAAGTACTCAAGAAGGCTATCAACCACCAACTCACCGAACAACCCGCTGGACACCTCTCAATCCAGATTCATTACCATCCACAGCACTAGACCTCTCTGATGTTACCACCGATAACATCAGAACCCTTATCAACCGAGGAGATACAGTGGCCCTGATCTTCCACGACCTCTTAGCAACTTCTGATAACGTATCCCACCACACACTCATCAAGAGACACCTCCACATCTGAATACAGGGAGACACCATCAAAAGGATCACATCCTTCCTCACAGGATGAACCCAGAGAATCTGCCTACTACCCTTCACTTCAGAACCCAAAATTAAACATCTGTGACGCCCCTCAAGTTCATCCCTCAGCCATACCCTGTTCAACACTTACATGACGCCCTTGGCTGACATCATCAGAACCCATGGCCTCAACATCATATCGTATGCGGACAACACCCTGCTCATCCTCTCGCACTTAGGAGACCCCTCTATCACCAGAACCAACTTCCACAACAGCATAACGAATGTCACTGACAGGATGAAGTTCAACTGCCTAAAGGTCAACATGGACAAGACAGAAGTGCTAATTTTTTAATTTCCACACTTCCCCATGGAAGGACACCTGGTGACCCTCCGAAATAAGACCCACGCTGACAGACCACACCTGCAACCTTGGCCTCATCCAGAACAGCAAACTCACCATGAAATGCCAGATCAATACAGTCTCCTTCACCTGCTTCCACACCAGAAATAGCGTCACTCAAGCCTTAGTCACCAGCTGGCTGGACTACAGTAATGCGCTCTTTTCAGGATTCACCACCCAACTCCTTTAGAGACTTCAGACGACAGAGAACTCAGCTGCCAGACTTCTCCTCTACCTCCCCAACTGGACCCACACCATCCTCCACCTCAGGAACCTCCACTGGCTCCTCAACCAGAAAAGATGCAAGTTCAAGATGCTGACAAATGCTTACAAGGCCCTCCATGACCAAGGACCAGCATACATCGACCACCGCCTGAACTTCTACCAACCCTCTGGTTGTCATGCACTCACCTGGTCCCAACAACATGGACAATACTTGAGCTGATGCTGGACCTCTTATCCCTCCAAAGGACAGGAAATGCCTAGGAACCGAAACCTTAGAACACACACAGTCCCCCAGGGTGAAGCGGGTTGGGATAAAATAAGAAAAGAGAGACTTGTGGTATTGGATCTGCTCTGTGTTTATGCAACACTGCATAACTGGATCTGTAAATTCTGAGATCATCTACGTTTGCGAGGTAGATGAGCCCTGGGCCAGAACTTTTCTTTTTATGATGATGCAATGCACTGGAAATAACAAGAGGAGGCAGTTTCCATCTGTACACTAAGCGGTTCAGTGACATGCTCTTAAAGGTTTCATCAGCAGCATGACATAAGAGCAGAGTTATCAAAATAACAGATTGGGGTTTGGGACACTCCCAATGAGTCAACTCGGAACACAGATTTTGGTACAAGGTTCATGCATATATCAAAGACTCTGAAGTGATATCTCTAGGCACTATTGTTTATCAGAGAAACACAGAGCTCAAGTCTTTAACCCTTGTGTGATACAGTTCTAGCACCAAGGTTATTAGAAGGGTCCGGTGGTTAAACACACAAAAAGGGCTGAAGTAAATCACAGAGAGGACATAGACAAAAGTCTTAAATGTTATAGTATGTTTGGTACATACTAACCTGATATCAAGTTCTCAGCCTAGTTCTTCCACTTGACTGAAATTAGAAGATCTCAAGGCTTTGACCCAGGGAGTCGCGGGGATCCAGAGTAGCGGTGCAGGCGTGATCAAGGAGGAAGACGTCAAGGGAGCTGATGCCATGGGAACGGCAGGTTTGGATGGACTTGAAGGATACTGGAGCACTTCTCAGTCCAGAAGGATTCTACAAGTGAGTGGGAAGGGTGAAGCTTGTTCCACAGGTAGTGAGGCAGGACCATGATTCGGGGCTGGGCTGGGTATATATACCCTCTCAAAGGCTAAATGAATGTAGCTAGATCGAGTATGGTACGTGGGGCACATGGCAATCTGGAAGGTTCTCGAACCCTGGAGAAAACAAGTATTAGTATACTCTCTTCGACCTTACAGAATGAGCAGGTGCAACTTGTTGATTGGAATCAAATAACAGGAAATTAATGTGCAGAATGGAAAACAACACCAAGGCCCCAGTAACAGCGGGAGCAAGACTTGCCATTGGCTCATGGGATTCTGGGGGGAGCTTGCAGGGATTTAAGTGCAATGGGACTAGGAGTTTTGGAAAAGCACCAGTCATGAGGGTGCCGGGGTAGCATCAGTCATGAGGGTGCCGGGGGAACATCAGTTATGAGGGTGCTGGGGGAGCATCAGTCATGAGGATGCTGGCGAAACATCAGTCATAAGAGTACTGGAGGAACATCGGTCATAAGAATGCTGGGTAAGCATCAGTCATGGTATCATAGTGCACCATACAAGGAGGAAGCAACATAAGCCCTGCAGGCTAGGCCCACTACACAAAGGGCGCATGAGGGGGCATGATACCAGGCGCCTGCGATCTGCCTCCTTCGCCCTCACACACACTCCCCGCATCCATCAGAGCTACAGTGAAGGGCGATCCTTTTTTAACTCTCTACGTCAAGTCCTAAAATGACCTTTCCCTTCACCTCCGGACATCATCCTCTCCCCCGTAATTCAGAAAAGGACTCAAGATCTGGCTTTTCGACTGATTCCATCATGAATTTAGTGCATGAATACACTTGCAGGTGATTAGCTGCGCTCTACAAATCCAAGTTGTTTGACAAAAGAGAAGACCAAACCTTGAAATCCTTCAAAGACATCTCCATTGGCAATCTAATGCAACATTCAGGCAGCTCAAAAGATCAGCTGAAGAAAGGAACTATACAAATGCCATCATTGAAGATACCAATGAAAGAGAACAATTTTGCAGGACAGTTAAGCCCTGTATCAACCCCCTGCCAGAACCACTCATTTGACAAAAAAGTTCACTGCCATAAACCACTTCTTCAGTGAACAAATGCAGACAATTTAACAGCATACTGACAACACCAATCCTGCTTCATTTAATATGCCCATTCCTTCATCTAGAATCCTACAATATTCAACCTCCAAAGGCCTATCCCTCTCAGATCTTACCAACATACTCACCTCCCTCAAATCTACTTCTTATGGAGATAATGTCCTACACTTGAGCTTCATCAAAGCTCCATTTGGGGATGCTCTGTCACTCTTACTCAGCATTGATAATGCCTCTCTCACTCAATGCCAAATCCTCCCACTCCTATAGAAACCACCACTAGACCTTCATGATCTCGCCAACAACGGCCAGCAGTAACATATCATTTATCAGCATTCAACACCAAGATCACATCAATAATAACAATGTCCTGTATGAGTAGCAGTCTGGCCTCGAATGACTTTCTAGCATGGAGATTGCTAACTTACACATCATAAACAGGATGATGCCCTCATGACCAAAGATGAAAAGGACCCCTGCCTCGTGATATTCCCAGACCTCTTAGTTGTCTTTGACACAGTCAGCCCCGGCACCCTCATACATACCCTGAAGTCTCAAATGGGTTTATGCAGCAATGCCTTTCACTGGCTCTCTTTCTACCTTTCCAATGAACACTAATTTGTTTGCATGGGCATATCCAGGTTCTAAAACAATACACCACATGTGGAGTCCCCAGGTTCTATACTGTCTCCTATCATCTTCAGCCTCTGTTTGGAGCTTCAAACACTGCCTGCACATCATCCTGGCCTGATATCCAGCACTTTCCTAAAGCTCAACCCAACCAAGATGGACTTTTGGTTATTTCCATCCTTCGAAACACAACTTTCACTGAATGCCAAGTTGCTTGGGTTCACCCTGGACACCAAGTTCACCCTCAAGGAACACATTGCCCGAAAACTAAGACAGCCCTCTACCAGCGCTCTCTTTACGGAAAGGTAAACAATTTCTTGCAGCGAGTGACTCCAGAATTTCTGTTCAAGTCCTCATATTCTTTCACCCTGATGGTGGCAATGTGCTTGTCCATGACCTCCAGTAAATCACACTGGCAGTCCATAAGTGCATACTACATGCCGCAGAATGTTTCATTCATTGCCAAAAGAAATATGATCACACCACTCCCATTGTGATGGAAGTGAACTGTCTTCCCTTGTCAGCATACGCCATCTTCAAGACCAGCTATATCATTTGCAAAGCTATCATTACCATCACCAGCTCACAATCCCTAGTGGTTTTTAGAATATCCACAGCTGGAACACCAGCAGACTGCAGATTAAGAAGTGTAAAAAAGAAAAATAGAACATGGCAGCAGACCTTTCCATCAAAGCACCCAGAATCTGGAACATTTTTGTATCCATGAGGACTGCTCCAGCACTGCCCCAATTTAGACTTACCTCCTTGAAGACCAATACATTGCGTGGCATTAATCGTCCACAACCCAGTCCCCTCTCTCAACAGTTTCTAATGCTATGCTTGACCTTGACCTTGTACAGCTCTCCTCTGTCTTTTGGCTAGATTTGCACTATGTAACTACTGTATACATACATGCATATTTAAGAACCGGGCAAGTGTTTTGGTGATGGATGAGGCCACCCACTGAAGACCTATGGCCACTGCAGAGTAGAAGGAAAAATAGGAGTAAGATCGGTGGAGCAAACCTCAAAAAGGTCATAAAGAATTTGTTATTTAATGCACAGCTAGAGTGATGCATTTGTTCTCGTGGCACACAATTTCTGTATAGTTCAGACATCCATAGCAACTAATGGATTGCACTCAAGGTACCATGCTTTTTCTTCACCACTAGCCTTGCCTCACTGTCTTCCACACCTTGCAGCATGGTGATACATTTGTATGGAATGTTACAGGGAGCTCTAGTATTGCACCTGGATTTGTTGATAGAGCGTGGACTAACCTGCTCCTTTACCATACTCACCTGTGCCCATATAAACAACATTCATACTTTGAACAGGCTCAGGGGTTAGAGGCGGCAGACCCGGAAGCTGAGATCGGCCCTGGACCAGGGTTCAATTCCCCGCCTCGGCGGGTCTTGGGCTCAATAAATTCCACGGACTCGATAATTCTCGCTCCGGTGCCTTCTCGACTCACGGGTTCACACTCTGCGACTCTGGGCAATAGCTTGCTTAATCTCCACAACGGCCCCTCGCGGCGGGATGCCTGGCTTTCACCTTGTGGATACCCTGCCGGGGTTATCTCACAGGGGAATACCAGGACGGGTTCCCTAAGCAAGCGCCGGGAAACCCACTGCGGGTAGCTGTGCGCTATATGTCAATGTCAATGTCAAAAGTTTTTGTATAGCGCCATTTTCACCGTAAGGTCTCAAGGCGCTTGCAGCATAAGAACCGGGAGGGAGAAAAACACTGAGAGGGCGTCAAACCAGAGGAAAGCAGGTCACAAGCTAGGGAAAGAGCCAAGTTTTCAAGGCTTTACGGAATTGCTGATACTCCTCAATGGAGAGAAGGTGGGGAGGCAACTTATTCCAAAGGACAGGTGCAAGGAATGAAAAGGAGCGTTGCCCATACCTAGAAGTTCGCACCCGAGGTTGCACTAGAAGAGACTTGAGGCTAGATCTTAAGACCCGCTTGGGAGCGTACCTGTTTAGTTTTTTTTTAAGATACCTAGGCCCCTTTTTATTCAGTGCATTATGGGTTAAGCATAAGATCTTAAATTGACTTCTTTGCCATATGGGCAGCCAATGTAGATTTTTCAGGCATGGGGCTGACGCTGTTCTGGGTGGAAGGTCCAGCACCAATCTTGCCGCCGTGTTCTGCAGAGTTTGTAATTTTGATAGCTGTTCCTCATTCAAGCCGTGGTACATGGCATTGCCATAATCGAGATGGCTGATGATCAGGCCCTGAACCAACGGCTTTCTGGCTTCAAGCGGAAGCCATCTAAAGATCTTTCTTAATCCACGCATTATACCATAGCAGGTGCCCGTCACCTTGGCTATATGATTTTTCAAGGAAAGAGCACTGTCCAAGATAATTCCCAGATTCCGGACTACAGGCTTAGGGGTAGGACAGGTCCCCAGCTCGGATGGCCACCATTCTGTTGACCAGAATCTGTCAGCTTTACCAAACAGAATGATTTCGGTCTTGCCTGCATTAAGTTGGAGTTTGTTCGATCGCATCCAGCTACTGATCTCAACCATGCACTTCTTAAAGCGCAGGCAGGTGTCAGCAGGGTCGGCTCCGCATGTGATCAGCAGCTGCGTATCATCCGCATATGACACCGTTCCAAAGCCGTAAGATTTAATTATTTTGGCTAAGGGTGTCAGATACAGATTAAAAAGCAGCGGGCTCAAGATCGAGCCTTGAGGCACGCCTATCGTTGCTGGGCGGCTCCGGGCTGCCATGGAGTCACTCGAACGGTGTAGAGACGACCAGTGAGGTAGTCCTCAATCCAGCCCAGTGCCTCTCCACGGACACCAATCTCCCACAGCCGGTGTATCAAAATGCCGTGGGAGATGGTGTCAAATGCCGCGGAGAGATCAAGGAGGATGAGTATAGCTGAATCGCCCCTGTCCACCGTGAGTCTGATATTATCCACAATCTCCACCACAGCGGTCTCAGTACTGTGTGCAGCCCGGAAGCCAGACTGGGAGGGATCAAGGGCTCCACTGGCTTCTATGAAGGCTGTCAGTCGATTATTCACGAGAAGTTCTAACACCTTCCCAAAGAAAGGCAGCAGCGATATAGGCCGATAGTGAGAAGGTATAGCTGGATCGTCAGATGGCCAGATCGTCTATATAAGCTCAAATACATTTACGCTCCACCAGGTTTAAATTTTATCAAATAGGACCTATACCATTTGACTTACCAATCCTAGTCACTGATACCTAGAATCCTAAGGGATCAAGGGAGTTAGAATTATAGATAGTATGACAACATTTCATTTGTAAATAACCGCAAACTCAGGAAAGGTTTAAAAAAGTTATCTATATAAATTCTTAAACGTCAGAGTCCATACTAATTTAGTCAAGACTTGTTCTATTAGAAAGAATATGATTAAACAAACTGGCGTGAAAAATATTTAAGAGACTTTCTGTAAGCATTGAAATATAGTAAGGGAAAAAAAGGAAACAGTACAATGACATTCCCACTCTATTTCATATTTACCTAGAATGGTGTGAAGACCAACCCTGGCCGAGGGCTGGGATAAAGAACGGGAGACTCCCGATAGTGCAGGTGCCAACAGGATAGAACAGGTGCAGACCAGAAATCAGGATAAGTACTGACCAAATTGGATCAGGACAGGACCACCGCAAGTCAGGACTGGCACCCACAGCTAAAGTGCAATGCCAGCGTCACACCCCTCTCTGCAGCTAACATTCGGACCCCGATTGGGTTATCGAGTCTTCTGACAGAGAGCTCCGCCAACACCTCTGCTCTCCATCGCCTATTGAGTGAGTTGGGTCAGTGACAGGTCAGCTATTCGGACAAGTCGGGCAATCTAACTAGCTAAGCCTACCTTAGATATACCATTTTCCAGGGCAGTGTACCACCCCCCCAATGTTGCAAGTAGTGTATTCCTTCAATTTGATTGGTCAAAAGACGAGGAGAGGTCATCACACCATACCAGTTACGAGGTAATTTGATTCATTATTCAAATTTACATTCCCTCCCATAATTTTATTTTCCCATGCACTTTTATTCCACTCGGCAGTGAATGTATCAATATCAATAACATTGTATAATAAATTTGTACAGTCCAGCTTCCTCTTGTGGGGTTGAGAGGTCAGCTTCCCAGGCACATCTTCTAGCAAGTCAAGATTTGGCATGAATTCAATGCCATGGCTTGTGGACTCGGGTGAAGTCAGCGCATGCTCAGTTTCAGGACTCAAGATGGAGCAACATGGTCCTTGATTGGTCCAAACACGAGCTAATAACAAAGAAGAACAGTTTTAGAACAAAGAATAAATGAATGCACCGTATACCACTTATCTCTACTCTATTCCCAGTACTCTATTCCCAGTAATGCTATCATTTCTTCTCGTATTCTGCCATTTTGAGAATAGGCAGACAATGACAAGGACATATTTCAGTCCTCGACAAGGGGGTAACTGAATAAAATCAATCTGTAGTCGTATAAATGGACCTTCTGCCATTCCAGTCTTTCCTGGTAACACTACAGTTTTCTTCCCAGGGTTCATTTGTTGGCAAATTAAGCACCTATGGCAAAGACTCTCTGCTACGTTCCTGAACCTCGCTTTGAACTCAGTTTGCCTGAACAACCTGATCGTGGCGTCCCGCCCTAGGTGGGAATCTCTGTGGTTCTTCCTAGCCATAGGAGCAAGCATACAGTCTGGTGACACAGGCCTACCATCAAGGTAAACAACAACACCATCTTCAGCCCTTCTCTGACAACCTATCTTTTCCCACTCTTCCTTTTCCTTTTGCTCTGCGTCATTTTGCAAGTCTCTCACTTCCTCCCCATGTTTTCACTCTTTCAAGCAACATAAATTGGCAGCTGTTTCCACAAGCATCAACTTTCTTATTTATTGCTATTTTATGTTTGGCACAATGTTGGGCTAATTGGCCAGCATATTGGTTACCCGCTGTCACTCTGTCATTGCCAGATTGGTGAGCAGCACACTTGAGCACAGCCACTGTTTCTGGTAATTGGGTGGCTTTTAGCAAGTCTTTCACATAATTTCCATTTTTGATAGGAGTACATGATGAAGTCAGAAACTCCCTTTGCATCCAAAGTTGGCCAAAGTCATGCACAACTACATAACCATACTGACTATCAGTGTAAATGGTTACTTTCCAATTGTTCCCAATTTTGCAAGCCCTTGTCAATGCAATCAATGTGGCTACGTGTGCAGACTTAACTCCAGGTAAATAGGATGCTTCAACTGGCCCCCCATAAAGTACATACAGCATAGGCGGCACTCAAACCTCCTTCCTCATGTTGCATGCATGAACCATCTACAAATAGCTCATGTTCTGAAGTTATTAATGGCTCTTTTCTTATGTCTGTGCGATGTTCGGTACAGTACTCTGTAAGGTCGATACAATTATGTTCAATTTCATTTTTGACTTCTGCAAAATGTGAATCGGACAATAGTGTTGCTGGGTTCAGAATATTACACCTAGCAATGGTCACATTGGCTGCACCTAGAAGCATTCGCTCATACTTAGTCAGCCAACTAGGAGTCAAATACTGAGTTTTAGTTCTTGTTAACAAAATCACAACTGCATGTGGAACATACACAGTTACTGGATGTCCCATAATAATAGACTCACTTTGCTCAAGACTCATGCAAGTTGCAGCTACTGCTTTCAAACATCCTGGCAATGCAGACGCCACTGGATCCAATGTGGAAGAAAAATATGCCACCGGACATCTCATAAGACCATGGGTCTGAGTCAGAACTGAAAGTGCACAATTGTCTTGTGTATCACAAAACAATGCAAAATCTTTGGAGTAGTCAGGCATCCCTTATACTGGAGCTGAGCACAGACAATCTCGTAATTTTAAGAAAGATGACATGCTTTCGTCATCCCATTCTGCTGGGTCCTTTGCTCTTTTCATTGACATTTGTATCAATGGTTTTGCTAGGACTGCAAATCCCACAATCCACTGCCTGCAGTAACTTACAACTCCAAGAAACATTCTGATTTCTTTCTGTGTTTGCGTTAGATCCATGTTTCGGATTATTCTGATTCTTTCCGAGGTAACCATTCTGACACCTCGCTCTATCTGGTGCCCCAGATATTTCACTGATGTGATGCAAAATTGTAGTTTCTCTGGTGATACTTTGTGTCCCCCTTCACCTAAATGATTCAGTAAAGCAATGGTATCAACAACACAGTCATTTCGAGTTTTAGACGCCATCAGTAGGTCGTCTATAAACTGCACCAGGACTGAGTGTCCAGGCAGTACCAGAGATTCAAGGCACCTTTTCAAAATCTGAGTCAAAATCGATGGGCTTTCTGTGTACTCCTGAGGGACACGGTTCCAAACGTAAACATGGTCGTTGAATTTGAACGAGAAAAGATATTTGCTATCTGAATGTAATGGAATTGAGAAAAATGCATGACACAAATCAATTACAGTGAACCAACCTGCTGCCCACAGTATTTGATATAGAATCACAGCAGGATTTGGCACAACTGGACAACATGGGACAACAATTTTATTAATTTTGCGGAGGTCTTGTACGACCCTGTACTTTCCGCATGGTTTCTTTATGCCAATTATAGGTGAATTACATGGACTGCTCATTATTTCTTGTAAAATGCCTGCTTCAACTAGACGCTTTATTTCTGCTGCAACTCCTGCCTTTATATCTGGGCTCATTTTATACTGTCGAATATTTGGGTAAACGGCACCTTCTTTTACAATAGTGATAATAGTTCCTTAATTTGTAATTTACGTCCTGACACATTCATGCTTTCTAAATCTTTATCAGAAAATTCAGCTCAATAAGGTTTCTTTAATACTTTAGATTTATTAATATCAATTCCCATTTCAGAGGTTAAACTAGTTAACTTTTCATGATATGTTTTTGTATTTTGAGTGATACTTCGACATATAAAGAACAATTCCTCTTCATTTAATGTATTTAATCTGTCTAACCCCACATTTCCAGCAAGCAATTCTTCCAATTCAACTCTTAATTTAAAAATATCCAATGCCTTTGGCTGGGATTCTGGCTTTTCTATTTCTCGGGACCATCTCTTAATTTCTTCTGGGGTAACTACAGTAGCACTTCTTGTACCTGAGGATGTTTCCATTCGTACCTCTCTAGAACTTACAGGAGTAGTTTTCCTGACTGAGCTACTTACCGGTTCTCTTATAGGTAAATGTCTCTGGTTTTAATCGGTTTATCTTTTCTGAAGACATTTTTACTTTCTTAATGAACAACATTTTTCTTTTATCTCCGTACATGATATAAAGTCTCCCTCTAATCATCTGTTCTTTAGCAAAACCTAGATACTTTCTGTCTGGTTGATTTCCTATGAATCCTGAGTCTAAATTCCACATGTAATTTTATGCCGCATTGGGTTGCAAAGACACTCGATTGTTTCCTAAAAGACTTCCAATATCAGCACGTTTCTTAATTTTCAATGACCAATCGGCAATTAGAATTCAATTAAATTCTGCCAATAGTTGCACGGCTTTTCACGTGAGATGAGTTCTCACGTTCCTGCACTCACCCCTCCTTTCCAGTATTACCTCAGCTACACACCTGCTGTCTCAACCAATACCAGCGCAGCTCCAAGTGACGCCAGCGCAGCTCCGCGACTGACTCTCTTCTTTGCAAGGTAATATGAGAGCTTACTTCTTTTCGCTTTTAAGAGCAAATTTTCATTAATTACCAACGTAAAAACATTCGCCACTGTGCCTGAGTGACTAATTCAAAGGAAAGATTATTTGCACTCACTGCGAGTAACTCCCTTCCATTTACTCTTCATACACTACAAGTAGATCCCTTCCGTCTACCCTTCACGCAAGCATTAGAAAACCTGTTACTCGCTTGGGCTTACCCTTTCTAGGTGATATAAGGTCAAAGTTTCACCAGCGAACCCCTTTGCTGTCAATCAATCTCAGAAGAACCTGTTACTTCTTCAGTGTTACCCTTTCTAGGTGATATAGCACCAAAGTTTTACTAGCGAACTCTTTACTATCAATTATTCACACATTTATACAGAAAGTCCCTAAATAGTGCTTCCGGTTTTACCTAACCATGCACTTACTTCCACAGGCAAGTGACCTCACTGCAGTGTGGCTTCATTTTACCACCCGCTATTTTGCCCCCGGGGATTCCAAAACAAACATATACCAAGTACAAACGGGTTTGGTTAATACATAAATCAAATTCAAATCAATAATACTAACGCCACTAACTACCTATCTTAACTAAACCCTAACCATTCTACTGCTACCAAAAGAAACTGATAGAGCGTGGACTACCTGCTCATTTACCATACTCACCTGGGCCCATAAAAACAACATTCATACTTTGAACAGGTAACTCTTTTACGCTTCACCAAGTTTAAATTTTATCAAATAGGACCTATACAATTTGACTTACCAATCCTAGTCACTTGTACCTAGAATCAAGGATCAAGGTAGTTAGAATTATAGATAGTATGACAACATTTCATTTGTAAATAACCACAAACTCAGGAAAGGTTTAAAAACGTTATCTATATAAATTCTTAAACATCAGAGTCTATACTTATTTAGTCAAGACTAGTTCTATTAGAAAGAATATGTTTAAACAAACTGGTGTGAAAAATATTTACGAGACTTTCTTTAGGCATTGAAATATAGGAAGGGAAGAAAAGGAAACAGTACAATGACATCCCCACTCTATTTCATATTTACCTAGAATGGTGTGAAGAACAACCATGGACACGGGTTGGGATAAAGAACAGGAGACTCCCGATAGTGCAGGTGCCAACAGGATAGAACAGGTGCAGACCAGAAATCAGGATAAGTACGGATCAAATTGGATTAGGACAGGACCACCACAGGTCAGGACCGGCACCCACAGGTAAAGTGCAACGCCAGTGTCACACCCCCCTCTGCAGCTAACAGTCGGACCCCGTTTGGGTTATCAAGTCTTCTCACAGAGTGCTCCGCCAACACCTCTGCTCTCGATCGCCTATTGAGTGCGTTGGATCAGTGACAGGTCAGCTATTCGGACAAGTCGGACAACCTAACTAGCTAAGCCTACCTTAGATATACCATTTTCCAGGGCAGTGTACCACCCCCCAATGTTGCAAGTTGTGTATTCCTTCAATGTGATTGGTCAAAAGACGAGGAGACGTCATCACACCATACCAGTTATGAGGTAATTTGATTAATTATTCAAATGGACGTTCCCTCCCATAATTTTATTTATGCACTTTTATTCCACCTGGCAGTGAATGAATCAATATCAATAACACTGTATAATAAATTTGTACAGTCCAGCTACCTCTTGTGGGGTTGAGAGGTCAGCCTACCAGGCGCATCATCTAGCAAGTCAAGATTTGGCATGAATTCAATGCCATGGCTTGTGGACTCGGGTGAAGTCAGCGCATGCTCAGTTTCAGGACTCAAGATGGAGCAATATGGTACTTGATTGGTCCAAACACGAGCTAATAATAAAGTCAAAGAAGAACAGTTTTAGAACAAAGAATAAATGAATGCACTGTATACTACTCATCTCTACTCTATTCCCATGATTTTATTTTACCTACAGCGTTAGGAGTTAAGCAGAACGAACAATTTAGCAAAAACAGCGATGCAAGCTTTAGCACGTTAGAGAATTCATCTTAGCTCTAGTGCACAGAAGTAAAAGATTCCCACCAAAGCAGAGAAATACGTCATGTCACGTGAGTGTGACATACGCATGCGCAGTAGAAATCCCGCTTTGCAGCGGCCATTTTAATACATTTGGATTACGGTTAGTAAAAGCACATAGGAAAACTTCCCCTAGATACTAGAAATGTCATGTGGTGCAGTTATTAGTAAACAAAACATATTGGTTAGCATTATTGTACATTATTCTGAGAAGATTGAATCCAAGCAAGTCGCTTTACGTGCGCAACCTTGCTCCATCAGTGTTAATATAAGTGACCTTTTCTTATCACTAGTGGTGGGGCCCATCTGATGACAATTGATGGGGACCAAATATACTTTGTTTCTCTATAAACCTTCCTCACCTCTGGTTTGCACAGAGGTGATTTCTTAAGTATGTGTGTAATTGAGCATGTCTCTAATTATTTCTAATCATCTATGAATGAAAGGCAGACGCTCCAACTCATGATAGAGTGTAGCAGTAATAGAGCTGGGTGATAGCTCATCATTCCGATTTTGTAAAGCTCAAACATATCACCCCATTAAGGGTTTCAAGGTGCTGGGGGTTGTGGGGGAGATTAGGGGGCAGATGTATTATCCGTTTTTTTTCTCGCAAACACTGCGATTCGCAAAAAAGCAGTGTTTGCGAGAAAAAAAACGGAAAATGCGATGTATCATGGAAATCACATTGCAAATTTAAGGAATCGCAAAATTTGCGATTCCTTAATTTTTTCGTCAGAATTTAAGGAATTGCAAATTGTGATTCCTTAATTGCTATGTATGAAGCACCCAAGTTGTGCGAATTCCAATTAAGAAATCGCAAATTACCACCAACTTGTAGTTGGTGGTAATTTGCGATTTCTTTTACAAATGCACTTTTTGGCATTTGTAAAGGTGCCATGTGGCGCCCATACATGCCCTTGGGGCATGTATGTGCGCCATATGCACACACATGTAAATTTCAGGGGTGCAGCAGGATGCATCCCTGCACCCTTGAAATTATTCTCAATTTGCGATTAGCAAATTGCGAATCGCAAATTGAGAATAATTACCCATTCCTTCCTATGGGCCTCCTGGCCCATAGAAATGAATGGGAAAGTATTTCTTTATTGCGAATTCGCAAATTGCGAATTCGCAATTAAGGAATATCAAGAAATTGCTAAAAGGTTGCGATTTTTTTGTTACATACCATTTGCGATTCTCAAATAGCGATTCTCATTTGAGAATCGCAAATAGGTATCTTGATACATCTGCCCCTAGGTGAGCTGTTTCCCAACATCACTTGATGCTGAGCTGAGCTGAGCTGCCTCCAACACCAGGGATTGAGTGAGCCCCTGCTCCGGAGTCAGCCCTTCTGGCTGCTGTGCCACACCTCTCACAAACTGACTAAGCACTTGTCTGTAAACCAGTCGTTCTAAACCTGGCAAGGCTGACTCGGCCATTCATTCTTCTAAGGTCCATAAATTCAGCATATTTCAGTTGAGTAATGATGACATATTTTATTACTGCACTGCGAAATCTCAAATCTGTAGTGGCAGAACCTTGAGATAAAAAAACGACATTACTACGATTATAATTTGAATTGTAATAATTTTGAAGTCTTTGCAGGACTTGGAAACCCCCAATTCTGTTACAATAAAAAGGCAATTTGTTCAGATTCGGTCGATTTTTTAAGGGTCGGAATATTCTGGTAGATGGCTTCAGTTTATGTGAGTGTTTTCAATGCATTTTCATTTGAAGAAGCCATGAGCCCTTAATTTACGCAGTGATAGCTATCAAACTGGACCAAATGATTATGGTGAACAATTTTTTATTTTTACATATGTGAGGTTGTAATATTTGCGTATTTATTCCTCCCCCACTTATGGTCATAGCCTCAGACTACATGCAATGTGCAGCACTATCATTGAGTCATGAACCTTGAACTTTAACCTTTCATTTACTGTTGTTTCATGATCGCTTCTGTCACTATCAAATGCATAATGGGTGCTCAATCCAGGTTCCATTCGCATGAACCTTTGTAAACCTTTCCTTTTCCTGATTTAATAATATTATTGTGCGGCAGTAACTAGCATCCAATAATCTCAATGTTAGTGTAATGTCAATAGAAGTGTAATTGATTTACTCAGCTGCTTAAATACAGTTACCTTCCGGATCAAGTATTCGGTAGCTGCTTAAAATCTAGTTACTTAATTTTTTCCTGAAGTGCGTTTAAACTAATTTAATTAAATGGCTATAAAAAGGAAACATAAAGAGATAAATAATTCTGTTTAAAGAGAATATGATTATTGCAAGCGGGCTTAACAAATAGACGCTGGAAAAGGATCGGGATGGGCTAAAAGTCCTAATGTACCAAGTTATTTGCTTTACTAGATTTCCTCTTTGCGACATCCAAAATGTATGTATGCGGAGGTGTGATTTCCGTAGCTGATGTTGACTGCTATTAATATTGGTATGGATAGGAAGACGTTTCCAGGGGATGCTGCAGGATCTGATAGATCCGAGAAACCAGGCCCTTCGATTCATCAAAGAGCGGACCAGCCGCTCAAAGGGAGTGAATGAGCGGGTAGCCGCCTGATGCATCTCCGCCGAGGAGACCCAATGCCGCAGCTGTGCATACTGTAGTCCTGCAGCAACTGGGAGACGAAACTCTTCTCTACACCGACCGAGCGAACATTTTGATAGTGCCTCCCTCAAATAGGTCGCCAATCACTCTGCATCCCCCTTGCGACCACTTTGTAAAAGCTTGTGTGCGATAGGCCAGAGGGAATAAAGGATTCCATTCAATTGGAGTATGTGGAGAGGGGAATGTTGTGAGGCCTCTGCGCACCGCCACCTTGTCCCAGATATCCAGGACCGTTCGAGTGGGCACCGTCATATATGCACTTCGGGAGCGTGCCTCTCTGTGGAACCAAGTGAGGTCCAATATGGTACGCCCAGTTACAGTCCTATCCTATCCATGTGTAGCCAAACCTTTTCACTCTCAGTTGTTGTCCATTCCGTCGCAAAGCGGAGATGGGAAGCCCAATAGTAATCCATGAGGTTAGGACAAGCCTGTCCCCCTCTGTCACGGTTGCATAAGAATCTTGTGAGAGAACCGCAGCCTACGCCCTCCCCACATGAATGTAGTAAGTTTGCGTTGAAGGCCCTGTATCTGATGCAGAGGAATGGGAGTGGGAAGGCATTGGAATAAATATAACATTTTGGGGAGTACAGACATCTTAACTGCATTATGTCTGCCCTGCCATGACATCACCAAGGGTTTCCATCCCTGAAGCTCCTCAAGAGCAGCCCTCCTACATTCTCTCTAGCTGCAGACCCAAGTACCGAATGTGACTAGTGGTCCACTGGTAGGGAGCGAGTGCCTCCAAAAGCGGTATCTCCTCCTGCGGGATCGTGAGGTTAAGGGCCCAGGATTTGTCATGATTAATTTTGAGACCGGAGACCCGTCAAAGGTCTGCAGCAAGGAATGGAGTGTTGGGAGAGACTCCCAAGGGCGTGAGAGCGTGAGGATGAGGTCGTCCATGAAGAGCGCCACCTTGTTCTGCCGGCCCCCAAGGCAGATGCTGTGTATGCCCTTTGCCTGTCTGATTAGCTCCACCAGGGGCTCCACTACTAGGGCAGAGAGCAGCGGGGATAGGGGGCACCCCTGTAGGGTACCCCGATGTATAGTGAAAGGTTCCGTACGTTGTCCGTTTACTCTAATCCTCGCCTGTGGGGCAAGATAGTGCGCCATAATTATGGATACCATGTTCCTCCCCAGCCCAATTCTCTGCAGCACCGCCCGAAGAAAGGCCCAGTCCACCCGGTTGAATGCCTTCTCCGCGTCTAGTGAGAGGAGGCAGGAAGGTATATTCCAGTGATGCGCCTTCCTCACTAAGTGCGCGATCCTTCGTACATTATCTGCCCCCTGGCGATTGCGGATGAAGCCAACTTGGTCCGGATCTACCGGACCAGGCATCTGGAGGTCCAAACGTTTTGCAAGCATTTTGGTATAAATTTTCAAATCTGAATTTAACAGCGCTATAGGACGGTTGGAGGCACAGAGCTCGGGATCCTTCCCATCCCTTAGGGATCAAGGCTATCTCCGCCATACCCATAGAGGGCATTGGCCCATCTGTGTCGGAGAAGGAGTTATACAGCCTCAGGAGATGAGGCTGAAGTTGTGCTTGGAACATGCAATAAAAGAATAGGGGCAGACCATCCTGGCCCGGCGTCTTACCAAGCGGAAGATCTCTTAGGGCTGCTGTGAACTCCTCAGCAGAGAGATGGCCCTCCAGCGTTTTAGCATGATAGGGCTGTAATGGGGTCCATGTGCACCTATCTAGCACTTCTGCTAGGAGATCCGGCGAATGTTCCTCTGCCGTGTAGAGAGACGCATAATATGCCCGGAAAGCATCACATTTGGCACGCTCCGTGGTGACCCTTGCTCCATTCGGTAACTGTATATTAGCTACGTGGGCCTTGGCCGCCCTCACTCTTAAACGTCTCGCCAGTAGCCTGCCCACCTTAACTACCCCTTCGAAATACTTCTGCTTCAGCGCTAGTAGGGAGGTTTCCGTTTTATTTGTGCACAAGAGGGAGAGCTGTCCCCGAAGGTTCGCTAGCCGCCGCCGGGATATCTGCGAGGATTGCTCCTGATCCCATTTTTCAGCCAATTTTATATCCTTCGAGAGAGTGTCCTCAAGTTGTCTAGCCTCCCCCGCCCGCGCAATTGAGAGAGAGGAGATGTGCCCGCGTATCGTGGTCTTGAAGGCATCCCACACCAAGGGAAAAGGCGGCGCCTGTATATCATTACTGGCAAAGTAAGAGTCAATGGTAGCACGTATGCTATCCACGTCGGCTGGATTCCGAAGGATACTTGGCAGCAAGCGCCACCGCGAGGTACAGGCGGGGCCGGCGGCTGGGTCCTGCAGAATCAGCTCAACATGTGCATGATCTGAGAGCTATATGGCCGACATCGACGCCGCCAGTGCGTCCCACACCAGGGCGTGAGATACAAACAAGTAGTCGATGCGCGAGTATGAACAGTGGACATGAGAGTAATACGAATAATCCCACACCCCCGGCGAGTGGTACTGCCACGTGTCTAAGAGACCAAGATCTGTAATCTGTTTCTGATGACTGGAGGACATGGCCCCCGCCCCGCTCAAGGAAGCCTCACTGCGGTTCAACCCAGGGTCCCACACCAAGTTAAAATCCACCCCTCCCCCCAAAATTACCGAGGGGTCATTCTGCAGCACATGCTCCCGTAAAAGCGTCCGGAGGTAAGCGTCCTGCATCTGGTTGGGCGCATACACATTACACAGTGTGAATAAACGCCTCCCGATCCCAACACTTGTCTGTATGAAGCGTCCATCTGCGCTCCTGACTGGCTTAGCCTCCCCCGCCTGATGCCACTTCTGCACAAGATCGCCACCCCGCAGTTTTGGTGTCCGCTGCTACCCAGAATTGAAGGGGGTATTTAGGGTGCTTTATGCACCTTACATCAGCTTTAAGGAGGTGAGTTTCTTGGAGGAAGATAATTTCAGGGTTAGACTGAAGAAGATATCGCCATGTTTGCCGCCGCTTATTAGGAGAATTGAGGCCTTAACAATAAGCAATATTACTTTTTATGGTCTCGGGGGGGTGAAGGACTGGGTTCTTTAAGACCCAGCGGTGCCAGGGCACAACACCTGAAACCTTCGTGGGTAACCTGCTCCGGCGTACGAATCACAGAGACACGGGACACTTCCTTCGACGTCAAAGATTCAAGGTTTATTTGCTGCAGGGAACACAGAGATCACGACAAGTACACAGCGTGCAACTTGGGGAGACTGCTTCAAATTGGTTCTGTGGATCGCTCCTTTTATACAGTTTTTACCCATAGGATTACATTGAACACAAAAGTTTACAACCCGGTTCCCACCATTATCCCCCAGAGGGGTCGCTTTGGTCACTTTGAAACACATCAGGTCCGGAACATAAGTGCGGAAACATTTGGCGGTTCCCAACTGTAAAAACCATCTTCCCACCATTAGCAAATTCCAATCAGCAGTAAAACAGATCGAAATAGGAACAAAGACAGGTGCAGAGGAAGACGGAGACAGTGGGGAGATCGGAAAGGGTGAAAAAAGGGGAGGTATCGGGAAACACGAGATACAGGCATCAAAGGGACGTGCCTAATGAGATGCACGGCTGAGACAATAAGCCTGTGCGGCAAGATGAGCCTCGAGCGGCGCCACCTGCCTTACAGTAGCAACCCCCTCGTCATAAAGACACTCACAAAGAACATGTGTCTTCCGCTAATATCTTGGGAGTCCCAGGGTCGCGAAGCGGACAACGTCCGTTCGCTGGCTACTTGAGGGCAAGAGACAAAATGGATGCCGTATCTAAGATGGAACCCGTGGGTACAGATAAAAAACCCACATAACAAACGAACGGTTTAAGTTAGCACAGCGAAACTGCGCACACTTACTAAACTCGTCATTTGCGGTTCGTAGATACCAGACTCGACCATATTCGTGCGAGTCGAAAACACCACTTACAATTGTCACGGAACCTCAGACGCTCCTTTTGCCCTCATGTAGGCAAGCACTAGTCAGAATCATATTCGATATTCATCAGACCATCGAGATGTTGCTGTAGCATAGCTCTGTCCAACCGAGTCCCCTTGGTAACAGATGGTTGTCTCATACACGTTGTAGCACAGAGGCCACATAAGGCAGGACCACACTGCACACAAAGGCAACACGTGAACAGGAACACTACAACGACTCCGATGATCATCAGAATCTTCCAACCCCAAGTCGACATCAGGCCCCAAAACCATCCAAGTAGCGTCCAATCCCCTACATCCACGTGTATGGATTCGGAGATCTTATGCAACCTCGAGATGGCTTGATAGACAGTAGGAGCATTATCTGGAATAAAAATGCAGCAGCTCGAATGGATCACCTTACATACCCCACCTCGATCTGCCAAGATGACATCTAAAACCATACGGTTTTGTAACGTCATAAGTCTCTCCGCCTGAAGTTCTGTGGTGATATTACCAAGGGCACTGGCAGTAATATTAGCTGTTGATTCTACCACTCGAGTCAACTGTCTCAGGTTCCTACTATTGACCATAGGTCCCCAAAACGGGAGGAAACCCTTGAAAAAGTCTCCTGCCTCTTGACCGGCAGTATCCTCTTCGCTAATTACGCCTCGCACAACTCTAGTCTTATGATAATCAGCATCTACAGTAAACGTCGGAGGCAACAGATTTGCAATAAAACATGAGCCCATGAAGTCTGCGGGCAACCATGTGTATGCACGATCATAGCAGATAAAGTATGTACCCTTGGCAGCCAGAAACACAGGGGACGAGGACATCGGCAGAATGTAATTTTCAGTGCAAGCACTTGCTCCAAGTCGGGCTTGCGATCTTCGGCCACGACCCATAAGACAAAAATTACCAGTGTGGGGTACGACCCATATCGGAGGCGAGCTTTTAAGCTGCTTTTCGCTAGTGAACACACTATATTCACCTCTACTTAGGACCCTATAGGCTTGTATCTCTTCTTCAGGAATAAGCGAAGGATCATAGATCTCACTATCTAAATCCTCTATTGCTATCGACAAAGGTTTTTGATACGAGGTAGGACCAGAGTAGGGGGAACGTGGTTCTCGAATGGGGTGGAAACCCAGCGCGCTTCGAAACATTGTTTGAAATGCTCGAGCTGACCCTTGGGAACTATACGGTAATACCAGATATGGAATTCCCTTATCCGTAGTATGTGGCATCAACCCACACACCCAACAATTAGTAGTGTTAACCACTAACTGATGCTGATGGAGGAGCTGAATAAAGGAATTATTGCGGAATTCTACACGTCTAGCCTGTTCGTGTTCCGGTAACATATGAAAAGAATGAGGAGAAACAGTAGAGGTAAGATTAGGGTAAGGAGTAGGAGTAGGTGTAGCAGGTAAGAAGTAAGACATCGTGTAATACACCCCACCCGCCAATAATGCAGAAGCAGTCAAGAACAATACAAACAGTTGGAATATGAAACATTTGGTCCGACTGAGTTGCTGCAGCTTGAATCTGTGGACTTGAGCTTCCTCCAAATCATTCAGCATCGAGAATGCCATTCCCTACGACCGTCCGCAACGTTTCTTGACGCACTTCGTTCTGTGCAGCAATAGTCAATCCCTAGGAGTTCCCAGGAACCGACGGCCTTTAACCTAGCGTCAAGACCTACTGTCCAGAAGGAAGTACGCGCTGAAAAAGCAAAAGTATGAGGAATGAAGCTCAATATATGTACAGAAATAATTACAGTAATACGAAAGTTCAAAACTGATCACGGAAAACAGGGTAATGCAATCGTCGATACAGCAAAGCAAGATCTTTTTATTTGTCCTTAGTGCGAGATCGCAAAAAGTATCGGGTTTTCCCAGGACGTGTCTGCTCGTCAAACAAAGGATCCGTTGAAGGGACAGCGTCCTGCTGATCAGTTGAGTGTTCTGGTCTTGAGTCTTTTGATGACAATTGTTCAACAGTGTCTTTCTGCTGCGCTGAGGATTCTTCAACAAGCTGTGCGTCGCTAAAAGGCACAAACGCCGGCAATGTTTCTGTTTCAGATGACGCAATGCCTCTCCTTACCCACGGGTCTGCTGGCAAAGGGATGGGGACTCGTTTGGTGTGCGTAGCATGCACCCAATTCTTACGTCCCTCAAGGCGAACGGCAGTCCTCGTGGCCAGGAGCACTTGATAGGGTCCGGTGAACCTCGGGTCCAGGTTATTTTTGCGTGAAAAGTTCCTTGTCACCACCCAGTCTCCGGGCTGGAGCTGGTGGCCTGGACCCTCTGTCTGCGTCGGCAATGCGTCGTAAACCTGTTGGTGAATTAACCTCAGTTTAGCAGTCAAGTCATGTAGATAATCGATCAACATTGGGTACTCAAGATCAGAAAACATTCCTGGCCTAGGAACCCCCCACACATTCGCAGGACGGCCGAACACTATTTCATAGGGACTAAGCCCTACTCGGGAGTGTACAGTCGCCCTAGTTGACAGTAATGCTAAAGGCAAAGCGTCAGGCCACGAAAGACCAGTCGTAGCCTGAATCTTCGCTAACTTTAGTTTAAGGGTGCCGTTGTACCCTTCAACCAATCCAGCTGACTGGGGATGATTGGCGCTGTGGAATTTCTGATTAATTCCAAGGCCCTTACACACACTCTTCATCACACTTCCAACAAACTCACTTCCGTTATCTGACCACACGACTCTAGGCATTCCATACCGAGGAAAGTATTCCTTCAGTAGGATTTTCGCAGTAGACAAAGCAGTATTGTCTTTGAGAGGATAGGCCTCGATCCATCGGGAGAATGCGCAAACCACAACTAAAGCGTATTTCAGGTTATTGCATCGCTCCATATGGATGAAGTCCAATTGAATCACCTCAAAGGGATACGAAGGAGGAGCAAAACTGCCAGGAGGAGTTGGGGTTCCTTTGCCAGGATTGTACATTATACACACCATACAATTCTTCACCAAACGTTCAGCACACTTCGTAATACCGTCATTCTTCCACACAGGAGCCAGCAATTTACAAATACCTTTCGCGCTAATATGTGCTAACCCATGCGCCATTGTCACAACGGCCAGCACATACGCATCAGGCAACATCCATCTTTTCTGATCCGACAAATCAATCCAACAACCATTCGCATCCAACTTTCCCGTACTTTCTTTCCACTTCGTCTTTTCAGTCTCGGTGGCCTCATTCTGAATTGCTTTCACACTCTCGATAGTGTCTTCACACATACTCGATTCTGTAGGCCACCTAACCGAACTCGTCACATACATTCGAGTGCTAAGGTTCCGGGCAGTCTCCTTAGCAGTCTCGTCCGCAAACGCATTACCACGACCAACATCATCCGTCACCTTACGATGCGCACTACATTTAACAATCGCAACTTGCGTAGGCAAAGTCAATGCATCCAAAAGATCGTTCACAAGCTGGCCATGCTGAATCTTCGTACCGTGCGACGTCAAGAAACCTCTCTCTCTCCACAATCGTCCAAAGCTGTGAGCAACACCAAACGCGTATTGACTGTCGGTAAACACATTCACACGTTTCCCTTTCGCCAACACACACGCTCTAGTAAGAGCAATCAATTCTGCAGCTTGGGCAGAATTCTGATTCAACCTTGCAGTCTCAACAACAGTATTCAATGTTACAACAGCATAAGCAGTAGTCACATCGCCATTCGGCAATTTAAAACATGACCCATCCACATACAGTGTGCCATCCGGATCTTCCAATGGGGTGTTTTTAAGGTCCACTCGACCTTTCGTTTCCTCTTCAGTCCTCAAGTAGCAGTCATGTTCTGCTACTTCATCTGACTCTGTGCTAATTGGTAACAAAGTTGCCGGGTTCAGAACGTTACAACGTTTTATCTGAATGTGGCTTGCCAAGAGCGTCAATTCGTACCCAGACAACCTCGCACTCGTCAAGTGCTGAGTTTTCGTTCAATTCAAAAGAGTATCGACTGCATGCGGAACCATCACCGTAAGCATATTATCCATGACCAATCCTGCTGATTGTCGGATGGAGACCGCAGCTGCCGCTGTTGCTCGTAAACAACTCGGCAATGCTCTAGCTACTGGGTCCAAGGTCGAGGAAAAATATGCACATGGACGTTGCTTACCACCAAAAGGTTGCGTTAAGACACTCAAAGCACAACCTTCCCTCTCATGAACATATAACGTAAACGGCTTACTGTAGTCAGGGGTACCTAACACAGGCGCCGAACACAATGAATCACGCAGTTCAGAAAAACTTTTCTGACATTCGTCCGTCCATGGTAAAGGAGTTGAAACATCCTTGCACGTAAGAGCCACCAATGGTTTCGCTAGCAATGAAAAGTTAGGAATCCATTGCCTGCAGTACGACGTGATACCTAGAAAGGCACGCACATCTCTTTGGGTTTTTGGCACAGCCATTCGCGCAATCGCTGCAATTCTCTCTGGGGTCAATCTCCTTCCCTCCTTTGACAATAAGTGACCTAGATAGGTTACTTCTTGACAACAATATTGGAGTTTAGAAGGTGACACCTTGTGATTTAACTCACAGAGATGTTGCAGCAATGACACCGTAGCAATTTTGCAAATGTCCTGAGTATCAGCAGCCACCAATAAGTCGTCGACGTATTGGATCAAGGCCGCACCAACCGGCAACCTAAATGCATCCAATTGACCCTTCAAGGCTTGACTGTAAATAGATGGACTTTCACAGGCGCCCTGAGGAGCGCGTTTGAACCGGAAGCTACGTCCACCGAGAAACCGAAAAGGTCCCTGCTCTCTTCGGCAATCGGGATGCTGAAAAACGCATTTTTCAAGTCAATCACCGAAAACCATGATGCAGAAGCTGGAATCAGAGTCAGTAGCGCCGTGATGTCAGGCACAACAGGAAATTGAGGAACCACAATTTTATTTACCTCCCGTAAATCGATAACAAAACGATAAACAGGCGGTTTTGAAGGATCAGTACGTTTAAGAATGGGCAGTACAGGGCTGTTGCACACGTTTCCCCGAGTCTCTTCAATAACATCTTTCTCGATCAGATCATAGATGATTGCCAACAGTGCTCGTTCACCATCAAGGGAGATACGATATTGGGGAATACGTGGCAGCCGCACATTAGATTTCAACTGAACAACATAAGGGGAGATATCAAGCAGGCCCACGTCATTTGGATCTGTTGCCCACAAAGACGCAGGAAGAGAACTCAATTCCGGTGGGAGCTTATCGAGGGACAAATACATGGGGGAGACAACCCTCTCTCCTAACGTAAGCTTTACACCCGCAGGAGAACAATACAAAGTTGCATACAAACGTTTAAGCAAATCCAGACCCAAAAGATTTTCACCACAACCCGTAGTCAAAATCAACGGAGCTTCTAGCTCACGTGGCCCAATTTGAAGGGGCAAAGGGCGTGAAACCGGATTGCTAACGGGGGCGCCAGAGAATCCAACGGAAACATTTGTTAAGCCAGACAAAGGTGCGCCAGGGAGTTTCGAATACATGATAGAACTTTTCGCTGCACCAGTGTCCAACAGAAAAGGCTCAACGACGCCCGATGTAGCAACTGCGACGTAAGGCCCTCTCTGATCAACCGGAACTGATACCACTCCCTCTCCTTGTCTATGGCTGTCCTAGTAATTACTGTCGTCAGTTCCCTGATCGACGTAATAATCGTCTACATTATACTGCGCAGATCGTCCTTGCGATGATCCACGTTGATCGAAACAATTATTAGAATTGGATGAGTTATCTGAGCGATCGTTCTGAGCACCACGACCTCTACCACGTGATGTTTGCTGCGAACCACCACGACCTCCTCTAGATGAGTTACCACTATTACGTTCGTTTAAAACAGGGCAATTGAATTTAATGTGTCCCTCCTGTCTACAATAAGCACATTGATTGTACCCTAACGAGGATCTTTGGGAGGAGGAGTCATTACGGGTTTGGGATCTGTTCGATTGTGGCTGTGACCTATTCTGTTGCGAAGTATTCTGTTGCGAAGTATTCTGATTTGACCGCGGAGGATACGCTTGTTGCAACAACACTTTAGTTTTGAGTTCTTTCGTCTTTTTATCAGCACGGTCGTTCTCTTCTTTCTCTCTATTCTCATAGTATTGTGCCGTAGCCAATATCTGAGCCGAAGTAGAAACGGCCCATGCACTTTCCGAATTCCTCAATTTATTACTCAAATCGGGCAGTAAGTTTGAAACAAATTTATCCACGAACAACCTTTGACCACCCTCCGTGCCCATATCCTGACCACTATGGTCGATGAATGCCTCCTCAAACCTCGTAAAGAAGTCGGAAACACTCTCTTCTTTCTTCTGCTTACAGGCTGACAACTTGTCCCAGTTCACCTTCATAGCTGGCATAAGAGTTTTCATTAGCGTAATAATCCTTTGAGGAAGATCAAGAATCAATTGGTCGGGTTTAGTAGCAGCTACTTGTCCGGCGTCTGCCGCTACAATGGCAGCCCAAGCACCACCTAATTCAGCCGGGTGATTTTCCTGTCGAATCTTTGCCCATACCGGTTGCGGTACGACATTGCCAAACAACATGTCGATATCGGCAAGATTCATTACCGTAGCATCTACAAGCTGTGATAATTCTTTGTAATACCCTGTAGGATTCTTGCGTGGGTCAGGCAAAGATTGCTTCACCTGTAACACTTCCGAGCGTTTCCATGGGAGATGTATCCATACTCTCTGGAAATGCGCCAATGTCGGAGGATTAGCATTAGGATTAGCTGGTATCCAAACCGGCGGAACTTCACGCATGGGATATTGGCCAGACTCGTCTGGTTGTTTTTCAATATCCTCAACAAACAACGCATGAGGGATGGGAGCGGGACGAAGAGATAGCAACCGCTCAACAGCACGTCGAACGTTGGTATCCACTATCAGCCCATTTGCGAACTGAAGCTGGAGATCAGACAGAGCGGTGAGCACCTCGTCAGGCGCATCGGCCGCTATTTGATCATAAAGGAACTTACACATTTCATTAAACACATATCTCTGTGTTGGTATATTGAATTGACAAAATGTTTCGAGAACAACACGGGGTGGACTTCTCTGAGGATTTATCATCCAACCCATCGCCATGTTATACAGCGCAACGCGTTCTCTGTTTCCAGGAAGCTGACTACGTCTCTGAGGACCATCGGAACCAGCGGACCCATGAACAGGTCCGAGCGAATGAAAGAAGCTAGCCGCAAGAGGAGAATTGCGACTACGAGTAGAGGGAGAAGCATACGATACAGGACTAACAAGAGAAGGAGTAGAAACAGTAGCAACAGCAGGGGTTAACAAAACAGGAGCAGTAGCAGGAGCAGTAGCGGGAACAGGAGGATGTGGAAGCGGAGGAGCAGTAGGAATAGGAACAGACAAGGGAGCAGGAACAGTCGGAAGAACGGGTGCAGGTTGAGGAACAGGCGGAAGAATAATAGGCGGAAGAATAGGTACGGCAGGGGCCACAGGTGCTGCGGAACCCTGTACGTACGGAGGTGGCGACTTCATAAGATAAGACATTAAAGGATCCTCAACTAGCTCTTCCTTCTTTTCCGACTCCGTAGGCAAAGCGGGGTAACATTTATCTACAGTCATACGCTGTAATCGATCAAACACTTCCTTATCCTTAACCTCCTTATCACGCTGAAACTGCTCTGCTTTCTTCACTATGGTAGCAACATTATCTCGCTGATTACGTTTAGTCTGTCTGATTTCTTTCTGTCGGGCTTCTTTGCGCCACAACCGAAAGGCATCAAACATGGCCGGCCTTGACTTTCTTTCGAACAATTTAATCTCTAGATTATCTAAAATCGGGGCCTCGAAGCTACCATGAGGTGGCCAACGAAGG
Organism: Lissotriton vulgaris; assembly: GCF_964263255.1. Taxonomy (NCBI): domain Eukaryota; kingdom Metazoa; phylum Chordata; class Amphibia; order Caudata; family Salamandridae; genus Lissotriton; species Lissotriton vulgaris. Next base: position 312,400,075 of record NC_141689.1, on the reverse strand, counting down.
TCGCCGTCCTTTTTCGTATATTTAATCCAGTAATCGTTAAAGGTAACTGGGCCTAGCCCATGCTTACTATAGAGCTCATACGTAGGAGTTCCAACCGGAGGTATCGGACACGAGTCCTCCAATCGGGAATCCGTACCACAAGGTCTGAAACAACTAAACAAAGTACTGCGACCAGGCATCTTGCACACTAGCCGAGTTTCACAAACTTCAAGGGTTACGGGATTTACCAAGTCCCAGCAAAGAACAAAACCCTCGGTCTTTGGCGGCTGCAGTCGTCAAACAACACAACAAAGTACGCTAGCAAAGTGTCACCGACAAAAACACTCACACAGCGTTAACAACAAAGACACTTGCTAAAGTGTCAACAACCAAGAACTATGGGAGCGACCCACAAATACTTAACTCAAAGATCGATGGCGTCGCCAGGAAGGCCCGTCAGTCGTCTCGCTATACCAAGGTCTACGCCAGGCGCCAAAACAGGTCTACAGTCAGGGCAGCAGTCCGTCGCAGCCGTCCGGAGGCGGGAATCTTCGCGGGAAAAGTCTTCGGGCCACTTATTTCGACAACAGGATCGATGAAGCGGAGTGCACCTTCCCTCGGAGATTTCACACGAAGTTCCTCACGATCGTCGGGCTTGGACCGGTACCACTGATGCAGCCCCACGTTGGGCGCCAACTGAAGGACTGGGTTCTTTAAGACCCAGCGGTGCCAGGGCACAACACCTGAAACCTTCGTGGGTAACCTGCTCCGGCGTACGAATCACAGAGACACGGGACACTTCCTTCGACGTCAAAGATTCAAGGTTTATTTGCTGCAGGGAACACAGAGATCACGACAAGTACACAGCGTGCAACTTGGGGAGACTGCTTCAAATTGGTTCTGTGGATCGCTCCTTTTATACAGTTTTTACCCATAGGATTACATTGAACACAAAAGTTTACAACCCGGTTCCCACCATTATCCCCCAGAGGGGTCGCTTTGGTCACTTTGAAACACATCAGGTCCGGAACATAAGTGCGGAAACATTTGGCGGTTCCCAACTGTAAAAACCATCTTCCCACCATTAGCAAATTCCAATCAGCAGTAAAACAGATCGAAATAGGAACAAAGACAGGTGCAGAGGAAGACGGAGACAGTGGGGAGATCGGAAAGGGTGAAAAAAGGGGAGGTATCGGGAAACACGAGATACAGGCATCAAAGGGACGTGCCTAATGAGATGCACGGCTGAGACAATAAGCCTGTGCGGCAAGATGAGCCTCGAGCGGCGCGGCGCCACCTGCCTTACAGTAGCAACCCCCTCGTCATAAAGACACTCACAAAGAACATGTGTCTTCCGCTAATATCTTGGGAGTCCCAGGGTCGCGAAGCGGACAACGTCCGTTCGCTGGCTACTTGAGGGCAAGAGACAAAATGGATGCCGTATCTAAGATGGAACCCGTGGGTACAGATAAAAAACCCACATAACAAACGAACGGTTTAAGTTAGCACAGCGAAACTGCGCACACTTACTAAACTCGTCATTTGCGGTTCGTAGATACCAGACTCGACCATATTCGTGCGAGTCGAAAACACCACTTACAATTGTCACGGAACCTCAGGGGTCCCCGTCATATCCGAACCCATGTTAGTCCTTCCTGCAACTGTAGAAGCAAGCTCAGGGTAGGGTAGACGCGCAATGGGGACTATGTCACTCCGCTCAGGGCAATGCAGCTTTTGCAATACCTCCCACCCGCCACACCTAGCAATCAAGAGAAGACAGAGTAGAAAAGTGGGAATGGAAAGAGAAGAGAGAAAAAACAGAGAATGAACAAACATTGGCCAACCGGGCCACAATGTCCTGTTCCAGGGATGGGACATCCTACACCCCAAGGTTTGGATAGTCCCAAAGATGTCACTCTCACAAGAACAGTTAGGTAAAGCCTGTAGTTGCAGTCGGATTCATCCAGACAAGGAGCTCCGGAACCACCTACGCTGCATTCAATTGGCCAGCGCAATGTGTGAGCATTAGTCCAGTCCTCCACCCCAGTGGGGAGAGGAGTGAGCAGCAGCACCATCTGTTAGGGGAGCATGATATCGCTGTCAAGGGGTTGATGAACGTTGATTGGCTCCTCCTGCGTCTCCTTCCAGGGACTTAATGTGCTCTATAATGTCCTGCTTGGCCTGCGAGGATGAGAGCTCATCTAGAGGAGGAGAGCGGCGACAGCGACGCACAGTGGACATGATGGTCTGGACGGGCACCCGCATCAGAGGCGGGGGTTAGGTAGGGCTGGCAAGTGGCGTAGTCGGGAGTCGGAGTAGTTGAGCCTCCTCTTTGTAGGACCCCAGCACCCTGCGCTCGGATTCCCACTCAAAAATAAGAGCAAACGGGTGGCCACATTGATAAGAAATGTCCAGGGTTCACAACTTGTCTGTCACTGGCTTGAAGGCACGCCGTCTCCTCAAGGTGTTAGGGGCAAGTCCTGGAAGATCTGGATCAGGTACCTGTCATAGGTGAGGTCTTGCTTAGTCCGTGCCGCCTTGAGAATGGCCTCTTTTTCTGTGAAGAAGTGGACTCTGGTGAGGATGTCCAGTAGCACTCTCTGCCTCCCCGCGGGCCCAGACACCCGAGGAGCCCAATCCAGGGTCGGCAGAGAGGCATAGTCATCACCCCACACCTCATGTAGGAGTTGGGCCACATATGTCAGGATGTCCTTTCCCTCTGCTCCGAAAGAAACCCCCCGGATTCGGAGGTTGTTCAGGCGACTCCGCTACTCCAGGTCCTCCTGCTTAAGCTGTAGTTCTATATGTTGTTCTTCCAGGGTGGCCAAACACTGCCATAACTGCTCCTGGTCCTCCGTGCAGACGTCGACCATCCTTTCCAGTCCGTCCACCCGGTCACCCAGATCCGTCACCTCTTTTTGGAGTTCTTGGACACAGGAGTGTACCTCAGAACGCAAGGAACCGATTTCCGTCTTCGGCTCGGCCATAAAGGAGGCCATAACCGCCTGCGTCACCGGCGGTGAGTCCCCCTCAGACGTCGGGTCCATCTCGGCAGGGGCGGACGTCCCCACCTTGCTCCAAATTGCTGTGACGGTGTTATTTATTTATTTATTTATTTATTTATTTATTTATTTATTGACATTTGTAGAGCGCGGCGAATACCCGTGGGCGTCTCGGTGCTAATTAAGGGATGGATCAGCAACTGGGGTAAAGAGGATATACAAGGCTATTGGTCAAATAACCAATTAAAATAACTTTGGGGATCGCCCCCTGGGCTTCTTTATTCCCTTTGGAGCGCGTCATAGCGAAAGAAACGGCACCTCCAAGGTGCGCTGACACCCTGGGACGACTAGAGTCACATCAGTTCTGACAATGGTTTGCGGCGCTCAGGGGCCTAGCAAGGTTCAAATGCAGGTAGCACCAGGCAGGGCGGCTACAGCATCAGTGTTCTGTGCCCGGGCCTCCCACCTGTGCGATATGCCTCCAGGTCGTCGTCCACCCACTCCGCCAAGCTCCCAGAGGGCAAGCAGGAATCTACGCAGCTAGCCTCAGCAGAGGATCAATACCTCTTCAATAATCTTCGTTATGGGAGTGCCTCCATACCAATCCCGGGACCTCTCCAGGGGTCACAAGACTGCACTTCAAACGAACTAGGGGCAAAGAGGGCCTACCCCCCTGTGCTCAGGCCAAAGGATCAATGAAGGGTGCATTGCGGGCCCCGGGACCAAGGCTACAAAATCATTTGGGCCCGCTAATGTTCCAATGAGGCCCATCATGCTGGGGGTGCCAGTAAGCCCAGGACCAATGCTTCGTCTCATAGGGACCACACTGCAGCAGTAGTCAGGCGGGAGACCAGCAGGCGGGCCCCCACAATCCACCCCAGCCCCCCACACTTCAGCCGCGGAGCCCACCAAAGGAACAGTAAGAAAATGCACAAGTGAGCGCTGGGGAGATAGGTCAAGTCAACATCAGCTCCCCTGTCCCCCCCAAGCACCAGAAGCCAATATGACAATCACTCCTCCAAAGTCCCCTGGCTCCCTTCCGTCAGCTCTGTTCCCACACTCCTACCAGGGACTTCATCGCAGTCCATGCACCCACTCCACCATAGAAAGTCATAAACTGGACGCCTCCTGGGAGCCGGTCTCAGGGCGTCATACATCAAACAGCCTCCTCTCGCTCCTGTCTACAACTCACCGCCCCCCGCCAGGCAGAGCGGGTGAGACAACAGAGGGGTCCTGATGCTTCAAGGCCCAGGTGACCGTCCGCCTCAAAATGGTGCCAACATGCCATCTGCTAGAGCGCTCTAGCCACCCAACGTCGCTGGGGTCCAGTGTCCAGGTGCTGAGTAGCCTTGCTCCCCCTCTCATCTTGACCAGCAGGTGCGCAGTTACTGCCAGTCAGAGGGCACAGGGTCACCAGGGGTGGCCGCTGCCTCAGCGCCCGGTTTAATAGTTTAATATGAATTTAATTCATTGGATTCGTTGCCGATTGGTTGTACAGCTTGATGGGGAGTGTAAAGTGGTGCCCTCCTGTTCCTACGGTCTTATATAGCAGCCACAGCCTGTGCAGGTAAGAGTGGTGGGGCCGGGTGTGGGAGGATTTCGACAGAGAACCATGAGGGAAAATTAAATTAATAATTGGTTTTCCCTCGTGGTCGTCTGTCGAAATCACAGCCCCACCTCCCCTCTGATCTTACCTGCACAGGCCGTGCCGTTGTATAGTTCAAGGTAATGCCAGGATGGACACCTGTCGTATTTTTTTGCACCCTGTCAGCATTTTCGCATGCAGAATGATGGTGTTTGAGTGTTTGGAGTCGAATCATCTGAGTATTCACTGGTTGTTGGGGGTTTTTCAGCACTTATCTTACGCCATGCAGCACATTTACATGTGCTGAAAATCACTGTAGGGGGCTTCTTTACAAGCCCCTTGCACTGTTGGTACGTCACATTGTGTCATGCACCGGTGGCACAACCAGCTATGCGATATTTACAAGGACACGTAAAGCCACACTGCGTGGCTGTACGTGTGCTTGTAAATATCATCATCTCTTCTCACACAACACTTTGCGTGTAAGGGGCATGACATGGACGTTGCTGTGGTTGTTCCCACGCAGCACCCATGTATTCTGATGCATTTCCAGATTTACGAGAAATCGTGAACTTGGAAATGTGTCAGAACGCTACGCCATTCTACAGCACGCAGAAAAAAAGGAAATCTCCTCGATTGTTTTTTGCAGGAAGGTGTCCCTTCTTGCACAAAAACAATCTCCCCATGACGCAGGCATCCTACACCATGGTGCAAAGGTGCCTGCCCCGGCGCATGGCAGCAGATTGTGCTCCAGCACAGGGGAAACCACAGGGTTGCGACATATTGTAGAAAATATGTCAAATCCCTGTGCTCTAAAAGTGAATCTGCGGTGCAGCCAAATGGCTTGGGACACACACTGAGTAACTTTCATTGTAAATGTGGCCCCAGATGTTAACCAGCTGCAGCAGTGATTTTCTGATATTTGGGTCTGCACACTTTCAGTGATGCTGGTGGTTTGTATTTTTTGGGTAGAGGACATTTTTACTAAGACATTTCTGTACTGACAGCATAAGAAGTAACAGCTCCATATTTTGAGGAGTGTGTGCTCGAATCATAGAATGACTTTGTTGCAGAACTTGCATTGTGTTGTATGTGCTGGGAGGTTTTACCTGCACCTATCGCAAAATGTATGTGAATCCAGATTTAGATTACGTGAGCCCTGTGTATCTATGCTAGGATTCTATCGGGCTTATTTACAAGCCTCTTCTGCCACTGGTGTGCAACTTTTTGTGACGCACTGCCAGCACATTTTGCTGCCCTATATTTGCAAGGACAGAAAAACCCACCCTGTATGGCTTTTCCTGTCCTTGTAGATACGGCCCCTTTACATGCAGCACTTTGCATGAAAGGGGCAGTCCATGGGTGTTGCTGTGGGTGTTCCCACACAACACCCATGGAACCTGACACATTTCCAGTTATATAGGAAATCGTAAACCTGAAAATGCGTCTAAATGCTGTGCCGAGAGGCGCAACGAAGAGAAATGTATTAAGTTCCCCTAGTTTTTCTCCTCTTTCCATGCGTGCTGCATTCTGCAGCACACATAGAACTAGGAAATCACCTCTGGTGATTGTAATGTGCAGTAAGATGTTCCTTTTTGCACATAAACAATCATTTTGTAATTTCTATGTGTGCTAATGCAGCACACATAAGAGTTGAAAAACGCCTTTTCAGATTGTTTATGTGAAGGAAGGGATACCTGCAATGGCGCCTGCATCGGCACATGGCAGTAAATTGTGCACCAGCGCGGGTAGAGCAAAGGGATCTGTCATTTCCTTGTTGATATGACGCATCCCTGTGCTTTGAAAATGCCACAGCGTGCCGCAGCTAAAGGGCTTGTAGTGCACTTTCTTGTAAATGAGGCCATTTTAGATTGTGAATAGGGATGGGAAGTCTGAAAATGCATATGTGTCTATGTAATCATTTACGTTTCCTGCCTTTATCAATCTGACTGCCCGCACCCTACATCCCGACTCCCCCTAGGAGTGGATTCATGGTGCTCTGGTGCAGTCTAGGGATGTTATCGCTATCCAACATGACACTTTCATAGACTCCCCTGCCTTGCTTTCAGGATCATCCCTGCATCCTCTGTTATCACACATGCCTTGTTTATGAAAAATGTTGCATCACTGCGTGAAAGCAGCGAGGCAACACTTTTAAGTGCGCCCTCCACGTTTCACGACGGATGCGCCATATTTATTGTATGGCGCACCATGTCGCAAGGAATGGCAGCTAGGTCAGGAATCCTGTTGTATCTGTCGGCGCAAAACTCACACATTGCTGGAGTTATGTTGTGAGCATGACGAAACTCCAGCAATGCACAAGAGAGGCCTATTCCCATTGCACTGTGCCTTCCTTCCACCTGCTGTGCAGCAGGCGTCTATTTGTGACGCAGTAGCGTCCCAAATATGGGGCAGTGAAATCTGATAGATTTCACTATGCCACTTCTGCAAGGCTTTTTCACGTGGAAACGCCCACCCTGCATACATTATACGTGACGCAGAAATAATGTAGTGCAGGCATTTACAAAATGATGCATCTGCTTAGATACGTCACTTTGTAAATATGGCGCATTGTTCACGCCACCACTGTGTCACAAAAAGTGAGGCAATGGTGGCATAAAAGTGATGCATGCCTTCATAAATAAGCCCCTTCCCATCCCCCCTCCCCCGCTGTCCAAGGTCAAGGGTTGGGACCACCATCCTAAGGGTTCTCCATTCATTCTATCACTCAGGTTGTGTACGAGCTGGTGCAGTGGAGCCATTCTGGACAAGAATTACTTGATTTTCTGAGAACACGACCACACGAAGATCAGGGAGGGCCCTCTGGATGCGCATGCGCTAAACTAGGACCGAAGCACGTGATTTCCCCAAAGGGCCCCTTTGCTCGCACTGACCCTGCACATTCTCTTTCAAAGGCCGCTGTGTGCTTCAGCATGTAATGTCTGCAAATACCTATGCTCCCAATATTACGACTGCGTTCCTGCTTGAAATCCGCCGAAACTTCAGTTCCGGTCAGAACTCTCAGTTGAAAGGGGTCATGCATGCATTGTGAAGCAATAACAGTCTCTCAGACAACAGGCATGCCAGTTTTGCTTGATGATGTCAGCTTGTTTTGATATCCAGTGTAACGTCATAAACTGGGGGGCCCTTTAAGAGCCACGCATGCCACTAGCTACAATTAATGCTTGCAGTTTATCAGATGTATTTGCTCAATGCGTGTACTCATATTGGCGTGGGCATCACAACTGATGAGCAAGGTTCGAAGCGTCACGTGCACATATTGGACTGAAATGCGTCTTCTCTGTCTCCCTCCATCAGAACGTTGGCTGTGATTACGAGATAAATTCCAATGCCACGGAAGATCGATGCGGTGTCTGCCTCGGGGATGGCTCGACGTGTCAGACGGTGCGGAGGACGTTCAATCAAAGTGAAGGATTCGGTACAAAGAATCTGATTTCTACTTCAAATCTGTTTTGTATGTGACCAATCTGTAACCCGGGAAGAAAAAACCTTGTTTATTTATTTTATTTAAAGTTCTCAAGTGATCATCACATAAATCAATTGATTAAGATGAAAATGCAAAGTTAGATGCTTTCTCATTTCCGGGAGTTGATCGTTTTTTCATTAACCTCTATTATTCAATTAAACTGTCCTTTCTCGGATATTGAATTCAAGTAAAGAAACATCACTTAGTACTGCGTAGTCAATAAATGCCACGCAATGCCTGGGCAGCACCTACTCCCCATTTTAGCTGTTATTTTCCATTTTTGTTCCTTCCAACTTTTGTGAAAAGTAATTGGATTCCAGAAGAGTCTGGTTTTGTAAAATAGAGGTACTCCTCAGTGCAAAACCGAGGTAAAGTTATACAATCACCTCGTGTCTTCATTCATAAGTATTTGTAGGACACTGGATCGTAGAGGGAAACGGCTCATGCTTGTGTCCACCTTTCAGTTTTGAAAACAAAGTTTTAAAACTTTCCAAAAGTAAAAAAAAAAGAATAATACAATTCTTCTGAAACATTACATTTTGGCTGCTTCTTGCCTCTTTATCCGCACGAGCAAATGCTGGTGAAAATATGTATATTTGCATAACAGCAACAAGCTGTGCAGTGGCGGCCATCACATACAAAAGGTGGTGGGGATAAGAGGTGCGGGAGGGGGGGGGGAGTTTAATAATAAAACGAAAAAAACGTACCTTAATGTACCGGCCACGTCCTGCATTGTGTTTCCTCATCCTTGCCCCATACGGCACTGGGGCTGCATCACACTCCCTGTCCAATCCCTGTGCTGCTCTGCACCGCAGGGATTGGCCTGAGCCGGCTGGTAAGATGCTCTACTCTGCTCCGCTTAGGTCAGCGAGCTAGTGATGTTTCTCCGTCCCTTCTGTTCAATACAGCCTGGTTAGAGAAAACTAAGTGTGCAGATGTGTTTCGATTGGCCTAAGACGGCCGGCCAAACACATATGCGCACTTAGAGAGTGCATATGGCACTCCTCCTACCCCCTCCCATGTCCCAGCCCCACCCTCCCTACACAAGATGGCTGAGCCAGCTGCTCAAAAATAACACAATAATCAAATATCCAGGGGCAGCTCCTCCCCAATGGCATAGGAGCGTCGCCCCACTGGATCAGAACCGGCAGCTAAAAAATAAAACAATATTTGCTTATAGTTTTATTTTTAAGCAGCTGGCTCACCCAGCGTGTGCAGAGAGGGGCGGGGCCGGGGCAACGGTGGGGGCAGTGCTATGAGCGGTTTCTAAATGCACATATGTGTGTTAGCTGGCCGTCTCAGGCCTACCAACACACACATACACACTTAGGTTTCTCTAACCGGTCTGCATTGAACAGTCGGGCTGAAGAAACCCACAGACTCCTTGACCTGAGCGAAGCATGTTTCCCACCTGCTAGGGCCAACCCCCGCACACAAGGAGTCTGATACAGGCCAAGTGCCTGCTGGGACAAGGAAGAGGAAACAACAGGCGCGGCGCGGGTCGCAGCCAGCAACTTAAGTTAAGTTTGCTCCACCTCCTGCATACACCTATCTCTCGCCCGCCACCTTTTGTATGTGGTGGCTGCAACTGCAAATATCATTTCATTTTGTAGCTGCTGGCTCTGAGCCAGTGGGGTGGCGCTTCTCCGCTATTGTGGAGGAGCTGCTCTTGAAGGTGTGCCAAACCTTCTTGATCAGATTTTCTCACTTGGACTCCGTAGACAAATAGACTTGCCATCACCAGTTATTAGAGTAGTGTTGCCCATCCACCCACTCAAGGGTTTCTTGGTGAATACGCAAAAAGTATTTTCAGTGTTTTACATGTTTCATGTTTAGAAATCCCCTTTGTGTGTATTAGGGTGTGAGTTCTGGCTTTTAAACGATTCTGTGCCTCTCATGCGAAGTGTAGTCCTACTTCTATGTTTATGGAATATCTGGTTACCTGACTGGATAGCCATTTTTCACGATGTAGTCATTTTACAATATGATGCTAAGATGGATCCAGTTCGTAAAAAATAGTTGTACAATTAGTTCTTTTTTTAGCTAGCAAAATAGATTCATTTGAGTTTCGTTTTTTTTTGTTGCTTTATATGCATCCATTGTTGATCTGCAATATGTTTACTTTAAATTAATCTACAGGGAAATCTCAATTTGCACATCACACATCATATTCTCCACACATGGCCTACAGGGAGAACCACAAAACCTACCTGAACTCTGTGCATTGCCCCCTTCCACTGTTCTGGTAGCCATTAATATGCTGATGAATTGTAATTCTGAATCTTTAAGTGATACTCGCTACTATTGCATGTCAATTCTACACTTCCAGCAGCCATGGGTATAGTTCCTTCTTTCTCAACCCACTGATGGCTGCCCAACAGTGTGCACCCCTCTTGTGCCTTTCTTGCCCCTTACAGTAAACTACCTTCTTTTCCTTTACACGTTGTGGTACTGTGGGAGTCCTTACCCCACTATTTAACTGAAGCCCCTGGCAGATCGGCTCCAGCATACTTGATCTAGCAATATATCACCACCCTCCACCATAGTAAGGCCAACAAAATTAGTAGAGTTAATCAAATAGTGACTGGGACCACTCAGTAATTGACTTCTAGATCGACTAAAAGAGTTTTATTACAAAAATCTCAAAATAGGTAATGTAGAGAAAATACAGTAAATGTTATAACGCCTCAGATAGAGAGCACATCGTCAGAAGTCAGAATTACTCCGAGAGCCAATAAGCATCAGAAAGTATAATAGTACAACGGGTAAGTAAATTAAATGGACAGAGTTTTAATAAGGAAAACAAAAAGTCTCTATAAATTCTAACTGTCAGATTCACAAACACTGACCATAACAATCTCTGGCTCATTTGACAGTACCAGAATATGAAAGTCATAACATAGACTGATATAATTATTATGGCCTAAATATTATTTACTAAAATATCACACAGTGCGATGATACTTTTGTAAACAATATTTAAGATATGATTTTTGAGTGAGACAATATTCATGTCTACAGTATTCTGACATACAACCCCTTTGCACTATCACTTCTCCTCTCTGCAATTCGACAGTGTAAAATCTATTTTTCACTCCCACTGTGTGCTTTTTCTCCTGGTACCAGTGACACTCAAGTTCTGCTTCCCCTTCAAAACTGATTAAATGTAATGTTTTTATTCATTGTTTTAGATTTGACAATTTTTTTGAATAGCTAAGTTGTTGATGCACAATTACCAACTCGAAGGAGTCTATCAAAGAGGGATCCATTTTTATGTGAATGCACTAAGGTGAAGGTAATTGGAACAGGACAGCAAAACCCCTGTAGGATATTCCCTCTTCGATGTCCTCAATGTCATAGTTGAACTTCTGTCAAGCTGAGCTGCTCCAACAGCACAGGGACTAGGTAGGAATTAGCTTTAGAACCAATTAACAGAAACACAGGCATTGGAAAGGAGTCTGTCTGTAGGGAAATGTTGTGGTCTTTCATTTAATGGAACAGTGAAATTGGTCTCCCACCCTTGCAGCTCCACCATTAAGTGAGGCCTCTCCTGAGCCCCTGAGCCCCTGCACTCCTGTAGTGTTGGTTTGCAAGGCCTTCTTCAACAGACCCCTTCCTTGATGGACTGGAACCTGCACCTCCCCTCCTCCTCAGAGCCTTGAGACCTTTACAGGCGAGTAGTCGCACTTAACAAAAACATGATTGATTGATTGATGCCACCCATTAGAAGCCATGAAAAAAAATGGAACCTCAGGTCTGCAACTGCAGCATGTGTAAGCAGGTGCTTGCACCATTTACGAGAGATAAAGGTTCACTATATCCATCCGTATCACTACACTTAAAACCTTATAAGTCACCCCTAAAGCAAGCCTTAACAATCCTGAAGGCAGGGTGCTGTGTTTTACATGGGAGGATGCTCCTGCAAGAGCAGGGCCCCACTGCAGTCTTTGGAGACAATTCTCCCGGGCTGTATGTGATACTACCAGACATATAGGTAGATGTGCATCATAACCTTGCGGTAACTGCTATCTCGAAAACGACTGCAACAAAGTATCTTGTGTTTGGTGTTAAACACCTTTTGAATCATACCTCCACACCATATGATTTCTCCCCTCAGAACCGAGGTTCTGGGGGTACCTAAGTCTACTGGTACCAACTTTCTCGAGCCTTACAGAACAAAATGGATGCTCTCAGCCACAGACACGAGTCTGCCCTCCTGCAGCTGAGCCAAGCTTGAGCAGGGGAAGGCAGCATAATAGGCATCCTGTCACAGGGAGGTGTGACCACTTCCCAGACAGGATTTAGTGTATTGGGGCTGGGTGGGTGCACTGTCTCAGTGCCAGAAAGTCTAGCTCCGGGGCACATTCGGTGTTCCTGGGCATAGTCCAGCTCAAACCAGTCCTGGGAGCCATTTGCTCCTGCTCTGGTGGGCAACTAGACAAAGGACATGGGAGAAGCCTCCCCCCGTACTCCCTCCCATAATAGGGTACCTAAAACCTGTCCAACCCTCTACTGTGGGTATAAAATGGGTTAAAATGGGTTACCTGGCACCAGGACATTAGATTTTACGTGGACAAGATTCTGCAAGAAGATACAACTACACTTCGACCATCTGGACATGCTGGACTTCGCTGGACTTCCCTTGGGCTCAACTTCATCTTCCCTTGCTGTCCCAAGTCTCGCCACTGTCTGTGATCAATACATGCTCCGTGCAGGACCCTGTGGACCTCCAAGACAACAGAAGAATCTTCCTTGGAGGGAAGGAGACACTCACCTGCAAACGCATACACTGTAATGCATCTGAATGGGTTGCGGATTCTGAGCTCCTGCGGACTGCGGGCTCCAGCAACACAGGAGGTGGGTTTTTGAAGGTCTCCAAGGTCGAGCTGCTCTCTTACTGAGTTTGAGGCATATTTCCCTTTTGGGGATTGCATAACCCATACCCCTGTGCACCATGTCCATTTGCAGCTGCACATGCTTGTTTTCGTGCAATAATTCTGTGCATTGAGCCATTTGTAGCCCTGACCCCAGCGCATCTTTTCTGCGTGTTACTCCAGCATCTTCGCACTCTGGGCCCTGCTAGCTGGTATCCTGTGAAACTGCCTGAGGTACCCTCGCGACTCCTGTGTCTCTGACCTGTGGGTTCACTTGAGGGTCAACTTTGCTTTGCTTGAGTGCCCCTGGTTGCTACAGGCCTTCCCTGAATCCCCTTGCTGATACCTAACTTGACCATCTGCACACCAGGAAAACCTTACCTGATTTTCTGCCATCGGGCAGTGCCGTGAGGGAAACGGCGAGGGAACAACACGACGGGGAGGCAGCAGGAGGCGGTCGAAAACAGCGGACCACACTCCCCAGCAACCCCTTGGCCGGCGGTGCTCCGGTGACGCGAGCAGAGCGCCCGGAGGCGCCAGTAAAAGCCTGACACCCCCTCTCGCCCCGCGAGTCGCGCGCGGGAGCGACCGGGAGAAGCCCGGGACAAGGGTGGGGCCGTCTGTGGCCGTCAGGGGCCAGAAGAGGCCGGGCAGGGCCACCCCCCTTGGCACGAACTGTGAGTACCCCTGAAAGACATTACGTGTAAAGACACTGTTACCCCCTGTATTTTTAACCTGAGTTGTACGGATATTGTCACAGCAATCCCAGAAATGTCTGTCCAAAGTACATTGTCGGATAACTACTTACTGAAAGTGGTATCTAAGATTAACAGCGACAGGAGGAAGTCACTGGGAAAAAGTACTATTGCTGATCCTCCATTGTTCGTCGATGCAAGCAATCATGTAAACCCTGTAAATCTTAATAATACTGTTAACGAGATGGTCTCCCTTGTGGAACTCGATAATAGTACCATTAGTACTAATGCCGAAGCTACTAAGGCTTTAGACCAATCAATAATGGGGGAGGAAGACCAAGGTAATAATCACGAGGGGACACCGCAGCAATCTGGGAGGGCCTCTAAATTATTGCGCGCTTGTAGAAAACCAATTCCTAAGCGAGGGTGTCATATCTCTAGAAGGAAAAAAGATACGACCCAAGTGGAACATACCGATGACATAGTAACCCCGAACCTAGATAAATATGTTTCCCTGAAGCCTGACCAAATTGACTCACTAATGAGCGCAATTCTTAGTAAATTCAGCATGGTGGTAGAGCCATTGATAACTAAGATAGGAGATCTTCAGGAGGAAGTAGCCAGGTTAAGGGGTTTGGTGGGTAAGCATGCAGACAACCTGGAAAAGTCCTTAGCTGACATTAAAAAGCCAACTGGTCCTGTTACTGCCCCCATTAGGGACAAGGAGCAGTCGCAAGCCTCTACCAGTGCCCCTCCCACTATTGCCAGGAAACAAACCTCCAAGGATCAGGCGAAACAACAGAGACCGCCACCGATACCGTCACAGGAGGGAGGAAGCTCTTCAAATTCATCTAACCATGGGGTCACAGGCAATCCACCGAGTGTTAAGGCTTCAGCCCCCTTGCAAGCCCCTACACAAGTATCAGCACCTACGGTGACAGTTCCAACTGATACGATGGGAGGATTTAATGGGGAGTCCACAAGGATCTGTAGACGCCCTGTTGATTTACCACCCGACTGTGTACCTTACGTGGTGGTCTTAACTAATGTCCCTATTCTGACTCAGTCACCAAGAGAATACGAGACACCTGATTCCTTGAGAAATAAAACCATCTCCTGGCTAAATCATCACTGTGGCTATCCAGTTGGCTATGCCGACCAAATTATCTCCATCAGAAGAGTAAACTGGATAGGTAACACCAAAAAAACCGGTGGGGGGGACTGCGTGATTATAAACTTTAAGCACCCACAACATGTGGCAACGGTCCTGCTTAGAGCAGCTTCAAATACGCAGTCGGAGACTGAAGTAGTTGCTAGACCGTTGGGCTACTTTTATAACCATCTCAGTGGGCAATCGCCATCTAATCGTAAGGAGAAGGCTCCGAGCAATCCCACCTATCCCCATATGGTAAATAGACCATTGATGCCTAACTTCTTCTTTGGTCCACAACATGGCCCATTCATCCCAACGCTGCATTTGGGGACTCCTATGTTCGGGGGGAATGCCCCTTTAATGCATACCCCTAACCCATTTGTACCATTTGGCAACACCCCTCTGTATGATAACGGAATGGTTTACCAGGTCCCTACCCAGAATAGGTTCCAGTCCTTGAGTCACCTAGATCATAACGATTGACATGAGATTGAACCCCCTAGAGATCTAGAGTTTGAAGCGGCCGTTATGTTAACTAAGGAAACGAATAATGAATGTTTGAACTGTACGTTGAATGGGGGAGACATCCTAAACCCTATACCTAACATAGAGCTTTTTAATATAGATAATAACATGTCCATACCTAGTGTGGAACTGTCAAAAGCTAGCAATGAAAGAGAGGATATAACTTGTCATATTGCTAGCTGGAATATTGCAGGAATTGTGGCCAAGGAGGACGCCTTAGGCTGGATTGAATTTGTGCATTTGTTTGACATCCTATGTTTTCAGGAAACGTGGAGTAAAAAATTCAATGGTATTGAGGGGTATGTGTCCTATGAGCTCCCAGCACTGCCCTCATCATATGGCAGAGCTAAAGGCGGTCTGTTGGTGTTAATTTCTGTCAAATTACCAATCCATGTGAAAAAATGTGTTAACGTGGGGGCGCATTCGCAAATTTTATGGCTTACACAAGAACCCGGCAGAAACATCCTATTGATACATTTCTACAACAATGTATTTGACAACACTAGACATGTAGTGATTAACGAACTAGATACGGCGGTGAATAATTTCGTGAGGAATTTTAACAATGTATTTGAATTTATTTTTGTGGGGGATTTTAATGTACCTGTGTGCCCATTATCCACCCAGAAAGCTTGTGGTGTGTATAATCGACAAGGGGAAGCTGAAGTTCATTTCCCTCACCACACTTACGGGGAAACTTTGAATAATTTTATGATTGATCACGATTTGGAAATCTTGGAAAATGTTAAAAATGACACGGGTGGAAATATTCCAACTTTTAAAGGAAGGGGCGCTAATACCGTTATTGATTTTATATGTATGTCATCAACTATTGCCCCGTTATGCCCGATGCCCAATGTGATAGACATTATGCTGAGTGACCATAACTGTTTGACTACTGAACTAACCTTTTGGGTAAAAAATCATGTCTGTGAAAATGGTATTATCAATAATATTGAACCCCATAGACAGAATGGTTATAGACTGAGGTGGAAAGGAGAAAAAGCCGCTATAACTTCAGATTCAATTATTTCTAGTTGTTTGACAGATATCACGGCAATCTTAGAATGTGAAGACACCTCGTCTGACAGTATTGATCATTTTAACAATATTAATTCCATTATTAACAAAAAGTTCACCAAAAAGGCGGGGTCTAAAGCAAGGTGCCCAAGGGGCTGGTTTGATCATGCTTGCTCCAATGCCCGCAAAGAACTCAAAGAGGCCCTTGCAGCTAAACCAAGGGACAAAGTTTTGGTGGCCCAACTTAGACAGGGTTTTAATACTACCATGAAACGTAGAAAAGCTGAATTACAGCAAGAGGCCTGGGATAATCTCACCCTAGCGGCGGACACGAAGAACTGTACCCTGTTCTGGTCCACGGTAAATAGCCCATTCCTAAAAGATGACAAGGTTCCTGAACTCACTTCTAACGTGAGCATGGACTCATGGATCCAACATTTTTCTAAAATATTTGATTCTTGTAATCTAACAGATACCAACGGGGATAGATGGCCCATCCTTGCCTTAGATTTAACCATCAGCGAAACCATGGATAGTATTAGAGCTAGCAAAGGAGGCAAGGCCCAGGGGCCAGATGGCGTTCCCATAGACGTGTACAAGACCGCCCCAGATATATGGGGGCCATTGCTCACCAAAATCTTTAATATAGCTATCAGCGGTAATATTCCGTCTACTTGGGAAGAGTCAATAATCATCCCTATTTTTAAAAAAGGAGATCGTGGGGATGCAAAAAATTATAGACCTATATCCTTATTGGATTCATCAGTCAAAATTATGAGTAGGGTCCTCCTTGTAAGATTAGAAGAGTGGGCAGAATCTAACGAAATCTTAAGTAATTGCCAGTTTGGCTTCAGAAAAGGCCGTGGTACTATAGAACAGTGTTTGAATTTAGAGCTATTGGTGGGAAAATATACCAAGGCAAAAAACGGGTCGCTCTATCTTTGCTTCGCCGACCTTAGTAGTGCCTTTGATCTGGTAGACCACGCAATACTATGGGCCAAATTATTGGAGATGGGTGCCCCAGAGGGAATTATTTATTTCTTAGCCCGATTGTACGAAAAACTTCGCACCAGTGTCCGCTATGGACCCAATGGGGAGTGCACCCCTAAGTTTGGGATAGGAAGGGGCATTAGACAGGGGTGCGTTCTTGCGCCCCTGCTTTTTACCCTTTTTATTAATGAGGTTGAATCTGCCCTGCAGGCAGTCGCTGCAGATGCCCCTAGAGTTAATAACTTTAACATACCAGTATTACTCTATGCGGATGACGCAGTGTTACTGTCTAGGACACCCTTGGGCCTTCAACGCTTAATGGATTGTTTTGTTTCCTTCATTAAGAACAGGAAACTGGTGATTAATAAGGCTAAGACTTATGTAATGGAATGCAGCTCTGGAAAAGTTAAATGTAAAGGGAAAACACATTATGTTATTGATGGTGAACCAGTGAAAAAAGTTGAAAACTTTTGTTATTTGGGAATTACCTTTTCTCAAAATGGGAGCTGGGCCACTGAACATAAGGTGGTCAGAACTAAGATGATCAGGGGCGCCAATGGGGTCTTTCTGTTTGCCAAGAAACTGGGAAATAGACGAATTAAAGACATGTTAAATATTTACCAATCAAAATGTCTTTCTGCCGCCCTTTACGGGGCAGGAGTCTGGGGGGTGTCAGCAGCCAAGAGCTTACAGGTAGAGGAGAACCTTTTCCTGAAAAAGCTCCTATGCTTACCCAGGTCTACTTCCAACTCCTTGGTTTATAATGAAACAGGGATTCAAGCCCTAAATGATCTGATCATGCTAAGGCCCATACTACTGTGGCGCTCGATCTGGCTCAGTGATGGTACCACACTGAACAGAGCAATTATTAAGGACTGCCTTTTATTGGACCAACACTTGAAGATCCCCTGGATCAGCTACATTATTGATTGTGTACAAAATCTATTTGGAATCAATGTGGTTATGGACCCCGACGGGCTTTCGGAAATCCCCAAATCTGATGTGAAAACAATATTTTTAAATCACTGTAATGAAAGGCATCACATAGAGGACTCTAAATTAACTACTTGTGTACTATACAACAGCCTGAATGAATTTACCGGTTTCAGACCATATTTATCACAGGTGACAAGAACCTCGCACCAGTTTGTGCTGACAAGAATGAGGATGGGTATAGCACATCATCTGGTTGCGTGGCCTAACATTAAATCGCGCCCTGCTGGTCCCTGTAAATGTGACAATAAGACTGAACAAAGCACTAAGCACTTTTTGTTAACGTGTGATTTGTACACCGAGTTAAGGAAATTCTACCTGAAGCCATTATTCATTAGATTTGGAGTGAGAGACATTACAGAGGCTATGAAATTGATTTTTAATCTGAATCATGCGGATATTTGTTTTTTTACTGCATCTTTTATATTCAAAGCGATCAGCGCCAGGAAAAGTATGTGTTTTTAGAAAAAAAATTGGTAATTTTAAATATTTATTCCATCCCCCTCTGGATATTTTGTAATATGTGTACCTTTTTTCTTTTGATCGATAATGTATATATATTGTATATTATGTTTTCCTGTATGAAATTGTATGATTGTCTGTATTATTTGTGCTTTTATGGACATGTTTTTTTAATGTTCCGAATAAAGCTTTATGAAATGAAATGAAATGACCATCTGCACTGTTTGCCGCTGCCAAGACTTGTTGGTGCTCCCGCCGGACACCGACCCCTCAGCACTCGGCATCCTTCATGGGACAGCTAGTATCCGGCTCCTGGTTATCCTAGATGTCTCCTGACCATGCAGCTGAAGAGTCAAGATCACCGTCAACACACCTGAAGCACCAGACATTGGTGGGCATTCGTCTACCGAGCCCCTGGTCAATCCTAAGTGACTTACACTCTGTCCCCTCTGCTTTCAGGTTCTTCTCATCTAAAATTCACATTTGGATTCCACCTGACACTTTTCTTACTTCCAGCAACAGCATGTCTTTGTTGATATCCTTGGAGAACATGGAGGGTTTCCGATGCCACTTCGTGCCTATGCACCCAGCTCCTCTGGGATAGGTAACTCTGGTACAAAGGTGTCCATGAGTGGGGTGGCTCTCCAACCTCTTAAATTACAAGGGTTGTCTTTGTAATCTGCTGGGAAGGGTCCTTAATCTCTAATTTTCCAACCACGACTTTCCCATTGAATTCTATGGAGCACGCGGTCATGTTCTCATTGTGCACCATTCCTCCGTGGGGTCCCTACGTACTCTCCTTGGGTGGTTCCTTGGGGTCCCAGCTATTTTACATCTTCTAGATTAGGTCTAGTCCTGAGTCGTGGTTCCTATACCACTTATTTAGTATATATTGTTTGGTCTCCCCCTGGAGCCCACTGTGTATTGTGCTACTTACTTTTGATTCTTTGCAACTGTATTATTTGATTTGTGTTCTATCCTCATGTAGAGGATACCAGAGAGTGTTATATAGAATAAATACATATTTGTCTAACTAAGGTGTGGTTTCCCTATCATTTAACCAATATTATAAGGTTGTATTCTAGTAAAAAAAAAGTTGCTTAACATTCCTTCTAGACTTAGCCTGAAGGCTTTTCTCCTTAGTTACCACTAGGACAGCTTTCTATAACGGTTATCTTTGACCTGATCACCATAAGGGTTTTTTGCACTGGTACAAGATGCCCACTTTAATTAGTGGATAGCATACACCAGGCCAACTCTCACAGCAACCCACAAGGAATCCTGAAATAAAACTCAATCAGATTCATACATTAGGAATACTGATTTCCTAATTGTGATTTGGAGAAAATTGCAAATATGAAATCAGTATTCGTAATGTTTGAACATGTGGACCTAAATAATTTATCCTATTTGTCTTTCTCTGGCAGTAGCACAGATGAGAAGAGGTCTGGTATGAGGAAAGTATTGCAGTTCCAGCACTCTCCCGTTCCATCATTAACTTTAGATTTTAGATTGCAGGTTTGTGTTTGAGAGCAGTATGGGATGTCCAGGTCTACGCTGTTCCCTGTACTTTTGTGATCAACAATAAAATCCCTTTTTAGAGTGCTACTGAGAGAGGCACTTAGGTTCCATCCATTTGTTCAATTAGATTGAGCCGAATTTGTGTGCTTTCACTAAAAAGACTGTTAGTATGCTACTTTTTGGCTTGTGGTAAAACTGATACTCGATACGGCAGAACTGAGTTGGTTATGGTGGCAAGCCATAGATCATGGCTGAAGCCTGAGCTGTTTATTATGACACATTATGATAAAGACACCAGGCCTGACATATTTAATGTGAAAAACATATAGTGAAGTTAAAGGCATTTAATTGTGGATTATTAATACTCTATATTAAAACCTACTGATATTTTGTTACATATATTCTCGCAGTATAGAGTAGTAGGAAAGCGTTTTGGCATTGGCCAGCCACTGACAAATGCTGCTACTTTTCACTGTGATGATTCTTGTTAGGCCTGATTTAGTGTTTTTTTTATTGTTATTCAAGCTGGATTTATCTACATATTAATGATTTTATAGCTGTATGCATAATTGATGCCAGTTTATGTGCACTTCAATAGCTTGTGTTGGGTCAGGTGTAAAGTTCATGATTAAGGGTAAACATTAAAAGCTTCATCATTTCATTGGGAAAAGGCATGCAACCTTTCAGAGGATTGATCTGTTTATTACAAAATGTTTTTTAAAAAAGTAGGTAGGAATGACTCATTGTGAAAAGTGTGAGTTAAAGACAACAGGCTTTTAAGGATGAACTGTTCCTACACTGTGCTAATGCCTGTAGGGTGGCCTTTTGTTTCATGGAATTTCAGAGATTACAATAGTAGGTAAGGGTTTTTGTTTTGGATATTCACTAAGGGCATATAAGTAATGCACTAAAATAATTAGTTAGGCCCTCTTTGGAGAGATAGTATTTTACTTTAACAACTGTAATTTCGGTTACATTATTACTTTTAGAACTGTATGCTAGTTGGATGCCTCAGTACAGTAGCATTGAGTTGGGTATGGTGACATGCCAATGATGAAGACTATAGACCTGCTTGTTTATTATGAAACATTATGATAAAGGCAGTAGGCCTGCTATGTTGATTGCAGAGAGCATATGTTCAAGTCAATTGGTATTTAAAGGTGGATTGATAATTACTCTGAAGTAAAGCCTACAGATAGTTTTTTTATTAATTGGAATCTCATAGACTACTTCAGCAGGCAAGTGCTTTGGTGTAGGTTACCTCTTCTGACAAACCGTGGGTATAGATGATTTGCACTGTGAGAATCCTTGCTAAACCCTGTTAAAAACGATAGTATTTTGCCATGCAAATTGTAATTTTGTATATATTTACAGTTTTATGCCTGTATGCCTGATGGTTGCCTTGTGGGAAAGCGTATGCACAGTACAGGAAGCCTGAGTTGGTTATGGTGATGTGCAAATTATAACAACTAAAGGTGTTGATTGTTGTCCAAGCAAATTAGACGGATTGTTGACACATTATGTTACAGGCTGTAGAAAATCATTTTGGCACATGTAATCTCAGAGATTACCAAAGTAGGCAAGGGCTCTAACGTTGATCACCAACACTGACAACCCTGGGAAGCAGACTTTTCCTGTAATGATTCATGCTAGGCCTATTTAGATAGGTTGTATATTGTTTTGCCAACTCTAATTTTGCACATATTGGTAATCTTACACCTCTATGCATGATGGTTGCCAGTTTATGCTCACTTCAGTGGTCCTGTGTTAAGCCACTGGTAAAGCTACGGCCATGTTAGTACACTTAGAAAACATATGTCAGATTCCTTAGCTGTTACCTATTTAAAAGGAAAAAGTATGACAAGCCAAGTAGGCTGTACTTACTTATTGTGAAAAGTATGTCTAAAGGGCAATAGGCATTTAAGATTGTGCTGTTTGTGATTTAGTGTAAATCCGTTCAGTAGCTGTTGAGAAATGTAAGGAAATCCAAATTTGTATATCTGCAAGTGCTGCTTATTCTCGAATAATAACAACCTCGTGCAGGGAAATGCAGAATTTTGATTGCCTGCCAACATTTTAGCCAGGAAGTATTGGCATTTTGAAAATGGAAACAAATGAAAGGGTGCAGGGTAGGAATGCCCTGACCCCAAGCCTTGGTCCTCGGGTCCCCCCATGACATTAAAGTATTTTTTTTGTTGTCACAGTTATTTTCATGAAATATTTGCAAATATCGCTGTGAATTCAAAAAACAAAAAAGCGCGGACTCCTGCACTTTTTTTTTATAGTAGCCCCCGGGTGGGCCAGGCGCGGATTAAATATAAGAATAGAAAGGGGCGCACAGGGCCCTCCTCCAAGGGCTTAGAAATGCCCTGGAGACCACCACCTCCCCAGGGCTGTAAAAGTAAGCGGGGGCTGCGTTGACCCTCAGGCCCCAGGACCACCACCTCTCGAGGATGCAAATAATATACTTAGGTGGGCCGCATGGATCCCCTAAGTCCTGTTGACCCCCACCTCCCTGGGGCTAAAGGATAAATTGCATTTGGGCCCATGCAGACTGACCTTGAGCCCTGGGGACCACCACCTCCCAGGACTAAGTTAATTATGGAGCAGGGGCCTGCAGATCCCCTCAGGGACCACTGTCTCCCCTGGGTTTTCTTTTTTCCTAATAAGAAATGGGGCATGCGCCCCACCTCCTGGGCTGTTCTTTGCCCTGGGGTCCACCAACCTGCTGGGGTAACCCGTGCAAACAACAGAAGGAGGGGTGGCTGTGCAGCCTCCCTTCTGGAGCCATCAATGGCCCTGCAGACCACCACCCCCCAGGGCTAGCTCCTCCTGTGACCGGTGTGCTGGGCCTCGGGCATACCTGTTTGCTGTTGCTTGGCGGGAGGTTTGACTGCTCCAGTCGAGAAAAAGCAAACACTGCACTTCCAGTATGCTGTAGCTGTCAAAGTACTCCCGCCTCCTGGAAGGGGAGGTTTCAGCTCTCTTCCTGCCCGCAGCCATACCCCAGGGGATGGAGTCCCTGGGTCCAAAATTAGCCCAGGGAATTGGGCCACGTGCCCTTCTCCCCCAAATGTTTATGGCTGGGCCCTGGGGGATGAGGTCCCCTGGGCTGAAATCGACCCAGGTAGGGGAGTTGCATGGCCCCCTTATTGTATTCTGGCCAGGCCCAGGGGGTGGGGTCCCCAGGGCCAAAATCAGCTCAGGCAGGTGGCTCTGTGGCTCTCCTCCCCCCACTAAAAATATATATATTTAAAGGGTGGGCCCGGGGGGATGGAGTCCCCAAGGCTGAAATCATCCCAGAGAGGGTAACCACATGTACTCTCCATTGTATTTTGGCTGGACCTTGAGGAATGGGGTCCCCGGGCTGAAATCGTCACAGGCAGGGGGCCACAAGTCCCTCCTCCCCATTCAGTTAAGGGCAGGACCCAAGGGAGTGGGTCCCAAATTGACAAGGAGAGGTTTGCGGCCACACTCTCCTATTCAATGCAGCTGGGTCCCAGGGAATGGGGTCCTCAGGGTGAAATCGGTTTGGGAAGGGAGTACCCCCACCCCCACCTCCATTGAATTATGGAAGGCCCTGGGGGATGGATTCTCCAGGGCCAAAATCGGGGAATATCGTTAGAGATGTCATCGGTGTTGTCACTGACCACATCATGAGTGATGTAATATGTGAGGCAGTAAAGCAGTGCATTGCAAGGGCGTATGTTATAGCTAGGTCAGGTAACTATATCTGCTGAATTTCTCTGGTTTTATACAAGTGAAATGTCAGCCTAACTGTAACATCCCTTTGGTTTTTTCAGTGAATATATATATATATATATGTATATTTTACCCTTGCGGTAAGTGCAATGCTTGCGCTTTTAGCAAGAGGGTGCTCACTTACGAAGTCAAAGGACTGAAATCAGGTAAAAGAATCAATAAATGTATGACTTGTCAAACCACACATGCTGTCTATTGCCTAAAGTGCCCATGTTGACTTAAGTATATAGGGAGCACTATACATTGTGTAAAAATAAGAGTATTGGTACACATGTGTGCTATAGCAAAAAAAGATTTTAATTATCCAGTGGCATGGCATTTTGCCATTAAACATAGAAGTGATAGAGATCTACTGCAGTTTTTCAGCATTGATTATGTCCCAGTGAACATCAGAGGGGGGACAGAGTGTTGAAGTTGAGAAGACTTGAGTCACAATACATAATTGAACTCCAGACGAAAACCTCGAATGCGCTAAATAGTGGGGAGGGGTTGACAGTACATCTGGGGATCTAGATTGTATAGGGGCATTCACTATCAGGTTGTGCATGAAGTAAGAACAGTTAAACAATAGCACGAAGCAGTATTCATTTCTTCTTTCTAATCATGTCTCATAAATTGGGTGCCGATAGACGGCAAAATAAACTTCAGAGGGAGTGCTAGCAACCGAACATAGGAGTTGCTAAATCCCGATCCACAGCGAGATCTAATGAAATTGTTGTTGAAACACAGCTACGATTGATTAAATCACGTTTTACATTATTGAATAATGATTTATTGTATTTTACGACTTAAACATAACATGTCTGTGTCCAACAGCTTTGAATGTATACCATTACAAAATGGCGCACGCAATGTGGTAAATATTTTAGTAATTTACCTTGATCGGAATTTTTATAATATCAATAAGGTCAAGCATGAAGAGCAGAGACCGTGGTGGTTAGAATTCAAGGGTCTTTATTCAGTAACTCGAGTTAAGGGAGAGCTCCGTCACCTAAGGAGGCTCAGGAATAGTCTCTACTTTAATCAAAGAAAACATGGTATTTATAAACTTTAGACATAGAAAAGAGGAAGGAGCTTCCCTTGAGCAAAACTCGGATAGCTGTGTTGTAATCATACAGAAGTCAGTAAAACTCGGATAGCCGTGTCGTAATCTTACAGAAGTCATGGCAGCGTAACTATGTCAAATTCATACAGAAGTCATAACAGGAAGAAGCGTGACTGTGTCTTTAATCATGAGGAAGTCACGGCAGAAGCAGAGCGTTGAGAAATAACCCTAGGCTGGTTCCTTAGATAAGAGAGAGAGAGAAAGACAGAAAAGAGAACTGGTCATTGACAGGATGTCTGGTGTCGTGTCTTGAGCAAACAGGCCCTGGTTTCTCGGAATTGGTCATTGTGTCTTGGCAAACAGGGGCTTATTTCTCTGAATCGACCTGACCATAAGAATGTGTGGTTGCAACGGGGATCGTTTCTCGGAATCGGCTCGGTCATAAAAATGCGTGGTTGCAATTAGAGGAAGTAGCACGTTGAGTGCGAGCTTTCGTTCATGTGCTCGGGTTTTCTAGTTTCTACCATGGTGAGCTCGGGACGAGAAAGAGAGGGTGTATAACGGGACATACATAACGAAAAATTCATTTTCCACATTCCCTCCTTGTCCCATAATATACCCTTTTAACATTGTTTTTCTTAATCTACCTCTGTGTTCATTAGGTTGTCTACTTGTTCCTGTAACATGACCTCTTCCTTCCTTTTCTTTCTAGTTTGGGGTCTGGAAATGCAAGTAGTGATACAGAAAGTATAGAGTGCTGGGCCACATTGAATACAGAGGCAACAGGTGAAGAGAATGGCTAGAGCGAGACCTATGACTGTAAGTGCCTTCCATCCCCATGAGGACAGGAGGCCCCAGAGCCATCCCGTCAGGGACCAGGCATCAGTGTCTGCATCTAGCTTTCTGGAAAGTACATGAAGGCGGAAAATAGCAGAATACACCGAGGGTGCATTATCTGGAATACATATACAACAGCCGGACCCGATCAGTTCTCATACGCCACCACGGTCAGCCAGTATGATATCTAGAACCATACGGTTCTGCAATGTCATGAGTCTGTCGGAAGCCATCTCAGCCGTGATGTTGCTTAACGCACCAGCGGTCTCGTTTATGGCTCCCTGAACTACACAAATTAGTTGTCTTATGTGGCGGCTGTTGATCATAGGCCCCCAGAAAGGGATGATTGCTTTGAAGAAATCGCCAGCCTCTTGGTCCGCTGTGTCCTCAGCATCTAGGACCCCCTTCGCCGTCTATTAATTACGGTCTGAGGATCACATAGGTGGTAGTTTGCCAGGGAGGTGTAGGTAGGGGGAAAGAGAAATGCAATGTAGCACTTTCCGGACCAGCCTTGAGGTAGCCAAGTACGTGCGTGAGGTCCACAGATAAAATAGGTTTTGGGGCAGTGGCCATCGTTAGGAAATTTAGGTCAGGTAGGGTGTATATCTTATTACACTCGCTGTCTCCCAGTTTCTGACCCTTGCCCTTTCCTCTTTCACAAAATAGGCCCTTATGGGGCACAGCCCATCCTCCCTGATCTGTCTGTCTTCTTTGGATGGAAAACGTTTCCCTGAAGGAGGTAGTGTCATTAAAAATTGAGTAACTGGTATTCTCATTATTATCTGCTCGTCCCCACGTCGTGGTGAAATTTACCATCTTTTCAACGGCTCGTACTGTCTTGGTTTTTATCTCGTTCCAGGTACTAGTGTTCTTGGCCTTGGTTTTAGGAATGTTTCTAACAGAAGCTGAGAATATCATAGAGAATGCGTAGGTAGATCCAGCATAGCCGAAAGGGAGAGGAATAAAAGGCATTCCTCCGTGTACGGAATGTGGCATTAAACCACAGACCCAACAATTGGTTTTTTTAATAACCATATGATGTTGGTGGAGGGTGGAGATGAACGTGTTATTGAAAAATTCTTTTTTTCTATTCTCGAGATGTGGAGGGAGATCTACATGTGAATGCATAGCTGTGTTATTCAAAAGCGTGGGGGAAACAGGTGAAAAAGCAAAATGAAGGAACCTACCTAGGCAAGCCGTGATACAGAAAATGAGAATCATGATAGAGAGGAAAAATTGAAACTTTGTTATATAATAATTTTACGGATTTGAACACATTTTCCATGATTTGTCGCTAGTTTGGGTCAATAGTGCATACGTGACCGGACACGTCCCAACAACCACTTTACCAAGACTACGTCTTGGACTTAATCAGCCACCGGTAAGTCGAGGTCAGATGCAGTGTCTCTAGCTTGTTTCTGGTGGGATCGCAGCTGCGATCTGTACTCGTCTTGGGGGGAAAGTTCAGGAAGGGGTGAAACAAAGTCTTTCGCTTCAGTGTCTATTGTTTCGGGGTTAGGAAAAATGTCAGTAGGAGTTGATCCGAAGAACTTCTTGCAAAGACTGACGTGGAGCCATCCTTTTCGTCCTTCGACCTTGACTGCAGTCCTCGTCGTGAGTAGCATCAACTTGAGAGACGTCCACCTTCTTTCCAGGGGACTGGCACGATCAAAATTCCAGACGAGAATCCAGTCACCGGGTTGGATGGCATACTCCTCGGGCGTTGTTTTGTCTGGAAAGGCTGCAGCCACCTGTGAACGACAAGAACGTAGTGCAGACATCAAGGAAGCTAGGTAATCTGTCAAAACATTCGAATCAATGTCAGTTAACTTTTCAGGGGATGGGACGCCCCAGATATTTGGAGGTCTCCCATATGTGACTTCGAAGAGGGACAGACCTGTCCGGGAATGTACCACCATTCGCATGTAAAAGAGAGCAACCGGAAGAGCTGTAACCCAGTCTATTTGTTTGTCAGCACAAATTTTGGCTAATTTGGTCTTTAGGGTCTGATTATGTCGTTCGACCAAGCCTGCTGCTTGGGGGTGTCGAACACAGTGAAATTTCCAGGTGTATCCTAACAGTAAGGAAACAGCTTCCATGAGTTTAGAGGAAAATGGTTGTCCGTTGTCAGAGTATATGACTCTTGGCAACCCATATCGGGGGAAAAATTCTCTAACTAGCTGTTTAGCAGTCGTTTGGGCACCGTAGTCTGGGACGGGATATGCTTCAGTCCATCGGGTCAAGGTACAGACTACTACAAGGACATACTTATGTCCTCGACATCTCTCCATCTGTATGTAGTCCATTTGGAGGACTTCAAAGGGGTGATTTGGGGAATGGAACCCTCCTTGTTAAACTGAGACAGTTTTCCCTGGATTATACAAGTTCGTACTTTTTGTTTGGCTGCTGAGCGCAGATGCTTGTTATGCCATACCAAATTTAGGCTGTCCAACATTCCTTTTTCTCCTAGATGTGCAGGACCATGGGCAGTTTCTATGATTATGGGAACCATTATGTCAGAGAGAAACCATTTGGATTTATCTTTTGTTACCCAGCCCTGATCTGTGTGAGAACCTCCCTCTTCTTCCCATTTTCTCTTTTCGGTATCTGTGGCTTGGTTTTGGATGTCTACTACATCTTTGGTGGGGTCGATAACTGGATAAACAGTCTTAATGGCATGTTTAGCTGTGGCATCCGCCAGAGCATTGCCTCGGGTAATGGAGTCCATGACTTTTGTGTGGGCCTTGCATTTCAGTATAGCTATTTCTGTGGGTCTGTGTATTGATTCTAGCAGCTGAAGAATGAGGTCTCCATGTTGTATTTTAGTTCCATGAGAGGTCAGGAAACCTCTCTCTTTCCAAAGGGTCCCGAAATTGTGGACAACCCCGAACGCATATTGCGAATCGGTGTAGATGTTGACCTGTTTTCCTTTGGACCATTCACATGCTTGGGTAAGAGCTATGAGGTCTGCTGCTTGGGCTGAATGTACAGGTATTCTGGCTGCTAGGAGGACCGTATTCTCTGTAGTGACAGCATAGGCTGCTGAAAGCTCTCCTGTTTGGAGGCGCATGCAGGAACCCTCTACGAACAGTGTGTGTTCGGGTGTGTTTAGAGGTACGTCTACAAGATCAGACCGGGGTTTTGTGACTAGTTCAACTATCTCTAGGCAGTCATGAGTTTGATTGTCTTCTGGAACAGAGGGTAGCAGTGTAGCTGGATTGAGGATATTGCATCGTTTGATGATAATGTGGGGTTGGAATAATGTGACTTCATAACCTGTGAGTCGAGCTATGGTTAAGTGTTTTGTCTGTGTCCTATTCAAAAGTAATTCTACTGCATGTGGGACTTGTACTTCAAGAGGATGTCCTAGCACTATGGAATCACTTTGTCGAATTGCCAGAGTCGTAGCTGCAACGGATTTTAAACAGGCAGGCAGACCTTGTGCAACAGGATCAAGAGTACTGGAAAAATAAGCACAGGGATGATGTTTATTGGCCTGCGTTTGTGTAAGTACTGACAAGGCTGTACCTTCTCGTAACGTGACGAAAAGGACAAAAGGTTTGGCATAGTCAGGTGTAGCTAGGACAGGTGCAGCAGTACAAAAGGGGGTGGTGATGGACGGAGCATCTGAATCAATCAAACACTCTCACCCAGTCAAAAGATCTGGGTTTAATCCCTCACCGTTCTTTAGCCCACTCTGCCACCCCAGTTCAGACATGGCTATTATTATTATTATTATTATTATTGAGTCTTATATAGCGCGTGGTTACCCTTGGGCATCCCAGCGCTCGTCCAGAGTACACACCATAGCAGAGAAAGCGTTAAGCAGGGAACAGATGGGTCTTTAGGAGTTTGCGAAATCGCAAGGTGCCAGTTTCAGAGCGAAGGGCAAGCGGAAGGGAATTCCATATTGCTGCCACGTTGACGGAGAATCTTCTACCGCCAGTCCTGGCTTTTCTTACTCTCGCGACTTGCAAGAGATGTTGGTGGTCTGAGCGGAGGGCGCGAGGGGCCTTGTAAGATTGAACCATACTACGTAGGATAGGTGGCCCTTTCCCCTGCAAGATTTTGTGGGCCATGCAAAGTGCCTTAAACTTCACCCTCTCTCTAACAGGGATCCAGTGAAGCGCCTTCAGCGCGGGTCGGGCTGATTGCCGCCTGGGGAGGTCCGTCAAAAGCCTGGCGGCAGCATTTTGCACTTGTTGCAATTTGTTTAGAGTTGATTCTGGGGCCCCCAGAAACAGCGCATTGCTGTAATCCAGTCGTGAAATGATGAGCCCCTGGATTAGTAACCTCCTGGTGGCCATCGGGAGGAGGGGTAGGATCTTCCGGGCTGACCGAAGCAGGCCAAAACACACGCCTGCGGTCTTTTTTGCGTGTGTCTTGAAGGAGAGGTCCTGCTCCAGCCACACCCCCAAGCTCTTAATTTCCTGTTTTGGGGTGGGTGGCGCTCCCAGACAGCTAGGCCAGCTACTTGGGGACAAGGAGGGAGGGGAATTCCCCAGCATCATCAGTTCGGTTTTTGAACCGTTGAGTTTAAGTGCTGAGTTGCACATCCAGGTGAAGATCTTGGCTAAGCATGTGTGCAGCAGGTCGGGTTGGTTCGCCGGCTGGGGGAGCCCTACCACCAACTGGGTATCATCAGCATAGCTGATGATCTTAATACCCAGTGGCAGTACCACACTCTCCAGTGGGGCCATATAAATGTTAAACAGTGTGGGGCTCAACGATGAGCCCTGTGGCACACCACACTGGAGAGGAACAGATGTTGACTTCTCGTGGCCTTCCCAGACCTCAAACGTCCGCTCTTCGAAGAAGGACGCGAGCCATTTCAGGGCCATCCCGGAGACCCCCACCCCCGACAGCCGCTGGAGTAACACCTGATGGTCTACGGTGTCAAATGCCGCACTAAGGTCCAGGAGGATCACTGCCACTGATCCCCCTGAATCCAAAATGCTCCTGGCTATATGCAAATCAGTCTGACCCTGTGCCTCATGGGAACAGTACAGCCCGAACTGCCAAGCCATGTCTTCCCTGGACAGGAAACAAGCTTCCGAGGACCGGTTTCTGGCATTCCAGCCGTCTTCAGCCCGGCTTGCTTGAATCCAGTGGCAAAGTGAGCAAGGCACTCACGTCTGAGTATACCCTGCCACACTTATGGCGGCCAAAAGCTGTACAAAAGGGGGTGGTGATGGACGGAGCATCTGAATTAATCAAACACTCTCACCCAGTCAAAAGATCTGGGACAGGTGTAGAGCATAATGCTTGTTTTAGAGTGTCAAAAGCAAAAGTATGATCAGGTGTCCATGGCAATGGAGAAGAGGTGGCAAAATTGGAGGTCGTTAATTGTATCAGAGGTTTGGCTAGATAGGTGAACTGGGGAATCCACTGCCTACAATAGGAAGTGAGTCCAATAAAAGCACAGACTTTCTGTGTCTTAGGGACAGGAATGTTAAAAATGAGTTGGATTCTTTCAGGTGTGAGTGCCCTACCCTCCTTTGACAGCAGGTGTCCTAAGTATGCCACCTGCTGTAAACACAATTGTAATTTTGAGGGTGATACTTTGTGGCCATGCTGTGCAAGAAACATTAAAAGAGTTTGTGAGGCTTGTTCGCATTCTTGTTCGGAGTGCGCAGTGATCAGTAAGTCATCAACATATTGTAACAATGTCGTATTGGAGGGCAGAACAATGTCATCTAACTGTCTTTTAAGTGCCTGACTGTAGATACTGGGACTTTCTGTGTACCCTTGAGGAGCTCTTGTGAAGCAGAAACTATGACCTTGCAGTGAGAATCCAAATAGATACTGACTGTCTGGATGAATGGGTACACTGAAGAAAGCATTTTTAAGGTCAATAACTGTAAAGTGTGTTGCATCAGGATCTATAGCTGTTAGCAGAGTGCTGATGTCTGAGACCACAGGGTACTATGGTACCACACATTTGTTGAGTTCTCGTAAATCTACCACAAGTCTGTAAACTGGTGGTGCACCGTCATCTGTCTTCTTTCGCACTGGTAGAACTGGTGAATTACATCTGTTGGTTGGTACTTCTCTGACTACTCCTTTTTATATCAAGTCATCGATAATCTGAATAAGGGCTTGTTCTGCATCTGGAGGTAACTTGTATTGGCGGACACGAGGTAAGACAACACCTTCCTTCAACATGACTAAGTGTGGTGTGATATCCATGAACCCTACGTCAGTTGGATCCGAAGCCCATAATGTAGTAGGAATGTCCCTTAATCTGACATCTAATTCTTGTGTCGTGAAGTGACCTTTTAAATCTCGGAGGAATAGTCGGATCCCTTCCGGGGAACAGCATATCACAGCACCCAGCTCCTTCAATGTCTGGATGCCTAGTACATTTTCAGGACAGGATTTAGTAAGTACCAAATCGGTGGAAGTTGTAAGAGGTACAACCTGAAGTGATACTGGTTCAGAAACTTTGTTAATGACTGGTGTACCTGAGAAACCCAAGGAAATACTATTTGAGCCAGAGACGGGTACCTTGGGAACTTCATTGTGTTGTACTGTCGTCCTACTGGCCCCGGTGTCAATCAGAAATATTGTTTCTTTACCTAGGAGCTTAGCATGTACATAGGGACCTTTTTGGTCGACCGGGACCGGGATTAGTGGACGACTATCGTGTTCCTCCCAGCTGTCTCATGAAAATGTAGGGAATTTAGGATAGGATGCCACGGGATGCTGATAGAGTTGTGTGGCTAATTTAGTATCAGCTGGGGGAGTTGATGTTGGGGCAGAGGGACGAGTGGTATAGGGGCGAGGCTGTGTCTTTCCAGTAGCAATATTATGTTGTAAGACTGGACAGTCACGTACAAAATGTCCAGGCTTTTTGCAATAATTACAAGTAACCTTTTCTTGTGTTTCTGGACGTTGCTTATGAGTCGGAGGAATTGTATTGGTCTGTGCTACCAGTACTTTCATTTTAGTATCTTTTGTCCTCTTTTTCTCTTGTTCATGTTCATCTCTAATTCTATTCTGATGATACTGGAGCATCTGAAGTGCTTGTGAAGGGGAACTTGCTTGCCAAGTACTTTCAACCTTTAATACCCTATCTTTTATTTGTTGTAAGGCATTTTCTACAAGCTTCAAAACAAACAATCGACTATAGGCGTCTCCACCTAAGGAGAGACCGCTGTTAATAAGAAAACATTTTTCTAGTCTGGTATAATAGTCCCCTATATCCTCGTCTGGTTTTTGATTGCATGCAGAGATAGCATCCCAATCTTCCTTTTTGGTGGCCCATAACTAGGAGAGTATTTTCGGGAGAAGGCGAGGGAGTTCTAGGACTAGAGGTCCCAAGCCTTGTCCAGGAGCACGAGTATTTTCTTCTGTCTGTAAAGCTGTCCATGCTATCTTTTTCCCTTCTACCTCCCAATCTTTCCCTTTTAGTTTGTCGTATGTTCCTTGCGGCAGTAAGACTTTGAGGAGAATATTGAGATCCTTATAAGTAAAGGAACCCATTTGAAGGATGTCTTTGAGTTCCCTATGGAAACCCGAAGGATCTTTTTCATGAGAAGGGAGCATTTTCTTCATTTCTAATATCTCTATTTTTGTCAGGGGTGTGTAGACAAATGTTTGTTGTAGCTTTCCTCCAGAATCTACAACGGGATGCACTTCTCGGAGAGGAAATTGGCCTTGGTCATACTGAGGAGGATTTGAGTCATAAACATTAGAATGGTATTGGACATAGCGCTGTCGTTGATCTAGGAAAATGTTTAGGAATTCTTGTCCCCTGGTCACCCACCTCCCTTCTAGACAGTCTCATAAAAGAGGATGTAACATTTTGGGTGGGTGTCTAGTGGCTTAATACAACGTAATGAGGTGTTGAACCATATAGATACTGGCTAGTCTTTGAGATGTCATGGGGAGCGATAAAAACATTTGGGCGACTATGTCAGGGCCATATATAGAGTATTGGGACACCCAATGGGTGCTTGATCGAGCGAGTTCTTTTTCTCGTGTGGTGAGTGGAGGTTTGTCGTCCATCCAGTCATCTAAAGCCTCTTGTGTTAATTGAAATGATTGGTCTGAAGAAGCTGATAATTTTTTAGACTTATTCCTAAGTTGTCCGCTACTTTGGGAGCGAGGGATAGGAGAACGTACTGACCCCTGAAAAGCAGCTCCTTCTTCCCTGTCTTCATCTGTACCCCCATTCTCTGTCTCTAGGGTAGGGGCATTTTTCTGGTGAGAGTCAGAAACCTTACTGGTAAAGAGAGGGATGAAGAAATCTATTTCCTTAATTTTATTATAATTCCCAGCTACCACTGCTTGATCTAGCTGAAGTAAGTCGTCGGGAACCTTTTTTCCTGCACTTGATATCATACGGATAAAACAAGTAATCATAAATCATGAGAGACATTTTTATGAGCGATAGGTCTATTTTTAATGGCCTCTTGTAGGACTTCTAAATTTTCCCCTGTTCGGAGAGCTTCGTAAATTTTATTTAGGCAATTTGTGATATTAGGTACCTCCCGTATGCCTTCTAAAGCTTCCTTTAAGCAATAGGAGACATCGGCTTGTGGACCTTCTCCTGGAGTCGGGTCGAATTCACATTCTAGCATAGGCAGAACACCATCTGAAGTATCAGGGATGGTTTCCGCCTGAGTAACTATCTGTCTGACTGTTTGATTAGTACAAGCCGGAGGTGGTTCCATTAAATAGGTGGTAATGAAGTCTTTGCATACGGAAGGAACTCTAGGACATGGAGGTGCTGTGGGAATACTAGGGTTATCATCGGACTCTGTCTTTTGTGAAAGGACGGGATACATACCCGTCACGGAGGCCGAGGCCTCCCTCTTTATTTGTTCAAAATTAATATCCGCATTCTGTTCTCGTAACTTTCTCATCTTACTTTCTTCTGACATTCTATTTGCTTTCTCTACGTTCCTTTGCTCTTTCTGTTCCCTTTGATGTGCTTCCTTCCGCCATAATTCGATACTCTCTAACATCAAGGGTCTTGCTTTCTTTTCCCAACATTTCTTTTCAACTGCCATGATACAATTCAAATCCCATGTGCCACTCTTTGGCCATCTAATCGCAATTTCTAAATCTTGAGTGTACTCTTTCCTCAGATCTAAGTACAAAACGGCATTAATTCCATATTTCGTATACATAAGAAAACCAGGAGTATCCTTTGGGGGGACTGGTACATCTTGTTCCAGTAACCCCCTCCGGGTACCCACTTTACAAAACATTGAAAACAAAGGCATTGTGGCAACAAACAACAAAAACTTACACTTGATAACTTGATATATCCTGAGTATCAGAATACAAACATACTGTTTTCTAGAAACCTAGAACCCGTCTGGACCGTGCTCTGAAAAATCAGAACCGGTCTTGACCGTGCTCTGAATAAATCAGAACTCGTCTTGATACACCCCCAGCAGTACTCACCGAGGTGCAGAGAACTTGAAGATCTTGGAGATCTGGACACTGGACTAGTTGCGCTGCGCTCTTGATCGGGGGACTTGGGGTTCTGAAGACCTCGGACACAGCAACTTCACAAGATTCGGGCTCTGGGTCGAGACTTCCGCTGTCGTCCTCACCGCCTCGTATGGATGGCTAGACCGCGGCTCGGTCCCTCTTCGACACGAAGGAGTTCATGCAGGAACACCCTGCAGTGTGCAGGTTAAAGTCCGTCGGTATCTGGAGAGACAGGTTCGGGTTCGCATCACCGGCGTGTGGGGAGAAAGGGAAGTCACTGTTAGGGTGCCAATTTACTGTGGTAAATATTTTAGTAATTTACCTTGATCAGAATTTCTATAATATCAATAAGGTCAAGCGTGAAGAGCAGAGTCCGTGGTGGTTAGAATTCAAGGGTCTTTATTCAGTAACTCGAGTTAAGGAAGAGCTCCCTCACCTAAGGAGGCTCTGGAATAGTCTCTACTTTAATCAAAGAAAACATGGTATTTATACACTTTAGACATAGCAAAGAGGAAGGAGCTTCCCTTGATCAAAACTCGGATAGCTGTGTTGTAATCATACAGAAGTCAGTAAAACTCGGATAGCTTTGTCGTAATCTTACAGAAGTCATGGCAGCGTAACTATGTCAAAATCATACAGAAGTCATGACAGGAAGAAGCGTGACAGTGTCTTTAATCATGAGGAAGTCACGGCAGAAGCAGAGCATTGAGAAATAACCCTAGGCTGGTTCCTTAGATAAGAGAGAGAGAGAAAGACAGAAAAGAGAACTGGTCATTGACAGGATGTCTGGTGTCGTGTCTTGAGCAAACAGGCCCTGGTTTCTCGGAATTGGTCGTTGTGTCTTGGCAAACAGGGGCTTATTTCTCGGAATCGGCCTGACCATAAGAATGTGTGGTTGCAACGGGGCTCGTTTCTCGGAATCGGCTTGGACATAAGAATGCGTGGTTGCAATTAGAGGAAGTAGCACGTTGAGTGTGACCTTTCGTTCATGTGCTCGTGTTTTCTAGTTTCTACCATGGTGAGCTCGGGACGAGAAAGAGAGGGTGTATAATGGGACATACATAACGAAAAATTCATTTTCCACAGCAATAAGAAATTTATATATATTACCTACAGGCTGTCGCCAGTAGGAAGTTATAGTTAGAATCTATTTTCCATAGGAAATCCGCAACATTCCATTCCCAATAACTTTGGCGCCGGTTGATGAAACTTCACGACATTTTCAAAACTCGTGGGGCACTCCATTCCGCTCCTATCCTGAAAGGTTCGGGTTCATTTGTCAAGCAGGGGGCGAGAAAAAAGGGGGTCCCATAACGTGTTTTCCCCATGTAATTTTCCATAGGAACCTTTAGTGGCAGCTACAGCCCGAACTGCTGAACGGAATTCCACCAAATTTGGCAAAAAGGTAGCCCTTGGTTCAGAGTCGTGCCATTTTGTTAAATGGTGTAAATCTGTTCAGTATTTGCTGAGAAAATCAAAAATAAAATCATACATATATATATCTATGGCTGTGGTGGATCCGCGTATCCTAAGCGCACCCTGCCGAGCATGAGCTGCATGCTAATTGGCTGTCAACATTCAAAATCAGGAAGTATTGGCAGACATCTTGTGCCTCGGTAGAACCGACGCACAAGAAACCTAAGAAAAAAATGCAAAAGATTCTGCAAAATCCGCACAGGGTGCGCGGATCCTGCAGATAAAAAAAAATTGAAGCGCTGTCTCCCGCGCTTCGTTGCAAATTAGCCCCCCGGGGGGCCAAATCCCCGGGGAATGCTGAAAAAAAATTGGTGGGAGGGCCAATCCCCCTCACACTGCCCAAGGGATGCCACCCCTGGGACAAAGCATTAATAGTTGCGGGGGCACACGGCCCCCCCACAGCCACGGGGACCGCCACCTCCGGGGCTTCTTAAAGTAATGTTGGGGGCCTCTAAGGCCCCCTTAAGCCCCTGGGACCGCCACCCCGTGGCTCGACTACATTTTTTATTGCGGGGGCACAACGCCCCCTGCAGCCCCAGGGACCGCCATCCCCCAGGGCTTTAAAAAAAATACCCTGTGTGGGTGGGCTCAAGCCCCCCACACGCCCCACGGGCCACCACCTCCCCAGGGCTCTAAATATTTAAATTGGGGGGGTCCGTGACAGACCCTCCAGCCCTGGGGACTACCACCCCTAGGGCTTTGGACCCTCAGGATTCAAGGGGAGTTAATCGCCCAGCTTAAAATGTGCCATGGGGTGCATTTGCACAGTGGTGAAGGGAGGGGGGCAGGGCCTGAGTTGACATATGTGTAAACACACCCTGTAGCGTGGTTTAAGCTGGGGAAATAATTGCCCATCAATCCTGAGGGTCCATGGGGGCCAACTAGCCCACCAGGTACCTCCAGTAAGCGCCACTGAGCTGCGTTGCAGATTGTTGTAAAAAGGGATGTGGCCCCTGAACACCTCTTGCAATGCAGCCCCCTGGCACATACTGGAGGTACTTGGTGAGCTAGTTGCCCCCAGGGACCCTCAGGATGGAGGAGGAATTATTTCTCCAACTTGAAACGCGACACAGGGAGTGTTTGCAGATATGTAACCTCAGGTCATGCCCCCTTCCTTTATCATTGTGCAAACACGCCCCATGGCGAGTTGTAACTTGGGGAATTAATTATCTTTCAATACTGAGGGTCCCTGAGGGCCAACTAGCCCAACAGGTATCTCCATATGCGCCAGGGAGCTGAGTTGCAGGCAGGGGTTCAGAGGCCACGCCCCTTTTTACACCTCTCTGCAACGCAGCTCTGTGGTGCTTACTGGAGGTACCTAGTGGGCTAGTTTGACCCTAGGGACCCTTAGGATTCAAGGGGACTTAATCTCTCAACTTAGAATTGCTACAAGGCCCATTCACACAGTGGTGAAGGGAGGGGACGGGGCCTGGGGGGACATGTGCAAACACAGCCTCTGGCGTGTTTTAAATTGGGGAAATAATTCCTCTTCAATTCCGAGGGACCCTGGGGGCTAACTAGCCCACCAGGTGCTTCCAGGAAGCGCCACTGCGCTGCGTTGCAGAGAGGCGGTGCAGGCCGTGCTTCTTTATACACCTTTATGCAATGCCGCTTACTGGACATCCCTAGTGGGCTAATTTGCCCCTAGGGATCCTCAGGATTCAAGGGGACTTAATCTCCCACCTTAAGACGGCCACAGGGCGTGGTTACACAGTTGGAAATGGAGGGGACGGGGCCTGAGGTGACGTGTGCAAACACGCCCTATGGCGCGTTTTAAGTTGGGGAAATAATTCCCCTTCAATCCTGAGGTACCCTGGGGGCTAACTAGCCCACCAGGTGCTTCCAGTAAGCGCCACTGCACTGTCTTGTAGAGAGGTTGTCCAGGCTGTTCCACTTTTTACACCTCTCTGAAACGCAGCTCTGTGGCACTTACTGGAGGTACCTAGTGGGCTACTTGGACCCTAGGTACCCTCAGGATTCAAATGAACTTAATCTCCCAATTCAAAATGGCCACAGGACGTGTTTACACAGTGGTGAAAGGAGGGGATGGGGCCTGAGGTGATGTGTGCAAACACGCCCTGTGGCGCATTTTCAGTTAGGGAAATAGAAATTCCCCCATTATAGTTAGTTCAGCTTACTATAACTTGAGCGCCCGCAATGCACTGCTGATGATGTCACATATTACATCACTCATGACATGGTCAGTGACATCACTCATTGCATCACTGATGACATCTCAAATGACATCAGTGATGACATCACTGATCACATCATCCTTGTGATGGAGTGGCAGACCTCCTCTCACCCTACTATAACCTTTGGTACACACATTTAAAAAGAGAAACTAAAACTTTCAAAAAACATGGACAGACCAATACCAGTTACAACAAACTATTCAGTATTTCCAAGATCTACATACACATCCAGTCATTCACCAACAGTCCTATATAGTCACTCATACATATTCTCACTCATCATATGTACTCACACACCTATATATCCTGTTACACAATGCCACTCATTCATAGAGTTACTCACACACATAGTCACTCTTGCAAATAAAGAGTCAAACGTCCATTTACTTCCACAGCAACGTACACGTACTTACTCTCTTAAACAATCACTTATAGAAACACATACTTATTTATACAGGAACTCTTCCAATCTCCCACTCTCACAAATACTCACTTATATACACCAATACTCACATATACTAGTTTACATATATAAAAAATATTTAATTTTCAGAAAGACACACATTCTTCAGTGTGAATGCTGACCCCCAACAGCCCCGGGGTCTGCCACCTACCCAGGCTTTACTTTTAATTAATGTGGGGGCCACATGGACCCCAATAGCCATGGGGACTGCCACTTCCCTAGGGCTTTTGACAATGTGAATGCTGCCCCTCCACAGCCCTGGGATCCACCACCTCCACATGGCAAATTGTAAGAAAGAAGGGGAGTCGCGCAGTCCCCCTCCTGGAGCCAATATGGCCCTGGGACCACCAGCCCCCAAGACTGTCTCCTGCTAAGTCCCGGAGGCCCACCGCCAGGACACAGCTGTTTGCTACGGCTTGACAGGAGCTTTACTGCTCCTCAAGTTAAATCAAACGGTGCTCTGCTTCTATCATTGCTTGCTAGAAGTGGAATAAAATTGCTTTTACAAGGAGGGAGCTGCATGTTAGCAGCTCCCTCTCTGTAAAAGCAATGCCTGCTCCTGCAGTAGGTGGGTAGCCAGCAGGGACCACAGGGTCCTTGAGGTTCCCCCTGCAGTCACCAACAAACTTAACTGGGTGCCCCGGGTGGGACCAGGGCACCCAGAAAAGACGCCGGGACCCTGGAGGATTAGGTCCCCGGGGCCTAAATCGGCCCGGAGGGGAACTCCTCAGCCCCCATCCCTTTAAGTTTCAAAATGAAAAAAGAAAGGCTGGGCCCTGGATGAAGCTGTTTCCGGACTGAAATTGGCCTGGGGAGGGGGCTACATGCCTCCTCTAATAAATAAAAATCTAATTTCAAAAACAGCAGGAAGTCGCCGGAGGACCATCCCCTTTCAACACCACTACGCCAATGTGCCTCCTGGCACATAGCTGGTTGGGGGATGAAGTTCCCTTGGCTGCAGAGGGTCCTGGGGGGCAAATAAGGCCTCCTTTTACCTCCAGTAAGTCCCAAACAGCTGCATTGCTGAGAGGACTTCATAGGCCATGCCCCCTTCTTCAACACTCTGCAAACATGCTTCCTGGCGCACTGCTGGATGGTTGATAAGCGCCAAGAGACCTGTTGGTCTACACTAACCCTGGGCGAAGAACTACGCTCCGTTCGCGGAGTTTGCGGAGTTTCGACAACTCCGCGCTCCGCGGAGAACGCGAAGTTGTTGAATACTCCGCAAACTGCTGCGTAGCGTAGTTCTCGCGCGCTCAATAGCATTTTCGCGTCCGCGAGGATGCTTGTCGGTAAGATCGAGTTGCCGAACACGCAGAAACTGCAATCTGGCACAGAATAACTCGCGAACACGTTAGTAGTGACCGGAAATAAGGGTACGCGAGCGGGCAGGACAAACCTCATGGGTAACTTCGCGCGCTACACATCCCGAGCATGCAGGCAATCAATCAATCAATCAGGATATTTGTATAGCGCGCTACTCACCCAGAGGGTCTCAAGGC
This sequence comes from Lissotriton vulgaris, assembly GCF_964263255.1. Classification (NCBI taxonomy): domain Eukaryota; kingdom Metazoa; phylum Chordata; class Amphibia; order Caudata; family Salamandridae; genus Lissotriton; species Lissotriton vulgaris. Next base: position 312,359,062 of record NC_141689.1, on the reverse strand, counting down.
ACTTGGGGGAGGGGGGTCCGCTACTGCTCGAACAACCATGTCTTGAGTTGCTTCCTGAAGCAGAGGTGGTCTTGGGTCAGGCGGAGGTGGATGGGGAGGGAGTTCCAAGTCTTGGCTGCCAGGTAGGAGAAGGATCTTCCTCCCATGGTGGATCTTCGGATGCGTGGCACGGCGGCGAGGGCGTGGCTGGTCGATCGTAGCTGGCGGGTGGGAGTGTAGAAGGTCAGGCGATTGTTGAGGTACCTGGGGCCCAGGTCGTGGAGGGCCTTGTGTGCGTGGGTGAGGAGTTGGAACGTGATTCTCTTGCTGACGGGGAGCCAGTGAAGGTCTCTCACGTGTCCGGAGATGTGGCTGTGTCGGGGGATGTCCAAGATGAGTCGTGCGGAGGCGTTCTGGATGTGTTAGAGTCTTTTCTGGAGTTTGGCTGTGGTTCCGGTATAGAGGGTGTTTCCGTAGTCCAGTCGGCTGGTGAAGAGTGCCTGTGTGACCGTCTTCCTGGTTTCGGTGGCGAGCCATGGGAAGATCTTTCGGAGCATGCGTAGGATGTTGAAGCATGATGATGAGACGGCGTTGACTTGTCTGGTCATCAAGATTGAGGAGTCCAGGATGAAGCCCAGGTTGCGTGCGTGGTCCGTTGGTTTGGGTGCGCTGCCCAGGGCAAGGGGCCACCAGGAGTCGTCCCAGGCGGAGGGTGATGATCCAAGGATGAGGACTTCCATATTGTCTGAGTTCAGTTTCAGGCGGCTGTTCCTCATCCACTCGACTACGTCTTTCATCCCTTCGTGTAGGTTGGTTCTGGCGGTTCCTGGGTCGTTGGTGAGGGAGAGGATCAGCTGGGTTTCGTCGGCGTAGGAGATGATGTTGAGGTTGGGTTGGCGTACGATGGCTGCGAGGGGGCTCATGTAGACGTTGAAGAGGGTGGGGCTGAGTGATGATCCTTGTGGTACGCCGAATATGACTTCGGTGGCCTTGGATCTGTACGGGGGGAGGCGGACTCTCTGGGTTCTTCCCGTGAGGAATGAGATGATCCACTCCAGTGCCTTCTCTTGGATTCCGATGTTGCTGAGGCGCTGCACTAGGGTGCGGTGGCAGACCGTATCGAATGCTGCGGAGAGGTCCAGGAGGATGAGGGCCGCTGTTTCCCAGTTGTCGAGCAGGGCTCGGATGTCGTCAGTGGCTGCGATGAGGGCGGTCTCGGTGCTGTGGTTGGTGCGGAAGCCGGACTGCGAGTGGTCGAGGCTGTTTGGGCAAGCGCAATTGGTGATCCACTGTGTGAGGTTGTTGGCTGCTTGGTTGGGGTCCGTTGAGCTGGCGGGCGGGTTCTGGCTCAGTGCAGTGGTGAGCTGGTCGGTGGTGATCTTGTTCCGGTTCCTGCAGGGAACCTGTTGCGGGTGGTGGTGAGTCGTGGTCTTTCTGAAGCTGAAGTGGACGCAGCTGTGGTCTGTCCAGTGGAGCCCGGTGCAGTGGCTGAAGGAGATGTACTTGCTGGAGGAGAAGACTGGGTCAAGCGTGTGTCCGGCGTAGTGGGTGGGGGTGTTCACCAGTTGCATGAGTCCGAGGTTGGCGAGGTTGTCCAGCAGGGTGGTGGTGGTGTTGTCGTTGTTGTTCTCCAGGTGGAAGTTGAGGTCCCCTAGGAGGATGTAGTCAGCGGAGGCGAGGGCGTGTGGGCTGATGAAGTCTGCGATGTCTTCGCTGAATTGTGTGCGAGGTCCTTGGGGTCTGTAGATGAGGGTGCCTCTGAGTGTGGTCTTGGGGTCGGTGTGTATCTGGAAGTGAAGATGTTAAGCGGCTGTGAGGGTGTCGTCTGAGTTGGTCGTGATGTGGATGGTGTTCTTGTGGACGATGGCGATGCCTCCTCCTGTCTCATTGATGCGGTCTCTCCGGGTGATCTTGTATCCGTCCGGGATGGCGACGGCGATGTCTGGCGCTGAGGAGGCGTTCATCCATGTTTCCGTGAGGAAGGCGACGTCTGGAGATGTGGTGTCGAGCAGGTTCCAGAGTTCCACGGCGCTCCCGAAGACGAAAAATGGCTTGCGAACGGGTCAAGCAAGCTACTACGCATGCTCGCGGAGCTATGCGTAGTTCGCGGAGTGCAAGTGCATCTTCGCGTAGCTCGCGGAGTGCGGCTACGCGAACTACGCCCAGGCTTAGCTCGCGCTATTCAAGAGCAAATTAACATAACATAACATAAAGTCCCTTTAGATCCAGGGGGTCCTTGGAGGCCAGCAAGCCCTGCTGTTATCTCCAGTAGATTCCACACGGTGGGATTGCTGAGAGGTGTTCATAGGCCACGCCCCCTTTCTCCACCACTCTGTAAATGTGCCTCCTGGCGCGCTGCTGATTGGGAGGTAGAGTCCCCATGGATAATAAGCTCAGAGAAGGTAGTGCAAGCAGCTCTGCTGGTGTCATTCACTCCGATTTTAAATGCACTCAAAACTTGTTTTATCCTGTTTTTACCCTGTTTTTTTAACAATTACTGTGGGTAACTTTTAGATTTGTTTAAAATTGTATCTGTTTGTTTCCCTGCCGAATGCACATTAACCTGCTTACCTCTTTCATCGGTCCCCTGTTGCTCCGCTTCCCGGTCCACTGCAGCAGCTAGGCTGCTGTTTGAGTGGAGGGAGTTGTTCTTTCTTTCCAGGAAGTGGGTTTTTCCCACTTCCCTTGGGCCACCATACGGCAGCCATTTTGGAGGTGAGACACTCTAGTCTTCCTCCAACTCCCATTAGGGCTTCCAGATATAAACTTAGCCAATGGCGCTGACGTGCTCAGAATAAGCTCAGAGAAGGTAGTGCACACAGTGCTGCTGGTGTCATTCGTACTGATTTTAAACGCTCTCAAAACTTGTTTTATCCTGGTTTTTTAACAATTACTGTGGGTAACTTTTAGATTTGTTTAAAATGTATCTGTTTGTTTCCCTACCACATGCACTTTAATCTGCTCACCTCTTTCATCGTTCCCCTGTTGCTCCGCTCCCCAGTCCACCGCAGCAGCTAGGCTGCTGTTTGAGTGGAGGGAGATGTTCTTTATTTCTTTCCAGGACGTGGGTTTTCCCACTTCCTTTGGGCCATTATAAAGCTGCCATTTTGGAGGTGAGGTGCTCTAGTCTTCCTTTAACTCCCATTAGGGCTTCCTGGTAGAAACGTAGCCGATGGCGCTGATGCGCAGCAGAAGCGCGCAGCGGGTGCACTTGCGATCCGCCGAAGTCACGTCAAAGGCAAGGCTGTATGTGCCCATACACATCTGGCCGGGTCAGGGGCCACCCCCTTGCCGGTTTCAGCCCTCACTGCCACATATATTCCCCAGAGTTACTCATGAGATTGAGGATGTTTCCCAGTAAGAATTGCCTTCACTCCATTCGGACACTTATGGACAGTTTGACTTGTCCTCAATGTTCTTATACTTTACCTCTTCCACCTAAACCCCCAGGTCCCTGCCTCCTCCTCAGTCTACAAAATACTGTCTATTAACTGTAGATCCTTATCCAAACACCCTGCACAAATTACTATCTTGCTCCAAGAGGAATGCCCTGACGTGCTACACATCATGGAAACCTGGCTCAATGCTGAGTCAGGACCTAACCTAGTCCAATGTCTCCTACCGGATTACTAAACCCAGAGGAAAGATCGGGAACAGGGGAGGGGAGGAGGCATTGCCGCATACACCCGCAATATTCTTCCAGTCTGTGAGAAATTCCCTTTCTCCATCTCACTTTCTTCAACTCATACCTTCTCAGGTATCCTTATATACCGCCTCCTGTCCCCATGGACAACTGTTTAAAATTATGCCAGAAGCTGTTGCCAACTTGGCAAGCTGCCCTTTCAACCTTACTATGCTGGGGGATCTCAATTTGCATTTTGATGACCTCTTAGACCCAGTAGCGACCAAACTAACCAAAAACCTTTTGGCTCTACAGATAACGCAAAATGTTATGATCTCCACTCATGAAAAAGGGCATCTTCTAGATCCCATTTTCTCCAACTGCAATGAACTTTCAGTCAGAGACCTGGTCTGACCACTTCCTGGTCCCCTTCTCTTGGGATCTATCAAAACCCCCCCTTAATACTGGTATGACCAGTAGCTGGAAATGCTCCTGCTGCAACATCCCGTTCGACTCCTGGAATGCAGCTCTGATAAATTGCATACCTACCCTAGATCCTTGCCCCACAGTTGTGAATGACCAATTTAACAAATGGATTACTCCTCCCTTGACCTAGTTATACCTAAGAAACTTATCGATTAAAAAAACAGGAACAACCCCTCTCTATGGTACTCCTCTACACTGCATGAGTATAAACAAATCTGTAAAAAACTTGGAAAGGAAAAGTAGAAAAATTATTACGCAATAAGCAAACAGATCTACAGGGAATCTAATAAAAGGTACCAATCCAAAGTAAAGGAGGTACAAGCACTGTTGTGTAGTTCCTATGTTACCTATACAGGCTCTGCACATTTGAATAAAATAAACTGTGGGACTGGTGGCAGACTGATTCCGTGCACCCCCACCAGATATGTTAGCCTGTCTGCATCAGGTAGCTCGCAGTACCACTAGAATCTCCTCATATCAGAGAGAGAATAGTTTTTGGCAACCTCAGAACATGACAAACCTGATCCCCCAGGATCGTGGAAACAATATACTACTTTTTGCTCAGTCACTCGTGCTCACTTCGTTTTGTCTCAGAGATACACAGAATAAACAGTCTGGGCGTTTCAGTAAGGATTTATTGAACAGTTGTTATTGTAGTGGTAATTAGTTGAGCTGTAACAACCATTAGACAGTAGCAGAGATATATGATTAGCAATACTACGAAAGTAAAGGGATGGTATAGTTCTACCATCTTGCTGAAATAATGAATATATACTTGTACATAAAACAAATGATAAAAAGTGTGTACTCCTACGATGCCTCCCTAACTAGATGTACCTAAATGTACCAAGCATCTGTGTAGGTGTTATGCCAAGAATCCCTCAAGGATCTAGTCAACCTCATTACCTGAGAATTAGAGAATGTGGGACCCCGTCCTGGTCTTGAGTTGGACACCCCGCAAGGGATGTTAAACCACTGCTAGCTGGAGCATCTGGATGCAGGAAAGTGTGTCAGACGGGAAGTCACTGTCTCCTCTGTCTTTCTAAGCTAGACATGATGTATTTATACCAATAGGTCTCCCCAGGGGTCCTACCTTGCTGTGTTACTGTGTCGGCCTAAAGGATGACGTCGGGCCTGGACTTTATATAGAGATATTATACGGGAGATGTTGGTCCTGCTGTCAGTCCTACTGTGCTTCTAAGAAGAAAAACCTGCATTCTGAATGCAGTGTCTTATCTAGGGAAAGGGTCAGAGCCTATGAACAGTTATATATGTAATGTAGGGAAGGATATAGGTGAAAGTTTGCATTGTTACATGCGCCTATATAGGGTACCTATATGGAATATAACGCCCATTCCTCTTCCGACTGGACGACATATGTAACCTAATATTGTACTAACGTCCTAATTAGATATTGGTACGCACAAAGTGTAAAAACATTTCTTTTGCTAAAACATTTATAAACGTCTAAAGAATTTCTAAAAAACTTACAAATATAAAAAACATAGCTTTAAAGTGCCGTAGTTATAGTCTGAACTGCTATAAGCATTTGAAAGCCATGTATGCCCAATAACAAAAGGAATGCCAATTTTGTTTTTGAGTTCCAAATCAAGTTTGTTTAAAAAGGGCATATTTTCTTTTAGCACACGACGATCCAAATGAGTCAAATGTTTATGTGTCCTGGCTGGTAGACGCAACATTTTTGTTGCTTGCTTCCGCAGTAGATAACCTGTAGCACCTTGCAAAGCACGTCGATTGAGCACAGATAATGTTCCACCCTGTCCGCAACTGATCTTTTTTTTATTTTTTTTTTATTAGCATAGTTAATTAAAACCATTGCAAAAATAGCACTACAAAATTCATAAAACATGATTAAGATAATTTAAAAGCTGAAATAGGATTAAGCTATTTAGAACAGTCAATGGGTCACAAGGTACTGTAAATGTTGTTTAATTCAGAAATCTGGGCTGCGGCCATGCATGCTCGGTTATCCAAGCGAGATTGTCTCTGCTTGTTACAGTTAAATTCCCGCCGCTGCTCCTAACCAACATCCAGTGGCTGTTTCATGATGTTGGGCTTTGAGAGCAATCTTTAGCAGCATTTTTTTGTTCAGACGTCCTCAGAAATTTTACCAGTCTGCAGTTTAGTTGAGTATTTGCCGGGTTTAGGCAGGCCAGCACTGCTTGCCTTCTGGTGCGGATATCTTTCTGTCTGAATGAATCTTTTAGAAATTGTGTCAGCGATTGGTGCAGTTCTTCACATAGGCAGATTAAGTGCAAAATATCACCATTATTGTTGTTACACAGCCTGCAAGTCTCTTCGCCTTTTATCCTCTGCCATGGTGGTAGATGTTGAGTACATGGAAGGATCACCAGTCTACTCCTTAGGAAATTCATTTTTATCACCCTAGGGTAGGCCTGATTGAAATATGGTTGTGGGGTGAGTGATTTATAGGAGCTGAGGGTCATCCAGGCGTGTGATCTTTTCGAGAATGCTGCCTTGTCCTCCACTAGGGAGGACAGTTTTCTGTTTTTCCAGACCCGTTTTTTTAAATTGAGTTGGCCGAGTTGCGCCTCCCAAAGTCCAGACAATTTGGTGGATTCTAAGGCTAGTTTGAGATAGTTTCTTGCTTGGGAAAACTACCTGTGTTGTATGTCATGCCACAACAGATAGTTAAGCGTGTTTGAATTGGCCTTACTTATCTTATGCCAACATATGATATATGCACCATATCTAGCTAAGACTTGTTGTTGAAGGCCAAACTCCAGCCTTATTTGTGCTGCTGACGTGTAAGACGGGAGACAAAACATAATTCTATAAGCTTTAACCAAAGTCCTGTCCAGCTCCTTAGCATCTCTTCCCCGCATTGCCTCGCTGCCATAAGTTATCGAGGGGAGAAGTTTAGCCTGAACTACCTTCAATACGGGAGTCAATGTCGGTCCCATCAATTTATTTGCAAGATTTTTCATCGTTAAGGCAGTTAACAGACCTTTCCTTTTTATTTCCTCCTTTTGGCACCAAAAAGAACCTTCCTTGTCAAATACAACCCCTAGATACTTGTACTCCCTGGCATTGTCGATTTTAGTGCCGCCAACGAACCAATGTTTCTGTATGCTCTTTTTGCTGTTGATTGACATTGTCTTTGTTTTGGACAGGTTTATTTTTAAGTTATTTTCTGTTGCGTAATTCTGCATTTCAGTTAGTAGGTGTTGAAGGCCAACATAAGTATGACTTAGCAGAACTACATTATCTGCATACATGAGATTGGTTAGAGTTCTCCCTCCCAACCTAAGAGCATGGGAATTGCAGGCATCCAGCCGATTAGGAAGGTCAACCATAAATAAATTAAACAGGGTTGGTACAAGCACGCAGCCTTGCTTCAGTCCTGTCTGCAGCTGATGCTGGGGCAGCCTGTGCACCGTCCAAAGCCTGGGTATCAGAGGAGGAGCCGGTGTCCCTACCAACAGGTGCAGTTACTACCTGCGGTGGCTCAAGGAATACCGTCATCAACATTTGGATGCGCTGGAGACACTGCAGAACATGGGCCATTATTTGGTACAGGAACGCATTCACGTCCGGTTGCGCACATGATGGGTGTATCAAAGGTCTAAAACACATTCTTCTCCACAAAACAGGCATTGGAGGACAGGTAAGATGCAGTCCTTCCAGACTGGTTGAAACGAAAAGAACCAAGAGACACTTAATTCTCTTAGGCGAGGTGTGCCTAGATGTTGTACCATGCGGTCACGGCATTTACACTCCAGGAGTGCTTTTTCCATCTCCTTGGTGACTGGGACATCCATTGCGTAGCAGATAGAAGACAATCAGGATACCAGCTATTAGAAACAGAATCAGCGGAAGTCCTCCAAAGATGCTTCTGAATATGGAGTGAATGAAGTTTGATATAACTCCAAATACCGTCTGAATGGTGCTTATAAGTCCAGAACCTATGGTCTTAAATAGGTGAACTACACCACTCTTATCAGACATATTAAAGATACGTTTCTGCGAAATGGTAAGCGCAGTTACTATGAATAAGCGCCTGTATCTCTGCTGAAGACCTTTTGATCTAAAGATCAAAAGTCTCTTGAGCAGAGGTTAAGGGCACAGAATTCTGTAGAAGCATGGCGTTCATTCTACTTAGAGTATCAAACTGTATTAAAGAAACATTCAGTGAAGGCCATAACAGCGCCTCCCTGACTGTAAGTGTCGGTGGAAACAATACTTGCATACAACAAGTAACCCTGGAGCTCACGGTTACTAGATATGCGATGCCCAGGAGCATTCCACAGCAGCATTGACTGTTCAGCATCAAGTACCTCCCATTTGAAAGTAGCCTCAATGCTGGAGTACTCACTGCAGCTGGGACACCCCTCAGATTACAGGACATGTTCACTATAGAACCATTACAAGCTCCAAGCAGCATTATATCCTAACATATGAGTGATCACCTTAAAGCGGTCTCACAGCTTGCACAGCTAAGAAACACTTCTCAATCCCCACTCCGGCATCAAAATCTGTATGGTAATACCCAAGAATCCTTAATGTATTCCTTACCCATTTTTTCATATCTGCTGGTCTGCATTTGTTCAGGGCAATAATCAAATTGAAAGGTAGTGACCGATAGAGTTATGTGGCCATATATTAGCCATTCCGTGGATGGTGATTCTGCTACTGTACATGGTAACCTATCCACTTTTTCAATAAGCAGCATTGTATATTTTGCTCCCCTTTGTGCCATTTCTGTCTGTTTATTCGTTAGATCTTATTTAGAAAACAGAGACGTGCTGTTGATAAAACACCAATGCACATAGCCTGCACGCAAAGATTACAGCATCCAGTTTAACAATACAATAGAACGTAACTGAGATTTCCCGTGTTGTAATATGGCTAAATCCTGTTCTAGTATGTCTATCGCAGAAGAAACAATGTTGCCTAAGAAATATATCCTTGAGGTCAATGTTGTTAGCCCATTGTCTACCACATCTACAGATTTCTTTAGATTTATACGGTCTATCTCCTGTAGTCTTTCATGGCCTCTTGTCAGGATATTTTCCATATTTCATTGTAGGCAGCATAAATGCCAGCATATATGAAACGTTTCTGACCTGGTTTCCGGGGGGTATACCCTCAAAATATCGAGTTTTTAATATTGATTTGCATTAATATCGATTTAAAAAAAATAGAACGGACACAATATCGACTGGACAGAATATAGACTACAAAAATATCGAATAGGATAGCATTAATATTGAAATCAAAAATATAGAATGGACAAAATATCGAATGGACAGAATATAGACTACAAAAATATAGAATGGACAGAATATAGACAACAAAAATATCGAATTTGAGGTAAATAAGTTAATATTAATTTTTTAAGTGTTTTTTATGTTAATATATGTTGGAAAAGTGTATATTTATTTTATTATTCATATTAATTAATTTTTTTGTGGTATTTAATTTTTAAGTAATATAATTCTGGAGCGGGTTGTGGGTTTATAGGGGAATAGGGTGGGAAGTAATTTAATTATAATTAATTGAATATGTTAATTTATTTATTAGTATTTATTTTGAATTAATTGTTCATTAGTTATTAATTGTTAATTAATTAATATATAATTGGTAATTAATGTTAATTGATTAATTGATAATTATGCTAATTTTAGTCATTTATTTTCTGTATCGGGTTGTGGGTTTATAGGGGAATAGGGTGGGAAGTAATTTAATTGTAAGTAATTCAATTTTTTAATTCTTTTATTACTATCTAATTTTTTATTATTTTTTAATTGTTAATTAATTTATTGTTAATTGGTAAATAATTTGTATTAGTAGGTAATTATTTTTAATAATTCATTTTTATTTGTGTTTTAATTGAATAATTAATATATTATATAAAAGTGTTGATTATTTAAATTAATTTGTAATTGGTATTAATATATTTTTTTAAATTAATATATGAAGTATTTACTTTCCCTACTGTTGCACTTACTGGACTGGGAATAGTAGTTTTTACCCTCCTGCTTTCCAACGCTTTCCCTACTGTTGCACTCACTGGAGTAGGAATAGTAATTTTTACCCCTACGCTAACCAACACTTTCCCTACTGTTGCACTCTTTGGAGTGGGAATAGTAATTTTTACCCCTACACTATCCTACGCTTTCCCTACTGTTGCACTCTCTGGAGTGGGAATAGTAATTTTTGTCTCTATGCTATCCAACGCTTTCCCTATTGTTGCACACTCTGGAGTGGGAATTGTAATTTTTACCTTCCCGGTATCCAATGCTTTCCCTACTGTTGCACTGACTGGAGTGGGAATAGTAAATATTATGCCTAAGCTATCCAACGCTTTCCCTACTGTTGCACTCTCTGGATTGGGAATAATAATTTTTACCCCTACGCTATCCAACGTTTTCCCTACTGTTGCACTATCAGGAGTTGGAATAGTAATTTTTACCCTCCCGCTATCCAATGCTTTCCCTACTGTTGTACTCATTGGATTGGGAATAGTAATTTTTACTCCTACGCTATCCAACGCATTCCCTACTGTTGCACTCACTGGAGTGGGAATAGTAATTTTTACCCCTACGCTATCCAACGCTTTCCCTTCTGTTGCACTTTCTGAAGTGGGAATAGTAATTTTTACCCTCCCCCTATCCAACGCTTTCCTTACTGTTGCACTCTCTGGAGTGGGAATAGTAATTTTTACCCCTACGCTATCCAACACTTTCCCTACTGTTGCACTCACTGGAGTGGGAATAGTAATTTTTACCCCTATGCTATCCAACGCTTTCCCTACTGTTGCACTGTTTGGAGTGGGAATAGTCATTTTTACCTTCCCGGTATCCAATGCTTTCCCTACTGTTGCACTCACTGGAGTGGGAATAGTAAATTTTATGCCTACGCTATCCAACGTTTTCCCTACTGTTGCACTCACTGGAGTTGGAGTAGTAATTTTTACCCCTACGCTATCCAACACTTTCCCTACTGTTGCACTGTCTGGAGTGGGAATAGTAATTTTCACCCTCCCGCTATCCAAGGCTTTCCCTACTGTTGCACCCACTTGAGTGGGAATAGTAATTTTTACCCCTACGCTATCCAACGCTTTCTCCACTGTTGCACTCACTGGAGTGGGAATAGTAATTTTTAGCCCTACGCTATCCAACGCTTTGCCTACTGTTGCACTCTCTGTCGTGGGAATAGTAATTTTTACCTCTACGCTATCCAACACTTTCCTTACTCTTGCACTCACTTGAGTGGGAGTAGTCATTTTTACCCCTACGCTATCCAACGCTTTCCCTACTGTTGCACTCTCTGGAGTGGGAATTGTAATTTCTACCCTCCTGCTATCCAACGCTTTCCCTATTGTAGCACTCACTGGAGTGGGAATAGTAATTTTTACTGCTACGCTATCCAATGTTTTTTCTACTGTTGCACTCACTGGAGTGGTAATAGTCAATTTAACCCTCTCGCTATACTATGGTAAATATATTGTATACTTTTTATTAATTATATGTGTATATATATATAGATAGATAATTTTGATTCAATATTTTTGTACTTACCTGTTTGGAGATAGGAAGTCGATATTTTGGCATTCTATATTTTTTACTCAATATTTTTGTAGTTCTATAATTTTTGCCATCAATATTGTTTCAGTGATCCTTTCCCGGGACCTAGTAAAAAAATCCCTAAGATCCATATCCTGTGTGAATAAGGATAAGTGTTGTTTCACCTGTGTAAGTGTTGAGGTTATTAGCCAATCGAGGCACAACTTCCCAACACTGTATGACATCACTACCCCTGTATGTTGTCTCTGTAAATAGAGCAGATCTGGCCTATGTATTACCAACACTTCAGTTTAACCCATCAATCTTTCCTGACAAGCATTAGTGTCTGTGGGTCAAATCAATCATTTCTCCTAATCGGGATCCAATCTGTTGTATTTTAATATGCCATCTAGCATAATCTCTTTCTTAGATGTTATGTTACCCTCGGTGTGTGATGGAGTCGGCATCCGAGGTGTGTTCAAGTCTTTGTTCTTGGCTAGTTCAAGGCAAGATGTCTGTTGCACTGTCTCGTTCAAAAACATGATTTGTTGTGGGATAAGGCATGCTCTAAATAAAGCTTCTATCACCTGCACCTGCCAATCTCTAGTGCACCAGACAGATTTTAGGTCTATGGTGTCTTTCCATAAGTTGAAACCTTGTTCAGACAACTGGGCTATAAACGAAGCAGAATAAATGGTGCTTGTTAAAATATTTTTCGTGCTGATGTCGGTGCAACCTTATAATACTATGACGCTTGGTCAGACATATTGAACCCTGATAAATATATACATTTCTGTGCAAATATTTTAGAACTGCCTTTTGGCGGTGTTGGCCAATGTTCCCACAGTTGGCATGTGAACACATTTCTAGGATTTGCAGATTTATGCAAAAAATGATGACCACAATGTTGATAACAATACATAGTTTCATAATCTGATGTGCCTTTCAATGTTTCACTATTGGAAAAAGCAGCAGATTTTTCCAAATCAAACAACATGTTATTTACAGTTTCAAAATCCCAATCATCAGAAAATGTACTTGAGGTAATGATATCAATTAATGAACCTTGTCCCAAACTATACCATCAAGTATAGGAACTGCTGTAATGTTCACTGATGACACGTCTCTTTGTTCTCATGAGATGATTAATGTGGTTTTAAAATTAAATTCACCTTTTGGGCCGCAGAGTTTTCCCGAATGTATTGCCCATTAATAAGCATGTTAAAACTATCACTGAGCCTAACCAGAAAAGAAAGAAAAGTGCCCCGGTAATTATACATAGTTCTATCCATGTTGATAGCAGGTACGTTTTTTTAAGAAAGTTCTGAAAGTCCTTAACTTGCTGCTTGCATGATTTTTGGGCTGGAGTCGTTTTAGGTTCACTTGGATCCAGAGAAATTATTTCAAAGTTTATGAAGTAGCCAGAAGCAGTTTGATCAATTGTTGGTATTGTATTAGGATTTGTTGAAATTGTACTTTGCTCTTGTCGAGGCATGTTGACGTAGACATCTGCATTTGATCTGATAGCAATTTGTCTGTTATTTTGAGTTTCATTTTGAAGTTGAGCTTCAGGCTCAAGTGGAATATGTTCCATAGCATTGCTGCATAGTCAATCATTCCATACAGTTGACTCTTCGAATGTGATGCGTTTTTCCGTTTGAACTTCTTGAATTGTAGCAAGAGGAGGGCGTCTGCTACTTTGGAGTCCATGTGGCCTGCTACTTAGTATCGGACACATAGTGTTGTTTGATTAGGTCGATTGAGACACATCTTTTCTCCTTTTTTCCGGCAAGAGGCAATAGAAGTACAGTTCTTGTTCCTTTAATTGCTAGGACCGGTACTGGCTTTCTGTATGATGTCCCAAATTCTTTCTTGTCCGCTATTTTCTGTCTGACCAGATGCCCGACTTTTGGGATCAAGACAGGTCTTGCTGCGACTGATTTGACTTCCCCAGTGGCGGTCTGCTTCAGGTGGACATTACTTTGTTGTGTCCTGGATTCATTCAGATCCCTGTAAAACAGCCAACCAATCATGGATACCAAAAGGCTTTTCATCCCCCACTGCGCCTTCACAATCAAGATCAGGTACCCATCCTCTTGTCCCAAATAGAACCTCATATAGAGTGACACCCCCTAGAGAACTTCTTGGCATGTTGTTCAGGGTTCTCTGTACCCCATACACATCTTTTACCCAACTCTCACCCGTTCCTAATACTCTAGCTGTCAAAGTTTGCTTTAAGTCTTCGTTTTTTCTCTTCACAACCGAATTTACCTCGAGATGGTACGGAGACGAGTACCGCAATGCTACACCCAATCCTTGCATGGCCTCCTTATAAGCCCGAGAGCTAAACACGGGGCCCTGGTCGGAAAGCAATGTGCCAATTGTGTATGTCCCTATAAAGACTCGCAAATCTTTGATGGCAGTTCGAGCGGCAGCTGAGTGTTGAGACCACACCCATAGGAATCTTGAGCAGGAATCCACTGCAACCATGATATACCTGTAAGCCCCATCTCTCTTTAAGGGGCCGCACTGGTCCAAGTAAACACACGCTAGTGGTTTTTCAGATATTAACAATAGTGTCTGCCCTGGACGTGATTCGGTGGAACCTTTCATCTGCTGGCAGATGTTGCATTTTAAGACATAGGGCCAGATGTAGGTCGCCCAATACCGGTCAGTAACGGCTACTGAGATGTAGGTGGCCTAAATTGCAAATTCAGTAAAGTACTGATTCGGTATTTTAAGGAATCGGTAAATTACCGATTCCTTAAAAAACCGAATCAGTAAATTACGAAATTTGCAATGTAGGAAGCACGCAAATGAGTGCTTTTCCTATTTTAGTATTCGTTATTTACCACCAACTATAAGTTGGTAGTAAATAACGAATACCTTTGAAAATGCAAATCTGTGCATTTTCAACTGTGATATGTGGCAGACATACATGCCCTTAGGGTATGTATATGTGCCACATCTGCACACAAGCATTGTCTGCCAGTCCTTTCCCTTCACTTGAAAGCTCATATCCTAAAAACAGGACACTGAGGTGGGCAATTTTAGATTTTTTGAAGTTTAGTTTGTAGCCCTCTGATTCAAATCCCAACATTATGGTATTCCCTCTGTTCAAGGGTTTCTCTAGGTCATCGTCCGTCAGATAAATATCATCCACATAGGACGATGCCTCCTCATCTAATTTGTGAAGCAACTCAGTTACTCTTGCCGAAAACAACCCTGGGCTGTTATGATACCTCCCTGGGACCCTAGCGCTGAGAATGCTGTTAGATACCTGCCTTCAGGCACTATATTTTGGTTATATACTCCATTTGAGATATCAAGAGTTGTTTTATATTTTTTCTGCATGATCTTTTTCAGTATTGCAGCACTGTGTGCGTTTTGGACTGCAAATGTCTTAGTACATGTGTTTAAATGTCTGTAATCTAAAACTAGACAATATGTTTTGTCAGGTTTCATGACAAGAAGCAAAGGATTGTTCATTTGAGAGGTGCAAGTTTCAATCACCCCTTGGTACTCAAGTTGATCTAAGATCTCCCTGACTTGTTTTTTAGCTTCTTGCTTTATTGGATACTGCCTCTGTGCAGTTGATTTGTTTTTTAAAGCAATTATGTGGTGGGTTTAATCCTCATCTCATCCAACATGGATTTTGTATAATGCCAGAACCTGGGCTACCACCCACTCCTGTGCATAAGTGGGTTGTATGTGCCCGGGAATGATTTGAGAATGCCGGCATAATTACTGTTTACCCTTTAGGGCAATCCATGACGAATGCTGGCGGCCAATCTTGTTCAGCTAAAAAAATGTCATAGCCAAATGTTAGGTTCTCCCAAAATATGTCCCCTTCCATTTGGAGCGTTATGTCATATACTTTATGTGGGACGCTTACCCTATCATCGGTTGTTTCTGCTGTGATATAATGATTAAAGTCCGCTCTCACCAGAAATTCCATCAGGTTCTGGCGAGCTACTGTTATTTCTGCCGCACTGTCTAGCATTGTCAGAGCCCATTCCCCATTCAGTAGTCGAGGCCTCAGAATTCTGGGCATGTCTGATTTTAGACCTGGAACTTTCTTCTTTTTGAACTGTGACTTTTGCTTTGGTTTTTCTTATTTTTGTAGAAGTGTAATCTTGAGCGTGTTGCTTGTCGTCCTTCCCTCACTGAGTTTTTCGATGAACTCTCAAAGGAACGAGAGGAGCGTGTATCAGTATCCTGATACCGGTCACTTTTCTTAATATTATCCCTATTCCTGAGGTTAACCCTCTTTTTGGAGGGCTCCTGTGGAGGAGATCTATCTCAGGATTGAGATCTATTTCCTTTAAATGATTGTTGTTTTTTATTATCCCACTTTTATGTTAAAGCAGGTGTCTGGGTTGAAGTGTCCTTTTCATAACTGCCCATCAGTTGTGGTTTTAATGCTTTTCCACCCAAACTGTAACTGCCTAATTCTGCATATGCAGTTTCAATTATTTTTGTTAGTTTGTGTTCCTGTTCTAAAGGACTGAACTCCCTTAGGCGTTGAAGAGTTGCCACTGAAGCTGCTTCCCCTTTAATATTAGCTAGTATTATGGCTGATACCTTGGCATAGTTACCTAGTATCTTCATCCCTACGTTTAGGGCAGGCTCAGCTCCGAACTCCCTTTGTATTTGTCTAAATACGTCTGGTACTACTGCTGATGATGGGATACCATGAGTTCTGGTATAAATGGCAGCAAAGACTGTACCCCATGTGGTGCAATCCTCCATTGTGTTTTTATCCCCATGGGCAAGCAGATTGTTAGCATTCTGTGTTTTTCATACGGGGTAGTATTCAGGAATACTGACTGGAGCTGTGTTATTTTCTGAGCTACGAAGAATGGTATTTGTTCATGTTTAGAAGGCATTTTACCCATCACTGCATGTAATGTTTGTGGTGTGATTTTAGTTGCTGTACCCTGTGATTGAGTTCCATTTATTGCAACTATTGTTGGTTGAACTGCAAGTGTCCTCATGATGAATTGCATCAAGTTTGTATAGATTTTAATTAAATCTTTATGTTGTATGAGTAAGTCTCCTGGTGGCATTGTGTCAATGTCAGGATGTGATGTGTAGGCCTTTAATACCGGCTATGTTGCCCCTTTTGGGCCGAGTCTTACTCTTCTTCTAGTATGAGGCAAGGCACATTTAAACCAGTATAAGTGTTCCTGGTACATGAGTGTAACTTCAATGTCCTCAAACGGACAATATTCCGCTGGTGCATCTCCTTCTTGTAAGAGTGAAATGTTTTTGTTGCATTTGCTGCTGGGAATATAACCCATTAATAAAATACCTCTGTTTTGTTTGATTTGTCTGCCTCAATTATGAAAACTACTAAGCCACCCCTAGATGATCAACCATTTTCAAGCAGTCTCAGGGTGACTATATTTCTACAATTTGGTGCAATTTGTATTGCATCCGTATCTTCCTCATCTGTATGCTAGTCAATTCTATTCTACTCGAGTATTTGCCACTCTAATATATTCTAATCCACTATATACAACTCCAATGTGCGCCTCTCCACTCTATGGTTCTCTACTCTACCACACTCCACTTTACGCCACTCCACTCAATGCCACTTCAATCTGCACCACTCCACTCTCTGCCCTCCATCTACACCACTGCACAGTATGCCACACCACTATGCACCAGTCCACTTTGCAATAATCCACTGTATGATATTACATTGTACATCACTCTATTCTGTGCCACTCCACTGTACACAACTCCACTGTACTCCAATCCACTCTCACCTACCACATTCTACCCTATTCAATTGCTTGCTACTTCACTCTAGAACACTCCACTCTACAGTATGTTATTACACTGTACACCACTACAGTCTACCCCACTACTCTCTACCTCGCTTCACTGTGCTATATTCCATTCTACAACATTCTTTTATATGCCATTAAATTGTATGCCACTCCACTCTATGCCATGCCAGTCTACAATAATCCACTATATGCACTAAATCAGGCCCTTAGAGCATAGCGCAGGATTGCTGATTGATAGATCATAGGTAGAGGGGTGCATAACTGGCAGGCTAACGCTCAGGCACAAAACTCTTGATCAATCCCACAGATAGACGCAGTGACATTACAAATGGTCACAGGAGGTTGCCCCAATAAAGTACACATGGCTGGAGGGGGTATGCCCGTTCCTTAAAACACCATAAAAGTCAGATGCCACATGAGTTGGGAACAGACAGCCTATCAGGGCTAGCATATGTGCTCCCTATGCCATACATCCGGATGAGAACCCACTGGCCAATATTGTGGTCCCGAGAGGTATAAGACCAACCTGTGGTAACCGTTAGACAATTAATTTATGACTCCAAAGGTATCAACCAACACTTCTCACCATACATGGTAAAAACAAACCTTTACAACTGTTCTCATTTTGTATAAAAAAGGCAATATACCGAATATATATTGAGACAGCCCTCAGACCCTGTGCCTGTAACTTCTCTCCCGGCTGTAATGTAAACAAACTGTTACTGTTATGCCAAATGCCAAATGCCTCTTGTCTTCTGTTTTCTCAAGGGATTTCAAACTCAAACAACAACTCTACAGTATGATATTGCACGGCACGCCACTACAGTCTACCCCACTACTACACTCGCTCTCACTCCACTATACTGTATTCCACCCTACAACACTCAGTTCTACGCCACTGCATTGTATGCCACTCCACTGAATGCCACTCCAGTCTATGATATTACACTGTATGCCACCACACTGTACAGGACTCCACTTTCAATCACTCTACTCTACATAGCTCCACTGTAAACTATCCTCCTCTTTATGTCACTCCACTGTATGTCAGTAGCACTCAATGTTATTCCACACTTCTCCGCTGTATGCCACTCCACTCAACATCATTTCAATAAACGCTATTGCATTGTAAACCAGAAAAATAGGTTGGGTAACCACAGAAGAGGGGCGCTCTGCAAATTCAGGGTATCTAGAGTAGCAATTCAATATGGTGCTCTGGGAAGAGGAAGTGGTTACCTACATCCACCAACAGTTATACAAAGTATAACACCAAACAAACAAAATGCCCTCCGGAGCACTCAATATATCCAACAAAGACTAATCGTACAGTCATAAATGTTCCAAGTCTTAGATAGCGCACACTCCAAATTCAAGTCCAAAATCAAATCCAGGATTATCTTCCAATTGCTATTTCTTTATCTTTTAACATCAGAATTGTGACAGTAAAGTGTTTCATTGAATAGGTTTCGTTTGACTCATTGAAACCCTATTATATTATTATTTTATACAGTGGCATTAACAGGAACACATGTTGACCACAATGTACATATTAGATTGTTATTGATACCTATGGAGCATTGGTGATAAACTGTCGAGTGGAACTAATACTGTACTCATGTTGTTTAGAGATTTGGCGCAGGGTCTATATATATGAGGTTGTCATTTGAGTATTCGATATTTTATTATTATTACAGATCTGGTTCCAACTACACTAAGGGAACTACTTTGTAACATGAGGATGATGTTGAAATAGGTGAAACATATTCCAACTCTTACAATATGCATGTTCATGGAATATAAGGTTTCTTTTGCACATCAGGTGATTTTGGTGGATAGTACTATTCTTAACCTCTTCTCTTTTCGTAACTTTCTAGTTCACAATAGGGCCTACTTACTCTACTATCTCTGTACACACTCGGTAAACTGGTGAGTGTTATGATAAGTAGGATCCCTTTTTACTAAGTTGTTGTTATTATTATTTGGGTTGCAGACCCGAGGAAGTCAATGTATGATCTAATAATCATGACGAAACACGTGTTGGCTGCACTACTGTGAAGAAACTTGCTGATGATCGGATCAACTTGTACAATAAAGAAATAACAATTGGAAGATAATCCTGGATTTGATTTTGGACTTGAATTTGGAGCGTGTGCTATCTAAGACTTTGGACATTTATGACTATACGATTAGTCTTTGTTGGATATATTGAGTGCTCGGCAGTGCATTTTGCATTGTAAACCACTAGACTGTATCTCACGCCACTATACACCAGTCAACTCTAGAACATTCCCCTGTTTGCCACCCCACTCAATGCCACTCCACTGTGCGCCACTCCAATCTAGACTATTCCTCTGTACACAGATCCACTGGAACACACTCCTTTGAATTCCACAGTACTGCACACCCCTACACTGTACACCAATCCACTGTACACCAATCCAGTCTACACTATTCCATTGTATTCGGCACTCAACTCTATGATATTCCACTTTATACCACTCCACTGTACGCCACTCCACTGTATGCCACTGCACTCTACACCACTCTACTCTACCCCACTCCAACCAACGCTACTGCACTCTATGCCACACCAGTCTATGGCACAGCACTCTCCACTACTCCTCTCTATGATACTTCACTCTATGCTATTCCACTGTAAGCAACTCAACTCTTGCCACTCCACTCTATGCCTCTCCAGTGTATGCCACTCAACTGTACGCCACTCCACTATATGCTATTCCACTCTACGGCACTTCACTGTATAAGTGCAGTGTATGATATTCCACTTTACGCCACTACACTCTATATCACTCCACTCTATGCTGTTGTATTGTATGCACTTAACTTGACCTCACTTCGCTGCACACCACACCACTCTTTGCCTCTGCGCTCTACGCTGCTCCTCTGTATGCTATGATACTCTACCACACTCCACTCTACACCACTCCACTGTATCCTATTCTGCTGAATGCCAATCTCTCAACTCTACAACACTCCATTCCACTCTATGCCACTCCATTAGACGCCACCCCATTATATCACATTGCACTGTACAACACTCCACTCCACTGTACGTTATTCCACTATCAACATTGATGCCAAATACTTTGCGGGTCTCATACAGGACAAACTTACCGAATAGGCATTGGAGAAAGACTTAATTCCCATTAATGAAACAGGCTTCCAAAAATGTATGGGGACAACAACAAACATCCTCTCTCTTTCACTCCTAATAGATGCCTCAGCAAAAATCAACAAGCCAATATTTGTTTGCTTTATCGATTATACATCCGCCTTTGACAGTATAGACAAGGGGAAACTCTGGGCTAAATTGTCTGGCAGGCAAATTGATCCGAAGCTTTTGATCCAGTTAATTTTACTTCACTCCGAGACATAGAACCAAGCTGGGGACAGGCAACTGTTTATCAAGAAAAAAATCGACCACTAAGGGGCTGAAGCAGGGTTGTGTCCTTGCCCCGACCTTGTTTAATAGCTTAATGTCTGATCTCTCAGCAGAGCTTGATAATTGCAACCATCATGCCCCCAATCTAGGAGGCCTAACACTGTTGACCTTACGGTGTGCAGACGATCTAATATTGATTAGCCGAACCCCAGTCGGCCTGCAACATCTTACAAGCTCTACAAGCAGCTTCTCAGACAAGAATGGGTTATGTATAAATTTAGAAAAATCCAGAGTGATGATATTAAACAAAAAGGGTAAAAAACATCAACCTCGGGTGACACTGCGGGGTCAGCAGTTGGAGGTGGTCAAAGAATATAAACACCTGGATATACATTTGATAGGAAAGGATCGTTTGGGCAACAAAAAGCGGTGATCAGAGCAAGAGGGATCACACTGGCCGTTGCACTAAAGAACATTAAGCATAAAATAACGGGTCCAAATGTAACCCCTTTACTAGATGTGCTTCGAGCAAGATTGTTGCCAACCATTACCTATGGTAGTGAAAGTATGAGAGTGAGAGACGAGATAATCTTGGACAAAGTGGTGTCCAAAGCAATGCGCATAATATTTAACCTTCCACAGTACACCTTGCCAGCACAATAAAGATTAGAGTTTGGCCTCCAAAAACAGCAACTAGTGCATAAGGGCGCCTATTCCAAATGCTGGCTCCGAATAAAGGGAGCTGAGACAGATACCCTAAACTCATACTTGTGGAAAGAGTTGGAAAGGAATAAAGATAGTCCAGCAATGGTCTACCTACAAACAGCAATTCGCTCTCTTGCTTTACAAGATCGCTGGGAAATTACTGGGTCCCACAAATGTTTTAAGCAACTTGTAAACAAAACAGTAAAGAGACTGTCTCTGGAAGAAGATAAAGCTACACTGACCAGGAGGGCTCATGGATGGTTATCGAGAGTTATACAAGGTCTCTGCCACAATCTTATTTGGGAATTGTGTTCTTGAGGACTGTGAAGGAACATTATCTGCAACTGAGGATGGGAATCTTACTGGCAAATCAACATCTACCACTATGCAAACGTTTAGATACCATAACGAACTGGAGATTTTGTGTGACCCAAAAGAAGACGCTCTACATTTACTGTGCACTTGCCAGGGTCTAGAGGAAGAATGCAAGCTATTATTAAAACTTCTTTGGATCCAAAGACATATTTGACCACATAGACAAGCAGCATTAAAAGCTTGTTTTGAAGGAGGATACATTCAGTTAGCCTGTAGACTGGTACGTTTTATGAGTATAGTAAAAATCAAGTCAAATCCAGCTGACGAACTGATCACAAATCACTCAATCTAAAATTTAGAACCAGTTGATACTTTGAAGACCATACTAGCTTTTTTGTCAGATCAATCATGGTGTTCATGGCATAGCACATAGAAAATATTGTCAACTCGAAGTCTTAGGTTCTTTCATTGTATTTTAATCCCTGAAGAGCATATGTAATTTTACATCTTATTTTTCTATGTATAATAGCACAGAAATACTCCACATTTTAAATAGTTTTAGATTAAATTTCATGACAAGGTAACATGCTATTTTATGTGATTACACAAGTATTTTTTCGTAATGTAGTTTTTAGCAATAATTTTCATTAATCATGCAATAAAGATAATTACTTACTTATTCCACTAAACACATTGCCTTTAAACCTCATTTCACTGTACTCCAATTCACTCTATGACAGTATACTCTATGATAGTACACTTTACGACACTCTCCTCCACTGTAGTGTACCACTTACTAACACACAACTCGCCAACAGTACTCTTTGATTTAAAAAACATTTTAATTAAAAATAAATATAAACATTGAAATTCAATGAAAGAAACCGAAGTTTAAAACTTTATTTATTCCTTAAATGTAAACCAAGCTTAAAATACACCAGCATTAGAAGTTCTTCAGTTATAGTTATGCATTACATTTACACATCACCTTTAAATTTATATAACTTTATTTATTCTTTAGGTACCAACAAAAGTTAAAGTACACAAAACTTTTAATGTATAAATGTATACTTAAATCTTTAGTTTATAATTTATGAAATACTTTCAAAATATTATAACTCGCACACCTCCATACACAATGTGTTCAACCAGGAAGCAACACTACATTAACTATAACTCGCCACTCTACCATGCACTGTATTCTCACAAAAGATATGATTTGCGATGTCATAACTATTATTGTAAATATTATTTTAAATTTTTTTTTCCCCAATGATTTTGGGACACTATTTGCACCAATTTTTCTGATGTTATAGCATGATCTCCATGGTATAAAAGAGCAGTTATCTGATGTTATGGTGCCTATCTCATGTGGAAACCACCCATGATTTCTTCTCGTACCTTTGTATGACTTTTTGTAAGCATATAATTTTCTGTCTGAGGCAGTAAGGCCCAGCAGATTAGGTATACTGTAATTTGAGTGGTGGTTATGATCAACAGAACTGCTGGACAATCTATGCTTCAAATGTCCAAGATTCTTCTTTTTTTCTGTAGCGTTTTCCCATCCAATCCCTTCATTTGCTTGCCCAGTGCCAGACAGTGTATAGTTCTGTCAAGGACTTAGACCCTACAACCGTAGAGTGGTCTTCCACCAAACATTTTGCTGATCTTGTACTTATTAGCTTTAGTACTCTAAGCACTTTACCACTGTTAACCAGTGCTAAACTGAATGTGTTCTCTCCCTAAACCTGGTTTGATTGACGTTTCCACAATTTACTTATAAGTCCCTAGCAAAGTGCACTCCATATGCCAAGGGCCTGTAAATGAAATGCTACTAGTGGGTTTACAGCACTGATTGTGCCACCCAAATAAGTAGCCCCTTAACCATGTCTCAGGTCTACCATTGCAGAGCTTGTGTGTGCAGTTTCTTACTGCTGTGTTGACCTGGTAAGTGAACCTTCTTGCCAGGCCTAAATCATTCCTTCTTATACATATAAGCCACCCCTAAGTTAGGCTTTGTATTGCACACAGGGCAGGGCACACTGTACTTAAAAGGCAGAACATGTACTTTTACACTTTACATGACTCAGTAGTGAACTCCCGATTTTGTTTTTTACTACTGCAAGATCTATCTCACCCATAAGATAACATGATATCTTTTAAGTGTAACTCTCAATTGTGAAGACATAGACTTTTCAAGTTCAGTGTCACTGAACTAACAATTTAAATTCATCACTTATCGTGAAATTGGATTTTAAATTCCAGTTTAACAAATGTTACCATTTAATCTTTACAAATTCATATCTCGACTTCTACTGGATGGATGTTTGTTGTTGTGGATTTGTTTTATTTATAAGATCAATCTATTTTTCTAACCTGGTTTTTACTATTTTTGTGGTGTTTTCATTGTGTTGTATGAGTGTTGCACAAATACTTTACACAATGCCTCCAAAGTTAATCCTAACTGCTCTGTCACAAGAGGGTGCGCCCAGGATAATATAGGTTGTATTCTAACCTACCTTGGGTAGCATTGCGGTTCCTGCTTGGATAGAGTGCATACCTTTGCCAACCAGAAACTCAATTTGTAACAATGGGCCATCTACATCCTGATGGGCTAGATGGAAAAGAGGAGCTGGGCACCACCTTGAATTTACACCTGAATAGGTTGTGTCCTATCCCCACACAAAGGACTTTTTAACTCTCTGCACTAAGGGGCCGATCAGGATCGCGGACGGACTTGCGTCCGTCCGCGACCCCAGAGCAGGAGGGAACCTCCGCATGGGCATGCGGAGTTCCCTCCTGTGCAATTAGGATGTGACCGCCACCCTGGCGGTCACATCCTCAATTTTTAACATTGCGGCGGGTGCAGCTTCAAGCTGCACCCGCGGCAATGTTAAAAATGCACGCATTGCTTTTGCATGCAGAAAGAGGCAGGCACCGTGCGGTGCCTGCCGCTTTCTGCATGCAAATGCAGGGGGGTACCATAGGTACCCCCCATGTGCACCCCCCACCCCCCCTTCACCTAGGGGGCCCGCAACGGGCCCCCGCAGTGAAGTTCCGTATGCTTTTCCACGGCGGGAAACGCGCCGCGGAAAAGCATAATTCACTGCCCATCCTAATATGGTGGACGGTGTCTGAGAGACACCGTCACCATATTAGAGCTTTTCCGCCGCGGTTGTAAGCCAACCGCGGCGGAAAAGCTGCGGACGGAAACCAGGACCCACCAGCCATCCTAATGTGGCGGTGGGTCCTTGGTCAGTCCGCTGCGGTTTTTCCGCATCCTCGGGGCCGGCGGTGGCTTCCGCCGGCCCCGAGGATGCGGAAAAACCGCTATCCTGATCGGCCCCTAAGTTTGGAACTAGGGCGGGAAAGGAGGTCCTCCGTGCACTTCAAAGCCCCTTTTTGAAGTCTCCCCCACTTCAAAAGGCAGCACTGGGTATAAGAACTGGACTTCTTACCCTACCACTTCAGTACACTTCTGGACCTGTGAATACTCTGCAAGGAAGAAGAGCTGCTGTGTTGCTGAGAGACTGCCCCTCTCATGGACTGCTGCTCTGGAAGAACTGCTTACTTGATGTGCTGCCCTGCTGCCTGATGCCCTCTTTTACTGGTGAGAAGGAATGGACCCACATCACTTGAACCCAGGACAAGAGTGACTCCAAGGGCTTGCTGGCTTGCCTTCTGTTCTAAACTCTCAAGGACATCTAATACTTCCAACTCACCTTCCTCAGCCCTGGGATTCTGTCATCTGAGATTCTTCACCTCCAAGTGGTTCCAATCCAGTCCTGGGCCCTTTGAAGTGGGTTAAAGTGTTGCTCCAGCAGAATCCATGCACCGGCATCGATATAGCAGCTCTGATCCAGTGCATCCCTATGACTGCAGATGCATCAACACTATTTTGATGATCGAGTCCGACGCATCGCTGACTGCACAACGCAGTGAAACCATTTCCTACGCATCTTTGACTTTGCATGGCGCGCGGCCGACACATCGCCTTCACTCTAGGGATCAACAACGACACATCGCCTCCTCTGCACCCCGTATCTCGTCTTTGATGACGACACAACCAAGGTGCTTTGCAGTGAGCCAAAGCTGGTTCTTTTATCTGACTCGTGCTCCATCATGGTCTGCCTGAACATTTGGATTTGACCCTATCAAGCGCTATCAGATAGTCCCGGTCGGCGCTTTAATCTTTTAAGCACTACATTTCAGTTTGTTCTTTAAAAATTTATATTTCCAGTTTGACTATTTAATTTATGTTGTTTTGGTCTTGTGTTGTTCAATAAATTAGGCTCTATTGTCTAAACATGTGTGATATCCTTTTTGTGTGGTATTTTCACTTTTTTCCTGCTTGTAGTGGTGCACACATACTTTACACATTGCTTCTTAAGTTGAGCCTGACTGCTCTGTGCCAAGCTACCAAGTGGTGAGCCTAGGTTAATTTAGACAACAATAGAAGCGATGGCCGGTTAGGAGGCGCACTCAACTACACTACTCTAATAGGAAGTATATAACTTATTTGTTCAATGTTCATATATCTTCTGGTGCTTCTGGTGAGAGAGAGCCATCCATTCTTTCTCAATTGGACAAGTTCAGAAATCAGAAAAGGAGTCTCCAAGCACACAGAAATCCAAAGTTGAGGTTGTGGTTTCAACTGTTCTTTTATGTCATATATAATATACATGCCCCTTCGCTAACACATGTTTTGTCTCTGGCTGTTTCAGTTACAGCAGACTTCATCATGGTATTACATTCAGTTTATTTTGAATATTATTATCAAGTGTCCATACATGGCATTTCTACGAGTATATTGTGCCATTTTCTTACAGTGTCTAAACCCTATCTGTAGGACTTATTGAATAGGCAAAGTATTTACTTTTAAGATCGTATCAGAAATCCCTTCCTGTGTCGTGTTTGGTGCTGCAGAATACGACCCTGTATGGACACTTGTTAATAATTTTCCAAATGACTGAACAGCCAGAGACGAAATACGTGTTGGCGAAGGGGCTTGTTTATTAGGAATTAAAAAAAAGAACAAGTTAATTTATGATGTTTTTTTGTCTTACCCTGAAGAGGATTGTGTTTCCTGCTTGTGCAGAATGCATACCTCTGCCAACCAGAAATCCAATGTCAAACATTGGTGATCAGCGGTGAGGATAGAACTTGTGTTTGTTCATTGCCATAGCGTAATTTCATGTGCACTACCATTCCATACCTAAGACCAATTCAAGTCAATTCTGCCTTATTGACATTTTAGATTTTTTAAGTTTAAGAAGCATTATTAAAAGGTTTTCCATCATACAACATAGGGCAAAATATAACAAGATATAATAATAGACATATGTGATCAAGAATGCCAAAAATCATATCAGAAAGCTGTTTTCAATTTTAGGAATTACAAGGGAAATGCAAGGGAGAAGGAAGGGAAAGGAGAAAGATTATATATGCTTTACAATTAAGATAAAACTTGCAAAAATACTCATTAGAATAAATAATCTATTTTCCATAACAAAAATCACAATATGAAAGGTAATAAACAGAGGAAAGAAGGCAAAGAAACAAAGAAATAAGATTTCTGACCGGTTATGAGAAATCTTAGAGATAGAGATGATACCACTGAAAAATTGCTGAATTTTTGTTATAATGGGGGGATAGAAACTTCTGGATAAGATATAAAGAGTAAAATATCATCTGCGTAAGCGGAGAGCTTCAAGTGTTGATCACCATATAAGAAACCAGAGATAGAAGTAGTATATCGAATGCAAGCCAGAAAGGGTTCAAGGAAAAGAATAAAAGGAGCGGAGATAAATTGCAACCCTGTCTAACACGCCGATTTTGTGAGAAACTGTTTGAAACTAGACCGTTGACTATAGTGGAAGCAGTAGGTGCCATATAAAGTAAAGAAACAAGAGAAATGATTTGAGGCCCGAAACCATGCCAACGAAGATATTTAACCCCTTCGATGCTCATGAGGCACGGTTGAGCTGTGCTGATGACGAGCTGAGCTCGTCATGAACAATGGAAAATCTGGGAATGCAGCACCGGGGGAGAATACCTCTAGCAGCCAAGGTGTTAAATAAAAAACACCATTCAACTCTATCAAAAGCTTCTTCTGCATCGATAGATATCGCAGCCAGAGAGTCGGATAAGGTAGAAGCTTTATTTAAAATATTTAAGAATAACCGAGAGATATCAGACGTTCGTCTGCCTTTGACAAATCTGCATTGTTCCGAGGCAATTAAATGGGGTAACAATGATTCGAGACACAATGCCAATAACATAGCAACGATTTTATAGTCTACATTTATCAAGGAAATAGGGCGATAATTTTTGCAAAGTTTAGGATCCTAACCATCTTTATGAATGAGACAAATAGAGGCTTCTAAGAGAATACCACACACCTTGCCAGTAGTACAAAAGTATTGAAAGACATTTCAGATTTTGGGGTGTAAACAACTTTAAAAATGTAATAAAATTCTACTGAATACCCATCCAGGCCAAGGGACTTATTCTTCTTTAATGAGTTAAGATAATTAGTAATTTCTTGGACTGAAACGTCTGATTCTAGGGAGTTGAAATCAAGATTAGTAGAGATAGAAGAAGAAATAGTACTTAAATAAGAGTCAAAAGGAGAATTTGATGCAGGACTTCTGAAGTATACAAATTATTATAAAAAGTTGTAAATTCATCTTGGATTTCTTGGTCTTTCCCATCTGCTGATTGAATAGAATGGTATCAGTGTTCTTTCCTTCCTAGATTTAAGGTAGATAGCTAAGAGTGACCCAACCTTATTACGACCTCTGTAATATCGGGCACAACTGCAAAGAAGAATAGATGAAGCATTGTCACTAGAGATCTTATTGAACTCTAGCTTAGCACGAACAAGCTCCTGTAAGATGGAGTTAGATGAGGAAGTGTAAAATTGATGTTCTAGGAGCTTAATGTTGGTTAAGAGAGCCTTGTGTTGCCTGAGATTGCGTTTGTTTTTCTTAGTTACGAAATCAATAATAAAACCTCTGGCAGTGGTTTAAAGGTATCCCATAGCAAAGCAGGAAATATAGAAGGATCCTAATTCAAAGAAAATAATTCTTCTCCAAAGGAAGTGAGGGAAGATGAAAATATTGGATCCTGGAGCAAATTAAAATCAACAATGGTCTGAAATTAAAATGGGTTCAATCGAAGATGAAATAAGATTTTGAGCTAAAGGTTTAGATAGGAAGTTATAATCTAATCAGGATAGGGAGCCATATGGAGGAGAGAAAAAGAAAACTCTGATTGGTCTGAATGACAGAGTCTCCAAGCATATACAGGATGAGTCTGTGTAATTGTGCTATGAAACTGTACATGGGATTTATGTGGGATGAAGTGTACATGTGATTAGCAATCAATAAAAGGGTCGATTACCTGTTTATAGTCTCCTCCAAGGATAAATAATTTATCTTTATGTTGCATACATTTATTAGCAATAGTAGGCCAGAAAGTGTCATCTGGTTGAGTCGGACCATACATATTAAAAACAGTTAAAAAAATATTATTAATAAGTAATTTAACTAAAATCTATCTGCCTTCAGCATACATTTTATTGTGAAATAACAGAGCATTTAAAAAATAAAATTTGTAATTGAAGGAGAAATGAGTACAGAACTGACCCAATTACGCTTAAGCTTAAGGGCTTCAGCGTCTGATAAATGAGATTCTTGAAATAAAACTAAATCAGGATTGTAAGAGGCTAAGTGTGAAAGAATTCTCTGCCTCTTTATAGGATTAATAAAACTTTTTACATTCCATGTGACAACTCCAAATGTAATATGATAGCCATACACATAAAACAATGGAACTAGTAACAATGGAAGAGTATAAAGATAATAATAGGCAAATCCAGAGTGAAGAAAAAGGATACCTTAAGAGGGAAGAGGGAAAGGAGAAAAGAAGTATGAGTAAGAAGAGACAGTACATGTCAATTGACGACTGCACGGGGAAATACAAAGAAAAAGATGAGAAGCGCGAATGGACAACAGGGATGGCATACCTAACAAAGACCAGCCAACCACAACGAAACGTCAATAAAGACAAATAATGGGACAGGAACATGAGGTAGGCACAAAGTTAGGATCCAAAAAAACCTGAAAAAGAATCAGAAAGTTGTGTGAATGAGAAGAAATAGAAAGGCTGTGTAATCTGTTACAATAAAAGTTGATTCAATTTAAACATTACAGAAGAGTCATTAAAGTCAGGTTTGAGGAGGAGAACCAGCAATCTCCATCGAGGAAGGAAAATGAGAGTGAATTAATTTTCTGAGATCTGTGGGATCAATCGAATGTAGACATTTTGTTCAAAAAGGTGACTTTAAATAGGCACGGATGGAATAGTCCATAGAGAGCCCCCAAGTAAAGAAGAGCAGGACGGGGATCCAAAAATTCCTTGTGACTCCTGGCGGTAGCTTAAGAGACGTCTTGAGAAATAAATAGTTTTATGCCCTGCCAATTCAGATGCTTCTTGGATTTAGCTGTGTTCAGAACTTGTAGTAGATCTGTGAATTGCAAAAACAGGAAGATCACACCACAAGGTTTAGATGGAGCAGATGCGAATGACAGGCTTGGACCAAGTCTGTGTGCTCTTTGAATATTTAATTTGGTTGAAGTAGGAAGGCTCAAGAGCTTTTGAAGCAATGCAGTGAAGAAATTAACCGAATCATCCCCCTCCAGGCCCTCAGGAAGACCATACAGGTGAAGATTGTTGCGGCAATTTTTATTTTCAAGATCTTCAGCCGATTTCTTGAGTTGTAGAACCTCTTTTTCCATCGAAGAAATTCTGGAGGACGAGTCCGGTACATCAATAATTTGTTGTTTCAATATCAAAAGGCAGTAATCCATGGATGACCATTTGTCGTTTACAATCTGCAGACAGGAGTTTGTTCCTTCAACAAATGGTCTCAAGGTGCAAATTTCTTGCTGAATTATTTCCAGAGAAACCGGAGACACAGATTTTGGAGGTGAAGGAGGGTCATGCTTGACTCTCTTGATGGTGGTCGCAAGCGGTTGTAGTTTGAACGCCATGGTCATTACAGCTGTAGGGTGAGAATATGCTGTTTGTGGTGATTCCTCTGAAGGCTGAGAAGAATTATAGGAGATTGCAGAGTGAGCAGGACAAGACCTCAATTCGCTGGATTTAATGTTTCTGAAGAAGTGTAATAACCTCTTGCTCCAACCTTAAGATGTGTATCCAGGAATCAAGAAAACAGGCTCTCCCAATAGCGCAGCAATGATGTCATAAAAATACTTTACAGAAGAATAATATTCGCAGTGCGTATCTGGACCTCCCAGCATAGAGATGACCATCAGGCAAAAATAGTATGACATAATGAGCAAAAATTGGCATTTTCAGGGG